>NW_026776181.1:16000000-16730000 GCF_947086385.1 Phlebotomus argentipes | reverse complement strand
GGGAATCCAGCCTCAATGTTGAACCTGAGAAAGTCCACTTCGTCCACATTGCTTGTCATCACGCACTTCCTCGGCTGCATCTCCATTCCGATCTCCTCAATCGCCTCGGCGATCCAGAACTCATCGATCGGCTCATTGCTCACGATCAGCGAATCCCCACCGAAGGCGATCACGTCAACGGGCATTTTCCTGTAGCACTTCAGGTACGCGTAGTTGACGACGATCCAGCTGACGATGGAGCCAATGAGCTGCGTGAAGTACGATCCGTCCGGAATGCCGGCCATCTTCATCCAGCGCCGGCCGTTGTGCAGCATCAGCGGCGCCCGCTTGAAGTACTCCACCAGCATGTTCCACGCGCGCACCAGGCGCTGCAGATCCGGCACTCCACTATCACAGTACTTGCGGAAGTCGATGTTGTCCATCAGGATGAGGAAGGCGACATCGATCAGCTGACTGGAGACGGTCTCGTTGAACCAGTCAAAGTGGAGGCGGCAGAAGTGGCGCTGAGACGCGAGTCTGTCTCGCAGTCTGTCAGAGCTGCTGTCGAATCCGTAGCCCATCGGATGATTGCCCTTCCTGTACTCGTCGATCAGCGGCAGCGCGAAGCAGGCTTCCATCAGCGTGATTGCCGTCGGGAAGCCATAGACGACGCGCACTTTCGGGATGTTGCCGTTGTTGTTCAGGTGTGCGCGATAGAGAGCTCTGCAGTCCGGCGGATTGACCTTGTCGCCGTACTTCACCTGATACCAGAACCACTTGATGATGTTCCTTGACGTCTGATGATCCATCACTTCGCCGCGCGAGCGATATCGCGGATGCCATGGGATTCCGGGATTGGATTTCCTCACGTCCAGCTCGTACTTGAAGATGTCATTCAGGTGAATCGGCTCCACCTCCTTGTCCAGCTTGAAGGCTTTGCGCGCTCTCGTGCAGACGTACTTGAACTCAATGTCCTCAATCACTGTCTTGTTTGTGCCCATCTTCAGCATCTCCCTCTTCACCAGGGAAGGCGTCAGAAGCGGGCGCACGATGTCATCTGCCGGTGATCTGGACTTCTCTCGCTTCGCATCCATGATCGCTGAAGAGAATCTGCAAGAGAGAGAAATGCAAAATAAGAACATTTTGCATGGCTCTATTCCTTTCCAGGGCACTGTGACAAAATTGTTTACAACTTCTAGGAAACCGCATGGAATTCTGAAGCTCAGAGAGCTCAGGTAATTTTGAGAAACCCTTGATTTATGACTCCACAGAAATGTTCACTTTTCACCCTGTTTTCTGTTCAGAATCCCAAAATCCCTGAGAAAGAATCTTTCAAAATCCTTCCAGAATCGAAAACATTGCATTATTTCTGCATTTCCTCACCTTCTTTTTGGGATTTTGGAAACTCTCCCCTTTCTCCTTGTTTTCAGTCGCAAACTGTGGTGCTCAAGCAGTGAAAATTCTTGCAACCGACGGAGGAAATTCACTGAATTTGCTTCTTGTCTCACTCAACCTGCGGCACACTTTGTTTACTTTTGTCCACAATGGCGTTTGACAGGCGCGCGTCAACAAGTGGGTTGCCAGATATGAATTCGACAGCCCGCGAAATGTCATTCAGTTCAACTGTTGTCTGCTTCGTGTTTTTCCTGCAATTTTCTTTAAGTTTCCACATGACGTGCCCAGAAGCCACGCCGGAGGACAACTCTTGGCGCACTCCATCCTTCCGTCAGGCGGTAACGGCGAAAATGTGAGTAGAAGAACGATTTCTCTGGCGTTAGTTTCATTCTCTCTGGACCTTTCCGGCAGCAATGAGGTCATTCAGACATCCGGGATAAGAACGTCCAGCAGCAGCATCGAGATGGAGAACCGTGTGTATGCGAAGGCGCGAAATAAACATGAATATCTGGGCCTGGCAGCGAGGCTCATTCTTCACATCCGTGAAATGAACAAGTGACGAACGCCTGGAAATGATCTGTGAAAAGTCCTGTTGAATTATCATAAAATGCTCTTTTATTCAGGATTCCTTTGTTGACGGTTGCACTTCAATCGCAGCTTCCTGCGTAAAGTCCTTGATCTTCTCCGATACCGTCTTCAGGACGCTCCATTCTAGAGTGAAAAGATTCTCAGACGTGAGATTGGCATTCTTCACTTCCATCGCCAAACTCTTGAAGAAGAGATCCACAGCATGCTCGGGTTGCCTGGGTTGCTTCGAACAGGATGTGCAGGATTTCTTCCGCTTCTTCTGGACACTTTTGCGAACATCTGAAGTGAAACTTGGCTGTTTCGGCTCCTCAAACCATTGCATATCTCTGGAAAAGATAACAGAATTTCCCTGAAATCCCAGACAAACATGGGATTTTGGCCCTTAAACTTACTGAGCATAATCAAAAGGTTCCTCTTCCTTCTGCATCACTTCCGTTTTTGGTTTCCTTTGCTTTGCATTCAAGCGCAGTTGATTGCTTTTCCTGCTTTCCTTCTTCACCTGCAACGGATCCAATCCGGCTTGATTCTCACCAGCTGACTCTTCTTTTTCCTCCCAGGTGTATCCTGATCGCGACTCGTTGATCTCATTCGACTTGGCAATCAGATTGTACAGGTCAGCATAGTAAGAGTTGTGGCACTTCTTCACGCGGCTCATCTCGAACTTCTTCTTCGCCCACGAGCGTCTCCAGTCACCCTCAGACTTGAAAGGCGGACCGTGGCTATTCAGCAACACCGACAGATCCTTCCACAGGGCAGTCTGTGAGTAGTTATTCATGCAGTGTCGCTTCTGCAGCATCACCGAATTCTCTGTCATGAACGCCACAAGAGTCTTCATCTGCTCCTCGTTGAACTTTCCCATCTGGAGAGGAAGAAGAACAGTTGGTGAGAATATGCACTAATAACGTGTAAAATTGCTACCTTTTGGCTTTTATTCACGGATCGCGTTCTAAATATTTTCTCTGGATATTTTTGTTGTGAATTTTAGTCCTGTGATATTCCGGCAGTTAGCGCAGTGCGCGCGCTGTCAAAATCACATGCGAAATTCTGGGGATTCCCCGCAAATGCTGCTAACTTCAGCTCTATAATTCTGATCGATTTGGTTGACCGCTGCGCCACCCCGCGAGTGATTGCTGCAATAGGAAATGTCACTCAGTCGATGAGTTGTCTCGGTGCGTGTTTGTGAAAGTACTTTGTTGTCTGCTGCGTGTTTTTCCTGGATTTTCCTCGAGTTTCCGCGTGAAAGGTGCGAAGAAGTCATGACGGAGGACAACTCTTGGCGCACTCCGTCGTTCCGCCAGAATGTGGTGGCGAAAATGTGAGTAGAAGAGCGATTTTCGCTGGCGTTTGCCAACATGGCGCAATGCTTTTGGCTCCCTTTCACCCCAACTCTCACTCTTCCCTGACCTTCCCCCCGGCAGCAACGAGGCCATCCAGACGTCCGGCATGAGCACGTCCAAGAGCAGCATCGAGATGGAGAACCATGTGTTCGTGAAGGCGCGCAACAAGGATGAATATCTGAGCTTTGTGGCGCGCCTGATTCTTCACGTCCGCGAGATGAGTAAGTTTGACGGGCGCCCGGATCCGCAAAATCACTCATTTTGCCACTGTTTTCGCAGACACGAAGAACAAGATGCAGGGCGCTCCGGGCGGCGGTGATGTGAGCAACTCGGGAGGCATGCCGGATCCCATAAATGCCCTGCAGAATCTGGCCAGCCAAGGCTCCAGGCCGCAGCAGCAGATGATGGGCATGGGCGGGCCACAGGGAGGCCCCATGGGCGGCCCCGGAGGACCGCAGGGCAACAGCATCCCGGCGTCGAATCTCCTGCAGACGCTGACGCAGGTTTGTGCTGAGATTTCGCGGCTGTTGAGCGGTGTTTGAGGACTTTTTGTGTGTTCCAGCAACGGCCGATGCAGCAGGCGCCGATGCAGGGGATGCAGCCGATGCAGGGTCAGCGCGCGGTGCCCGGCGGACCCGGTCCCATGGCCGGCCAGATGGGTGGCGGCGGCCAGATGGGCATGGGAATGGGCGGGATGAGCCAGGCGGGCGGCGGAGGGCCTTCTGGCCCCGGCGGCATGCCCATGGGGCCGGGCATGAACGCCGGCGGCCCCAACAGTGGCCCCGGAGGGCCGATGCAGATGAATCCGGGCGGGATTCAGGGCCAGATGGGCGGAATGGCGCAGATGGGCATGAATCCGGTGATGAGTCAGGGCCAGATGGGCAACGCCATGACGCCGGTGAGCGGCATGGGCGGCCCGATGAACCCCGGCGCCATGGGCGGCATGGGGGGCCCCATGGGGCCGGGCATGATGGGCCCCATGACGAGCGGCGCCAACGTGGTGATCCAGCAGCAGCCGCAGCAGCAGGGCGGCATGAACGCGGCCATTACGACGCAGGGCGGCGGCATGGGGCCCGGCGCGGCGCAGATGAACCCCGGGCAGCTCGTGGGCATGCCGCAGATGACGCGCAAGGGGCCGGAGATGATGATGGGCCAGCAGGGAGGCGTGTTTCCGGGCGTGCGAAGCGTGACGCCGAACCAGTTTCTCCGACAGAGCCCGTCGCCGTCCGTGCCGTCGCCGGCGAGCATGGGACAGCCGCACCAGCAGGGCATGGTGCCGTCGCCGGCCATGGTGCCGTCGCCGAGTCCGCAGAGCATGTCCCAGGGCCCGCCGCGCAGCATGGGCGGCGTGATGACGCAGTCGCCCAGCTCCACGCTCAACACGCCTGGGCAGGCGTCTGTGTACAGTCCGCTGAATCCGCAGGAGGACCTGCTCTATCGCGAGAAGTACCGCCAGCTCACCAAGTACATTGAGCCGCTGAAGCGTATGATTGCGCGCATGGTGAATGACAAGAACAATGGGAATCTGCAGAAGATGAACAAGCTGCTGGAGATCCTCTGCAATCCCAACCAGCGCATCCCGCTGGAGACGCTGCTCAAGTGCGAGAAGGCGCTCGAGAAGATGGACTTCAAGACGAACGTCTTGGGGCCGGTGAGCGCCCAGGGGGCGAACGCCAAGGAGCACCCGATCAACAATCCTCTGCTGGAGGCGGTCAGTGCGAATTTGCAGAATCCCATCGGCAATCACACGCTGCAGCGCACTTTCCGGCCATGCCTGGAGGCGCTCTTTGGGCCGGACATCAAGAATCTCCCGCCGCCGGCAAAGCAGCCGCGCATGGCGAGCGCCGAGGAGTCCGCGGCCGCCGGCGCGCCGGAAATCCCGCACATTCTGCAGGGCGAAATCGCCAGACTCGACCAGAAGTTCAAGATCAATCTGGATCCGTCGGCGCAGATTGGCACGCGGACCATCAAGCTCGTGTGCTGCCTGGACGACAAGTATCTGCCGTGCGTGCCGCCGGTCAGCGTCAGCATTCCCGGTGAGTTCGCGCGATAAGCCGGCGAACAAAGGCTTGAGAGCGATGTTATTATTAGACAAGACAGAAGAGCGCGCGCTGGTGAAAATATTTATTCTGTCCTAAATTCAACGCTCGGCAAACACACCACAAATTGATAAATCTTATCACCGAGTGCGTGATGTATTGCCGAGTGAAAATGCGCCGCCGCCGCCGCTGTGTTGTCTGAAATGCAAGCGTTTTGGGGGCGAAATGTCGTGTGTTTGCCACTAATTGTTGTGCAATTTTGCTTCGCAGACGACTATCCGTCCACGGCGCCGACTTGCAATCTCATGGAGCAGGAGTACAACGCCACGCCCTTCCTCGTGGCCGTGCAGAAGGCGCTCACGGCCAGGATCTCGAAGCTGCCCAGGCAATTCTCGCTGTCGCATCTGCTGGACACGTGGGAAATGTCCGTGCGACAGGCGTGCGCGCCGGTCATCGTCAGTCCCAGCCAGACGACCGTTCTGCTCGGCATCTAAGCTTTGACGGAGTGCTGAAGAAGAATAAAGAAATCAATTGCAGACCAAGAATTCCTTGCTTTCTTGCGTCATTTTTTGCTCTTCTGACGTGCATTTCACAGCCAAGGTCGGAGACGCGAATTGATTTTCCTGTGCAAAGCACGCGACTCAATGCCAGAGGAAATCACTGCAATTCTCAGCGATATCAGCAGAGATAGGATTTGTAGGGGAATGCGGGGCGCATTCGCAACACCATCAATTTTCATACATTTTCTCATCGCAAGATTTTGGCGCGTAATTTATTTGGGCGCTCAGTTGGGACACCAACCACATTTTCGGCTGCGTATCTGCAAGTCTTCAATCTTGTTAAACTGTTTAAAATTTTCACTTGATCGTTTGGATTCTGCGCGTCTCGAGACTTCTTAGCGTTTGTGCTGTGAAAACCTAGTGAAAACTCAGTGAAACACCATGAATTGTTCCAGGGAAGAGTACGCTGAGTTTCTGAGCGGCCTGTTGAGGAAGAATGAGCTGTTTTCCGAGGCTGATCTGTTCCGGATAAAGTGAGAAATTGAAGATTTCAATGGCGTCTGGAGACTAAACGTTCGTGGCGCATTTTCTCAGGTCGATTCCAACGGAGGTCTTGACGGAATTCCTGGACAGCACGGTGAAGATGAACCACTTCAGGCTCAAGTACTTCAACAGTCAGCATGAGTACTTTACCTCCCTGAACAGATCTTCGCAGGATTTGGACGCGATGGTGCGGAAGAAGAAGGGAACGAAGCCTCCGCAGCAGAGGAAGAAGAAAGATGCGGCGCCGAGGAATCTTCCTGTCTTCGACACCAGATTGGACTTCCGTGAGTGCTGCCTGACTGGCGTGAAGCTGTGCATTTTCACTCCCTTTTTCCCTGATCTTTCAGTTGATGACATCTCCAAGGCGACTCCTGCGCAACTGGGTGACGCTCTCCTGGCCGAGGAAATGCGCCGGGGCATCAATCTTCGAGAGGCTCCGGCTCCTGAGGCGCCTCAACCTCAAACTCCGCAGCTTGATGAGTATTTTGGGGAGATTCCGGTGTCCAATGAAGACTCTTTCAATCCTCGTGGCGCTTCGACGCCTTTCACGTCTACGAACTTGAGGCCTCTGCCAGTCGCCATTCCGGACACCATTCCCGAGGAGTCTCTGTCGGTCCGTCCAAGTGCTGCTGATCCAGCGCCAGGAGAGGAAGCGATTCCTCAGCGTCCAACCGATCAGATCTCTCACACGCCTCCGCTTCCGCCTCCGGTGGCTGCCCTGGGATCTGCCACACGAAGGGCGCTCCCTGGCAGTGTGGATCAACCCATTGTGGCACAGGAAGCACCGGATATCATGAATGATCAGCCGGATTTCGAAGCGCTGCGAGCTGAAGCTCGTCGCCGGTACATTCTCTGCAGTCCGGCGCCAATGCCGCCGCCGCCACGATCCAGGCGCATGAAGGACATCATGAAGCCTCTGGTGTACAGGAATTTCACACTGCCCACGCAGGAAGAAGCGCCCACAGAGGCGGAGCTGCAGAGATTCCTTTGCGTTTCCGTCGTCATTCCGCGCCATCACATCTACACTCGCCCAGGACGAGAGGAGCCGGCTTCAGACACTTCGAACACGGGCACTTCCATTGCGAAACCTCTGCAGATCCTGGGCAGTCAGAGATCCATCCCATTGCCACCAGCAGAATCGTCGTCGCTCGATTCCAGTGCGCTGCCGACAATTCACGGCTCTGCAGAATTGCAGCCGAACTCTGCGCAGCTCCGTCCGGGATTGGCTGAGATATCAGAACTGCCAGAGGATCCAGTGTCCATTCCTGTGATCCAGGATGTCGATGCGGGTGCTTTGATTCAGCTAAATCCGCCTGACATTCTTCCAGACTTCTCTGCAAATGCTGCGGATGTGCAGAATTTGTCTGTGCCGCAGCAAGAGCGCCCCCAAACGCCGCCCATGCTGAGCGACGAGGTCATCGCCAGGGCTGAGAAGCTGCTTAGACTGCTGCACCAGAGAGACGAACTCTCTCCGGAGGACGTGAAGGCTGAATTCCCGTCCAGACTCCTCGCGATTGGAGCCTTTCAAACTCTCTTAAGTAAGAAACGTGCGGAAAATCGTCTCTTTGCCTACTAAAATTGCTTCCAATCTCATTTGCAGTGTTCAATGGGAAACTTTGGAGGATGGAAGGCGAGATGAGCAATTGGACTGTGAAGAAGCTGCCGAAGAAACGTGTTCAGAAGTAAAATGAATTTCAATTCATTAGATGTAAATTTAAAGTCTAAAACCTAAAGCGTAAGTTGAAGTCAGAATCTCAAGATTCTAGATAATATTTTATATCAAATTTAATGAATTATCACGTCAATTTCTGTTAATTTAACTCGAAACATTACTTTTGATTTCAATTTGCTAAATTAATTACTGAAATACTGAGAATTTCTTGAAGAATTCAGTCAAAGAAGTAGAAAATTTAATGTGAAAAGCCTTGCATTTTACACTTTAAAGTTAAATCCTGCCAAGATTGGAAGCTTTGGAAGAGAGCTTCTGTGTCTGAAGTCATCCCAGTCGCTCTGTGACGCTCGCAAGGGCGCTGCGACAGGCGAGCGGAGCGGCACGTGCTTCCAGACATGATTTCTGAGGGCAAATCAGTCTCTCTCGCTGGGCCCCAAATATTTGCCGTGATGACGAAAGCGTCTCACAAGTGACAAAGTGGAATTTCCCCACGATCTCTGCCTTATTTGTGTCTCAGCTCTTGCCTGTGTCTTGTTGAGAAACCACCCACGGCCGCAGCGCTATCGCTCTGGAGAGAGTGTGTCGCTTCTGATAGCGCGCGCGCGTGAATTTCGAGTGCTTTCCTCAATTGAGGCTGTTAATTGACAGTATCGGTAGCCAATTTGATGAATGTTGAGCCATAAAGGATTGCTACTTCTCTGTTTTTTCTTCTTCTTTCTTACACTTTTGGCGCGAATCAAGCGAATGGCGATCGATATTTGTTAGTCCATTGATGGAGTTTTTTTTCGCGTGTGGCTTCGACGCGCGGGAATTTTCTAGTTTCTTGTTTTCCTCCGTCTCACTAAATTATCAAACACTTACGGAATATTTAAATTTGTACATAAATACGTGTGAGAAGTCACGTTTTTTCTGCCCATCCAGTTTGGCGAACTGTTCGACGGCTTTTTGAGCTCTGAATGTTGTTTATTAATAAATTCGCTGGCGATTTCAATCAATTTCTCTCACGCCATCGAGAGCGGGAAGCGAAGAGATCTTTTGTCAGACATTTGGACTGAATGCTGGGGCTGTGTTCAATCAAAATTCTCCGCTTTGCCGAAAGGAAAACACCAACAAAAGTGTTTAAATAGCGTCTAAAAATAATAACTGCCGAAGAGGCGACAAGAGCAATGAGTGAGAAGAGGAGGAAATAAACTGTCGTTGGTCTTGAATTAATTTTAAGGTCATTAGCGTCTGGACTTTATTCTCACACAAAAGCGCCAAGTGTGTTTTCCACAGCGCGCGCTCGCGCTTCCCGACAAGTTCACAAGTGTTGATCTTGCATAAAGAGCCCGAATTACGATGAGAAGTGCCCACGAAAAGCGATTGTTTTCGCCAGAATTTCATCAGGGCAAAATGTATTTGTCACAATCGGGGCTGATTGAGTCTGAAATATTTGATCACGTTCACGGGAAATGATCGTGAACGCGGGGCGTTTTTCGTGATGTTGAAATTCTTTGGCAATTTTCCATGAAGAAAAAACAGCCTTTAGGTGTGGTCACGCCTCCGTCGGAACGTCGCTGAGTCTCTTTAAATTTATAGGTTTCTTTTAAAAATACAAAACTTTATTGCCGCGCAATGGCAGAGAAATGTTCCTGGTTTCACATGAACTTGGACTGTAATATCAAAAGAGAAAAATATATGCTTTAATGATTGCGAGCTTTTCAACTACACAATGTGACCATCGATGAAACAGAGGCCAAGTAATGGACGCGAAAACGTGCCATAATCGAGCAATTGAGAGTGTTGCGAAGAAGTAAAAAAAAAACACCACGTGTCGACAGATGTTTGGCCATTTAGCAGATTGCGCACTCCCTTCTGCCATGTTGCTAATTTCCGCTCGACTCACTTGTTGTTCATCCTTGAGAGGACGACAAGTTTCCAGTATAATTTATGTCAATTTATTCGTTACATAAGGGAGATGTGTTCAGTCGTAAAGTGATAATAATAGTTCTCTAGATCAATGAACTAAATGAGTCAGTTAGCGCTGCTCACTCAGTATCAGTGGTCTAATCCAGTTTGGAATCCAACTAATAGATTCAGATTGTTGAGATAAACTTAAGTAGGAACTCTTGAAAATCGCATTCAGCTTTATCTATTTATTCTAATGGTTTTTTTTTTCATCCAGAAACCCACTTAAATTATTAATTATACTGAGTTTGAAGTCTCTATTGTAAGTCTTTAATCCCTGGACACCGAGATTCTTGAAATGATAATGAATAATAAAAAGAGGATCGCAACATGTGGAATAAATCTCTCGAAACATTGGAAGCACTTCATATCCACATAACTAAGCAACACAATGTCAACAAAACACATGACTGTATGCATGTCAACACCATCAATGCTGAGATTCTGCAAGGCGTGAGACAGAGACAGCAGGTGGCGAGAAGAGATGAAAGAGAGGAAGAATACTGATTAAATTGTCAAATATTAAAAATTCAAAAGGAAATCATTTCTATTTTGTGACTTTTTGCTTAGAGTAAATAAGTTTAGATGCAATCAAATCGCTGTAAATTCTTGCTTTCAATGGTCAAATTCATCAAAAATACTTAATTTCAGCAAGTTCAGAGTCATGTTTGCTTATCATGTGAACCCAATTTACCTGCATTATAATGAATTTGCGTGAATTTGCGCTCTTATTAGAAATTGTCAAAGCAATATTCTTGTTGGTTCTTATTAATGGGCTTCTTATCTGGGAAATTGGGAATTTCCCACCGAAACCTGAATCACTCAGACTGGGGAATTGGGAAGGTGTGAATTTCCACCCATTGTGTGTTGGTCTACGTGAATAATATCTATCTGCGAAAATCCACTAGAGAAGCGTGAAGATGTCGGCAATTTGTGTGATCACAGCTTTTTGGGGAAAAACATCCTCCTGGCCTTATGCAATAAATTACCCCAAGTGTCTCTGTTTTCTCCAATTCAGATACACCTTATCGGCGCGCCCGTGGACACTGCCTTCCACGTAGTAAGGTCGCTTGGGGGAGAGATCGGGAGTGATTGGCCGCGGCGGTTTAGGGCTATCTCTAATCGCGAGCTGGGTGTGTGAGCGCGCAATTGCGGGCAAAAGTGGCTGATGGGAGCAGAGTTTGCGTGTGAGCATCACGTTTCGAAGGCGTGATCGTGACGATGTGACTGCATGAATGGGTGATGATTTTGACCCACACCAACTTTATTTCGGTCGGGATTCACTCATTCGCGATTCTTGATAGCGCGCGCGCCCTGAGAACAGAATTGAGTCGCGATGTGGGGAAAAAATCACGACTTTCACTCTTGGGTTGTGGGAATGTGTTTTTTTCTTCTTTTGCTTGCTTTGCGCGCACTTTTTATATGACCTGCAATACGCAAATCATCGTATTTTGAATTTCAAAATGCGTCATCGCGCATCTTACAAAACGGTAACAATATATTTCTTCCTTTTTGTTCCCCTAATCGACATTGTTTTTATTTAACATTTCGGTTGTGATTGATAAAATGTGGGATGTTTTTTGTGCGGGGGTCGCGCGCTGTGATAATCCAAATTCCTTCGCGGTTATGCGCATGTAATTACAATGGGAACATATGCCGAGGCGTGCCCGGGTTTTGTTTTCAATGACGCGTGAGGTCTTCATTTACCTATTGCGTGGCGAGACAAGGTGAATAAATTTGTAATTTGGGCTTCTGACGAAGTGTCGTCGTGCGCTTACATAAGCTGAGAAGTCTCTTTTTTCTTGTCTCTCCCTTTGCGTAGGGCTTTTGGGGACCTTGAAGCGTCTTAAGAGCTTGGCTAACTTGAGGTCACTCTGCGGCGAGGCTGAGCGGTGTCAATTGCTCTTGTCCAGATCGCGCCGATATTGTGCCAATATTGCGCCAAAAGGGGTTTTGAGCCATTTAATCAGTTGACAGGCTTTTTGTGTTCTTGGGTGGAAAAGCGACGTACGCTGTATCACGCTGTGACTTTTTGACCGGCAAAATTGTATTTGCCAGCTATTTTGCGCATGTCTCATGCACTTATCACATGGCAAAGGCGTGCTCGAGTTACCAATTAATAGAAAGTGAGTGTGTGCGGAGGGAGAATGTGATGAGACATTGGGAAGCAGTGCGCGCTCTTCCCAGTTCACCAGAGCTCAAGCCGCGCCAATTGTTCCAAAAATGTGTATGTTTGCTTGGCTGATAACCCAGAGACTAATTTTAGTTTGTCTCTCTTTCTCTGTTTGTGTTGATCATTTGCGCTTTTTGCGCGCATACATTTTCTGCATGTACAACTTGCGGATCTGCTCAATTTCTCAAAGAAGACAGAATTGCGGCGAATCCGGTTGAATCTGGATGCTGTGTCGAGCTGAGTTGACCTATTTTTTTGCTCGTGCCTTTCGTGTGTGTCTTTCTGCTCCTCTTCGACTTGCCATTCTCCTGTTTTGGCACACTGACGGGCACAGGCATTCCGACGGGTTTTGGTGCCTCTTCGTCTCCGCCCAAAAAGTCACCGCGATTCGCAAGTGAAACAAAACACCATCGATTTCAGTTATTCAATAATTTATTTGTTGTCCTAAATAAGAATTTTTTTCTTTAACAAATATTCACCGATCTTTGTTTCCTCACAAATTGTACTTGATGCGATGAGAAATGAGGGATAAAGTATGATTCCGCTCATTCACAGTATATAATAAACATAAGCAATTGCTCTCCGTGTGTGTGAAAAACAATGGGTTTATAAATAGGTCTGATCTAAGTCTAGATGCAGCTGGTGTAATCTAGTTCCTAGGGTTGTAGTGTAAAAACTTATGTTAGAAGGATAGAAATGCAAAACAGAGTTGGGTTTCCTGCAACAGCCGCTGAAGAGCGCGCAATTTTGCTCTCTAAAGTGCTCGAAGTTGCGTGAAAGTGAAAATCACAGAGTTTTCCTTTGTTTCTTCTCTTAGTCTAGGCGGATGATGATGGCATTGATGGCGGTGTGAAGGATGATAATTACTGAAGAGCGCGCGTGTCACTCGTCCCGTTGTCGCGCGCGGGTGAGGCGCGCTTCTGGGCAGGAATGTGCGGCGGATGCGATCAGCCTACGAAATCGCCTTGACAATGGATTTCTGCTGATTCATCCGGTCGGACTTCTTGTCCTTCGAGTGGCGCTTCACGTGCTTGGACAGGTGATCGCTGCGCATGAAGCGGCGCTGGCACACAGGACACTCGAACTTCTTCTCGCCGGTGTGCGTGCGCTTGTGGCGGGAGAGCTCGTCCGAGCGCGAGAAGCGGCGGTTGCAGCCCTCGAATTTGCATATGAAGGGCCGCTCGCCGGTGTGGATGCGCTTGTGGGCCTTCAAGTGGCTGGACTTGAAGTAGTTCTTGCCGCAGTTGGGGTACTCACACTCGAAGATGCGCCGCCGCTCCGGCGGCGGGCTGCTGGCCGCCGAGGCGCTCTTGGGCGGCACCATGGGCGACAGCGTCTGGAAGATGACGTACTGCCCGGCGGGGAGGATGTTGCCGCCGGCCGAGGTGGTGGTGATGAGGAAGCCCTGCGGCGGCAATTTGGGCGCGATGGCGGGCAGTTGAGCGGGCTTGGCGGGCGGCGGTGGCGAGGCGACCGGTGGCGGTGTTGCAATTTTGCGCACTCGCTCCACGGGCTCCTCGCTGGGCGCCTCCGGGACGGCGGGTGTGACAGTGGCGGGCGGCGCCTGGGGCCGGCTGTGTCGCCCAATCTTGTACTTGACACTGCGGAACACGTTGAAGGTGTCGAAAGACTGCGCCTCGCTCGGCTGCTCCGGCTTGATCGTGCCGTCTCTGCTGGCGCGCATGATCACGCTGGCGCGCTGCTGTTGCTGCTGCAGGGCGTTCTCCTGGCCATAGATCTCATTGGCCGCCTCTGTGATCCTGGAGATAAAGTCCTCCTTCGTCAGCCGGAACTCGCGCGTGTCCTCGTCCTCGGACGGCGGCGGCGTGAGGCTGGCGGCGAAGGACTGCTCCCTGGCGTAGTGGCGCTTCCGCGGGGGCAAGTCTGAGTCATCCTCCGTGTCGGATGGATTCGGTGTGACCATGCCCTTGGGCAGAACGCTCTCCAGCTTCCTCTTGAGGCACTTTCTGATGCTGTCATCTCCGTGCTTCTGTAACAAAGAGGGAAGATTCTTGGGTTAGCTTCTCCAGATAAATAAACTCGTCGCGCGAGGCGTGGCGGGTCGGCGTAAATTCCGAGAGTCCTTGGCGTTTATCACTCGCTTGACCCTGGCTATTTTGAAGAGTGTGTTGTATAAAGAAGCGCCCTGTATATGAGCTTCCTCAACGATAATTTACATGGGAAGGTTGTCGCTTCGTTGAATCAATTTACTGGCCGGTGCTTTTGCATACAATATTGGCTCGCGAGAAGTACGGTTTTGGGCATGAGAGGACTCAATGCCGACGTCATGGAAATATTTCCTTTGTCCCTCAACAAGGACGGGCGAACATTAACACCGCGCCAATCCGAGGATGCGAGAGAGAAGCGAATAGAGTCATGCGTAATCGTGGATATTCTCATTGTTTTCTCTCTTTCTGACTTGGGACTCATCGCGCGCTTCCAACAAGCGTTTCACTCTGTCGAATTGGCGGTCGCTCGCGATGTTCGGGCGCTAGGACAGACTGCCTAGGCTAGGCTAACTCTGAAGCCGAAAGACTTGGAAAGTCGTCAGAGTTAGCCTGGCTAGGCTGGATATCTTGGTTGGATGTCGGAATGCTTGGCAGCTGAGTCATGGGCCGCGAACCTTTGGACCGACTGCTATCTCTCGTGTTTGGTTACACTCGAATTGTGTGTGTGTGTACGTCAGTGCATGACTGTGCGGGGCGTGGATGTATTGGGAACGTCATTCGCCGCCAGTCCAAAGTTCACAACAACGCTCTGTTTGGTGTTCACGTGAACACCAGCTGATTGCCGAGTGCTGGCTGCGTGATCAGAGTGTGACCAGAACGGGTGCGAATGAAAGGGGGCGCGATTGTGTTCAAATTTCAAGTGAGCGCGAGCGAGAGGCAGCATATTTTGTCATAGCACCATATATTTATTGACATGGAATGTTGGATTTATTTTGAGAGGAGTGTGAGGTCTCATTTTGGGTGTGTGACAGGGGGAAGGGTTCCCTTGTCTCGTCACTCTTCTATGCTCTCTCTCTCGGGCTCTTGGTCTTTATTTTTAATGTTGAATTTCTCAACGCCAGTGTTGCTGGTGGTCAGCGAAAAAACGCCTTTATTTTTATTTTTTCCATCGCATTTCGTGCACTCTGCAACTGAATTTTCAAACATACTTCAGTTTTTCTTTTCTGCAGAACTGTGCTTTCGCATGGAGGCAGAAGATAGTGTGGTTTTGTGTATTTTTAGGTTCTTTTTCACGGTTCTTCCACATTGACCACGCCGTCGCGAGAGGTTTTTTTGCGGCCTAATCTCGTCATGGAAAATTTCGGGAATGCGCGTCTAGAACGTCTGAGCAATGAGACAAGATACTAACCATTTCCTCTCTAAGTGGCGGAGTTGCTGGCGGCGACAGGAGTAATCCAGAGTCTGGCATTTTGCAATAATTCCTATCACTGTTGTCTATTGAATTTTTAAAATTCTCCAGTGAGTCACTTGAGTTCACTGATGGTTGATTATTAATTGTTTTGTGCTTTGTTCACACACTCAATGCTAATCACTTCTGGCTGTGGTGCAAAATCACTGAGAGATTTTCACTTAAGAACTGGCGAATCTCCACTTCACTTTCTCAAAACAGCTAACTTGGGGGGAAGTTGCTCAATTGCTTGGGAATTGGCTGAACAGAAAGCGAGAGAGAGAGAGACTTGATGCTTCTGCGTCCGACTCACTGTGCGGTCGACGATGAAGTAAAATTGTAGAATGAAGTTTCTCCACCGCAAAGACCCGCGACTCGCACGCACACAGGCGCGCGCGCTCACACAGGCATTTCGTCACTGTGGGGCTTTAAAACCATCCCACTTGTGATTTTTTTTCGAATTGACTCAAGTAGCGAAATTCTTATCAGATCTCCCTTGAGTGGCCGTCGAGAGGATTTTTTTTTCCTGTGGATTTCGCGATTTTGGGCAATTTTGGGCGATTTGGCGAGATGGAGGGCCTGAGCGAGAGCAGGACGGTCTAACGTGTCCGTCAATGGGTATCACTAGGCTAGAGCGTGCTCATGCGCTTTCCCGCCAATCAGAAATGGGGGCTCGTTGGCGCGAAATGTGGTGCAAATGTGTGTTCGTGTGTGCTCTCTGGCGGACTATCATGCGTTGACCGAGTGATCGTCATGGAAGGTTCACGTGAACAGCGATTGCCGCACTTTTAGCATAGGGGGTCAGTGACGTCAATTCGGAGGTGTGCTCTCTTGGTGACCAATTTTGTCTCAGCCTTTTTCTTCGTGTGTCTCTCTCCATATTTTTCCTCTTGGCTGTTGAAGAAGAAGGAGAAAAAAAACAAGCTTCATGAGCAAATATTTCGTACATTGTGTTGGCGCTCAACCAGTGTCAACTGGATTATTTTGACTCCATCATCGTCAAGTGGACGTGAGATGATACAATAAAGTGGAAAAAATTGAAATTTTATTCCGAACAGACGCAGAATTCTGGATGGATTCGCTTCTCGTCCAGAAGGTGCATCTTCGCGCGGTTCACTCTTTGTCTAGGCTGTGTGAACTCGGCGGTATTTGCTGAGATAGTGATATAATTTATCACACGTGATTCAGCAACACTATTAACTGTCTGATATGTGAATTTTCTGCCTCATCAGACTTCCAGGGAATTTTATCTTTACTCACAATTATGTGGAAGGGAAATTCACAATATGTCCCAATCAAAATCCCTGAACTTATCTGGCAGGCCTTCGAGAAGAGTGGTTGAGCCGCGTTGCGAAATTTCCCTCTCTCTCTTCGCCCCCGTTGATGATATTTTTCCTGGTTACTCAGTGCAACCTTGAAGGGGTGCTTTTGTGGCACAATCCTTAATTCCTTTGATTAAAATTATCAGTCTCAAGTGACTCTGATAAATGGGCCTTCCTTCAAAGTGCCCCCAAATCGCGTTTGGCTGATTGAATTACTTCATTGACTCCGATTCTCTCTCTCTTCTATCTAAATTTATTCCACAGACATTTATTTTCAGTCCATTTTGCTGATACACATAAACAAAAGATGGGATAAACAATTAAAGTGGTAAAAAAAGAAAACCCAATTTAACTCAAGTACGCTGACGAGTGGCTTACTTGCGATGGTGTGTGTTGAATGAAGGCAGCTTCAGTTGATATAAAGCATGAATCAGTTTTGCTGAATTCTTTGTCTCTGGGCGAAACTGGCCTGGGTCAGGGAAAGTCCCTCAATCGTTGTGGCTCAAGAGGCGGTGCAGAAGAAGCCCAGAAAACCACTGTCAAGACTTCCGAAACACAGGTTTTGCAGCACAATTCAGTGAAGCGCAATTTCAGGAAAGTACGCAATTCGACGCATTCTTTATCGCTAGATTATCAATTTTCAAGGAAATAAATAAATTTAGACTCTGTCAAGTGCAGATGTATTTCCTGGACTTGCACAGCATTTAGTGAAATAATAAATCAATCGCCGCAATCACTGTTATCTTATGGGATTTCTCTCTGAGGAGAACTACAATGTTTTCTGGCTGTTCAATAAACATAGGGTGGATTAATTAGAATATTTGCTTCCTGGTCACAAATCCACTTTCGCACGTCTAGAATTCTAAGTAAGATTGATCTTATGGTCACACCTTTGAAGGTAGGTTTGACGAGTGGATGCATAAGAATTAGGTTCTGGTCAGTTTGCTTGAAATCTGGTTATTTCGAAATGATTTCCTTAGAAATCGCGCCGGACTTGCAAAATAAATCTACTTAGAATTGTTGATAAATACACACCCTCGCAGTCGCGCAAATGCGCGCCAGAGTGGGTGGTTTGAGATATGTGCAAGACAAAGAACATTTCCTGACACTCACATTGTGAGTGCATGAGGAAATATTGTGGTGCAGTTGCAATAGCTCAAGAAAATGGTGTGAAAAATTTTATTTTCTATTATTATTATTTCTGTGAAAAACACCCGCGACGCTCTCGATCATGAATGTCGCCCAGCACGTCGATCACGTTGACTTCCACTATCCAGGAGCGTGGATAAAAATTGTCTGGTGCAAAAATGTCTAGTTGTTTCATCATATTCTTTTATTTAAATTTTTGTCGATCCTATAACCACACAAACAACAACCATATAAATCTTGCATGGCGATTTTTTTTGTCGCTAGAATTTGAGTCGTGCCAGAGTGAGAAGGTGCGAAGAGATTGGCGAGAGAGATGCTGGCGAAAAATAAGAGAAACGCGCTGTGTCAGGTATTTTTCCACTTTGCTGCCAATATCACTGAAAGAATGCGAGGATGAGATTGCGAGGGAGGAATTGTGGTGAGGTGCGTGTTGATAATTGGGGAGCAAAAGCTCTCTTCTCTCTCTCTCTCTCTGCGGTGATTTCAGTAATTGTGGAAAATGCCCACTTTTCCACCTTGCCAGTTGTTTTCACGTGGTTTTGCGCGCGCAAATCCTGCCCCGCCGCGATTGTCTATTGTTAGTTGCGCGGTGGTCATTCGACTCTGCCGGCATCCGGCGAAACCGCTTCTGTCCGGCTCGCGATGTCTCAGAGCGGCGATGTTATGGACGAAAGCAATCATCTATAGCGTCTAAATAGGATAATTAATGCAAATTTAATAAATATGACCTAATCCATGTGTCACGTTCGCCTCTTCCGAATGCCTTTTGCATATTGTTTTCACTGGCGAGAAGCCGCTCATCTTCGCTGATCGCTTGGCGCAGACCTCCATTTGTCAACTGGCAAATTGTTCCTCAATCACTATTTATAGAGTCTCACCTTCAATGTTTATTAATGATAAAAAGCTTCACTCCCTGGAGATTTGGCCTTTGCGCTGTGTTTGCCAGCGAACACTTTTATCACTGTTTACGCTTCATTCTGTGCAAATGGATGAGAACGTGTGTTTTAATTCAAATTTGCACACATTGCTCCTCACCGACAGAGGGCGCACGATCGATTTCGCATTCGATAGTTTTGCGTGTTGGACTCGCAGTCAGATTATCCGAGTTATCCAGAGTGTGGCAACACACTTCTAGTTCGACTCTTATTCGCAGATGACGCGCGTGTCTTAAGAGTTTCTCTCTTTCTCTTTTACTCTGTTGATGATCTTACAAGATTTGGTTTTGTGATGTAATTAATTCAAATTCCGCGCATAACAAATCAAGTCAAAATATTTTCAATATTCCATTCGATTAATTTGCCTTTCTAATTCTTTTTTGTCGCCCATCGTGTGACAAGTGTGGCGAAAATTGTCGTCTCTACAGTTACTGATAATTCCATCTGTCCCCATGAATTTGGCACTATCTCGGTATCAAGATCGAAAAATATAAATCCAGCGTGAATAAATTAATTTCTCGACATTTTGGCGGGAATCGCGCTCGCATGGCGCAAAAACCACACGCACAAATGTGCAGAAAAAGTGTGAGTGATAATGAGGTAGATTGGCATCAAAATACCGTGTGAGTGGGAGAGAAGATGGGGAGGCTGTGTGTGTGAGAGCGAGAGATGAAGTGCTGTAAGACGACATCAATCATAAACAAATTGTCAGACATGTCAAAATAAAACGTCACACGTGGTGGCGATTGTTCTGTGCATGCGCAACGATGTACAACCGATCTCTTATCTCCGTCACTTCGTATCGTGCCGCGGAGATGGTGTTGCTGTCCTTGTCGCTCGCGGGACGATGAAGGGTGATTCATGGTGTCCGTGAGTTTAATCAGTGTCTGGATAAGTTGTAAAATCTGTTATCGCCTGGATAATCTTAACAGGCAATTTCTGCTATCTCGAATATGACATCGTTATCAATTGCCACAATCTTCTCCAAATCATTTTCCGGCTCAGCTGGACTTGTGAATCACCCTATATTGAGGCTATTCTTGTCTCTCTCGCACACGAGATCTCGCTGATAAAATAGTGAACACACACACAGCCAAGGGAGTGTGTAAAGAAAATTTCCCAACTGGCCGCTTATTGCTCATTTCGAAGTCCACGTCCCGTTTAGTTTGTTTGAATCAGTGACGGTGTAACTATCACTGTTCGACTGCGCGGCTTCTCGAGGCGAGTCACGCTATTTAACAATAATACAATTCCTTTTCATACCCATTATGATTATTGTCGGGTGAAGAAAATTAAAAAAGTGTTTCAGGCCACTGGCAGACAAGTTTTTGAATATATAAAATACAGACATCACGAAAGTTTTCATTTTAATTGTTCTTATTGTAATTTTCTGCAGAAATTACAGTTGAGTTCCGTGCGGGGTGGTTTTATTTCTCCGACGAAAAATTAGATATTTCCTTCAGATACAAACACACACGCTGTTTTTTTTTCTTCCTTTTATTTCTGATGGACTGAAAGACGCTGAAAGAAAGCAGTGAATTGACTTTTGGACAAGAATTTGATCCCAAATATACAGACAAAATAAATAAAACCAAAATTGCTGTGCAGAGTTGGAGGTGGCAAAAAGTGGGGTTGTTTTTGCAAAAGAACATTTTGCCGGGTTTTTTTCCACTGATTTGAAAAAATACAAGAAGAAGAAAAAGAACCAGTACTGATAAGAAATTATCCAAAATTTCTAATTACCAAGCATTTTCTTCTTCTCCATATATTTTCTTCGCGAGTGAATAATGTTGAGGGAGTAATTTGCATATCAGTTCCGTGATGATTAATGTGATAGTGAACAGTGAAATCCTTGTGTCTAGCCTGTCAACTGTAGTGTAATTTATGAATAATTTTGATGAAAGTAATTATGTCACGAAGGAAGCAGTCGAATCCGAAACCTCTGCTAAAAAGTATGTTGACTTTTATATTTTTATGTACAAAGCATTTTATTCACCCGGTGTTTTTCTCTCTCTGTCCATTTGATGTTTGTTACGCCAATAATATTTTAATTAGCTAATTTAGCAGAAATGTCTCGAGGGGGTGTGAAAAAAAGCGTGAATGATTTCGTGTCTCTTTCGTCTCTTTTTCAGCCTCGAAATGTGCGTGAAATGTGTTAACGAACTCGGGTTTGAATTTTGTTGAATTTTCTATCAAACATTAAGGAATTAAGAGGCAATTTTTACACAATTCCGCGATGATTCTCAAAATCACCACAGAAAATCTGAACACACATTAATGTGTGTATTTCATAATGGGAAAAATGCGTCGTAAAAACTACATTTTGGGTGAGCTTTAAACATAAAAATCTCTATCATCCACCATGTCAAACTTGTTCCTCTTTGATTCTTATCAATCCCAGTTTCATTCCGAGAGACCCTGGAAGAACACTCTGTAATGAGTCTTTTTGCCACATTTTGGACTCAATCTCTGGGCTACGCACTGGTGTAAAATAGCGTAGAAGAAAGAGAAAAAATCCCTCGTGTCTCGCGACCCCGAGACATAAACAACAATATATAATCAACAATAGATGAATTATTACAATAAGTCATAAAGAGTGTTTGTATATTATGGCTCGCTTTTTATTCCTCTAACTTCTTCAACACCAATGGCAAGTTGTATGGTTTGTTTGCTTTGAGTGCCGAAAAAAAGACGAGAGAGAGAGAGAAACACGGAGGAATTAGTGGATTGGGGGGTGTGTCAAGGGGGAGATTATATGTCTGAAATTTGTACACCACTTCCGAACACTTCCACAGTTTCTCTGCAGGATCTTTACTACTTCCAGACACTTTTGAGCGTCTTAGAAGACATTTTTCAACTGTTTTATAATAACTTATAATAATCTAATCTTGGTTTTTCAATCTCAAGAAGCTAAAGCTTATCAAAAGCTTGTGATTTAAAAAGTCTTAGGATTTGTTTATGAAAATTTTTTGACTTAATTTTCTAGTTTTGCCATCAGAAAATGCTTTAAGAAGTTCTGACCAAATTGTGAGGTTATGAATCCGACCCGAAAAATACTTCTAAGATAATTAAAATCCTTTCTAACCTAGAAAGGAATAAATATAGCGAATATGACAATGTTTCTGCTGAATAAAAAAGCACGAATCGCAGAAAAATCTAAGCAAAGATCAATTCTTCTTCACTGATATAACATTTTTGAGGTTATGATTGGCTTTACGGAGCTTTTGCAATCAATATAAGTTTTTTTTTTCCATCAAAAAGACTAAAATCTCATAAGAAAAAGAGAAATATTCTTAACTTAAACACAAATTGGATGATTTTAAGGGTTATTTTTACGCCAGAATCGATTTTAAATCAATCACATAACCTAGAAAAGGAATAAAATTAATTTTGCTATGCAAAATAAATGAGAAAATGCCTCTATTTGTTGAAACAGAAGCTTTTGCAAAGCAAATACTCTTAATATTCTACCTCTTTGAATTCTTAACACTTCCACAAAAGCTGTACATCAATTTTCGACCACAATATCTGCCCCTTGGGATGTGTGGGGACATAAAACGAGCGTCCAACATAAGATGTTTCTAGCGTGATTTCCTCGTTGAAACATGCCCCATGAATTACAATATCAAATTACTAATTCGATTTGAGCAGTTTGATTTTATGGCCACTTATGAATTTCTGTCCAGCGCTTCGGGAGGGAATTTTTTGTTACTTTTCTGTCGACAGTTTCTCGGCGGTTTTTCACCCACAACTTTCACGTGTCTCAGAGGCATATCGGAGTAATTCCTCAATCAGCACTGTTTGAGGGTAATCATGGGGGTATATTTAGTGATAAGCAGGCAGTATAAATGACAATTTTCACCTTTTTCCCTGTTTTCTATTCTACAATTGTTGCAACAAAGCGCTCGCGCTTATCTGGTAAATTTTCCAAAACCTCATTTGAAAAAAAAGAAGGAGAATTTCAGTTGGTGATATTAAATATCAGGGAATATTTGCATTTTCAAAGTGATAAATGCTTGCTTCATGGCACAAAATAAAAGTGTCTCTCAACTTTTTTTTTAGACGCTTTACGGCTTTGACTTTCCGTCTCGAACATTAAGTTCAAATTGAGTTTGTTGTTTGCTTTTAATGGAGGAAAAATTAATGATCAATGAATTTCTACGCAGTTAATTCTCTAGTAAAATCCATTATTTCCGTGGATTAATTAATTTCTTCAACTGCATTTGATTCGATTCGATAGATTTCGAGCAGTGAAATCTTCAAAAGGTAAAATTATTCTATTAATTAAACACTTTTCTATCGATCGCTCGTGTCAATGGCGGTTCTTAAGATCGAACTGAAATGGCAATTTATCGTTGTTTTTTATCAGAAGATGCATCAATAGACCAATCTGTAGAGCAACTCTATTTGGGGGATATTTGCTGAGGCAGCGCATTTTGGACTGGTCAGAAAACTAAAAGATTTCGTTATAATCTAAAGTAAATTCTCGAGTTTCTCAGAGATAAATTCGGGAGAGTGGACAAAAAATTTGAAGTTTGTCGTTGGTGGTTTTGAAGTTGAATGGGAGGGAAAAAGATATAAATAAAGAAATAAAAGGCGATTATCATTTGAAATCCAGGAAATGGCGACAGATAAGCCAATTTGGAATTGTTCGTGAGAGAAGGCAAAGTGGCTAAAAGAAAAAAAGAACGTATGTTGAACATTTGGGTGCGCACTTAATGTTAAAAACTACTCATGCTGGTCTTTTGTTACATTATGTGGCCACTGCTGTTTTTTTCTTCTTCACATCGAGAGTCCATAGATAAAAATTGAGCATATTTAATTACATTGTCTTGTGCGCGCAATGTGCAAAGTTGGAGGAAAAAGAGTAAAGTTTTAATTGAAATTCGATGACAAGACACAAAAACAAGCAACATTTCTGACACTGAAGAAGCCTTTCTTTCTTCGCCCACGAAAATGTTTTAATCACACTGTCAAATATCGCAATGCAGACAATTTCTTTCGGAAGGAACTTTTTCTCTCCCTTCGAAGCACACAACATAATGTGTATGTTTATTGAGGAGACAAAAAGCCGTGTGTTTGTGAGTGTGTTTGTGGTGATGGAAAAAAAGCAGCACCGAATGACTCTCTTTTGGATTCAACACGGAGAAAATGTATGGAGAATGAAATAATTAGCATAAAAGTCAATCCAATGATCGCTATCTCGTGGAGGTTTTGTGCAAAAGGCAGCATTGGAGTGTGGTTGGGAGAAAAAAAAAAGAGATTCAACAATCTTGTCACCTTCTAAAGTTTAGCATTCAACATAAATTGCAGTGTTGTGTCGCGAGAAAAGTGTGTATTTGTGTGTGGCTTTTGAGGCTTTCTGGGCGAAAATGACGAACGATGTCAAGTTTTTGGGGGGTACTTCTTGTTTTTGAGTGACTCAAGATGACATTTTGGAGTATTTAACAAACTACAAGAGAGCGAGAGACACTCGAAGCGGACTCACTTTGTCATGGCTGTACTATATTCCACTGTTAATTAACATAAATATCGTACCGACCGGAATTTTGTGTGTGACAAAACACTCGCGCGGGGAATTTTATTTCTTTTGTGTTTGCCTCGCTAGAAAACACGACTTATCTGTTCTTTTCAATTGGAATACTCAATGTATTTCTTACACATAACATCCTTGGCTCTTTTGTCACTCTTGAGGGGGCATAAGAAATTCTTTGGTGTGTTTTCAGTGCATGCTTTAATTTAGAAGAGAGATTCAACACTTCGCCATTCGCGTTTGTCCATCCAGAGTTCGATAATCTGTTCGCGGTATTTTGCTGGGTTCTTATCAAAATCAGTCTCAACATTCATGCCTTCTCAGTGTGGCGAAAATGACAGCGAGAGAGGGAGAGAGATATTTCTGAATAATCACTTCTCTTATCCATTTATTGTCCATAAAATATTTCTCCTTTTTCGCATTGACTTTCTTCAGCAGCAGCAAAAAAAGGTTCCAAAGAGTGTGGGCTTTTCGAAGAAAGTGCGCAGAGATGATCAAGAGATCTCTTTTGCACACTCAAGGATGGAATATTTGCAAAATGACAAATTTTATAGACTTGCTTTTGGCCATAAGTAAACATGAGTCTCAGCATGAGATTAAAGTTAAATTTATGCAACTAGTTCACATCATTCTTGATTATTAAATCATTTTGCAATTTATGGAAGGGAGTGAGAGATATAAAAGTGTGAATGTGAATTAATAGCAGAAATTACCATTTTCAATCATTCAATGGCGATCAATGCGTGAGCGTTTTTGTGTAGATTTTTTCAAAAGTGCCAACGGAATTCCGCGCGCGCTTGAAATTGTCGCGAGCGGAATCAGAGGGAAATTCCTCCAATAATTATCTCAAATGATATTCTTCCAGTTTGAACTTATTTCTGGGTATTACTTGCGATAAAATATTTCTGCCAGAAATGTACAATAATGCGTCTGTTTGTGCGCGATAAGTTTGCAAGATTGTTGTTGAGAGTTACCATAGAATTTATTGGGTAAAATCAAAAATTCTGCCTCAATGAGAGAGCTAATCAATGTCTGTAATTATTTTTGTACGATGGACTCGACGCGGGGCTTTTTTTGTGGCTCTGCGCGCGCCAACGAGAGGAATTGAACTTAAATTATGATGGTCTATGAACCGTCGGAATCTGCCTTGTCGACTTTTGAGATGATAATTGCTCAAGATTAGGGAGACATGGGTTTGTTATCACTCTCCCAATGCTCCTTTCCCGCTTTGTTTCTGTGGTGTTGGCGTTCGGGGAGAGAGAGAGACAGATTGAGGCGGAAAGTGGCTGTAAGTGAAAAAAAAAGAGTGTGCGAGTGGAAGAAGTTTGTGTGATTGTGGCGCGCACACAATATTGGAAAAGATCGCGCGCTCTTTTCTCTTATCGTCGCCACATTGAGAAGATTGGCCATTTATCATGTTGAGCCGCGTCAATGTCTGATCTCTGGATGGTGGCTTCATCTCCTATCTAAGAGGATGCTGATTCGTTGCTATCCAGCAATCTCTCATTCCCTCTCTCGGCCTCCAGTTGAAACACCCGAGCACTCTGAATTCCTTCTTGATAACTAATTTTAGCTGTTTTCTCTCGCCGTTCCCCGTTTTTTTTTTCCTTCTTCTCTATCTCTTGCATAGAAAAATAATATATTTCAAAATTTTCGGCCCGACCGAAGGCAGATGTTGATTCCATCGAATCTCAAATCTCGTTGCTCTTGGAGACTTTTGTGGGGAATTTTTATTTGGGTTCATGCTTGAGGGTGAGAGGTTAGGACGTTTTTTTTCTTCTCTTTCCTTCACGCAATGTGGAAAGAAAGTCATCGCAATTGTAATCTGTTGACGGGCGATATCACAGAAAAGTTCATCTCGCAGCTTCGCTGATTATCTCGCGGGGTGGATTGGTCTTCTTAATTTCCATGAAAGCCCGCGATAGACAGCTCTTTTATCGGTTCTCTTTGTAGGCGAAACAAAGCTGCGTGGAATCTCGCTGGATTCGATTTTAGCTCATGGGCGTACACCAAGGGGGAGATAATATGCCTTCAATCTGTGCATCACTTGATTCCCAAATTATCATGAATCTCACAAGTTTCCATCCGATCTTTCTATGAGAAATGACTTAAAACAGCTGTTTTTGGACATCTTTTCCAACCATAACCTCAAAAATATCACTAAGAGATCTTCAAAGACTTCTTTTGAAAGCTTTTCAGATCACAAAATCATTTCTTTTGATTTGCCAAGAGTCAAAATTGTCAAGATATGTCTCTATAACCATTTTCCACGTGAAAATGACTATTTTTGAGGTTATGTTCAATCTTAATGCGATTAGAAGTGTTTCTTAGCATGAACAGTACAGAATAACAATGTTTATTGTGTTTATTGCTTGTAAATTCTTAGTTCTACTGACGATTTGGCAGTATTTCCGGTTTGATTTTTTCTTGGTTCGTTACATAACCTAGAAATTGATTATTGTGATTATTTCTACTCGAAAATCAAATGATAATTCAAAGAATCGGGATGATTTGGCAGGAAAAGAAGCACTCAGTGCTTCTTTTGAACACTTTCTCTGAGCTGTACACCAATTTCTGGCTATATTATCTCCCCCTTGGCGTAGACAGGATTCTGCGTATGCTTTAATTACTAACACAAGTCCTATTATTCATCTGTTTCCTAACATCTCTGCATAGTTTTGGTGGAAATTCCACATGGTTTTCCCTCGTGCCTACGCTCCTGATTTGGCAGCAAATTCTAGGATTACGAGTGTGATTAAGAATATGAGTATTTTATGAGCGATTCGCCTGCCAATGCACTCTGTGCTTCATATCTTCACTCTGTGTAATTATTGTTAGCGAGATAATTTTTAATATACTCCGAAAGAACTATAGATTAATGAAATGATACAGTGTTTATCACCCATTCTCGCTGTGGCCTCTCTAAAAATTTCTGTTCATCTCTTTTGTGGCAGTGAAAATGCGCGTTTTTAATAAACATTTCATCTCTGCGTAATCTTGCGATGCTGCGCGGAGGGACGAAGTGTGTTTCGTAAGACTCTGCGGTAATCTCTATCAGAGATATTTTTTGTCTCGCATCCGAAATTTTTGATTACGAGAAATTTGTGCGCGGATCTCAAAGAAGTCACCATGGAAGTGGGATGGAGGAGACATCAATGGCGATTTAATATTGGAGCCGTGTGATTCCCGATATCGGCGATGCTCTCTCTTCCTTTTTGCCTCACTTGAGCACTCTTCCTTCGTCATGCGGGTATTTTTGGTGGGCTCTCGTGATGATGGGGCGGTGGAGAGGCGCGGAGACGAGAGAGAGAGAGAGAAAAAAACACCCAACTTAAGGAGTTTCCATATCAAGAGTATATCGCGGGTAATGGAAATAGAGACTGTAAGGCTGGAATGGAGATAGCACATGCCATGGACCAGATTCAATAACACTCAGGGTTGGACAATTCTTCGTGTCTCTGCCGTTTTTGCCTCTCGATCTATCTCTCTCCGGGGCAGGAATTTCCTGATATGCGCCTTTTTTTCTTCCCAACTGTGGCGGGGTAATTAAGTGCCTATGTGGCCACATTCTTCGCCATGAGTCACTGTGCGCTTCCTCCACGCAATTGGACACTTGAGGGCCTCCGTCGATGTAAGATTTCCCACATGATATTTGGGGAAGTGCGATGACAAATTCCCAAAATTCGACTCTGCAAATGCCTCACGATAAGCCATGACTGTGCTTGACTGTTGGGCGGTTGAAATTTGAATGTCACCAGCGCCCCCCAGCGTCGATTGCGCAAATGTGCAGTGTTTCAAGGCGTCGCAGAATTTCGCCAGTGAATTGCAAGTCACACACTGTGGAGTCTGAGATGAGTTGGCGGCTGCGATGTCTCCCCATTGGCCTCGCGCGTACACAAGAGAGAGGAGATACCAACGAAATCCAGTGAGGCACTGTGCTCGCCAGACATGAGATAAAGTTCCATAGATTAGCTGAGTGCAGTTGAGAGAGATAACACAGTCATCAAGAAGAGTCAGACCATATCCAGGCCGCCTCTTTTTCATTTCATCCCGGGACGAAACCTCAATAGCAATATTAACAACTAAACACTAATCTCTATCTGCTTATGACTAACTTTTAGGCTTCTCTCGATGGTGTTGTGAGGGAAAAGGGGGGGAAAAAGCGGGAGGTTTCCACTCCCGATAAAATATCCCGCGCTTATCAGCCATTCTGAGCAGCATCTCTTGCATTAGACTCATAATTAATTAAAATCCATTTTATACACCATCGCCGGCAATGGATCGATTGGGAGATGATATTTTTGCCTTTATTGTAATTTAATAGCACACTTTTACTGCGCACCTCAATAAGAATGGAATGTGGATAGTTCATTGTCACCTGGAGATGAAAGATTTTTATGAGCTTCAAGAAATATAGCTATTTTGGTTCCTGATGACGATAAAATTGTCTAGAATATCTGTAGAGCATTACATCTGCGACCTCTGGCACTTTTTCAGAAATTTGTACCGCCATAAAATTGATACTCGCGTCTCGTTAAGCTGTTTTGCTATGTAAATTGATAGTTGGTCATCAATTGACACTGTTTCTCGACTGGTCACAATGACCAGTATAATTCAAACTCTCACCATTCAAATTCAAATCATCGCAGTTCATTTCCTGCGCGCTTTTCTCACTCGAAAAACAGATAATCTGTGCAAAACTGCGTGGCTAAAATTAATTTTATGATGTAATTTGAGAATTATTCAAAATTAATTATATAGAATGATCAGTTGACTTACAGACTGATGCTCTCGGTGTGTGTGTGTGTCTCTATCTCCCATTCATTCCCTCCCCAAATGGTCTGGTGCTGCGAGAGGAGTGTTTTGATGAAGAAGGAGAATATCTGTATGAGAGAGTGTTAATACTTATGAATTCGGCGCCAAAAATCCTGAAAACTGAACTGCTATCGCAGCCAAGATCTCTTCTCTTTTTAAGCCACACACTGTATAAAGTGCTTATCGGACCGGTTAAATCTAAAATAAATTCGTCTCACTCTTCTAAGGCAACACATGAAAATTAGATCAATCTTTGGCCGTTTTGAAGAAAAGCGTCTCAAGGGTCTCCCGCCTATCTCATAATGCTATTTCAAGTGAATAACTTCTACATGCTGCGATATCACTTTGTTCTCAGTGTCTGCGCGCGGCACATTTGCTCTCTCGCCACAATTATATTGCTCATATTTGTGCTTTGGTTTTGTTATTGAAATTCTGTATGGAAAATGTTGTGTGAATTGCGCACTGTTTCTCACCTCATTGGAAAATACTCAGAAGACAGGTAAAAAGAGTTGATTTAAAAATATTCCGCCATCGCGTCGTGAAGGTAATCAATAATAAAAGTGTTTGATGATGTTGTAAATGCACACTATGAGCTGTCCTGGATGTCTGCAACGTGGAATAGCCCAAAGGAGGAGATAATGTGGTCAGGAGTGGTGTAGAAATCAGTGGAAGTTTTAGGAAATATTTTTCTAGGTTATGTGACTTATTAAAGACTAAAAACCTCTCAAAATAGAAATTTTTGCACCTGAACTGAAAGTATTTTCACTTTATTAAGCTGAGTATCGAGCAACAATACTAAAGACCAACATAACCTCAATTTTTCACTAAACAGCTGCGATTTTGAGTTAGAAAGGAATATTTAATCTTAATTGAAGGAAAATCATGAAATTGCGTATGAAAATGTGAATTTAAAAGTTGTCAGTTAGATTTCAGGTGGTTTTTGGTTGATTTTCAGGGTAATTTTGAGGTTATGTGACTTATTAGGGACGAGAAAAGAGGTTAAAATAGACAACGGAAATGCACTACTTCACTTCGCGGTCCCGATACGACTGACTCGCGCTCTTCTCCGTGTCCTCCCTCAGTGCTGCCTCTATCGTCAAATAATGCTAACAGCGAGGATCTCGTCAGGAGGAGAAGGCCGCCATTATATTGGTATTCCTGCCACAATGTCTCCAGGGATATCAATAAGGCAGAATTAGAATTGATTAGAACAGTCTTGTCAGTTGGATTTCAGTTTTGCTACAAACGAGATTTTATCCATACTATCTCCCCCTTGGAATAGCCTTGATAGGCGCACAGAGACAGAGAGCATCTGAGTCGGTCTAGTGTGTGACGGAGAAGTAAAAAGGTGAAATACAGCGAGAAATTAAATTCATACACACCGTCAAATGGACGGAATGAATAATCACCTTTTGATCGTATCATCAAGTCATTTGTTATCTTTTATCAGATTTTCTCAGATGATAAGGGCAAAACGTTGTCGAAATAAATACTGAAAAGTGCTCGAAAAGTGAGCGCGGGGACGAGAAGTGTAAAGCAGGGCAAGAGACTGTAATCAGATGGTGGGTTTGAAATTAAAAAATTTTTACCGCGTCGATGTTTCATTTGATAAGTGGCGTTTTTCGGGTGGGTAGAAATGGTGGGTTTTTGGTGGAGCGAGAGGAAGAGGCGAAAAGAATGGTTGGAGGAGGAGAACCCTCTTTTGTTTTCTTTGCCCCACACGCGTGAAAAAAAGCAGAAAAAAAGCAGCCAAGGAGAGATTTTATATTGTATGTTTTCTGAAGTGCGAGTGAGAGAGAGAGAGAAGAGGCCCCAAGAGAGATCATCCAATGAGTTAAGAGAGAAGAATTTAGCAATTTCTGATTCACCCCCATGAACCGCGCGCACTTCTCGCGCTCTCGCTATCTTTTATCTTAGGCAAGAAAGTTTTTATTTACTGTGTACTTTAGTTGCCGCGGTGATCGTGTGAGGTGAAGAGGTCACATTTTAGCCTCTCTTTTTTCGCCATCCTGCAATTCTTTTTCACCCTTCTCTCGAGTGCATTTAATTCTATTTGTGTTGTTGGCTGTTTTTCATTTCAATAATCGCCTCATTGTTAACCCTTTCGTGAAAGAAGCACGTGAAACATGCAACATGTGCTGCTAAATAGAGTGCTCAATGAATTAATTTGGACACTTAATGGGGGAGAGACTAATGAACACAGTATTTTTGACAGGGATATTAATTTCTGGAAATTATTCATTTAAATAAAATGCAATTTTTAATGTGACTTTCTTATTAAAAAAAGGGAGTATTTTAGGGCTTTTTACGATACACTTTGAGGTCATGGAATTAATACAGAAGCATTTATTTGGAGATTTAGAAATTCATGTGCATAAATTGATGGTGAAATGTTTTTTTTTTGTAATGGTTTAAGAAAGCAGTCTCGAGGGTTAAGACACTCCATCTTTCTTAACAGCCTTCTATATTGGCATCGATTTTGCAGTTTTATTTGTATTCGTTATCTGGCTAGTTTGCAATTATTCGCAGTGTGAGTTTCGCGACGCTGAATTGGTGAAGAAGTATGATACAAGAGGTGGAAAATAGCATCTCTCAAGGAGTTGAGATCTGCTTGTATGATTGAACATATTCATTTGCCGTGTGCTTGAGAGTTGGAGGAGGCAATATTGCATCTGTTTGGCCGTTTGGTCTCATGATTTCTCGTGGTCAGAGCGAGTGTTTGATCAGTGTGGTGAGAAAACCGCGCGCGGGCGCGGGAATGGGAGGAAGATGGACACGAGAAGACAGTGATCTTCACGGTAAAATTCACATTTCTCGGCTTTGGTTTGTCTGGTTGGTGGGGAAGGAAATGTTGCTGAAATCATCAAATTTTGTCCGTCGATGGTCTGTGTGTGTCCATTCTCGTGTGGCCAACGTCTGAGATCAGCAGACAAACGATCCGTGAAAGTGTTATATACGTTCTTCCACTTCTTGTCTCTCTCTCTGGGGCCTCTTCGTGCCTTCTTCCGCCCCAAAGGAGTTGTTAATGAGAGGAAGAAAACCATACAAAAATCTCACAATCTCACGACGATTTTTTTTCTTCTTCTGAACATTAAAGAATTTTCAGGTGATCTCTTTCCACCTTGCGTGGAATGATAAACTCACGAATTTTCTCAGGAATCGGAGAAGAGGAGGGGGAATTGAGATTTCTCAGGCGCTTCTTATCTTCTTCCCTTCGAAGGTTGGCTGTTTTGTCTGTTGCGCTGTGACCAAAGTCGAAATGAGTCGTAGTTCGAAATGGTTTTACTGCGCCTGTTTGGGTGAATTGACAGTGCGCGGGGGGCTATAAAAATCATGATCCAATTATTCCTGAATTGCCAGCGGAGATTTCTGCGGAAGATTCGACTTGGGCGATATTTCTTCAAGGCGCGCGAGAGTGCGAGCGAGAGGGCAGAGTGTCTCCGCGGTTAGATTTCGATGGCATGGAGTACAGCATAAAAGTGGGTATAACACTGAAAATTGCTGATTATTACTATTCATCACAGGGGAATCAGTTTGTGGTATTGTATTTATACAGCAGCTCGCCACTTCTCAGTCATTCACAGCCCACTCGACCACACCTTTGCCATCAGCTCTTATCGGGACGTTTATCTCCTTGTGGCTGGGTCTTAGAACCATGCACACATATTCAACTATTTATCATTCCATTCCATTGAATCGTGATTTTTTTGCTCCCCCTTCTCTCGTGGCGCGACTTTTGTCCAACATCACACTTCTTAATGCTCTCTTGTGGATGCTCTCGAGGGGCGCGCGCGATCCGGAGGAAATCTCCGCGCGCGCGGAGACGACAGACGCGAGACCGAGTTGAGAAATTTAAATAGAGAATTTTTCCAACACATCAGCCTCACATCCATTTATTGAGGTCTCCCAGAGACTCTGTCTCTCACTCGCCTCTGATGGCGAGGCAGAAAGATTAAGATTAATACTGAGACAAATGCGAATCTCACTCTGTGTATACTTAAGACTACAAGCATTTTATGTAATGTAATCTCGAGATTTTAATCACTCATCACAATGTGTGTTCAGTGTATGAGGAGGGAAATACAGAAATTTGATCTTAGCATCGAGATAATAAATATGTGTTGATCGCCTCGCTCTTTCTCGCAGCAAATCCATCTCTCTTTCACTCCATCTCGCGAGATGGACCACTCTCAGAGAGGCTCACCTTTCTGGCGAGATGGCATTATACTTCGAAAAAGTATTACTTCCCAACCAATTTGAGCGATGGCTTTAAACGCACGGGAGAAAATTAATATTTTGATCGCACTTAATCAATTTGGTACGATCAATGATTGGGTGCTTTTTATTGCCCTCAACTCCTCTCTATCTCTATCATTAACCCTTCAATGCTGCGCGATCGCAATTATTTTTAGAACATGATGCCTTCCGATGCCAGAGACACAATTCGTATTGATTCCATTCAGTGATTATCGCAGCTGATTGCCAGTTGAGTAATTTACGAAATAGCGCGCTGGACAAGCGTGTGGAAAAGATTGTTTACTAACAATTTTCGCCTCAATCAACTCGATCAAGTATTTTGTGAATCTCTCATGAGATCTCTTGCGATATCGCGCGCCGAGTGGGAAAACATTGCGATGATCAGGCAGAGAGAGAATTTGTCCGAGTCATCAGCACAATTTGTTGTTGAATAGTTGTGCAGAGATAAGGAATTACGTTTTAACAATACGCTTGGCGCATTGGTGGCTTTCTTCTCAATTTAAGCTAGTTCAGATTGAGCGACATTCTCGATCATCACCTTGGCGGGGATTTCAGCAAGGGGGAGATAATATGCCTCAAAACTTTAACACATGCGTGTCAAGAGGTTTAAGTTCTTCAAATGCTTAGATTTCAGACCACAAGAAGTTACTTCAATGTCTCAGAAGTCACTTATGAATAAATTTCATTCTTGATTTCCAAGTTTTGTCTTCGGAAAATGCCTAGAAAAATTTATGCCAAATTGTGAGGTTATGAGAAACGATTATAAAATCTTATTGAAACCTGGAAATGAGTAAATTTAGGGAATATTACAATGTTTCTACTGGATGATAACGTCCAAATTGCAGTATTAACTAAGCGAAGAGGTTATGTTTGGTCGTTTTTGAGGTTATGTTCGACTTTAAAGCTGTTTTTTATTTCCAAAATTAACCAATTTGAAGTTTTAAGAACACAAATGCTGAAGAGTGCTAAGAAAAAGAGAAATATTCTCAATTTCAAAACAAATCTGACGGTTTTAAGGGTTAGAATCTATTTTAAACCGCTTACATAACCTAGAAAAGCAATAAAATGGATTTTTCTGGGTCAAAAAATTAGAAAATGCCTCTATTTGTTGAAACTGAAGCTTTTGCTATGCAAATATTGAAAATATTTTACAACTTCCACTTCTTAACACTTCCATAAAAGATGTACACCATTTCTGACCCTAATATCTGCCCCTTGGATTTTTGTTGAGCTGCCGAACAATATGCGAGAGGGTTAAAATGTTTTTTCTTCTTTTCTTATACAATGTAATTAAAACTGGCTCAGCTCGTTTTGCAAGACAACACTTGAGGGCACTATTATTGAAATTAGTCTCTCTGCGGCTGCCAAGCTACAAATCCATCGCCCACGACTTTTCATGCTCAGCCGCGTGTGTGTGTTTGTGTGAGCATTTCAGGCTTTTCTTCATCGCCACAAATTGATCAGTCAATGTCTTCAATGGTCATTTTTCAGCGTGAGTGAGAATTGCTTGTGGTCTCGATAAGAACGGAAAGGTGTGCTATTTTCATGCTTTTTCACGCGTCTCGCTGCCTCGCCACGTTTTCTCTCCGCATCTGAGCGATGTTGTTGAGGTTTGAGAAAAGGTTGGGAGGCGAGCAAAAAAAAGAGAGTGAAAAAGGATGGAGAGGGCAATGATGTGAATCAAGAGAGTTGTGTGGAAGAATGGTCACAAGGCGGGAGGGAGGGAGAGAGAGAGAGGGCGAAAAAAAGTGTTGAGGGAAGAGAGACAGAGCGAGATACGATGCAATTGAAAGTGTTGAATTTATTGGATACCATTTTGTACTTAATTGGAGTAACAACAATTTCCTCAACTCTTCTCACACAGACTCTTGTGCTGTGCTGAGAGTCCGCCTGGGATGTCGCACTTCTTTTCTTTTCCACCAACAATGCGGCAATTGTTGTGAATTTATTTAATGCACTAACATTTACGTTTGCCGATGAAGAAGATACTTGTGCGGCAGGGGAATTCATGGAATTTACGATATTCATCATTATTTATATCACCTTCTTTCCGCGTGGCTTTCTCTCTCTTCAGCCCCGCAGCGTCGTCACCTTGTCTTGAGCATTAATGTCTTTTTAAATGCAACCCAAAAGACACGGCTAAGCAGGTCTAGTTGGGAGGAAATGAATGAATCAGACACATTTTTATATTTCTTCTGTTTTGTGTGTTTTCTGCGGTGAAATAAAACGTTAATTAAATTCCCGTAATTTACACAGAAATTTTCCTCTGTACCTTTTTTTCTATTAAATTTATGTTTCACTTCTTATTATTAATGAGAGTCACGGTGTGAGTGAAGAAATTGTGGCAACGCCGAATTGATCGTGGCCAAGTTGACGCTGATGATGGAGTTTAAGAACACATCGAGAGAGAGAGAGAGAGATGAGACAGAAGTGAAGGAAGAGTTCGGAATGGGCACGAAAAAAGTGGAAGAAAAATAAACACTTTTTAGGGGGATCAGTTTTAGAGGTGTATAATAACGCCATATAGTTATGGGGCAATAATCATTCGTTGGTGGCTTCTGTGGCGTGAGTTTGAGGGCTTGTCAGTGGCAAAATTGGGGAGGAACTTTCCTTATATTGCGCACGTTAATATTGCTTGAGAAAAACTGCGATCGCGATGCGAAATAAATGGCAGTTGAGCAATTTGAACTACAACTGCTTCTCAGCACAAACTATCCTTTTAAACAGTTCGAATTTTCCACCTCTTCTCAGCATTTGCTCACTTAAGCGCCCCTTGATGCCGAATGGCGGGAAAGACAGAATGATTCTGTCGGAATGCGGTTACAAGTGAAACCGTGTAGCTTCTTCTGCCGCCCCAAAAGTTCTTCTCCTTTTGCTTCTGCCTTGAGACACTTTTTCATCGCAGTGTATTTTGGGTGTTGAGCTACTGTTGATGGTGATTTGCGTGGCTTGAAGACAGAGAAGTGTTGCTGAGATGAGTGGCCGCGGCGGCAAAGAAGGAGAGAATTAATAAATTTGATGTTTTGATGACTCTCTGGTGGAGTAGAATTTTGGAAGAGAGAAAGAATGGGAGAAACAAGAGGATCGTGATTTGATGAAATTACACTTGTGATGGCCACACTCCGTAAAACCAGAAGTGATGTGCTCGTGGCGCGAGTTATAATTATTGAGGTGCGCAGATGGAGAACACGAGATCGTTCAATTGTCTTGCCAATGACACTCTGGGATGGAGTTGTGTCTTAATTAAGGCTACTTAATTGGGTGTATCTCACACACTTGAGCGTCTCTCCTCCACTTTTCCCAATCATACGCCTCGAAATTGCCCGATGACTTGCAAGAAATTCTTATGTATCGCGCCGCGGTATCAATTCTTCGCCACTTTCTCTCTCTCTCAATCCCGAGAAGAGGTGAAGAAAAGAGTCTACTGGAATTTCTGTTGATGGGAGCAATTAAGTCGTCAATCGGAGGCAAATATTGAGAAACTCCAGCTGAGCTGAAGTGCTGCATAAATATGCTTTGAATTAAGTGCGACAGCGAAGAGAGAGGATTCCGCCTTATCGAAGCATTGAAGTCTTTTTCTCCCAATTGATTGATAAGGCGCCAATTTTATGCTGAATTCTCGCACAAAATGTCTCTCGTCTTCTTCACAGCATCACCAGTTAGAATTGACTTTGTGGCTGATGAGGAAATTTATTCGCTCGTCTTATCGGTGGTTTTTTTTTCTGCACGCACTTCAAACCGTCGAGAAATTGACGGGAAAAATTGCAGAATTTTTCCCGTCACTCTTCGTCATCCGGAAGAGGTTTGTCCCTGTCTTATCTGTCTTTTCATGGAGGATATCGAAAGTCCTTCTCCGGCCTTCACATCATTCTTGCCAATTGAGTGGAATTTTGTATTTTGCGAATGGGCAAAAGTTGCTGGAGGGATTGAAAAGATATGTGTATTCATTGAAAATAGTACTTGAGAGTGAAATATAAATTCATTTCCATTATATTTTCCACACCCAGGGAGAGAATCGGAAGTGGTCAGATGAGTGTGACGAGATACTGGTGAATTGGGGAGTGATTTCCACTTCATGCAAACTAACAAACATATTTCCATGTGGTTGGGAAAGAAGAAGAAATCGCCCCTTTTCCACTTTCCCGCCTCTTTTTTGCCCATCATCGCTCTCTGTCGGGGGGTGAGGGAAGTATTTCCAGGGAATTGAGAGGTGATCTGAGGGGATGTTTGTGAGAAAATCCTTCACACTGGACGACGGGGATGATTTGGAGTTCTCTGGTGGTGAGTCCGGAAATGAAATCTCACTAGCTCAACACACTCGTCTCGATGTTTTGAGGCGCACACGAAGGGTTGAGGCGAGGGTTGGGCGCGTCTGACTGGAGGAAAATTTAATATTTTATCGTTATGCCTCGTTCACTTTACTGGGAATATATTCCCATTTTTCCATGTTGAATTTTCAGCAAATGCAAAAGCACTTCATCGAGGAGTGATAAAGGAGTGGAAATTTACAAGATCTTCTAAGATTTCTTTCCACAAACACACACAGACATAAATTAAGTCAATTAGTGAAACACTCCTAATCAGCAATTTTACACATGTTTCTTCTCGTGTTAATTTGCTATTCCGTGGAATTGTTAATTCTTAGACTAATTCCTCATCATTCTATCTCATCGCCGAGACTGTAATTTACAAAGTCATTGTGTGGCAATTTCTTCCCCGCGGTGAGAATTTAATTTTCACCTCTTCACATGCACACAATTCTGAAAGATTCAGTGAAATTTTGCGGCCCAACTTTGCTCTATTGGCTGTTCATTTGACGGGAGATATTTCACAAATTACATGGGAACTTCTTTGGTGGTGCGCTGAGGCGGGGGAAGAGTGGATAAATCAGTGCATGGGAAATGAAAGAATTTATTTTTCACGAAGGGAGAGTGAGAGAGAGAGGGTGGCAAATCCATTTAATTCATCCCTCTGTCAACACGAGTGGGTGGGCGCGAAGGGGGATGCTTCATCAGCAACATTTTGGTGGCTGAAGAATGAGAAAATTGAATGCACTTTTTCACTCAATGGTGCCGCTTTTCCACCACGGACATTGTTTATGCGGAAAGACACGATGTTTGGGGTGTGCTTTTGGGGGTGGGAGGATGGAGAGCATGAATTTTAATAGGTGAACTCGTGGGGTCACTTTTGGGTGGGCTGGGCCATTGTTGTGTGTACACAGTGAAGTGTGATTTTCATTCACACTAAAACCAAAAGAAGTTGCGGAGCTGGAGGGACAGGGGAGAGAGTGGCTGGTGATGGTGTAAAAGAGAAAAGAGCCAAGAGTGTCATACAATAATGTATTCAGAGCATTGCCCGTAATTTCCTTTCGAAGCGGAAAAAGGGTTGACTGAGACGGATGAGAATCCTTCGCGTTTGGAATTCATAACTAAAATTTATATACACACATATATATATATATTTGTATGATGGGTGATTTTATCGAGAAAACTTTTGTGTACCATTTCATTTTGTTAAATGTTTCCCTGGCGCTCTTCTTCTCCACCCTCGCCAACGCCTTCAATACTATTTTCCCTTCTTTTCCTTATTTAATTGACACTCTGTGTGTGTGACTTGGCGAATCAATGATGATATTTGATGGATGATGTCAATTTCTCTGGCTGAATAATATGTGAAAATGTCTCTCTGGTTCAGCGATTTATTTCATCCAATTTGTTAAACTTTTCGCACACAAACTCGCACCTCTTTTTCTCACCCTCGAAATGGCTGCTCAATCATAAACATCCCTTATTTCGGTGGTGGCTTAAGGAATAAAAGTGTACTGTGTGAAATGAGGAAAATTTTCTTCGTGATTGATGATTTTGCCATCATCAGGAGCTGCACAAAAGAGCAGTGAGTCAGAATTCGAGGAAATTGTCTCTTGAAATGAATTTGTTTCTTAATATTCTCACCTTGTTCGCCACAGAAGTCTTGACAATTCCAGCGATTGAATGAATGATGAAGCAGAGAATTATTCATTTGTCGGAACAGAGAAAAGCATTCAAGGGGGAGATAATATGCCTTAAATCTGTACAACACTTCTAAACACTTCTAAAACATGAAATTTGGAGTCTGTTTTCACATAATTTCCCAAAATATCATGAATCTTTTAAGGTTCCATTCGATATTTTTACAAAAATCGACTAAAACCGCTGTTTTTGGACATCTTTTCCGACCATAACCTCAAAATATCACCAAGAGATCTTCAAAAATTCTGTTTTGAAGCATTCTAGATCATAAAATCAACTCTTATGGTTTGCCAATGATCTTAAAAATGCCGAATCCGACTCAAAATCGTCCAGAAAGTTGTCTAAATAGATATTTTCCAAGTTTAAATGATCTTTATTGAGGTTATGTTAAATCTTAACACAATTTACTGTGTTTCTTGGCATGAAAAGATCAAAGAAGCACTGTTAATTGCTTGCAAATGATCAATTTTGCTAAGAACTAGCAGAATTTATGTGCTACAATGCGAAATTTTCACTAAATCTGTCCTTGATTCGCTACATAACCTATAAAAGACGATTATGACGCTTGTTTCTGCGTGAAAATTGAAGGAAAATTGTAAATTTTTCAACACTTCCACTTCTTAAGTACTTCTGACTGTGTTATCTCTTCGTTGTACACATTGTTTTCCTATTTCATCTTACTTTAAGGTCTAATCTAACGTCTTATTTTATAAGATATGGATGTAAAGTTGCATAGCGTAATTTTTCGTCAGTTTTTGATTGAATAACAAGTTGCAAACGTTTTGTCGTTCTCTGAATTGCTGCTCAAAATTTCGAGGGCTGAATTTGCATAAGATTTGCCTTTGTCTTCGGCTGGCTCTGGGCAAAATGCTGGAGTGCGACGTATTGAATTAGTAATCACGGGTCGATTGTCTGAATGGATGAGGGACAATTTGTCATATTCGCTGGTGATTTGATTATGTCTCGTGTGTGTGTTGTGCAAGAAAGCCATCACGATGGAGGTGGAAGACGAAGAAAGGCCCGAAGAAATGCTGGTACCTGCAGCCTTCGACCTGAGTGCCACGTTGTGATGTATTTTGTGACAGAGTCAAACGCAAAATGTTATCTGGGCGAGCTGCTCTCTTGGCTTATTGGGTGTTGTCCGCGTGCAATACTCTGTGTGTCTCCAGGCTCAAGAGTTTGGTGTGTCGAGAGGAATCTCAGACAGTGATAAGGTATCAATCTCGCGGGAGACGCGCAATAAATATAAATTCCACAGCGCAACACTCTCGGCCGAGAGAGTCCTTTATGCAATTAAGAGTGTGAGATATCAATTCTTGCGAATTCCACCAGCAAAATAAACACATTTATTTGACTGGCCAGAGAGAAACCAGAGAAAAGGGAGGGAAAAAGTCACTCAATATCTTGCCACAAATCCAATTTTGCATTTTAAAGAACACGGAAAATAAACGACAATGCGATTCTGTCTGATTTCACATCGCGAAGGACTGCGGCTTTCCAGAGGACTTCCTTAATGAAAGTCGGATCTCAGCAATAACACTTAAAATGCCTCCTCTTCTGCATTGCAAAGCATATGTAAAGATGGTGGGGTGAACTCCTTATATTCCATCAAACCCCAGTAAATCTCGAAAAGGAGACTCAACACGCCGTGTCGCGCACAGTCAAAAGAAAATCCCCAACTAACACACATTTTTGGCATGTTTACAACCATTTCCACATTTATTCCGAAATTATATGTTGTGCGGCAAGAAAATTTCACCTGAAGGGTGAGTTCTTGTGCACGTCCGTTGATTAGGCTTTGTCGCAGTGCCAAGAAAGTTTCTCAAGCGTGTTGCCAAAATGAAAATTTCAACTTTTTTTTTGAAGATGATCAAAACTAAAATTCTGACGCGCTGAAAAGTGAGAAAATTTCACGGTTCAACAAGTTTCTGCGGCGCGCGGTGAGAAAAGAATCTCACAGAAAATTAGGCCTTCGCAGCGCGCCTTTTAAATTCACTTAACGGCTAGTTCATTCCGCTCAATTACCAATTTCATTATTTTTTTCTCTCTCTATTTACACTGTATTTTTAATTAAACTCACATTTTTTATGCTGCGCACAATCTTCAAATCTGATGCATTTTTTAAGGTGAAGTTTAATCACTTTATACGCTCTGTGGAAATTCATTTCGATAGGGAAGTGATATTTAAGATCTCGCGAGTGTTCAGCCAAGTAAATATTTAATTTTACTTGAGCATTTCGACGGGTGAACCGTTGCCCGTTTTGAAGTTGCCAAATTCACTTTAAAATACCTTCCAAATCGTTCATTAAAGTTCATTTTGTGAATATTTCAGTGGTTTTTATTGGTATTTATTGGAATTTTTGAATAAAATATGGCAAATTTAATAGAAAAACTTGAAATATCTCTGAATGAATTTTTCTTTAAGATTTCCAGATGAACAAATAAAAAAAAATGAGAAATATTCATTCATAGTCGAAGAACATTTTAGGATAAGTCTGAAAATCTGAAATTCTTCCCTAAAAAGGCGTTTTGCGACAATTTAAGACAATTTCCTTAAGAAAAAAATGTACAAAATACTGATTTTTCCTAGTTTTCGATTCACCCCGTCGAATTGTGGGAATATTTCATACATTTCGGCAAGATTCCGCGGCAAAATTGCCATCAAACTATTCACCAGAGTGCAGAATGGTTCGGAAAAAATAAGTTGAGTAGCGCCAAATCGTAAGTTGTCGTGTGATTTGGTGCGTCTTGCTGCATATTTTATTGACGCCATTAAGGAGGTTTCTCAGGGGGAGAGTTGGGGAGCAGCGTGTGTGCCCGTGGAGATACGGCGAGAGAGAGAGAGAGAGCTCTGAATGGAAGTGGCATTTTGTAATTTCATTAAATCCTTTATAGCATTTTCTTCCATTTATTTCCTGTAGTAAATTCTCATGTTTTTTGCGCTCTCCGGGGCTGTTCAGCATGAGAAAATTAGTATGTTAATGCTGGCGGAGTGTGTGTCTGTTATTTGCTGAATTGTCACATAAACATGAGCATATCATTGAATAAATTGACTGCGAGAGGGAAGCGCCGGGCGGCGGGGGAGTGGGTGGCGCTGGGCGGTGGATCTGCGGAATGACAGTGTTAATAATTTCGATGACAAGACGCTCTTTCACTCCTTTGACGCTCCTTTGGCGGCTCTGTGATGTGTTTCCTTGACTGGGCCGCGGAAGGGCGGCACGCTAGCGGCGCTCTTTTCCTCCCCATTTTCACTCAGAGTGTCGCGCACTATCAGAATTTTTAATTAACGCACCAGTGAATTGTGACAAAAGAGGTGTCCTGTCGTGTCCTGTTCACAATCGAGACGTTGAATGAATGTATTTTTAATTTTGCTCGACTTTTTTTCCCGCCACCATCTCTATTCCTTTTTTTTCCTGCAAACACATCCACCCCCAACCCTCGCGCGCTCGGCCGCGCGCCGCGGGTGGAATTTGATGTCGTTTTGGTTCATAGCGCTGGGTGTATAAAAAAAAATTTTTTTTACAGCCCTCAATGGCGAGAGAGTGGCTGGAATGAAGAGTGATTTTTTCGTCGTTTTGCTGTTTTATTTCAGCGACTGTCGCCCTCCTCCGCCCTGATGCCATTATCACATTGACACATGCAGTCCTGGACAGTTGTGATAGAGGACTCGGAGACTGAACTTGGCCAGATTGGCGACCGGGGGCGGAGGGGGCGCAGTTCTCACGTGATTTTTTCTCTGTCGCGCTCCGCAAATCCCACCATCGCTGCAAATGCACACGATGATGTGTTAATTTCGCAGCTGAGCACATGTGATCGCTCTATTCTGCGCCGGGGTTAAATACGCCAAAATACACTTTTACAGCAAGAGCTTTTTTGCAAAAGGGAAATTGAAAGCCCGGAAATGTGGCTTTAGTTTATTTATTGCAAGAAATTTAGGCTATTTCTTTGGGACTTATTAGTCTTGTCTTCGGGAAGAAATGGATTAATGTGGAGTGATTCTTAGTCACAAAAATATGTAAAAAATGTGTTATATTGGCTTAACACACGCCAAACTCAAATGGCGATTATGTAAAAATATTCACAACTTGTGTTAATAATTTTACCACTTGTGTTATTTGTTATTCTGGCCAACACGTGTTAAACCATTTTGTATCGCCTGAATGTGTAATTTTAACACAATCTCAAGAGGTTATTTTAAAGAATGTGGAATGTGTAAAGAGCAAATGAGTAACAGATTTAAATCTGCAAATATCTTGCAAAGATGGATTAATCTGCAATTGTGGCACTAATTTTCAAGCATGAACATGAATTATGTTTATAATAATTTCTTTTTATCACGGATTTATTAGTTATGAACTTGAATTTTAATCATTTTGAAAAATTCACCATTTCTTCTCTCTAAAACCCCAAAACATTGTTTTAGCGAGAATGACACAAAATTAAGTTAGGACACCTAAGAAAACTTGGATCAATTTGCTTCTTAGCGCTAAAAATGTAATAATGACTGAAAAGCAAGTTTGCAAAATCCATCAAACAATATTATTTTAGGTCTTTCTATCATTTTTTCGTCTATTTGGCATTGTCGACGCGAAAGGTTAATCTCCACCTCGCCCACCTGAAAAATATCGAGCGCTGTCCTTTTAGGCACTTTGGCGGGATTAAGAGATGCAATTTTTTATGGCTCAATACAATATTGATGACGATAGTGGAAATTGACTTTCGATCCATTAATTTGACAAGAGGTCGCTGTGCGCGCGGCCCAAGATGGCCATTTTTGAGTCATTGCGCGGCTGATTTGAAAATGTGATTGAGTGTCTGCGATCTATGGCTCGATGGCGGTTTCTTTTTTGTCTGAATATTGAACTCTCTCGCGCGCAAGTAATCAATCCTCCCCATTAAGTGGCACTCCGAGCGCCGCGAGATTAGACTAAAATTCCTGTCACACTGGCCTCTCTTTCTTTCTCCTCCTCCTCCTTATAAATTGGTAGACAAGATATCGTGACATTTCTCATAATTTTTTCCCCACTCAAGCCGCGCGCAGATCGTGAGCTCGCACGACGATCGCTGGCGCTGCTGTCGGGTCACGTGGCCGGGCGAGGAATTCACTGCAAATGGACACACATGTGTTCCTCAAGTGGAGTGAATGCGGAGAAGCATGATTAATCTCTGGGGATAAAGTGACGGAATCTCCCAGGTTTTGTGCCACGATTGGTTGGTCGCGATGAAACTGGCGCCGCCCATTATCTCTTGTGGCTCAAGAGACTGTCTCTGACTTCTTCTCTGTGCTTTTTCTCCAATTCCGGAGATGCCGGGCAGCCCAGCACGGAGAGCTCTGTGGGCAAAAGAGAGAGAGCGCCGTCCGAAGAGTGGCTTTTTATCTCCCATTTATCGGGAATTTATCTCCATTTTACATGCGGCCAGCATTATCCCCCTCAACTGAATTTATTTTAACGCGCCGGCCGTTACAATATTAAGAAATAAAATACAAAGCACGCAGCTCCGACTCGCAATTTATATTATTGATTATTATTGGAGTGAAGATGACGATGTCAGGGAGACACTATCTAAAGAGGTTCTCTCTCTTCCCATGTCTCGGCTGGGCCCTCGAGAGATCCCGGAGCATTTGCTGATCCGCCGCAAATGTGTGCAATCATAACATGGAATCCGCCTGAACACTTCTTTCACCTCCTCAGCCAATCGGCCGAGAAATTTATGCAAGAGATTGAGGAAATACACTCCAGAGGCGTGAATTAATGCTCTACTCCATCCCTTATCAATGCTATCAAAGCCACATTGTTTGCACCGCACCAGGGAAATTCTCATCCCACAAATCCACCAGATGATACCAATAAATCCCTGCGCATCTCACTGTCCGATCGTCTGCGGGAATATTTAAGTTATTGATCTGGTAATGCGAGAGAGCACGCTTTTAATTGATTTCTCATTGCCCAAGGCAAACACTATCTTTATTCTCCTGAATTTTATGTCTCTGGCCATAAAGAGAAAAATTATATGGTTTTAATGTGTGGTGCTTTACCTGGTGATATTGAGACACTTGCAGTGCATTTGGATTATTGCAGATTTGCAAATGAAATTTTACTGCATTGGCTTGACATTTTGCAATTTTATTGCGGAAAAATGTGCGTCAGAAAATGCCATATTTGATGCGCAATGACTAGAAATTAACCCTTAAATCAAGGGAGAGATAATATGCCTGAAATCTGTGCATCACTTCCACAATAATTCTCAAATCTAATTTAATTTCTTAAGTTTCCATTCGATTTTTTGTGAGAATTGACTCTGAACCGCTGTTTTTTAGACATCTTTTCCGACCATAACCTCAAAAATTCCACTAAAAGATCTTTAAAGACTAATTTTAAAAGCTTTCCAGATCACAAAATCATCTCTTTGGATTTGCCAAGAGTCAAAATTGTCAAGAATTGTTTCTAAATAACCATTTTCCACGAGAAAATGACTATTTTTGAGGTTATGTTATATCTTAAGACGATTAGAAGCGTTTCTTAGCATAAAAAATGCAATAATCACAAAAATGCATTTTTGTGATTATTTCTATGCAAAAATTAAGCGATTTCCAAAGAATCTAGACTGTTTTTCAATAAAAAAGCAACTCAGAAGAGGAATATTTGATGCTTTTGCACACTTCTGCTGAGCTGTACACCACTTCTGGCTATATTATCTCCCCCTTGGTCTTAATGACGAATAGAATCATATTTTCAATATTGCAAGAAAATCAAACGTATTTTTCTGTAGAAATTAAAATGCTTGTGGTGCCGAAAGGGTTAATGACCCTTCATAAAATTATTATTTATGCCCCCAATCAAATAATTTTCATTTCCCTTATTTTATATTTACACACGAATTAACATTACATCAACTTCTAATTACCTCGTAACGCAGAATCAATATCTTGGCTGGTGAAGAAGTCCACTTTATTATCGTTGAGGCTCTACAAGGTGTATTGGAATTATCACCTGGGCGATTGATGCCTTCCATTTGTTTGGCAGCCCTTCTGGTGTCCTGATACCGCTCATCCCTTCACGCGCGGGAACACGTGCGATGGCCAAGATAGGGGTTGGGCTTCTCCGTGGCCCAAATGTTGTTTGCACGCCGGACGGGCGATGTTTTTTCCGTGGCCGATGAACAGGGGGTTGATTGTTACTCATTAATAGATTGTCGCATGTGATAGCGATGGTGGAGCCCTTGCCATGTGGGTGGTGATAATTTGGTCAAAGTGGCCTCTCGCAGCGACTGTTTATTTTACCTAAAATTGGGTTAATAATTCGATAAAATGCTAGTTCAATATTTGGGTGAGTGACAAAAAGGGGTGAAAGTGAGGCGACAGGGATGTTTTCCTTTGCCATTTTGAGATCACAAATTTGTGGTTCCGTTTAGAAATAAACAATTTCTCTCTATTAATTTATCAGATGGCTGACCTTTTTCACTTCGTGTATCACAAATTCGATCCGCTTGTCACCTGTTGCCAGGAATTCCTCCTCACTCGCTTTTTCGGCTCTCCATGAGCCCCCAACAATGGACTGTGAAGTGCAACCCCTGAGCCCAGCACCCCTTTTCATTGGGATATATACCTCACAACTGCTGTTGCCCATTAATAATAACTATCTAACTATTCAATAACCATACTTGGAATTTATATATTGAGAGGTGAGCCAAGCAGAATTATTTTCGTTCGCCCGTCCCACAAAACTCAATCGATACACAAAGAGTGAAAATTAATTTTGGCGCGATTGAAGATAAATTTCCTTCCGCTCTGGATCTGTCTCATTCTCATTTTCCCCTGGCCATATTCCATCCCTTCTCTGGCCTGCCGAGGAATCCTGTGTGTGCTGAGGCGCTGTATTAAATGCTTTTTGTGTTCTGACCGAGAGAGAGAGAGATGGCAAAAAAGGTGCCGGGAAACTCGACGTTCTCCCGCAGCATTTTCCCCATAGTCAGGAGGTGGAGAGGCAAAAGGCTGGAAAATGCTGGGGGGAAACCTCATCAATATTCATCGAAAAGAACTTATGAATGGTTTATAAAAATTATAAGAAAATAAATCATCAACCTGTCAGCTACTTTTATCATCATTTAATATTTTTCAACTCAATCCTCTTGGCGAATCTCACGTTGACTCTTGGAAGTGGGGCACAAGACCCAGTGGAAGTGCCAAGGGGTCGCGGAGTTTATCGCGAGATTCCCCAGAGAAGCATTGAGGCGTAATTTGGATTGTTGTCCAGCCTTGAGGCGTCACACGTGGGAATTTCCTATGAAAATCTATTGGAAATCTCTCGGAATGTCCAATTAAAATGCAGACAATTCGAAAACACCCAATAGAATTCTGCCAAATCTGAATGGGATCCGCTTTTCCCCCTTCTGATAAACCCCTGGTGACATGCTGCTCTCCTGTCTTCACTTTCTCAGGACCAAAGGACAGCTCTGGGTGGGAAAAAAAGGCGAGAAGAGTGTTGAATGGAATTTAATTTTGTGTGAGAGATGCCAGATTGACAGCTTCGATGATGGGAAATTTCAATTCTAGCCCGATTTTTGCAATCTATCGCGCAGCATAAATTCATCTCCCACGATGTTTGATTCCTTCAGCATATTTTCACCATGTCACAGCGATCGCCGGCGACCTCTGAGCTGTCCAAGGAGCTCCGCTCTCGGGTGTGGGATTTGATGAAGGACGCTATCGTATCCTTGCAGACACTGTGTCGCCCAGAATCGTCGGGTTTCTCACTTATTTAATACAGCGGCAACATCAGCAGACACTTTCCGGGAATCCCTCTTCCTCGCCATTGTGATGCGCCTGGCAGGACGGGTGGTGTGGGTGGGGCATATCACCTCCGTCATCGTGAATATATTCCCTGACTGTGAAATCGATGGCAGTGAGAGAGACAGGAGGGAGAATCGAGAAGATTGAACGACAAGTGCGACATTGTCACATGTATCCTCGGTATATATTCTGGGAGGGAAGATATGTACCTCCGTGGAGCTTTGCCGAGCTTTCCGTGTGGGGAGTGAATGGGGTAAGCTGCTAAGTACACAAAATGTGGAATTATTACATTGTCTAACGTGGAGAATCAATCTGATATCGGGGCGTTATTGATATTTGGATAGGCTTTTCACTGCCTGTTTGCCTTTTCTTCCGCCATTCAGGCCTCGGCAAAAGTCTCCCTCCTCGATGAAGCACTGAATTCAAGCGTTCGGAAGCACATTATTCAATTTCGCTGAGATTTCAGCAAAATGTGCGTCGCGATAGGGTAAGTTTGGCACAATACAGAGTGTTTTTTTGTTTCTTTCTTTTGGGCTCTTGAGGCTTGAGATTCAAATAGTGTTAATACTTCTAATGAATCTACGTCCAAACGAAGTGCATTCACAGGGATTAATGGGTGAATATTCTCTCTACCTCTGCGGCATAATTGCGTTATCTCGCCGGCACAACATTCTGCACATTAAAGAAGGTGGAATAGTGGAAAAATTCCTCAAGATGAGCCGGAGTGAAAACTTTAAATTTCCATCATTTCTTATCGGGCGCGTCCCGGGGAGAAAGCACATCCCTCTTGGCGCGCTGCGAGTCGGGAAAGGCTTCCCAACATGGTGCAATGTAGCGGATAGATAAAGCAGATTTCTATTTTATCCACTGTTCAAAACATCACACAGCATAGTGTGCTGTATAAATGTAATAATAAAAGACACTCATTGCTGAAAGATGCGGAGATGTCGACGCTAAACCCCAACCCCGAGGGCGCGCGCCCGCCCGCCCCATTCCGTGGCTCCGGGAAGGGGGTTGGGAAAGTGACACTATTATTGCGATCGTGCGGAAGACTGATAAGACTCTCCTCATGACACGTTATGCACTTCCCAGACGCAATTTCAAATGAAATATTATCACTTTTCTAAGCATAAAATCACACCCGAAGAATTGTGCACGCAATTCCCGATTTATATAGTTTATTGTGCTTCGCCAGGGTGAAATAATTTAGCAAATACTCAATTTATATTGGGTTGTGAATGATTGAAAATCAGCACGGGAAAAATTGATTCAACTGAAAAGGGATTTGATGGTTGAAAAATGCCGAATTAATTTCACTAGATTTTGGGGGGATGAACAGAAATATGCGTGAAACATGCAAATTGCATGCCATATGATGACAAATTGGTGAAAAGTGGGCAATAAAGAGTGAAAAATTTCACATTATTCACTCATAATTGCATATATATTTCACCTAATACAATATTTGCACACTCACCCATAATAAATCGATTGTGTTCCTTTTTCCTCGCCTCTTTTCTCTCTCTCACTCTCTCGGCATTTTTTTCACCCTCGCCGGAGAGAAGACTAAACATGAAACGGAAGCTGAGCACGAAGTAGAATGCCAGGAAGTCGTATTGAGTTATAAAATTATCAATCGTTTCATATCTCAATGGATGCACTTGAAATGTGCCAATTGTGAAATTATAACAATATCCGCTCATCCTCTCAAAGCCACTCAATGGCAGAGATCTCAAGTTCGCACTGGTGAAAGCTCGGAAAATGCGGGGAAAAATGCTGAGTTGTCGTTCACGAGGATTGCACTCAAGTGGGCGGCAAAAAGGGATCTCGAGATGGGATAATTCTCCCAAGAGCGCAATAAGGTTGGAAATTGGTCACTTGGGGTTGGAAGTTGAGACGTGTCGTTGGTTTATTGATAAATCGCACAAATAAAAGTGGGTTTTGTTCATTTCTCTCTCAGCAACACTTTCATGTCGATAAATTCACCCTCTCGCCATTCTCATCCCCCTTTGCAGCCCTTATCGGCCGCACTTCAGACTCTGTGCTCTGCAAATTTATTTCAACGCGGCTCGTGCGTAGTTTTGCTTACAAAATGTCCACATATAGTTGGTTGGGCTGTTAAGGGGCGTTTTCATTGCGAATTGAAACTTTGAGTTCCGCTCTCAAATTGGCAAAATACAGGAAGAAGACAGAGAAGAACTCTCTATTAATGAGAATAGAGCTGAAAAGCAAGGAGGAGATATTTGACTGAAATCTACAAACAAAGCATTCCAACAATGTCAAGGGGTAGATATTATGGTTGGAAGTGATGAACAGCTCTTAAGGAAGTGAATTTCCATTGCAAAGGCTTCCGTTTTAACAAATAGAGGCATTTTCTGTATTATTTTGCTCAGAAAATCCATTTTTACTGCTTTTCTAGGTTATGTGAGTGATTTAAAATCGATTCTGGCGAAAAAATAACCCTTAAAATCATCTAATTTGTTCTTTAGTTGGGATTATTTCTCTTTTTCTTGGCATAATTTAGCGTTTGTGCTTGAAAAACTTCAAATTGGTAAAACTACAGTAGGAGAAAAATGCTTTAAAGTCAATCATAACCTCAAAAATGTAATTTAAATAATTATTGTGGAGAATTCAAAGCCATTATCTGACAGAAACTTGTTGTTGAAGGGGATAAAATTAGTCTAAAAAAGTTCTCCATGAACTGTTCTTGAACACCTTCCGGATTCAGAGAGTTTCTTTGGTGCCTTTTAGGAATACCATAAGACAAATGAATTGTGAAAAGAGTTAATAATATTTCCCCCTTTTGCCCAAAAGTATCGTTAATCGAGACTTTGTGTGTGTGAAGTGCTGCAAATGGCAAGAGATCTCCATTAAAAATCTTCAAGGATTATTTGAGGCAGGATGTGTCGGCGGAAATGAAAATAATATTCCGAAATGCCAAGTGTGTATGCTTGCATAATCCGAAATGAATCAAATTTAATTTATTCGCAATAATAATGTGTGGGAGACTCACCCTCTTCTTGTACAACAAATTGCGCCGGCGGGTGGCTTGATAAATGGATGAATGGAGAAGTGAAAGGGTTGCGAGGGTGTGTGTGTGCTTCTCGAGCCCTCGATAAATTCGTCTCGGGTGATTGTTATCAATATTGCAGCTCTATCTTGTCATTCCTCAGCAATGAGAATCATGTCTGGAGATCATTTTCACTCTATCAGGATCACTGCGATACTGGCGAAGAGGTATTCATGACTCTGCCACAAGTCTTCCTGCTGGAGGTGAAAATCACTGCAGTGCTCCTTGTAAATTGTCGTGCGGAGGGGTTGAGGGATGCCACGAGGGGGGTGGGAAAATGAGAGGTGTCTTTATATTAAATCTGGGAAAATTCCCTGCGCACTTTGCCAAGTTATCGCGTTGCCAGTCGAACAGTTCGGCATTAAAATTTAAAGTTTATATATTACAAACTTTGAGCTTTTCGCGATATAAAACACTCACACGCCACCCCTCAATTCCACGGATTTCCCACCACCCTCCCTCCGCCCGTCAAGCCAAAAGAGAGATATTCACAGAGACTATATGCACATTGTCAGATAAATTCCTTCCCAATGCTCGGCGGAAAAAAAATCTCGTTTTATTATCTATAGCGCCTCCTTTTTGCCTTTACTGCCAAAAGTATCATCTCTGGAGAGTGAAGAGGAGCAGAATAAATTATTTAAAATACTACAGGAATGTCATAGGAGGAAAAAATCTGATGGTAACAATGGGAAATTATGAGAAAATGAGGTGGGAGAGGGTGGTTTCCATACGATAACAGAGGGTAGATAAGGGCGCGCCGTGCAAACTCTTCAGCGCTCCACACTGGCTCCAAAATAAGCGATTTCTCCTGAATTTTACTGCACAATGTGCGCCTTAAATTCACATAATTTACCCAGGATATTCCAGATAAACTCACTTTTGATTGCGCTCCTGAAATCTCAATATAGCTTAACCCTTTCGTGAGCTGATGCAAAAATTAATTCAACACTATGCAATTTGATGGAGTGAATAACTAATCTCTGTCAATTTACTCATGTGGTCTTATTATTCAATTTTCCACCCCTCGCTCGGCGCGTGTGTGCATCTTGCCAGGGTGGGGGAAGGGTGAAAAGACCATCCCCTGAAATGTCAATGCGACAAAACGCAGGAGTGAATGCGATACAATGGTGAAATGAACCACGAAAAAGAAGTTAATATCTCGTGGTAAACTTTTCACTTTCTGGAATATTTCGGTGAGTGGGGTGAGAGAGAGGGAAAATGGAATGACTTGTTAGGGGTTGCCTTGTATTTTCTCTTCACGTTTGGGTATAAATGGTGAACTAACACGTTGTGAAAGGTTCTTATTCGCCGCTAGATTTGTCCTACGATAGTCGCATGGCAACGTGGGTGGTGGCGACTGATAACAAACTATATCGGTTCAACATCCGTAGGGGATGATTTTCGATTTGTTGGCTGTATTTAAACAGGATACAAACGCACACACAAGCGCTGACTGGAGAGTACAATTGCGCCAAAATTATGGCACTGCAGGAGTCCTGAGATGGGCGATGGAAAAAAAGGGGTTAAAGCGCTCCCCTATCTTTTCGGGGGGTGTGTGTGTGTGGGGAGATTAAAATGGCCATGAGACTGTGAATATCCGAAATTGTGAGAGAAAGCCATATTTCCTTATCTCGGCGCTCCAAGCTAATGCAGCTTCAGCGTTGGCCTCTGTTATCGCTTTTCATCAATCAGAAATTCAGCGATAAGGGTTGTAGTCGCGCGGACTGAGCTCAAAGTAGGGCGAGAGCGGGCTTCGAGGGGGTTTGGCAGAGCGAGAGAGACACACTAAGCATTGCCGTTTATTCCCGAACCAAACCAAAGTCGAGATAACAGACACACACAGACATTTCTGCCTCTCATGTCATGAGGGTTGGAAAATTTCGAGGGATTACTCCGAAGAGAGAGAGAGTGCAGAAAGAATGTGGAGCTGATCGCACACAGTGCGGGGGTTGTTTTTTAAGGAAATCACTCCGTTTGGCAGGCGGTATTTCGGTTGGATTTTCGGAAAAAGCAGTGTCAAAGGGCTCGAAGTACAAATAATTAAATTGCTCAGTGAATTCTTTCACAACCCCCAGTGAAATATTTCCCGTAAACTTTCCACGTGCGACTCTCTGGGCGAACAGCAACCCTGCACCACTCACAGGGCGAGCAGAAATTGTTGATCGGACCAAGTGATAAGGGAGTATGGTTCTTGCGATAAGGAAACTCACAGTATATGGATTTTTTCCTCTCTCTCTCTCACACACCAATTCGAGGGGGTGAGAAGTCGAGGAGATTGTGTTTGTGGACTCTTGGAATATCGCACATTGAATTTTCTGCTGGGCCAACAACCACCATCATAAATAAATGCATAACATTAATACACTGTGTGGAAGTTTATATATGAAAATTGCGCCACTGGAGCCTTTTTCCCCAGTTTGAATAAAGTGTAGCTCGGGAACATTACGCTGTGGGTGGATTTTTATCATGGCAAAATCACATTTTTTTTCTTCCCTTCTGCCAAAAACTTTCCCATTCCTGGCAAATTTCTCGCCAGTTAAAAAACGCTACTTTATGCACTCTGGATTTTCCTGGACTCGCTCACTGCAGATGTGAGAATGTGTGTCGGGGAATTGAGAAAAGGGATTTCTCCTTGGGAAAGCCGAAAAGAAAAATGTCTGGGAAGGAGAGACGGTGTGACGGGAACGAGTGTCGCTCTCTGTCTCTCGTCATCCATTTTACTGGCGACGCTGCACACAAGTTGCTATCATCGGGAGAGATCTAATCAATGCGAAACATCTTACGCTTTGTTAGTTGTGCTCTACGGGCCAAGCGTAAGTCTTATCTCTCTGGATCATTAAGGCTCTTTGGCTCTGACTCTCTTTGTTGCTCGTGGTGTGTTCAGCAGCGGACTGAGTGTCGACGCTGAGCTGGCGATTGCTATCGCGAAGTGAATTCGAGGCTCAGTTTGAGAGTGATTACAGACTTGCTGGTGATCCACAGACGCCGGTTCAGCCATAAATCGCGATTGATCCTTCGAAGTGTCGAAGATTGAACCGATATTTATGGCCTTTCCGACAGCAGCGCGCTCAGCCGGAAATGCGTAGAAACATTTCACAGGTCAAAACTGACAAAATGGTGAATCTCTTGCGAATTATTTCCTGTGCTATTAAATTCATTTAATTCTTCTGCAAATCTAGTAATTTCGCTATTTTATCGGAAAATATTAATTTCCTTGATAAAATAAAGAAATCGATTGACAGCTGAGAGTGACACGAAGCAAAATTGTCGCTAGTGTTGACAAAGAAGAATAACTCTTGAGTATGTTTAGCGCCAGATCAAATACGACTTATCGCTGATCTGAGTTTTACACACTCCAAGCTCATCCCCGGAGGATTGGTCCCAATTCCCGTCGATTCGAGAGTAAGCCGCAAGCCTGTAATCGCTATGGGTTTTGAAAATCATTAAATTCTTCCGTAAATCTTGCATTTTCTCAATTTTATCGCAAAATTGTCGCTAATGTTGACAAAGAAGAATAACTTCTGAGTGTGTGCAGCGCCAGATCAGCCACGACGGAGGATTGATCCCAGTTTGCGCCGATTCGAGAGTAATCTGCAAGTCTGCAATCGCTCTTATTGGGCGCTGGGAAAAATAGCTGAATTTCCCGACATGATGTGGAAAATGCGTGTAATTGATAAGTATGATGAGATACAATGTGGTTTCATTCGCTGGGTTAACCGCGAACTTGCCAACGAGCGCATGCTTTGAATACCAACATTGGGAGTAAAGTCTCATATACTGGGTGATATAAAATTTATGTTTGTATTGTTGCTGTGAGAAGGAAGAGATTGAGAAATATCGCATAAAAAGGAAATTTCATAAAATACCTATTGATTTTCTTTCCGTGAAATGTGCGACGAAAGAATATATTGATATATTTGGAGGAGAGTTTTGCCTCCAAAAGAGGAATTTATTGCAATTTAACTCATGCATTCTCTTTCTTTTTTTTTCAGGTAAGCCAAAAACACACACACAAACAGCTTTGGTGTGCCATTAATCAAACTATTTCTCTCGATGGAATGACGATACGACGATTGAGGCAAGAAGAGTGACAGATTAGTGAGTGGTTTTTCCTAAGAATATCGTTTTTGCTGGGTGTTTTTATCTCGCAAAGTTTTGCATTCGGTGGACATTTTTCGACATGAGACGCTCTATATCCTATCTATCCTTGCTATCTCCCTCCTCCCCGGTCGCCTAAATACAAAGTTTTCAACTTGTACTCGTCGCCCAGCACATAAATGAGAGGCACACATAAACCATTTCCGTGTTTCGCTACATATTGAGTTTATCTTGGCGGATAATGTATTCAAAAGTTTATCTACTGCTTATCTATCGCATGGAATGTTTTTCACTGTATGTGACTCTCTCGGTGATATACGAGCTTATCGCAAAATGGGATTTATTGTAATAGTTTTTCGCTCTCTTTCTGCCCCTGCCCCGGACTTTTCCCGCTCCGTCCATCGAGCGCCCCAAAGACTGCGCATTTTCGCCCTGGTGACAATGTCGAGTAGTATTTTAATTATTTAAGATATGATGGTTAATTATAACATTTTTTTTCTGTGCCTCGCTTATTTATTGTTTGAAGCCAACACAACAACAAAAGTGGCGGAAAATGCGGGCACACATTTCAATTCTGTCGTTATTTTCTCTGTTCTCCGAACACTCGTGTGTGTTTGTGTGTGCGTTAGAAGTTGTAAGATAAAAGCATACGGAAAATTGTATAATGTGAAAAAAATGCATATATCCATCAAGAGACAGATAAGGAATTCTACAGTTGTTATCTTGGGCTGCGGAGTAAAAAGTAAAAAAAAATAAAAGTTCTCGCCACTTTTAATGTATGAGTGTAATATATTTTTTTCGTTAATTTACCCGCACGCTAGAAACGATGATAAAGTCAAAGAACTCATTTTTGTTCTACTGATACGGCACGACTGCAAAAAGGCTCTCCTCTGGGTTCCGCCGAGAGTGCCATAATTTCTGCTAATAGTCTTCTTCTATGCTTATTATTTTTGTGGCCTCTTCTCTCACCCAAATGTCTCACTCTCTAATCTTATCCACTGTTTTTTTTTTCTTGTGTGCTTTTGGGCAAATTAAGGCGAGCGTGTGTGTGAGAAAAAGTCGCATTTTATCGCCGCACAGTCAAAATATTTAGTTTAGTCGATAAATGTGCCTTATCTTTGATATCTTCTCCAACGTGCTCTGCTTTTTTCCTGCCCCTGCTCGCCTCTCGTCGCGGGCCCACGTAATCTTTGGAAATGCATTGAATTGGGTGTGTGAGTTTCTCAATCTAGGGTGAAACAGTCGACAGTGAACCGTTCATGAGTCCGTATCGCGCGCGCTGCAAATGTGCCGTGAAAATTGTATGTGAAGATAAAATGTATCCGAAGCTCTTTGGCTTGCTCACGAGGAGGAGAAAATTGCCAGGCGACGCACAGCGTAAGATTGCGTTTGAATTTCCCCCCGAAAAACACTCTTTCTCAGCCATGATTCAAATATCACTTAACCTCAAACTAACTCTCAATTCGCGGACTGTTATCAGTCCGCGAGAAGCCTTTCTCTCGCTCTCTTGCTGAGGAGTTCGCAATCAAAGCCCATATTCATACATTATCGCACTGTTATCGTACTAATTCCTTCAATTGTGCACCCGCCATGTGATTCATGGATGCATTGATTGCGACTCAGAGCCATACTTGTGAATCCCTATCGGATAATCACATGGAATGTCTAATCGCGCGCGCGCGCGCTCTTTCTTGGGAAATTCAAAATCAAATTGCAACAGGAAGTCCATTGCGTGCTTCCTGCGTGTACTTTTATCGCGCACATTTCTCTGTGTGATATGAATATTTCGAGCCACACTTCATTTGGCGCTCTGAGCGGCGAAATGATAAAGATTTTCATTTGGGTGAATGTTTTAGGAAATCTCATAAATCTCACTGAAATTGACTTGGAAATTGGTCTGCTTTTGGCACAACGACGTCTTGTGTTGCGTCAAATGCGCATCCAAATGGTGGGAAAGTGATACAACTTTGTGTGTGTTTTTCTTTGGAGTGAAATGGAATTGATTTCTGTGATGAGTAATTTCAAAAGACAAAGCGCGGAGTTTCTAAGAAAGGTGATCAAGTGGTGGAAATATTCGCTATGAACGTGCTGAAAACAGAAATATTCTGCAAACTGATAACGCGACTGTTTTGTTGACTCTCTCGCCACGTGGTTATTATTGTTATGTTTGCGCCTCGGCGAGAACTATTCTGACTATTTCGCTGAGGGAGGATTGAAAAAGTGTTTGTGTGTGTTTGAGATATTTTTCAACTTGTTGGCCCGTCTGATAACGCCCAGAATCGCACTCGTCTGCGGTGGAGAAGTTCCTGGTGTGCAAAACTTCCTCAGAGGGACATCATTTGGCCATGAGGCGTGGGGTGGGAAGAGCGAGAAGAATCGTCCAGGTTGATAGGGGAAAATTAATGAGATACCATGTCCAGATAGATCTTCTACACTTTTTCAACATTTTATATTATAAGTTTTTCCCCGTGGTCGAGTGATAGCGACACTTTGTCATTTTAATTATTTCATTTTATCTCACTTTTGGCTCACTCCACTCGAGACTTTGCGAGGGGGTGGGTTTTTTTCGCGCGCTTTTCTGCCCCGCACCTGAAAATCCTCCTTGGAATTCCGACCTTTTCGTGGAGCGTTTTTGGCTCCGATTGTGCTATCATCTAATATTTTTTTGGGGTTATTTTTCTCTTCGATGTGGCCTCTATCTCTCTCCCTCTTTCCACCCCCGTCGTCTGTGTTGGGAGAGAAATGTGATTTTAGGAATGTGACAGAAAAGTGGGTGGATGGGTATGAATGTGCTTTCTTGTTCGGATTTGCTACTACACAAATCTATTTAATCTCTCCATCAAATGGCAATTCCTTTTCACATCGCCACAATCTCCAAACTCATCCTCTGCCGAGACTCTGTCTCTCTCTCTCTCTCTTGGCGATGGTGGGGAAGAGACAAGGCGTAGATAGATGGGAAAAGAACAAAATAATATCAAGATAATGGGTGTCTTATGCTTTGCTTATTCATAATAAATATCACAACATAGCACAAAAGTTGCTCTTCTCACTCTTCGCCAATGCTTTGCCGAGTTTCATCTTCCTTTTCCTCTCGCGCTCAAATCGTGGGAAATCATTTTATTTTCATATCTCACAACAATAAATTTAATTTATAGAGGAAAAACGCACAACTGACTTATCAGCGTCACCATCGAGCACTGAGGCACTTCTTGCCATATCTTTTGTGCAGAGCTTTTGCTCGCAAATTAGACACCACAAATGTGATTAGAATATATTCTCCGCAAGCATTTCGAAAAAATTCATATCCAAAATCGGAGGAAAAAGGCACACTTTTTTCCTACTTCTTCTTCTTTTGACTAAATGCTATCTTTAAGATAACTTCTCAAGCATGAATTTCTCTCAAAGCGCGCCTCATATCGTACCCAGAATGTCAACGAACGAATAAATGATGCTTTGTATTCGATTTATCGCGATTTAAAATGTGTTGCAAGTGTGGCGAAGGGCAAAGGAATTGGCAGAGCGCCTTTCTTTTGCCAGGCCAAAATATCAACAAGTTATCACCCAGACTACACACTTTTCCCCCTGTGTGCTCCCATTTTCCAATCGGTAGCGCCGCGATTGGGTGTTGTGTGGAGAGCTTTTATAAATTACAAATCAAATCATCACTCAAATGCTACTGAACTTCACAAGTGCCTTCATTCAACTGATAAATGGTTTGTGTAGTGAGTGTCATTGAGAATTTCCCCGCAGTGAGATATCGAGGGTGGAAAAGCCACGACTATCACTTTCTCCTTGTCGCTGATATTTTTTGACACACACGGAATTCTTCCTGTGCTTTGGCTTCTGATTCCGAACTGTGATACAGCGAAGAGACTCGCTGTGGGAATGCCTAAAAAGTGGCCAAGGATGCTGTTCATCTTATCAGAAAACGCCCACAGATTTTTTCTTCTCTCACTCTCTCTCTGTCTTCAGCCAAATGATATATTGACAAAACGGCGGCAGAGTGACAAGATTCTGCCCAGCGCGCGAGAGTGTTGAAAATGATTGGCGCGAGATTTGAAAGGTGTTTGATGATATTTGTGTGGCTGTGGCAGATCCAATCAACGGAAACGTATAACACATTATCAGTTGGCAATTGTCACTGGAAAGCATATAATAATTATTACGAAATATAAATAAATTTATCATTAAAACAATCACGATAGAGCGACTCTTGGTTTAATGTGCGGAGTGAAATTTATCATAGTTGAAAATCACATCCAGTGAAATCGATTGGCCCCGGATTTTAGTTGACAAACATCGTAAATTTGCGATAAAACCGTTATATGACTAACTACATTGGTGAATGATGCATAAAATAAAATATATACGCACATTGGCTATATTTTGCTCGCGCTCTGCGAATGGAAACAATAAAATTCCAACTTTTATGTGAAGTTCCTACCGTGGAAATCATATTAATATTCCTCTTCATTTCCTCTCTTTTTTTCTGTTCTGACTTCTAGTAAGATTTGTAGCGAATTGAGCACTATTTTTGAACAAGATTATTGCTATTTTGTGACTCCAAATCAAATATAGCGACTTGAGGCTTTGAGACATATCGACGTGCTGCGGATTTCCACGTAAAGCTAGAAGTCTGAATTTTTTCACATATTTTCCTTAATTAATAAGCAATTACCATGCCAAGTTTGAAGACATTCGGCCTAGTCCTTAATCTCTTTATGATACTTGAAACAGAAGCAACATAAATAGAGCCCAATGAGTAACACTTGAATTCTTGCCATTTAAATTTCTTTTGGGTTCTAATTAAGGTTTAAATGAATACAAAGTGTCTTCACGATAATTGTCCTGCAGATTTTCACTAATTTCCCGGGCTTTATTCGATCATACGAAAGTTTTTCGGCTGCGCAAGAAGGACATTTAATCAGATGAGAACGCGAAAAACTATTTTGTCGAATTCTTTGGATGTTTTCTTCTAAGATGAACTAAGAATTGTAACCACAATTACTTCTGTGGACAGTTTTGTTGCAGAAAGTGAGAAAATTGGGGTGAAAAGTTAACAAAATCCCTGGGGAAAACATTAGGAGAATTCTCTGTGATTTTCCATGAATTATAAATGTTTGAATACTGGCAAGAACTTCCCTTGTCTTATCGCACATCTCAACCAGTCATGGAAACGAGACAGAGATATCTTGCAGAGAAATGCATTTGCCTTGATCTCCTGCTTGTCTCGCTGATTGATACAGGATTCAGCGACTGTGACTGTGAATTTATCCTGTGAGGAAAGTCCTCGAGTGAATTCGTGTGTGATTTCGATACTGAACACGAAAGTATTCCTCCTCCCGCGAGGGCCACTCTTGCAGTCTCTGCCCCGGCGGATTGTGCGGTGCTCAAGGAGACGTGGAGGGAGCATGAAAAGAAGTCTCGAGGAGAGAGAGAGTGAGTGGAAAATCTAGTGCTGGAGAAATGTCGTGTGTGTGCGATAAGGTTGAATGTGGAGGTGAACTGATATGGAACACACCAGCTTGGGCGGATTTTCCGAAGTTGGTGGAAAAGCGAGGGTGGATGGGGGCTCCGGGGGGTGGTATGTGAAACGTGTTGCCAGCGATAAGACCTTATTTATATTCATCAATGGAGTGCTCGCGCTCTTTTTGCCGCAGCGTCAGCTCGAGTGGGCGAGAGCGAGACGGAGCGCGAGAGAGTGGTTTGTTTGGAGGCGAAAGAAGTGGAGGAGAGATAAGAAACTCGGATAAAGTGAAACGATAGACTCACAATGTTGGAGAGTTCTTGAGCCACCACCCACCCCCCGGGGGGTGTCCCGGGGGTGTGGGTGGGGAGGCGCACTTCGATATCGCACCAAAACACGAAAGTGTATAATGAATGTTTGGAGACTTTGAAAAATTGACATCACCCCCAGATATTGGAGGGTTGATACTTTGGCAACACAGAAGGTATAAACTATAGTCAATCACTTTTATTTCTCTTTCTCATCCAATCTGTGCGGGTCGTGCGAATGGAGGAAATCTCAGGGAGAAATCACTAATAACCACTCGACTTTCGCACACAAACGCACACACACACTTTTGGTAGGGAATTTTTCCTCTCTCACTGGTGGTTTCGGGAGTTTTCTCTCGCGCTGATACAGAAGAGATAAGAAGTGTGTTTAATTTGGGGACTTATAAGTGCTAAATATGACATCGTCGGCTCTTCGAGAGCTTATGCAAATATCCAACTCGCTTGTGCTGCAGAGACAAAAAGCGCGAGCTTTGCGGGCGCTGTGAGAGGGAAAATTCCGCGAATTTCCACCACAAGTTGGGAGGGCAAAAAGTGTGTCTGTAAGCAAACTTGGGCTGTTTTATGTCGCCATGTATGATTGTCGTGAGCGTAAAGCTCTTTGATTTGGCGGGCGGAGGTGTTTTTCGGTGGTATCTAGGACGCGCATCTCGCTTTCCTGCTGCTTCCGAAGCTTCTCCTGAGGGTGTGTCAAGGGGCTGAATGTGTGGCTGTCGAATGGGTTGGATTTTCCACACGACAAACATGCAAGTGCTTCACCCCTTGGACGAAGAGCTCAATCTCCACAAGTGAACTTCTCATTCTGTTTATTGCAAGTTTTCCTTTTCTCACCCTGTGTGAGATTTTAGTTGAAGTCTCTGTGCTCCTTCTTCATGTGTTGAAGAAGGAGAAATGTTGATACTTCTTATTCTTGTGCCCATATAGTTTCTTATCAGTGTCGGCCAGTCGTGGTTGGAAGCATATCTAAGTTTTCATTCTCACTCTCCCTCTTGTTTTCCCGCCACCCTTCTCTCTCTCTGGGAAAGCTGTGTGCGGAGGGTGGCGCCCGAAAGTGCTCTCAAAAAGTGGTGGTGAAAATCAAAAACCACCCCAAAGCAACACCGCCCCCCACTTGCTGTGTGGAGGGTGTGAAAACATTTGCTCGGGGAGGGTGAGAGGCTAGAAAATACACGAGGAGCAACACAGTGAAATAATAATAACAAAACAAGAGCGAGAGATGCGGAGGAAACATGAAATCTTGGTGGAATCTTCGCATGCAAGAAGTGTGTTTGTATCGCAAACACTTTCAACCAGCAGAATTTCATTCAAAATTCTCTAATAACAATTAAATCACTCGTGAATTATTCCACTGGGAAACTACCAACAATCTCTTCTGCGACGCTGTAATCGTTATTTGTTTCTCTTTGCCCCGAGAGAGAGAGAGAGGAGGAAAATTGGCACAGACGAGATCAAATAATCTCTGGTGGCAGAGCACATATCAAGATCAAATCGTGAAGATCACGCGGAATGCTGGCCGCGATATCAGATGAGCCAAGCCAGATGAGAGATTCTCCATCGCGATAGCGTGACATTGTAGGAATAATGACGATGATTTCGTGCTTATCTGCGAAAAAAATCTCCCCCGAGAAGTAATTTGATCACAATCTTGACATTCCTGGAAATTGAGAATGGAAGTTGAGGGGTCAGAAACTCCGAGAGCGCGAGAGCATCGAAGCCATGCAATATTTTGCCACAGTTAATTAATTAAGACAGCTTCTGTGGGGCAATTAAGATGGATTTCTTTTCTACACCTGCGAAGCAAACATACAATTTTCCGTCAAAATGGCAAAATTATTCAAATTGGCCTTTAATTTAAATGTGATTTATCGCAATTTCACTCATATTGCAACGGTTATGAATTAATTGGTGCTGCGCGCATTAATCGGGGAAATAAAATACTTTTCGCCGAATTCATTAAACATTTAATGGATCCATATAATTAACAAAATCAACGTGGAGTTTTGATATTTAAATGATGCATTTTCGGCACAGCGTGAGAAATTTGCTCCACTTTTAATGGGTTTCTTTTGTTTGTGTTTTGATTTCTGCGAGAAATTTCCACTTAAACTTCCAATCAAGGGGGAGATAGTATGGTCAGAAGTGGTGTAAAGATCTGTAGAAGCTTAAGAAAGTGGAAGTGTTGCAATTTATGCAAAATTTGACTCACAAACTTTGATTTTCTACTGATTATTTTACTCTCAGCAATTAATTTCACACAAAGTTTTAATTTTTGACATTCTTTTCTAGGTTATGTGACTGATTTCAGACTTAATAACATCTTAAAGTAGAAATTCTTGCGTCTGAACTGAAAATATTCTTACATTATTATGAAAATTGTGATTTCAGGAAACATAACCTAATTTTTTTTTAATAAACAAATACATTCCAGTTTTATGTTGATTCTTGTCCGGTTATAAACAATCCATGAAGTCTAAAGTGTTGGGAAGTGTTAAGGATTCTTCATACAAATTGTGGTGTACAGATTTTAGCCATACTATCTTCCCCTTGCTTCTAATAACAAATTGTTTGGATTGTATTTGTCTCTCCAATGCGGAACTTTCTTGCAAAATTTACCTGATCATTGAAGTGCAGGAGAGTCGTTAAGATGGAATTGAGAGCTTTTGTTGTCGGAATCGCGATTGAGGGTAGGAAGAAATGCGTGTGCAATTTATGAGAAGATATTCGAGGTTATACACTTCTCACAAGGAACTTGTGTGGAAGATCTGTCGATTGTGGGCTCTTTTCATGGTCGTGCACCTCTGAGAGTGAGTGAATTGTTGTTTTTCACTGTGGCGAAAAATAAATAAATTTTCCTCCGCGATCTCTGTGTGTGTGTGTGTGTGTGAAAAAGGAGGAAACATATCAAAAAGCAAGCACGGTTGAATTTATCAGTGATCGACAATTGAACTGTGAATTTTATTTTACACCGCACGATTCGCACTCTTTTTCGCCATCATCGCGAAAAAGAGCGCGCGAGAGAAGAGATTGAGGAAAGTGTTTGGCCTGTGTGTGAATTATTTTCCTTGCCGTCATGATATAAAACGCCAAAATCACGCATTCGGGCGGGAAAGTCGAGGGGTTAACAGGCGCTCGCGAGAGCCATCATTCTATGCTGGGCTGTGCTGAGTGTGTGTGTGTGTGTGTTTATTATGTTGTGGGTGGTTAGATATTATGAAATATTCTCTGTGCTGCGAGAGAGCCGAGGTGGTATCCATGAGATAAGACTCGACTGGCTGCGGGTGGTTGATAAGAACCGTCGTCTCTCGTTTCTATCCATATATCCACATCATCACACACACTCTGTGCTCGGGAGCAACAGCAGCTTGCATCCCAAGCCACCCCCTAAATTTTCTCGCCCTCGAAGGCCACACAGCGATACACACGTCTTTGTCCTTCGCATGTCACTCTGCGATAAGGCATCTTCCTCCTTTTCCTCCTGCCGGTCAAAAATCCCCACAAAACTCCCAAGACTCGTCAGCCAAACTCCTCCTTCGGTCACCTGGAGATTCCAAGCTCTCGGGTGACAAGACACTTTTCGCCAAATGCACTCTCTCGCCTGATGAATTTTCCCAGCGAAAATGGCATCGTAAAGTTCACAGCATGCAGAAAAGTCTCTTGCATTTGATGGGCAAATGTAAATTTTTCCATAAACATATGATGAGCTTTTTTAGTAATTCACTGCATTTAATGGGTCTTAAATGCTGCCCTATTTTATGACTTATAGTTTGCTTCTTTCTATCAAAGGCCAATAATTTGTTTGCAAATCCTGCTTGCGGATCAATAAAGACACGGAGTTTAGTGATGTGTTGAACATTTTATCACGTGCCGATAGTTAAGTTTAAATTTGAAAATGATGCGTAAACAAGGGGGAGATATTATACTCAGAAAGAGTAGAGAAATAATTGTTCCTTGCATTTTTTAGGTTATGTTCTGAATTTAAGACAAACTTTGACACTAAATAACCTTCAAAATCATTTATTTTGTAATTTACTGACACAATAATAATGAAATCTGATGAAGATCACAAGATTTCAATGTTAAACTGTGTTAAATATGCTAAGATTGATTATAACCTCTAAAATATTCTCCCAGTGTTCTTTTTCCGGGATTCTTTTAGACATCTTAAGGTAATTTTTAGGTTATGTTTTAAAGTACATCCAAAAGAGCGTTTAAAAATTGAGTAACATCAAAATATGCGCTGGAAACTTAATATATTTCTTAGTTACTAAGTTTTATTATAACAATTACTCCTAAATTTGAGGTTATGATACTTTGGGTCAGATTTTAGCCACATTATCTCCTCCTTGTGCGTCAATTTTACGATCGCAACAGAAGAGGCAATTTCAGTGAGTTAGAAGGACATCTCCGCAATTGATGCATGAACCCAGAAAATCCGTTGGCCGTAAAGTGTTGGAGCATCAGGAAAATCTTGCTGGCGAAATATGGAGAGTTGCATTCGGTTTTTATCTCCTCGTGGGCGTTCGAGGGACAATCGCCGGAGTTTTTCCCACCCACTGGCGATGTTTTGTTAGGGAAAATTTTTGGGGTTTCGGAGTGAGTTGGGCGATATCACGTCTCTGCTCCCGTTTTCTTGCCAGACGCCCTATCTTGGCCGGCGGTGGGTGGCGGCGGGAGAAAATTCATCCTGCACCTCGGCTGCATCATGGCCCGAGATTATACACTTTTCCTGCTGGTGTGTTATTTTTTTTCCCTGGCATTTTGTGTGTCACACAGCGCGCGCTCTCTTTCTGTGCCGGAGGAGGCAGAGGATCTTCCGCCACAATCTCGCCTGGAGAGCTTCCTCGCGCGCGCACGCGAGACAAGGACGGGGTGTGAATGTGCTGCACCCTCATATTGTGAGATGCACCGGCACAGTCTCTCCTCTCCCAATCCCCCAGCGTCTTTTTGCCAGGGTGGCACCCAAGATAAGAAGAGCTTTGCCAGCGAGAACTTTATTTACGGCGCGACGTCTTCAACTGATACAATATTCTCTGTCTCTATCGCACACCTTCCTGCGCCCGGAGAGTCGGGAAATTCTATATAATAGGGAGTGACTTTAATATCATCTCGCCGGGGCCCTTAAGCCCTCGCCTCGCGCCCGAGTTATGTCCCGCTTAAAACACTAAATACAAACTTGTTTCACCTGCGATATCACTTGTGAGAGCATAAAGACGTTATTAGATAGTGAGAAATGGGGCAAAAGAAGCCATTGTGGAGGCGAATTTTCCATTTTCTTACTCCCTATTATTTTAAAGTATGATATTTGCAATAAAAGCTGCTGATTTCAGGTACAAATGCGAGAGAGAGTCAATGTTCTTTTTCCTTTGTAATAAAGTGTTTGATTAGTAGATTCTTTTTCGGTACAATATCGTCGTGAATTCAACAAGTATTGGTGAGAATTTTCCCCATAAAGCGATCATTATGCACTTGACTGAGAGACACGATTAGCTCACAATCGCAAATATTGAGCACAGTGCAGAGCATATATATGCACAAATGCAAAAGGTATAAAATCCCAAAACGAATAACCCAATAAAGTTTTTCGATCGGATTCTTCGATTTTCTCCACACTGCGTTCTTATTGCACCACACACGAGAGTCAGAAAATGTGTTATACAAAGTGTATGGTTTGTTGTTACTCTTGTTCTTTTGTAACATCTCCTCTTTTTGCACTTTTTTACACTCTGTGTGAGTTTGCCTCCCCCTCTGGGAGCCCCCATCGTCCTCATCTTCACCACCGTCATGTGCAGAGAGATACACTGTTTTATTCTTATAATATACCACAATTGCAACATACACTGGCGAGCGAAATGTTGTCCAAATTGTGTTTGCAATTTAAATTGAGGTTGAGAAGTGGCGAAGAAGTGTCTGAAGTGGCGAAATTCGTGGGTTTTTCCTTAAAAATATGCAAAAACTACTCTTCAGACTGAATGCCATCGGAATTTCCCTTCTAATTCAGCTGCTTTTGGGGCACTTTTTCGCCCTCCACTGTGCTCAAGGTGTATAACCGTCTCCCTCGTGCACACGGTCTCCACTTTCAGTTCTTTTATATACACTCGTGAGATATTTATTGCCGCCGATCGCAAACAGATATCAGTTTTCAATTGGTGCAATCGTTTGTTTCACGAACCTTATCAATCGTGAAAATCTCCAACTTCTATTTGTATATTTTTGTTACGGGCGAAGTGTACATAATGTACAGTGTGTTCTTGAAAAAAAACAAAAATCTGCTCACATACATCCCTGAGGAGGGCGATTCATTTTTGCGCTGTAAATTTTAATAACAAGTCACTGAGTGCAGAAGAATAAGGAGAGTATGGAATCAGAGATGGGAATCAGCGGGGGAAAAAGGGGGGAGAGAGAGAGGAGAAAGAGAGGCCAAAGACGCGCGCGGCTAAAGAAGCAATGAAAGATTCTTTTACAGCTAATCAAGAGGTGATATGAAATGGAAATTAATGTCCAAAATGTGTGAAATTTAAGCACACACGTGAAGAGAGGGAATGAGAAAATATTTTGTGAATTTATTAATTTCTCCTTCTTCGTCTTCATCAACAAACACACCTGTTCTCCAGGCCGAGAACGCGCGGTGAATTGTTTTCACCTGTGAAAAATGGTCATCGTCAATAAATTACGCATAATTCAACAATAGAGGTAATTTTTATATTTAAATAGTGGAACGATAGAATAAATCTTCAGCTGCAGCGCAGGGCCAATTATGGGCGGCCGGAGAAGAGCGCGAGGAGAAGGAGGAGAACAGTTACAATCAGAATTTCGAAGAAAACCAATAAATTCAGCTGAAAATGTGCCTGGAATTTCTGTTGTAAATTTCAAGAAGCTCAGAAAAACACACCTTCCAAACCGTCAAATCACAGTGGAATCTCCATTGGAAGTCTTATCGCGGCGCGAGAATCTCAGTTGGAATTTCTCAACACTCAATAAAAGAGAAGGAGGAAAAACGCTAATTTCAAATTTAGCGCGCTCTGGGTGAAAAATCAATCTTCCAATCGCTTGGAACTCCCTTGGCAATTGAGAAATCTCAAGAGAAAATCTACAGCCAGCATGAAAATTATCGCGAGGAATTCAGCGATTGACGTTTCTTCCCGAATGCAGAGACTTTTTCTGCGTGGGACGAAAAGATTTTTGTATTTTATCAATGCCAAATTCTTCTTCTCTCGTCGTGAATCTCTAGCGTTTTATTGAGGTATTTGGTTGATGTGCAAGAATCGTGGAAAAGTTTCATGTGAATTTGGGGCAAATGTCCTGGAAAACATCCCTTTAATGTGTCCCCCAAACCGACAGCGGTTGTCGCGTGACGCTGATTCATCCGGTTTCTGGCCTGAAGATCACATCAGTGTCTGTGGGCGAGAAAGCTCACATCTTTGCCGTGTGTGGACGTCAATAGTGGTGGAAAAGCTGGCCGAAGTCCATTGGAAAATGGGCTGTGTGTGGAGCGAGATGGTGTTTTCAATGGGATTTCCAAGCCTATTCATCGCCGAGTCTTCTCACCGAATTCTTCCTGACGCCTGGGACATCCTGACACGGCCTGTTGTTCCGCTGCCTGGGATGTGTGCCTGCGGTGAGATTGTGGTGGTCCTACTTTGCATACAATGGGGATTAAAACATGGGGAGATGTTCTTCTCTCGTGTAAACGTGTCACTAGACAATGTTCGATTTGTGTTTTGTTAAAGGCAGCGCGCTTTTCCGCAAAGGCGGCTCCAGATTCCCTCCTCTTTGTCATCCTCAGCTTCTCTGTGCCACACAGAGCATCAGTTCCTCCTCTTCCGCCCAGACACCGTCGCGGCGCGGGGCAGAGTCGGTGGGAAATATAATGCGTACAAGTGGTCAATTGATTTGGATTCCCTCTCACTCTTTGCCACAATGTTATTTATGAACCTTGCGCGACTCTCAAACCGCGAGACTCTTCGTCTCCTCCGTGGATTCTCTCGTCTTTTTCGCCCGCTTCTCCGCAATTTCTATATATGTTGCTCCTCCGGCACGACACAAACAGTCAATTGCCACACTATCGCGCGGTGCCCGGACATCCCACAGACGTCCGGGCTTCTGCCTGTCCTGTCGCCACTGCCAATTACTGCGGCCGTTCGTGCACAGCTCCGAAATAGAGCAAAGGTGTGTGTTTTTGTGCCGGGGAAATGAAGAAAGAAATTAAGGTGGTTGAGACAAGGAGGCCCCCATTCTTCTGAATTTATGGCAAACGATGGCAAAATTGCATGGGAGACTTTCTGTGCGGGTTCTTTTCGCGCGCTTCGTGGCGAGTCACACAAAACCAACAATAATTTGTACAAATTAGCTTCAGCAACAATGCCGCGCAGGAACACACAGCGAAGCCACGCGAAAGGCGAGTGCGAAAGGAAATAGCTTCGGCGGATTTACTCTGAGCGGGGACATTTTTGCGAAAGATTTTAGGCAATGAGTCTTATCAGCTCGAAATCTCCTCATCTCGCTCTCTCTCTCTCTTGGGCTCTTGGTGCAATTAATTTTGATTCCTTCAGCGCGCGATTTTGGCTGCATCGCGCAGATGAAGTGAATGGTTGGCCGTGTGAGTGAATTTTATCGATGAGGCAATCCTCTTTTCACCCATTTGGACCACGAGAGACCATCTGGTTTGCATGAGAGTCTTCCCGTGCTCACTCTCTTATAATTTCGGGCCGGATAGCATCTTCGTCTCAGGCTTATTCCCTGAACGCGCCGTTTCAGACATTCTGATGATGATTCTGATTGCAGGGCATTTGTAAGAAATGTGCACAGTGAAAAACCACACACACAGTAGTGTGGCGGGTTTATTTCTCTGGAATCAGACAAAATCTCTCTCCTCGCGCTGCCTTTTTTCTCTCTCAATCTCCTTGCCTTTTTTTCCTTTAACCCTCCGCAACTGTGTGTATTTGCTATTGTAAAACTGCAGCCACTCTAGTTCAATATCGAGAGAGAGGGAGAGAGAGTGAGAAGAGACCCTCAAAATGAGAGTGAGACGGACAAATGGTGTGTGAAAGAGAGAGAGAAGGCAGAAAGATATACACGAAAAGATTTGAGCAAAATTATAAATTTAAATTCAGCAACAGCAGAATCATTGATACCACGGCTTTAAAAGTGTTCTTATGGCCTTTTGAGGAGAGAAATCCGATAGAGATCTCTCAAATTTTATATATATAAAATAAATATAGAATTGCAGGAATTTGTCTAATCGCATTTGAAAATCAAGAAAGACGCGGAGAGTATGAAAAGAAACACAAAAACATACATTGAGTGGCTGCGATACCAGGCGACTCCACTGTCGAGGGGTTAATCATTCGCACTGTTTAGCGTCCATGGCGAAGTAATCCTTCAATTTGGCACAATTTAGCATCTCATTCGATGGCAAGTGATTCAAAAATAAAACAGTTGGAGGTCAATAAACACACTCACGAGCTCATGATTATCCCTCAACAGCGGATGACTAATTTGGTGGTTTTTCTTCTTCTTCTGAAAAGAATAAACTGAGTTTTGAATCATCGCCTTTGCGATATCTTCTTCGCTCATGTTCTATAAGATGCGCGATGAAGAAATTGAGGCTCTTTGTGTTGGCTGTGTGTTTATGCCGTAAAGAAATCTCCTCAAAAAGCCGCCCAAAGTATTTTATCTGGTCATGCAATTAAGATTAGTAGGGAAAAATAATTTTTTCAAGATGCTTCATTCTTCTATAAATAAATCCCAAAAGATTTCTCTTCGCGCACGCTGATGAATTACATTATGCAGAAGATATTGAAATTGATTTCAGACACTCACAAATGATGCTTTTTATCGGGCATTTTGAGAGGTTTTTACCCCACAAAAATAATGAACGGCTCTTTTTTAAAGGTTTCCGCTGATTTAGCAAATAAAATTACACCATCGCACGGATAAAATCCAGGAAAAGTCAATTTTATTTCAATCAATAACTCTCTCAAGCGCCCAATTCGGGACTCTTTTTTTTCACGCCCGCGTGTGTGTAAAAAATATTTTATATATATTAAAAAAAAAAAATTTCCGAGAGGCGGAGCGAACAAAGTCACGGGCCCAAAAGTGCAATAAATAATATCTAATAAAAAATACAAGCGGAACACGCTGGCAAAAACGAGTGGTTTTCATGGCGAAAATGTCTGATATAGGGAAATTTTTCCCTCTCACACCACCCAGAGTTTATATATTTTTATGGGAGACTATCTTTCCATCGTTTTACAGCTATGATTGATGTAATTTTAAAACCGCTATTTACCTGTTTTATCAGTACGTTATCTGCGCCGCCCACACCCTCTCTCGCGCGGGGGTTCGCGATGGCGACGTCGCATCGACGTCCTCTCACCCCCGCCGCAGCGTCACGCCGGAGATGCACACTGGCTGCGAAGGGGTGGGGGAAGAGGGGTGGGAGAGAGAGACTTACTTTAGGAGGACTTGAATTTAATGGAACATTCCAGTGCATTGAGAGATTCAAGGGAGATTTTTCCTCCGATTCCTACGATTTGAGAAGGACAAATCGACAATCGTTTGTGACTTGTCCTCTTGACAGTCCTATGTAGTGTCTTATGACTGTCCAAAGAGTCCAAAGAAGCCCAAAATCACATGATTTTTCTTATCTGATGCAAACTTACAACACTAAATCTGCTGTCTTGCCTCAATCATTGACTGACGACAAGTCCAGTGGACAGTCCATGATCCATGTCAGTCACGATGCATTGGACAAACAGAAAACGGGATGAAACACATGTTTTTGAGCGACTGATTCCCGTAAAAAAAACACCCGAAGACAAACCGTGCTCGCTCTTAATTATTGCACCACATTCGGTGGAGTCGGTGAGATTGAAATCGCGCCCGGTTTGGTCGCTGGGGGTTGTTTTTCGGGGGTGGGGAGTGGTGAGAGGGAAAAAGTGCGCTATTTTGGGGGTACAAACTCTATCTGATGGTCGATTCCATCCATTGGCATGATGTATGGCTCATGAAGTTGTAATCAAAAAATGAGGGGTGGAAAATGTGGCCGCTCGAGGGCGGCTCTTTCCACGATAATTTTCACCGTGGCCCGAAACTTCTTGCAAAAGCAGCAACCCTATAATCTAGTGAGAGAGAAGTGCAGAAGGAGGACGCTTAATGTGCCCGGCAAGAGGTATAATATGTATAATGGGTTTTTCACGCGCGCTGCAACCGCGAAATCAGCTGTGAAAAAAAGTGTTTCATTTGCGTTTTTTATTCCTCCGCCACTCGATAGAGTCGCGGGGAAAAAAAAGTGAAATAAATTATTTTGTATATTTTTCCCGCAGAGCAAATTATGACAAAATTGCGTTTTCCAAAAAAAAAATCAGTGGCGCGTTTGATATGGAGAATTTCACTTCATTTGTTGGTCATTTGTTGCTCGTGGTGTTCAACCCTTATCTTTGCACCGCTCTCACTCCATGTTGACTGAATTTCCTCACTGATAGCAGCAACATTTAGGCATATTTAATGTACCGTGTATTCCCCACAAACTCCCTGCAGAGCTTCTGCCATCCACTCTGATTCCATTCCACCGAAATATTCCCAGCATTCTGCTCAGTTCAGCTGGCTTTTGTGCAACTGTTTTGTCCCACTTGCGATGGAAAAGAGATATTTTTAATTTAATTTTTTCCCAATATCTTCTGCACGCCGGCAAAAAAAAGAGCATTTCTGGGAAATTTATTGGATTTTCATACAACAGAATAAAATAACACACGCAGGGAGGAAAATAAGTGGAAATAGTGAAATTTAGCACTATCATAACTTCTGAACTATCACAAAAATCGATTCGGAGCTTAGTTTGGTCGGATCTTAATACTTCTCTGAGGAGCAAATGGTGAAGAAAATCAAGGCATTGATTAGGAAAGTTACTTGAAGTACTTCTTCTTCGGCTTCCAGCCGTTGCCCTCAATTTGTTCAGGACAGTAGCAGCTCCTCTGCTGCGCGTCCAGGTAGGATTTGCAGCCGAGCGTCACGGTGCCGGAGAAGAGCATCTTGGCCGCTGCCTTGCATCCCTTCACGGCCAAATCGCCCACAATTGTGGAGCCTTCGTAGGATTCGCAGTGCTTGAAGAGGCACCGCTTGAACTCAATGTCGCACAGCTCCTTGTCGGCATTGCACGTGTCGTAGCAAATGTCGTGAGCATCGCAGCACTTTTCCATCTCAACGGCCGGCAGATATTCAGTGCTGATCTTCATGCCCAGCGCGCCGCAGCCGTTCGACGCCGGCGTGTAGAACTTATTGCGGTGTCCCGGGACATCTGCAAGTGACACTTGAGAATACCTCCCAACTTCTGCAGCTCAATTCTCACCTCCTGGACAGCGGAAGACGCAGCTGTCCTCCACGGCGGCGTCGAAGACTTCGTGAACACTCCTGAACTTGCGCGCCACCACAATGAGATTCTTGAAAACATCCCCGAAAACCGCCTCGGCGGCAATTATCGCGTCCCGCAGCGTCGATATGACATTCGAACCGTAGCCAGAGTACACGTATGTCACGAATGTGAGCACGTAAATTGCAATTCGCATATAAGAAACATGCATTTTCACGCGTTTTTCCTCCAAATATTCTCGCGATGTGATGCAACACAGTTGAAATTGACACGAAAAATCACTGAGAACATTTGACGTTAGGAAAATCACTTTGCTATTTTTAGCGCAAAGATTCCACTAAAATAGTGCGGTCGAAGATATGTTCGTGAATACATAAGACACTTCGTTAAATCTGCACATTCAAAGTGTGAAAACTGGTGGAAAATTTGAGTTTGAAGGCTAAAAAATCATCAACTGACAATTCTGAACTCCTTAAAAGGCATTTTCTGTCCTTTTTTAGACTCCTTAAACTGTTTTTTTGCACTATTTTCTAACTTATCACATTCCAATCCATGTTTATCCGCGTCAAGGGGTTGAATCTCTTCAAATGCATAGATTTCAGAATACAAGAAGTTATTTTACTGTCTCAGGATTTATTTATAGACAATTTCTGTCTTCATTTTCCACCCAAACTGATTGAAATAAGATTCTTGAGGTTATGTTTGACTTTCAAGCTGTTTCTTGCCTCTAAAATTTAACCAATCTGAAGCCTTTTTGAACACAAATGTTCAATTCTGACAAGAAAAAGACAAATATTTCCAACTCAAACAAAAATTTGATCATTTAAAGGTTTTTTAAAGGCCTTGAAATCAATCACATAACCTAGAAAAGCAATGAAATTGATTTTCTTCCGACCATAATATCTGCCCCTTGGCTTCACTTTCTTTTTCCCTTGTTTAAAGTTGATGGAAATAACACAAGTTTCACCCCTAATTAGAATTTGATGGCTGAAAGCTTGGCTGTGGCCGATCATTGTCTGGATTGTGAATCGTCATTTATCAAATTCACCTGCGCCCGTTGATCTCTGAGTGTGTCAGTGAGATACAGAGTCGCCGTGCTTGTTAGATGGCCGCGCGATTTTCCACAATTCCCAAGTAATAATTGAACGCAGTGAAATCATCAAAATGGAGCCGCCAACGAAATGACACTTCAATGGGCACCCGTTGACATTTGGGATGAGATTTTATGTGCCTGGGATCTCAAGTGTCCCTTCACCTCTGCGGTGTGTCTCTCAAGGTGTCTTCCTCTCTGCCTTTTCTTGTGATTCTCCCTCTTGACACTCAACTCCTCGCGCATCGCGCTGTGTGACATGGACAATTAGCATGCGGACACATGGAAACATTTCCAATCTGTCGGCTTCCTCCGCGCTTCTCTGGCGGTATCGCGTCTCGCCAGAGACGCACAGAATCAATTTAATTGCTCCGGCGTAGAGGAGATGTTTTTATTGGGAATCCTCCTTGGCCAATTTCACTCTTGGCGGACTCTTTATCGCGGTGGCAGAATGCGAGAAAGCATAATATAATATGCAAATTGGGACACACTCGACGGACTCCCTGAATGTTGTCGGTGTGCGCGAGAGGACAGGAAGCGGAGTTTCATTGGGAGGCGGAGATTTCTTGCCACAGAAGAGGCAAATTGCAGTGCGAAGTGGCGAAAAAGTGCCTTCAGGGTGTCAATTGGCAGGTGTTAAATGATGTCCTAAAAGCTGTAATTTTCTTTTTGGCATCTCGATGAAAAATCTCCGTTTTTCATACACACACACGAGGTCGCATTTATTTTTCTCCCACGGAATTTCTCAACATGCTCGCGGAGATGCAATTCTGCTGGTGGAATTGATTAGAGATGGGCGGAATTTCTTGCATTTTGCCATTCAACACGTGCCTCTCAAAATTGTAATTACACAGGGAGAAAAACGGTATGAAAAATCACTTCTTTTCTCCACTTATGGGCCAAATGAAATTGGCATTATGTGGCCAGTGAGACTATCAGCAAGAATGGCTTCACATTGGGCATTAGCTGGACAATTTGTAGTGTGGCTTTTATGGGCGAAAAATTCGCAATATTTTATTCTTACAGCTTAACGAGACACACGATTTTCGCGCTCTTTTTCGGGCGTATTTTTAACCATTCGAGAGACTAATGGTCTCAATTTGAAGTGTTCTCCGTGCGGTGTATTAATCCCTATCTCTATCTGGAAAGTGCACAAATTACTCGTGTGTGTATTTCACAGAAAACTTTTCCACCACTGGTGGAATACGTAGTGAAATTAGTTTTAAAATAATCTCCCATCGCTTCACTCTCACTCTCTGGAAAATCCCCGCAGCTTCGGCATGAATTGGCGCCGACATTGTCCCCTTTTTTTCCAGTCCAGCTTCCTGGGAAATCCATTACTTTCCGCGCCGTCTATATGTGTGAGACTGCATAGATAATCACTGAATGGCATTAAGTGTTGGCTGGTGGTGGAGAGAAGATGTATTGCGTGATTTCCGCACGCCAAATGGTTTTGGTATATTTACGAGATTACTGTGACTAATTGGCTGAAAATCTTTGCAATGTATGCGAAAATTCTCCCATATATTTCCCATAACATTGCGCGCTCAGCAAGCCTTCAATCAAAACCACGCCAATCTCGTGCATTTTCAATTATCCGCCAACTGTCGCGGGCGGAAGGTGTCTATCTCCACCCTCTTGAGAAAGCACGTCTAAATAGCTGTCTGTCGGGCGAGATGAGAGACGTTGATGGGTTAATTTGCTGGCTGGAGGTGTGAATGGTCTGAAAATGTCACTTCTGGGTGGGTTTCCTCCTCCTCAGCCTTCGAAACAGCACCATCGACTGAAATAATAGCACAATATTGGGAGAATGATGAGACAAGGAGTGATTCCGCCTTGAGAAATTGTACTGTGAAGAGACACACACGGCGGGAAAAAAGAAGACAAGATGATGACTCAATTACCATAATCCCATAAATTCCCAATCGGTGTCTAGCGATCTTCGAAATTATTTTCAAGTCATACATAAATTTTTCAGATTAAATTTTTCGCTCTCCTTTTTTCTTCGCGCGTCCCACCGCTAATTTCAGGGGTGGTCTCGCGCCGCCACAGAAGACACAGTTATTGCGAGTGAGTTTGAGCTCTTCTGCTCTCTGCACCGTGGAATATTTCGCAAATTTACACCTCTACGCAAGTTTACAGTCAATTTTCTGTGTTGTAAAAAAATAGACACGCAAAGTTAGGAATTCTGAAAATATTTCTTTTGGTGTTCATTTATAATTTCTTGAAGATTAAGTAAGGAGAAAATCGACAGAAGTTCAGATTTCAATCATTTATTTGATTATACCAAAGAAATATTTCAATATTTGATGATTGTATGAATTTTTGGATCATTTTTTGACAATTACATTATTTTTCCCACATATTGCCGCAAGAGGACAGCAGAAATATTTGACTATGGGATTATTAAGATTCTTTAAAATCCACTAGTGATTTTCCCCTTGCAGGGTTCACAAGAAAATGCATAATTTGATAGCGTTTTCTTATTGTATAATTGCGCTTACAATTTCTTAAGTCTGATGATCTTTTGGGTGTCCTTTGTGCATGGAATCCTTTGAGAAAAGCACAGAGGAATCCTGATCACCGTGAGCCTTGCGGCGTTCATCACGCGGCCTCACTCTTTCGGCGGTCTCTTTTCCCACTTTTGCAGCAACTTGTGCGACTCGGCGTTATCTCGCCGTTGAATTTTTCCGCCGCGACGTCGGTGGGCGGCGCGGGTGGCGAAAGTGTGAAATGGCAGAGCGGCGCTTGTGCGGGGGTGTGTATGAATAAAATTTAATCTCTCGCCGATCGGATTTTAAATAATTTTTCCCACCAAGCGAAAGGGTGGAAGGATCGAGAGGGATGCAACCGCAGGGCGGGAAGATACTCGATGGTGAGGCACAGATGAAGCTCTTGAGGAAATGGTTTGGTTTCAGAGCCGTGCATGTGGAGTGCAGAGGGGATTTGCCGAGCGGAGCCGGAGATCAATTTTAGATTTTGGGGCGGATTTATCGCTTCCGTTCGGGGAAAAAGGGTTGCCTCACTGTCTTTCTCGCCGGCTCCGTGAAGTATCTCTCAATGCAACTTCTCTTTTATGTCCAATTTCAATATAGTTTATGCATATACATGCATTTTTATGTGATTTATGTGGCTCTGCAGCTCTCTCGGTATCATCTCGCCTCCCCCCCCCCCCATTTTAATCGCCATTCTTGCACACAAAAGCCCCACTATATATACAGAATCCATTCGTGCCCTCAGACTGATAATGCGGAGAGTCAATCACTTTTCGGTGCGCTCGCATGGCGTGCCTCAGAGATACGGAATCGTTCTAACCAACTGATATCAATCATCTTTCTCTGGGGAATTTTAATTCAATCCATATTCAATTTTTCATCCAGTAGTAAATCTCACCTCGTTGCACTTTACTCGCTTTACTCTCACACTCCATCCTGAGCTGGTAAATACAGTGGCTGGTCTTGCGATTTGAGCCAAATTTATGACTGGCGATTCGCTGTATTTCTCCGCTGCGCGTTGTCCTGCAAAATCCCTGCATATTTTGAAATATATACGGAGTTATTATGGCTCTTAAGGAGCTTCGGGAGGGATAAACCCTACAAAAAAGAGGGAAATACAAAATTGTATGAAAAACTTGGGACAATCCTTTGGAAATACCACGGATTTTTATGTGACCCGTCCCAAGAATCTAGAAACAATCGAGAAACAGCATGAAAAGTAGAGAAAATCACGCTGCCAGCAATTGCTGCACCAGCAACTGTTGGGCGATTTGACTTCTTGAGGCCTTTCGCGAATCGGGTATCTCACGCACTTGTGCTCCAATGCAGATTCTCGCGTTGATGAAAAAGCTGGAGGAGTTGGACTGAGATGGAGAAAAGACCTGCATCGTCGTGTTTTCAAGGCAACAACAGCCACAGAGAGAGAACAAATTTTTCGCAACATTTTAATTGGCCGATTTTATCGTCGATGGACTTCCATTATAATTTTTTCCGTGATTCCACCTTATCTCGGGCCCCGAGAGTGCATTGTGTGTGTGTTTGAGGGAGGTTGGAGTGAGTGAAAGAGAGGGATTTTCAGCGAATGAGGAGTTTTTATTCATTTGCGGATATAATGTATCCTGGGCAAACCAATAATCTCCACTGACAGTGCAGAAGAGAGCGCTCTTGCGGCCCCGCAAACTTGCAGTGTTGGGTGTTTGGGAAAGAAAAACTAAACAACCAGGCGAACTAGCATCAGATTGGGCGCTCTGGCGAATGGTACAAAATGCTCCCCTGATAAGAATTTGCTTTTGGTATTATTATTTTGCATTTGACGGTGCGCGGCGAAGGGAGTGAGGATGCTGTTGTGAAGGGACTCTCTCACTGTATTTGATAATGTGTAGCAGATTAGACGAGTTTATGTTACTTCCACCAAAGTCACGAAATCGCGAATTGTGAGAGATGATAATGGTTTTGTTATATGGGAGTGAGACAGAGAGGAGTCAAGTTCTGCAAAGTGCCAGCAGGAATGGGGGAGGAAAATCCACCAGCTTCATTTGTCCGCCTTCCTCGCGCGCTCTGTGTGACTCTCTGTGTGCGGATTTTGTGAGAATTGCACGCGAGAGAGGACGAACGCGAGCGATAAAAAGCTCTTCACATAATTTGCTGTGTTGAGCAACAATTGTTGGATGCGACAAATTTGGCAAATGTGTTTTTTTGGGGAGCACTTTGCGCGCGAATCTTCCTCAATTCCTCATTCACGGCGACACATTTAAATTCATTTACAGCCAAGCGAATCCACCGATAAGGTTATCGCTTGACGAAGATGGCGCCACTAACTAATTGTTGCTCTTATTCTTGTGCCCAGAAAGTTTGGAAATATGCTGCAGAGGTGAAAAATGTGAAGGGGAAATTGTAAAATAAATCCATTTCGATAACCGGACATGGCGTCCTGGGCTGATCAATTCGTTTGTGGGAAATGTTTATGCATGAAAATGGCAAACAATTATTATTAATTTCCACCTTCGCGATAACACACAGCAGACAATGTTGTGCCACCCCAATTGGCGCACGTCCACCCCCGAAAGCACCCCCGCTCGGGGCCTGAATGCGGCCCACCTTGCAGCAATGGGCATTCAAAATGAACGATAATTAATAAGCCATTTAACAATGACGATGTGCATTGTGGATTTGATGAATGGATTATATTGGACGATGATGATTGGCACAGGGCGGGTGGAGAGGGGGCGCCTGTTGAAACACTGGCCGCCCACCCAGAGCGGCCAGAGGTCAATGATGATGACGACTGCAAATGCATTTTGTCCAGCCAACAGTAGCCAAGAGATACCAATCGCTGGCGAAGGATGAGCTGCTGGGGTGTCAATAATCAGCCACCTATAATTATCGGCCGTCTCTCTCTTGCGGTCCATTGAGAGGGCATTTTGGATGGATGGACACTCAATCAATGGCCATTGGGCGCACTCCGGCTCGCCGGCGAGATGGGCGAAATTAATTGACTTAGTATCAGTGAGAGTCACATTTCCTGGCACTCGCTATCGCCGGCAACAAATCACTCGCTGTTTTCGGTCGCTGCCATTCAGCCGCTAATGTTTCTGTCCTTGTTTCGGGACTTTTGTCTAAGGAAGGCTTGTGAGCTGTTATGAATGGAATTTCTATATAACTGTGCAAAAATCTATGCATTTCCGTGGTTTTAACTTTAAAATTCAATCATTTTTTAGTTTGAAAGGCATGCAGAAGTTCCGATTGCATTTTCCAAAGGCAAATTTGGCCTCTTATTTCTACTTTTAGGCGTTTAAATCCAGCTTGTGGCAAGTTTTGCGACTTTCTTCTCTTTTCTTAAATATTCACGACACTGAAACATATCGGTGTGCTGTGAATTTCCACGTGAAGTTAGAGGTCTGAAATTTTCCATCAATCTTCCCTCATTAATAAGTAACGACCATGCCAAGTTTGAAGACATTCGGCCTAATCCTTAATCTCTTTATGATATCAAAACCGAGCTAAAGCAGAAAACAAGATGAGATTTTAAAATTTAAATATCGTCGTCTCAGTAACCTTTCATTATTTGGATTCTTCAAGTGGTTTAAATTAATCCGAGGTGTCTTCAGGATAATTGTTCAGAGTTTGTTTTGATTGATAAGAGTTTGAAGGGCAATTTTTCAGATGTTTAAGGCGAATTCCGTTATGTTTGCTTCTAAGATTCAATGAGAATTGTTCCCTAAACTGTATATTTAAATAAAATTTGATTGTTTTAAATTTTATTGTCGAAAGTATTAATTTCTTGATTTTCTTGCAAATTTACATGGAAAATTATCATTTTTTTCATATTTGATTGAGAGCATTAAGATTCCTCAAAAATCGGCTTGTGATTTTCCACTTGGAATTTTACCAAAACCCGATTGAATACAGGTGAAAAAGCTGTTCCGATCGAAATTATACACTAATTCGTTATGAGTATCATTGATTCTAAGCAATGCATTCGATTATCACGAGACTCTTTCTGCATTTGCTTCTTTAAATACATATTTGGTGAATCTCTCATTCGTTGAAATTCTGAAGAATTTCCGCACGAACGTGGAAATGTTATCACGCCAAATGCGATAAGATCTCGGGCAAACATTTAATCATATCCGCGATGCCGTTTCATCAATTGGAGTTAACATTAATTGCGGCCTAAAATCCGATCACCTGCTCTTCGCGTGTGATTTGCAACAAAATATTATTTCAATTGGCTCTGGCGGTGTGTCTTCGTGTGCTCTCCGCGTCGTCTTTGTGGATAAAGTGCTCTCGAAAAGTGTCTTAGTTTCCTCTTTTTTGGCCTCCGCGATCCACCTTGTTTACCGATGGCATGGGTGAATGTTTTGCGAGCTGTATCACGAATTTCTTGTACTTGTACAATGTTAAATCAAAGTTGGGTGTATTCCTGGTGGAAGATCTTGTAGTTGGAAGTTGAGGAACATAACCCTCTCTGTGCTTGTGCCAGTGTTTTCTGCTTGTTTGTACAATTTTCTTGCTCAGAGAGAGAGAGAGAGAGAGAGCGCGATGAGAAGAAGCGCCCCAATTGGAGAAGCAGCGCAGGAAAATAGAGACATTCTGCGGGCCGCGAAGCGCACGAGAAGACGAGGCGCTTGATGTGAATTTTCAATTGATGATGTCTAAATTACCTGTGGAATGATTCTGTGTCAGAAATTAACTCTCTTCCCTGTTCTGTCTAATTCATTTTCCATCACAATTCGTGACTCCTTTTGCCCTATCCTTCCATCAATGCTGTTCTCTTTCGTCGTGGGAAGTTTTGGGCACCGAAATCTCGTCCACATTCGAAGGGAAAACTCCACTTCACACCTCCTTCTGCGCCACCCCCGCTGCTCACTCTCGTGGGGCGGCGTGCTCATCTCGTCCGGCCAATTTCAATAAGACAATAAGGAAGAATGAGCGTGGAAGGGAGTAAAAAAAAAAACAAGGCACAAGACAAAAATTGTTACGAGAACGAAATTGGTTGGGAAGGAAGCAAGAGAGGAGAAAAAAAAGAGCAGACAAACAACACAGTTCGATATCTGGAGCTGAAATCAGTTCCCTCTCTCGCCTATGTATAATTAATTCCTTTATCTAGATAAAAACCGAAGGCATTTCATATCTTTTAACGAATGGATTCAATCTAAGCGAGAGAGAGAGACTCTCAATTTTATTCCAAACTTTTCTGTCGTTCTGCCTTTTTTTTCCCTTCCCCAACTTCACGGATCTCGCGCTCCTGCCACGATTTCTTCCCTCGCCTCATTATGAGATCAATTCCAAATTCTTAATTATTGTCAGTTTGTGAGCTTGGCCATTTTTTTTTCTCTTTCACCCCGGCGAGGACGCTTTGTGCTTCTTGGCGGTGACTTATTGCTATTGTATTCAAATGAGCGGCAGCGGGATGCCGAAAACAGGTGTCCAAGTGTCTTCAATTTGCTAAATGCTCGTTAAATACGCGATAATAAATCATGACTTAATGCCTCGTTCGAGGAATTACCGCTAAATCACGAAGAAGCTCTAAATATTTCGCAGAGCTTTTCTCAACACTCGGCAAAAGAAGTCTGAGCATGATTAAGAAGAGTCTCTGCTTGGCCTTTATCGTGAACTTTGCATCGCCACAACTCTCAGCCTCTGTTAAACAACTAATCCATAAATTCAGGCACTGATTCCAAATCAATCTCCCGCGATCGCCGAAGCGCTGAAGATTGGCGGAGAAGAATGTGAGAATGGCAGAGAAGCGCTCGCGAATGTGGTGCAAGACCGTTGCGGATCATCCCACACAATTTGGGTGTAAAATCGCGCGCGCAGGATAAAAAAGCACTGGCGAGGATGTGGAGACAGAGAGAGAGACAGAGAGAGAGTATGGAATTGATTGGCTCGATTCTCGGCATGTGATTGGAAACGTGAATGTCATTATTAGCGCTTAAAAGCGACGTTTTAATTAAATTTCCTCTCCTCCACCTTACATGGCAAATTTACAAGAATTGGCCGTGTTGGGCGCAACAAGTGGTTGTCGACAGGAAAGCCACCGGAGGAAAGAAAATGCCTTTTGTGCACACCACACGACAATCATTTAGCATTCCACATGGGACGACAGAGCACAAATAATGCTCCGCTTGCATTAGATTCTTTATAATAATTCGCCATGCAACAGAATGCAAATTGTTCCAACTGAGATTCTCACTGATTGCGAGATCTCTCGCTCTTCTGTCCTCCACGTGAGATTCCACTGCTGAATTCACTCCAACTTTCTGTGTGATTTTCATATTCGATTGGGATACTTTTTAGCTCCTTGGCAGACAAACTTTTATTTACCTTCTGTGTGGCATCAATCACAGTTATTGTCTTTCACCCAGCAGACTTTGCAATGTCCTTCCATGCATTTCAATGCGAAATTCGCCTGGGAAAGTATGAAAAATCCATAAGAACACCTACACTTGCTTCAATGGCGAAATTGCGTAGGGAAAAGTGGGGCATAAATGCATCTTTCTAAATAAGAGGAAAGTCACTAGCGATTTTAGATCATCAACTTTGTGCTTATTCAATCAATTTCCATGCATATTTCCATTTTATTATGCCATAAAATATTTAAATATCAGAATAATCTTCATTATTTTTAAACTATTTGATTACAATTAAATATTTGATTATTTTCTCCAAAAATTGCCGCCAGAAGGCAGCAGCTTAAACTTAGATTATATTTCTTAGATACAATTTTGGCTCATTGCTGAAATTTCAATATAAGAAAATCGACAATTAATAAAATATTCAGAATATAATTCAATTTATTTAAATATTTTGACGAGAATATTCAATTTTTAATTATTTACCAATTTTTCTTGCAAAATAATCATTTTATGATTTTTTTTTGAAAGATTTCTCAATCGACAACCGAAAAATCGAAGGAATTTTCTAGATTTAGCGAAATTTGAGATAATTTCTTAAAACAGTAAAGAATGATTTTAATTTCTCAATAAATCAATTGAAGACATTTTCCAATGATTGCTTAGCAATCATTGCAAGGCTTCCGCTAGAATCTCAATTACCGCAAGCTTTGCCACTTCCTCCATTCGCTACTTGCCTCTATTTCGGACCTTTTGCGTGGGTGTTTCTATGCTCTGTCCGGATTGCATCTCACGAGGAAGAGTGAGCGAGTTGAGAAGGATTAAAGATGGAGATTTGGCCGCTCTGGCGCGTCAAAGCGTGGAGAGGAAGAGAAAAAGGGCCGTTTTTTCAGGGCTTGATTGGGAAATTTGATTATTTTAATAAGTACTTTTTAGTTTTTGTTATTTATTCAAGCCCAGGACTCAAAATGCGGCGAGATGATTGCAAGAGTGATACTAAATGGAGGTGGTTTTAAGAGTCTTTAAAAACACCACCGCGGGCAATCGCGAGTCGCCGAACGTTTCTGCTGCGCAAAGGCAAAGAAGAAGATTCCTCTTCACACTTCTTTGCTCGCGCGCGCTTGGGATAAATTGCTGCATTGGCGATGGTGATGAACTCTTTTCTCCAGCGAAATTTGCAATTTGCAATGTGATAAATTCAATATTTCCTCTGCTTCTTCGGCCACCACGTGATCCGCGGGAAACGGTATCGTGGAGTGTTGATCAAAGAGTGGTTTCTCTGGCTGAGAACCGAAAAGGAGGGGAAATGCTTGATTTATTTATCAACCTGCGAATGATCGCGATTAAGTGGGCTTTCAAGCTTGGCGATTAAAGCGACTGTGTTTCCGCCGGAGGAAGGCTGGAATATTCGCCAAATCACCGGTTTAATCTGTACAATTTCGCTGATAATTGTGATAAGAGGGAAGTCCAATCAAGGGGGAAATAATGAGGCCCAAACTTCCCAAAATTCCAACCAAACAACTTAACAACAATTTTCCGCTTTTGATCACTTCTTTCCAGGGGACGACGAAGACTACCAGGGCGAGGAGGGAGGCGGCGGGCTGCAGAGTGATGGCCAGGCGTCTCCGTCCACCGAAGTGGGCCAGTCAGCATCGCCCCTGAGTCACTCGGAGTCCCCACAGTCGCCCCGCTCTCCGTCATGCAGCTCTCCGGCGCACTCGCCACACGAGCCGCCCGGAGACGCGGTGCCGGAGCGCCCCTCGCCGCCGGACAGCGCTTCGGAGGCCAACAGCGGACGCGAGACTCCGCTGCCGAAGCCCACTCTGCGACTCAACACGAAGCTGGCGTCGGATCCGGCCCTGCAGCCCGAAGCCAAGGATCTCAAGGACGCCATCAGACTGAGCAGCGAAGACGAGAAGCCGGACAGAGACGAGGAGACGGAGAAGAAACTCACCAAGTCGCTCAAGGACATCCGGATGGAGAAGGTCATCCACGCCACCAGGACGTCTCCTGTGGACGCTCTGCCCGCGGTGCCCAGGATGCAGGTGTTCACCTGCGGTCCCTGCGGCATCCGCTTCTCCTCCTTGTCCACGCTAGAGGCTCACCAGACCTACTACTGCTCCCATCGCAAGGAGTCCGACGATCCGGCGGTCAAGGGCAGCGCGGCCGCGGACTCGCCGGGGAATCAGGAGCCGCCGGCGAAGGCGCTGCGGACTGGGAAGCAGTACGCCTGCAGCCAGTGCTCCTACTCGGCGGACAAGAAGGTGTCCCTGAACAGGCACATGCGGATGCACCAGACCTCCCCGGCGCCCAGCTCCACCACTTCCAACGGCGACGAGCCTCCTAGTCAGACGTCTCAGGTCGATCGCTACTGCTCCGACTGCGACATCCGCTTCTCCAGCACGAAGACCTACCGGGCGCACAAGCAGCACTACTGCAGCTCCAGGCACAGGGACGGGTGAGCAAGAGAGCCCAATTGGGGCCCCTGAACTTGTCCTGACAGGCTCTTTTCCCTCTGTGTTTTCCAGGCAAAATCTCAACCACGTTTCGTCCAAGCCTCCGTCTCTGGTCAAGGGCGGCTCTCAGAGTCCTCCGGAGATCGCCAAGAGTCCTCCCACGGCCCAGCCTCAAGCCTACCTGGCCCTGCCTACCAATCCCATCGTGATAGTGCCCTGCTCCGTGATCCGCGGCGCCAGTCTCCTGCCTGGGCCGCTCACGTCGCTCGCGCAGAACGTTGCGAATCCCGAAGCGACGTGCTTCCTGCTGCAGAACGGCGCCCTGACGCCCATCGCCCAGGCTCTTTCCGTGCAGGCGCCCATTCCCAACCAGCCGCCCTCCAGGGGCCCCACGCCGGCGGCGGAGAAGGACAACGGCGTGGCCATTCCGGACGTCTTGCGCGTGGTGAACAAGAAGGAGCACCAGCAGCCGCGCGACCCAACCATCCCGCTTGATCTCTCAGTCCGCAGACTGCCCGCGTCCAGAGACCGCTCGCAATCCTTCTCCTCGGTCGCCTCGGCCGACGCCAGCAGCCGCGCCGACGGCGACGGGAGCGCCGAAGGCAAGGAGAACGTCTCCGTGGGCAGCGACTCGCTCACTCCCGAGCAGATCGTCTGCGCGCCCTCGCTTCCCGGCAGTCCGCCACTCACTCCGTCGCCCAAGCGGCGCTCCAACAGCCCTCGCGGCGGCAGCATCTCCGTCTCGCCCAACTCCATCCTCATGCGGCCTCTGCTGCCGGCCGAACTGGCGCCGCAGGTGCTCGTGCGGCTCAACAGCGAGGCCGTGCTGCCGCCGCTCGTGCCCGGCCCCAGTCCCGGGGCCCAGGCCGCCGCGGCGCCGCTGCCGCCGCAGATCTTCGTGAAGCAGGGCGTGTCCAAGTGCAAGGAGTGCAACATCGTGTTCTGCAAGTACGAGAACTACTTGGCACACAAGAAGCACTACTGCTCGGCGCGCAACCTGGACGATCCCGAGGGCGCCAAGGTGAGTCCGCCCGTGAGTCCCACGGCCACGAGTCCGCTGGCGCAGACCGGGCCGCAGACGGCCGGCGGGCTGGCCTACCAGCAGCTCATCTGCGCCGCGTGCGGCATCAAGTTCACCTCTCTGGACAACCTCAGCGCCCACCAGATGTACTACTGCCCCAAGAGGGTGGAGCTGGCCGTTCAGGTGAGACCAAACTCCCCCTTGGCCCAGATTTATGCGCCGGCAATTGATGTGCGCGCCCAATATTTGCCCAGCGCTTGATCCCCAAGTATTTATCGCAGACTTATCAACAGTCGTAATGTGCAATTTTCTGATAAATTTTATTGGCCTCTCGGCGCGCTTATCGCGGCCCGATTTCCCATCAATGATTACCGCGATTGTCGCTGAAAAGCCCTTAATTGTCGCCAACAGCAATCGCTGATCCAGAAAGATCGCTGCGCCAAGTGCAAGATTGTCCACGATCCCAACATTCCCTGTCCGGCGTCACATAGCTCGGGCGCCACGAGCGGCGGCTACAAGTGCCCCATTTGCGATGTCGTGAGCACGAACGCGGCGGAGTCGCGCCGCCACATGGAGACACACGGCGGCGTGAAGGCGTTCAGGTGCTCCATCTGTCGCTACAAGGGCAACACACTGCGCGGCATGCGGACGCACATCAGGATGCACTTCGAGAAGAAGACGACGGACTTCAACGAGGAGAACTACATCACGTGCATCCTGGAGGAGGACGGCGTGGAAATTCCACCGGCGGCGCAGATCAATCCCGAAACGCTGCAGCCGCAGATGCACTCGTGCGACCTCTGCAACTACTCCTCCAGCTACAAAGGCAACGTGGTGAGTTGAAGGGCGGGAGTGAAAAGTGACTTTCTTAGAAATCTGCCCGAATTGCCTACCAAATATTGGAGAATCTAAGCAAAACTAGTGAAATAATGTCCGCATTTCTCATAGAAAGCAATTAATTCAGCTAAAAAGAGTTAATTTAGCTAAAAGAGCTCAAATTTGAGCAGAACTCGAACCGAAGCCGAAGGATTGAAATGGATTCGGTCAGCGATCGCCGCGGACGATGGAAGAAATTCAATAGTGTTAAAAAACACATCAATTTACAGCACACTTTAAGCTAATTTTTCATCAATTTTCATAGCAATTTTCAAAATTGCTTAATTTTGTGCTTTTTCGGATAAAAACTCACTAGTAAAACAGGAAATTCAACTTCATAAAATTATGTTTGTGTCCTAAAAAGCCTGAGAACATGCAAATCTTTCAATTTTGAGGTTATTTCCTATTTAAACAATTCTTTTTGTGTTGTAATCACGAAGTATATTATTGAAATGGCATGATTTTACATGATGCGACATCTATGCACTTAAGTGAGCGTCAATACTTTGACTGGTCGCCGCTACGTTCGCTAGGATCTTCATAGCTTGCGTAAATCTCCAATATTAACAACAGTTTTCTTCGCATTTGTGCAATAAAATTCAGCAAAATAATCAATGGCCAATATGATAAAATATAATTTATTGTCAATATAATTTCCAATCTTGTTAAATTGCAATACAAACTCATATTTTACTGTGTGTGTCCTTTTTTACTAGGGGAAATGAGGTAGTTTTGGGCATTATTCTTAAGCTTCTAAAAGACTCTCTCTAAACTCTTCAGGTGCGACACATAAAATTAGTGCACTCGCAGTCGAATCATCAGTCAATCTCGCCGAGCATTGGAGAGGGAGGCGAGAGCTTAATCCACAACGGCAACAGTGCAGATCTCTCTGGCGCTTCCATCAAGATCACCCTGCCGCCGACCAACACTTCCCGACCGTCGAGGTAAAAAACACGCTCTTCTTCTTCCAAAAACACTACAATTTACTCTTTCAAACACTTGCTTTAAAAATTCAACATTTTTTTCTTTCTTTTGGCTTCATGAAATTCACAAATAACTCGGGATAAAAACTCTGGAGACTTAATTAATATTTAAATATATATATATATGTGTATATCGTTAATGCTAGAGAAATGAAGATGAACTTAATGCATTAAATACTTTCAGCCAAGTTTCCGTGTCGGTGAAAATCGAGCCCGAGCAGGACAAGACTGAGGAGCCAGAGCTCGTGATTGACGACAGCGATGTTGTGGTGAAAGTGGAGGCGAGCGAGCGCTCTGAGACACCTTTGGGGCCACCGGCGCCGCCCAAGACACCCTCGCCGGACGACTCATTGCTGACCGGCGGGCCGAAGTACTGCAAAGTGTGCGACATTCGCTTCAACTATCTCAACACCTTCATTGCCCACAAGAAATTCTACTGCAAGGGCAACTCCGTGGACAGCATTCTGCCGGAGAGGATCTCCGAGGCCAACAGCGCCAGTCCCAAGGCGTCACCGGCCTCGCCGGCGCCCGCCGTCGTCACGACGTCTGTGCTCTAAGAGCAGAATCCTGGGCGTCGCATGGCCAGTTTGTATACGAGATGATGACATCGCGAAGAAAAGGGACTTTTGACTCACCTGCAATTTCCTCCAGAGCTCCGCATAATCGACTGGTTTTAACGTATACTCTTCTTCCTCTCTCAATCTCTCTCTTTGGAAAGCTCTAGAGCAAAAGAAATATATAGAAAGAAAAGCAGCATTACAGTAAATGTTATATCACGTGAAAGAGAAAAGAAAAATGTATCAATGATAATGAATATTTGTGAAATGATTGAATTGTGAGAAGATTGTCCGTGAAGAATAGATAGAAAAAACTGCTTAATATTGCCATTTTACCAACAATCAAACATAATAATACCAGACTTAGAGGACTGCTTCATGTTAAAAAAAAGAAATAAAATAGTGAAAAATAACAAATCTTATAGTAAAGAAGAAGAAAAAATAGCCATATTAATGCAATATTCAAAGGAAAAAAAATATCACAACAATTCTCTCCAATACATTTTCAATGTTTCACCCTCTTCGAATTGAAATTATATGTACATAAGTAAATTAAAGAAGAAAAAAATACTTATTCAAGAGAAAAAGATAATCATGAATTGGCGATTTATTCAGAAGACAGGAAATGAAAATTTAATAAAATAATAATCTCCGTATACGGTTTTAGTGAAAGAAGAAACACATAAAAAAATTAGTGGAACTAAAAAACAATGTAAAGAAAACGTAATTTTTCTTATTTTTGAGACGAATATTCAAAAAAGAAGAAAAAAAAAACAATCAAAAGACGTGCAATATTTCAAAAGCACTCTTAATGCTTAATTTAGTACTTTTTTTCTCTTTTCAATTTTTTTTTTTACTTCTCAGAAACGTTTCTTCATCGCATATTTAAGAAAAGCCAAAGTTGATCTTATAAGTTTGACTTATTTGTGAAAGTGGTTGAAGATTTTTTTTTTTAAAGAAAGAAAAGCTACATTGTGTAAATAAATATCGCATCAAGCATGAATTATTATTCGATAACCGAGAAAATCTGATATAAATGCATTTAATAGTTTAACCCACTAAAAATGATTTTATTTCTCTGTGAAAGTAAAATTGTAATAGAAGAAAGAAAAAACCACGGTTAATTTAAAACTCGAATTTGTTAGTCTCTTAGTGTGTAAGGAAATATTGTAATTGCAGATATTGTAACTGGATTATTGCATAGCGCGATGATGATGAAGATAAGAAATGACAATAAATTATTTATTTGCAAAAATCATCCAAAATTGCAATTCATTTCGCGCTTCTTTCTGGTTGTCTTCGATAAAAGAAAAACAAGAAAATCACATAATCTTCTAAATTAAGAGATTTTTCAGCATTTTAAGCTAAATTCTCTGGTGTTTTTGGTCTTTTGGCCTTCAAAAACAACAAAATGCCAGGATATAATTTGAGGTCCTGCAAATTCTGTGCATTTGTGGCAAGATTTGAATGTAAATAAATCCTTCAGGATGCAATCCTGCCTTGATTGAGGGAGAAATGGACTTTCCACAATGAAAAAAGTGCAAAATTCACGAATGAATCCAAGAAACCGAGCGAGAGAAGTCAACAGGTGAATCGTTGGCGGGTTTGAATGTTCAAAAAATTTACCTGGAGAGAGTTTTTATAGGAAGTCGCTGGCATGGCGCACGCTCTTGACATCTCGCGTCTTTTTCTCCCTCTCCATGTGATTCTGACACTCACGCCAAGGTCTCGGCGTTTATTTTGACGCCGCGGGACACTTGTCGCGCCATTCCGTGCCGTTCCGCGTCCGTGGCCAGTCGTTGTTCAACATGCTGAGGAATCCCTCGGCGGAGCGCAACCGAGACGCCATCCTGGACGTGCTGAAGCGCGAGCTGGCGCCGTCCGGCGAGTGCTCCACGGCCCTCGAGGTGGCCTCCGGCACGGGTCAGCACGTCGTGCACTTCGCCGCCGAGTTCCCGCACGTGAGCTTTCAGCCCTCCGAGATCACGGAGCGCTTCCTCGCCTCCATCCAGGGCTACGTGAGCCAGTGCCCGGCGCGCAACATCCATCCGCCCGTGCTCGTGGACATCACGCTGCCGTGCGAATCCTGGACACACGAGCTGTTCAGCGGCGGCCTTCGCAGCAAGACCATCGACTACATCATCTGCATCAACATGATTCACATCACGCCGATCGAAACCACCGAAGGTCTGTTCAGGAACAGCTCCAGGCTGCTCCGCGCAGGTGGCCTTCTCATCACGTACGGCCCCTTCGCGGAGAACGGCGTGATTGCGCCCGACAGCAATGTCAACTTCGACCGCATGCTCCGCTCGCAGGATCCAAGGCACGGCATCAAGGACCTGCTGGCCCTGCAGAAGCTCGCCACCAACTTTCGCATCAACCTCGTGCGCCAGTACGCCATGCCGGCCAACAATCGCTGCGTGATCTGGCAAAAAGTCTGAGATCCGTCCAACACTCTCACCATCATCACTCCACTCTCCTCCTGCGCCACCTCCGCAGCCCGTCCACCCCCCGATAAACCTCCACTCAACTCTGCAATTTGTCACCTGCAAAGGTAAGGATTCATCTATTGATGTCTGGGCAAACATTCGGGCGCATGCACGAGAGGACAAGAGCTTTCCGGCCAAATCTCCCCCAACAGAGACCCCAAAGTGGTCTCTCTCTCTCTCTGTCTTTGTCTGCACACCTTAGCTTAGTCACAATACACCGAATTATACATATAAGAAAAGAGTAGAAAATATAGAAAACACATCAAACACGCCAATGTCACTTTAACCCTCGCGCTTTAACCCTGACTTTGGAGGCGTGAATCACTCTTCAGCCTTGTCTTCAACCCTCTTCGGACTGTGACGCTACATTTTATCGATTGATTAACCTTTTCAAGACCACCGCGACGTTCCCAATGAATACAAGACGAGCGAATTGCGACTCTTTTCAGTGAGTAATTTCACCTTTAGATTTGATATTTAAATTTTAAATCATTAAATTGTCAATTTTGAACTCTTTCAGCACAACTTTTGCCTCTTCAATGTGTGTTTGTAAGAGTAATTTGAGTCTTTGTCATTGTTAATTACGGATTTTCTCTGCTATCAGTTCTTAAAAAGAGTCTTTTCGATTGGAATTTGAGCAAAGGATTGCTAATGTCGGAGATACAATTATAAATATTTACTAAATTTGTCGCTTTTCGCGAATGGTGGGATTTAATAGTAATTTAGATTATTTTAAATAAACAAACGAAGCCATAAAGAACTTGAATTCCGTGTCAATTCATCAATGTTTGTCCCAAATTAGTGATTATGATGAGCTTAGAATGTTTTTCCTGTGAAAAATGACAGTTATAATGTTGAATTTTAATCTAAAAAGCTTTTCCTTGGATAATATTCTACATATTTCAGGCTATAATTCGGGTTCTAATGATATTCTCTAAGTGTAAATGATTTATTTTCACGCTCAATTTCCTCTTTTTCTTGATCTAAATCACTCCAGGAAGTCAAAGAGTGTGAAAATGTGTGACGAAACGGATGGAAAATGACGTGAAAATGCAATATTAGTAGCTTTCCGAGCGATTTTAGTGGAAAACAAGGTGAAAAATGACACTTTGAGCTTAAAATACGGTTTTTAGAGAAGATTCAAAACCAAACAATAAACATTAAAGCGTTAAAGAGAATGTTAGAAAGGATTCTATAGGAAAATGATTATTTTAAGGCGTGGAAAAAATTATTTTTCACCACAAATGCAAAAATTAAGAAATGTTTTGAGTAAAATAAAAATTTTCACCACAAGTTTAGTGGAAAAATGCGGTGAGAAAAGAATATTTCTCTCATTCATTTATTTTTATTTACGTCCTTTTTGAATCACGAAATATTTTTCACGACGAATCGAATCAATCTGGAAATTCTCGAATAAATTGCATAAATTGTAAGATTCTGAAATCGACATTAGCAACTCCTTTTAACGTCAAATCAAGTCAGCCGAAGAGGATTAATAAAATCTCCAAATTCGTGGTTAAATTTACACCCCAAAAATTACTGTTTTGTGCATTTTGTGGATAAGAAAAAAAAAGAATCTATTTTTGGTACTTAATTCGCATGCAATTAAAAAATAATAATATTTTCACAAATTATATTTAATGGGACAAAAAAAAGTGGGATTCAGACAAAAAATAAAAACACAGTGTTTAATAAAATCTACTCCAGAATCAGTTGTTTCGAGACAAAAAAAAATGCTATTAATATGGCTTAAATATTTGACAGTCTAGAAAAAGTTATTCAATGCTGAATAAATCTATAAATAATATGGCTTAAACAAGACAAATTTGTATTTGTGGATTTTCCTTCATATTCACAACACATTCAGAAAAATGTTATCAAAAAAATTTTGTTATCTATCTAGAAAGAGAGTCTTTTTTGGACATTTTTACGCCATGAAGAACATTTAAAAGAATAACCAAAATACGAATAAATAAAAACTCATCTTGCCAAAATCAACATCACAACAACAACACTCATTACAATTTGCAGACGATAAAACTTTTACTAATATATATATATATATATTATAAAACTTAAAAAGAAAAATCTCATTTTGTGATAGATTTTTTTCCCGTTATTACAAAAAAAAATATTGTACAACAATTTTTCTGTGCTTCTAATAAACAAATAAAATAAGAAAAAACGAGTGCTGTAAATCCGTGAGGAACATTTTGAGTTTGTTTTACTTACTTTTGTAGTCAGCCAAAGCCTGAGCCAAGTACAATTCCATCTGAATCTTCGCCTGCAGCTCAATGTCTGACTTCTTGTACACTTCCTTCAGCACCAGATTGTACAGCGCCGACTTGTCAATCGATCGCAGTCCGTCTTCGCCATTGAAGCTGTACTGCTGAATGAGTTCGCTGTCGATCAACTTGTGGAAATATCCGTCCGTGTGTTTCTGCACGAAGTTGCAGCAAATGGCAATCTGGAGGGCAAATTCTGCTTAATCTCACAACTCAATTCGACCCATTTATCATGTGGAAAAATCCTTACCAGACACTCCAGAAACTCCCTCTTCCGCAACTTCTGCTCAAATGTGCCGAGATTGATTTCCGACACGGGCAAAATACGCCTAAAATACGCTTCTGGCGTCTCAATTTCATCCCGAATGGCATTCATTATCTGTGACTTTCTGAGATCCTTGAACACAACTTGCACGACTTCCTTGAAGAAGGGCGACTTGGGAAGACTCTCCAATTCATACTGACCAGAATTGCTTATCATCTCACCGGAAAACATGTGACTCAACACCTCATTTCCCACATTTTGCCTGATATCAGCGAAATAATCGATCTGAAAGGGAAGAAAAAGACCAAAAGAAAGCGTATAAATATCAATCAAAACATTTTCACATTCAATCACGATTCACAGAGAACGCAATCCCTAATTGAAAATCTGAGGATAGATTTTAGAATGTTTGAGGTTGATTTCTAAAAATTTGAGGATAATTTTTAGAAGATCTGAGAATGATTCTAGAAAAAATTACTCAAATCTATCACATTGTTAAGGTATAAAAATCTAACTTCTTTTAAGCTAAAATCAAGGCAAAAATCTAACTTCTTTAACGCTAAAATCAAGGCTAAAATCAAACTTCTTTTAAGCTAAAATCAAGGCTAAAATCAAACTTCTTTTAAGCTAAAATCAAACTTCTTTAATGCTAAAATCAAACTTCTTTTAAGCTAAAATCTAATCTCTTTAATTAATAACTTTAGATAATTTTCAGAAGAATGCTTAGTCGAATACGAAGAAAATTCCCAGAAAAACCATCCGAATTCTGATGATATTCTTTTCAAAACAGCCCGAAATTAAGCCAAATTGCCGGAAATGATCCGAATGCTTATTTCTCACTCACCATTCTCTGCCTAATGTGGGGCAGATATGATTCCACAGTCTTCAGATGGCTCTTGTTGAAGATGGGAAACAGCGCGCCAACATCTTGCGTGAGCGCTTTTTCCTCCACAGAATCAATGATGCTCTTGAGCAGTTCAGGATTCGATTCGTACGCTTTTCTCGCGAGAATATTGCAGAGAATTGTGTCCTGAAAGCACAGAGTTTCCGCAGTTCCTGTCCATGTGAAGAACCTGAGAGCATTTTCCGTGATAATGTTGCTCAAGAGAGTCGATCTATCTTCGCAATTGCCACACAAAAGTCCCTGTTTTCGAGAAAAATACACAAAAATTCAAATTCAAGACAATTCAACCCTTCAAGAGTGAGAATTGAAAGAAGAAAAACTCACAAAATACGTGGAAAAGTGCTTGTCCGTGAGGAGAGTCTCCATGTGAACGAATTCCTCTTTGGTCTTGATGGGCAGAATCTGCTCAAAGTCATTCATATTCGAGCTCTCGTCGTCCGTGCCGCACACAACTTCCTGCGAATCCTCATTCTCCTGCTCTGACAGATGCTGTGGCACTTCTTCCGTCGTCTCCTCAACTTCCTGGCACACTTGCGGCGTCTCGAGGATCACCTCGTTCTGATCCACAAACGTATTCATCGGACTTTCGCTCTTTCTGTTCCGCTTGGGCGGCGGAATGATGACAAAGTCAGTGCTTGAGTTCCCAGATTCACACCTTTCCTGCATCATCATTCTGTTGAGTGTCTTCTGCATCACATTCTCAAACTCCAGCCACTCCATGTTCATCACACCTGAAGAGAGGACAGAAAATGTCGTTAAACTAAGCCAAAAACACTGTGAAAGTGTCCAAAATTGCACACTTACTGAAGAGAGAAGTCGTGAAGAAAGTGTAATTCTTCAGTGAAGTGTCCTCATTATTGTCCCACGTCAGCTTCCTGATAAGATTATCATCCAGAATGTCATCCAGAGGAATATCCTGACCACCTTTTCCCTCCTCGTGATTTATCAAGCTCCGAAAAACCTTTTCCTGCAACTCACAAGTATGAAAAGATTCTCTGATTGTGTGAAAACATAAGAAATCACTTACAATTTCCGTCCTGAAGCCATCATCCTTCAGTTGATCATTCACCAAAGCCAGTTGCTCTTCATTGGCCAGTGGAAAAATCACCTCAACAAACTGCCTTCGTCGCTTTCGTCCGTTTTCCAAGCCATCCATCATCGCTCCTTGACTATTTCGCATCTTACTCATGACAATACTGTGATGCTTCTGCACAATTGACGTGAAATCCGCCTCGGAGAGTTTCGAGAATTGCCTCAAAATGTCCCCAAAGAGCTTCGTCTCGATCAGCGAAAGAGTGCTGGCACTTCCTTTCGCGCTATACTTTGTCAACAGATTCTCCGCCACGAAGTTCTTCAGCTTGAACTTCTTCTCCTTCATTAACACAATTTTGCAGTGATGCGACTGTGTGAAAAACATCGAATTACAAGGGAAAATGGTAAAGAATTCCGCGCAATTTACTCACAATTTCCTTGTAAAAGTCCGGATATTCAAGGTTTCGCTCAATATCGTCAAACTCCTCAATCGTGGCGATGGGAAAGTACTGCTTAACCGTTCCATTGATGTTATTCTCCACTTCGATCGTTTGGCCAATTTCCATTTTGACCCTGATGAACTCATTGTGATTGATTCTCTTCAATTCTAAGGCCGTCTTGAGCGCTCTAAACTCCAATTTTGCCATCCTGAGGAAGGATTTTGGCGGCAGAGACAAGATAAGTGGCAGGAAATTCGACATTAAGAAGCACCCAAACAACTCCAGCTCATTAACATTGGCCAGCAAGTCATCCGCAATGATGTCTTTGATGGAAAACTTGCGATTGTAGTAGAATTCATCGAGCAAGTATTGCTGAAAACAACCCAAAAGAGAAAAAAATGTGTTAGAATTCTCAACCTTTGACACTCTTATAAATATGCGCTTTTGCTCACCATTGAGAATTTGAATTGCTGATCAGACAGCTTTATGTTGAATTGCCGAAGAGCTTTCTGCGATGTCAGTGGAAAATATCTCGACACCTTTTCCTCAATATTGTCAATGTGGAAATCTTTTGACACTGTTTTGCTGGCTGAATCAATTTTGGCAAATGAAATGAAATTCTTCGAGTCAGTGAAAATGGTCGCTTTGTCATTGTCAGAGCGATTCATCAGCACATCCCTGAACATCTTCGGAATGCCCTGCTCAGTCAAGTCCTCCTTCTTGATCAGCACAATCTTCCGCTCAGTCACAATTTTGTGCGCCTTCTCAATCGCCTCAATCTCCTGATTCGCCACGTCATCTTCCTTCACCAATTTGCTGGACTTCCCAAAGACTTTCTCACTTGCGCACTCAATTTCATGCGTAATCTCAATCTCATAATCCTGACGAGTCATCTCGAGAGCCACTGAAAGAAGTTTAAGTCGTTTTAACATCAATTTCCAGCCCGGAAAAGTCAATCTCACCGTAGAGAGAGTGATTGAAGAAGGAGAACTTGAAGATATCACTCTTCCTCAGCGGCCCAGCGATTGAAAACTCTGCTAAAAACTGACTTAGAACAATACTTTGGAGAGATCTGTCTTTCTTATACAATTCTCTGCAGTAGGAAATCTGCAAAGACACACATTTTAGCCACTATTTCATCTCCCGCGGAGAAGTTTTCTTCACTCACAACTTCATCTTGAATGACTTTGTAGCGCAAAGCGCTCTCGAGCATCTGCAAACTCGTGATGGAATTGAGGGGAAAGTAGATTTTGTGGTCGAGTTCGTGCTTCTTGAAGTCCGTGTACGACTCAATTTTCTTCTGGAAGATCTCAACGTCTGAGATTCTCTGGGAAATGTCCGTGACGAGATAGGCGAAGTGCTGAAATTGCGTCTCTGGTCGGATTGTGATCGGTGAACTCATGCCACGATTCTGAGATCTCGCCTGGGCCATCGACAGGCACGTCCGGACGAAGTTTGAGTAGTCAGAGAAGCACATTCCCAGCGCATCTGCAAGAAAAGTGGCTGAGAAAGAGGCTTTTGTGGGGCAAATTGCGGCGTCTCACTGTAAATAACGTGTCCGAAGCAGATCGTCTGCCGGAGGGAGATGAGATAAGGCTTGCTGAGGTCATCCCAGACGAAGTGCATGGCTATGGAGTCGTCCAGGAGGTTCTTCACGGGATCCTGAATTGGCCCGTTGATCAGCAGCAACCGAAGTGACTTTGTCTGCAAGAACACACAGCATTGAGTGTCTTACACTCTGATAATCCTCTGCTGGGCAGAATCTCACCAGATTCTTCCTGTACGCCTCGTTGTTGGACATCCTCTCGAGGCTCTGGAACTGCTTCAGGCTCTTCAGCGGAAACGTCACAGTGCAATCGACGTCGTTCTCACTCTCCTCGTCCTCCGTCAAATCCAGAATGTCGGCAATGCGCTTCTGCGTCTGCTGGATCTTGGACAGCGACTGCACGGCATCTGCGGTGTGATTCGCCCAGAGAAATCCCATAAAATCAGGTGAAATTGCGCGGAAATGCAGAAACTAACCTAGAAGCTTCGAGATGGCAGTTTCATTGAAGTCCACCGTCGTCACGACGTCCTCCGCCACGCACGGAACCTCTCCCATTATCTCCACCACACCACTGTTGTCATGTGCGTAGCCGAACTGTCCATCCGAGTGGATTTCCTCCTCCGCATTTCGCATTTTTGGCCTCAACTTCCCGTTCCCCGCAGAGAAACTTCCTTGACTGGAGATTTCACCGTAAACAATCTAAAGTGTTGCCAGCGGAGAGCCGCTCTGGGCGCGCTCTCGCGGGCAGCACTGCGAAACTCGAGCCTCGGATTTCAGTTTATGGCGTCAGACGCGCGAACTCATCAAAAATCTCACCCGATTTTTGTCAATAAATCACTCAAAATACATAATAAAGTGACTTTCTTTTATTGAGTTAATCCACCAAAAAGAATATAATAGATTAAATGCTAAATTATCACCCAGAAATAAAATATGTTTGAGTCGCTTGAGTAGATTTCTTTTTCTTCTTCTTTGTAATTTGACGCTATTTTGCCCTAGAGAGTTTTTTTTTCTTTGCAATTTTTCTTTCGTGAATATTCCTATATTAATTCCTATACCTGAAAATACATGTCTAGCAACAATTGTATCATTCAATAGTCTCTACTAACTAATGAAATTCCTATTAAAGCATCTCAAATTCATTGGGAGAGACACACAAGAGCCCTCCAGTGAATAACAGATAATTCTCGTAAGTTCAATCGATAAGGCTGACAAAATGTCCTTTTGCTCATGATTTTATCCCTCCTTCCTGGCGCGGCGCTCGTCTTTAGGAAAAATAACGCTATTCTTCTCCCATTCAAGTATATCACCAAAGTGGAAAGTTGTGCAATTAGTGAGTGCTCAAGTGATTAAGAAATTATGCTTCTATTGCCCAGCAGTCGATTCAATCGATCTTCGTTGACGGTCCTGAAGCCTGATAGGACGCCAGGCAGTCGCTGATGAAGCGACACACGCACTTCACGTAGTACTGCGGATGCACAATGAAGTGCTTCACGTGCTCAGACTTCTCGAAGCAGATCTTCTTCACGAAAACGCCTTTGCTCTGTCGATAGTCTGCGAAACATTCTATGTCCTGGGTGAAAAAAGAATGTTTCAAAGTTAGAGTCAAGATGGCGGCGATTGGGAAGGCGTCACAGAGGAAATGATTAAAATCGGGCATCAAATGAGTGAATTGAAGACGAAATCACCTGGTAGGGAATGATCGTGTCCTCCTTGGAGTAGAGGAACATCGTGGGGCACGAGTGAGTGGCGTTCTTGAGGTTCTTCATGGGGTTCCACAGCGGCGGCTCCTGCGGATTCCAGAAACTGCGCACCACCGAGTAGCAATCCTCGAGCAGCCACATGACGGTGAGCGTGGCGGAGATGAGGAAGGACACGAGACAGTTGAAGGACCGCTCGCGGCCGTAGATGGCGCTGATGGCGCCGTAGAGGCTGGAGAAGCGCCGCTCGCCGGGCGCCGAGTCGAAGATCATGCCCTGCACGTGAACGGGACGCGCTGAGCGTCGCATGGCGAAGTTGATGTGCTGATACATGTAGGCGCCGCCGTTGGAGAACACGTGAAAGAAGAGCGGATGAGCGTCGAAATTCATGTCGTAGATCAGCTTGAGGATCTTCTCGCCGATCAGCTTCAGCGACGATCGCTTCCAGAACAGATTCTCCACCGGCGCCGTGTATCGCACGGTGATCAGTCTGAGGTGGGAAAAAGGCGGGAAAGTCAGTGTGTGCGCGCTTCTCCTGGCCACAGATAATGCGGAGAGAGTTGAGAATGGTCGCCTGGAAACCTTGGTTTCACTCCCACAAAGGGATCACTTAGTATGAATATTACAAGCCCAAATTCAGTGTCACTTGGGCAACAACCTCTGGCCTCAGTGTGAGACTTTATTCAGCGATTCTATTAATAAGTAATCAAGCATTAACAATCAATATCGATTGCTGGTGCGGAGCGTGAAAATCCCCACACAAGCACAGCACTATTTATGGAGAGAAAAGAGCGTGTATTTACCCTCGATCCTCGTAGATTTTCGAGTACTTCATCAGATATTTATCTTGGCATCCTGCCCAGCCCAGCAGCAGCACGATTGGAACGTGATTTTCGTTGTGGATGAAAACATAATCGGCCTCTGAAGTTCCATTTTGCTCGCCACTTCCGCTCTTTGGCGTGGGAAAGCGAATGAAGTATTCCAGCGAATCCTCCTGGCTCTGCTGCTCCTGCGTCACCACCTGCTGGTATTTGCTCATCGCTCAACCCTTTTTCCAGCCGGCGAACTTGCTCAACTTCCTGGAATTTTCACTGACACTTCACGCGCACTGTCCGTGAGATTTTTCACTCCTTCGTTCTGGGCGCTTTTCCGCGCTGTTTTTCACTGTGATATGCTTCCTCGGCCACGGAACTGAGCACAGATTCTCATCGCCAGTCGTCTGGGGGATCGTCACGGGCTGCTTGGCGAGGACTTCCGCGTGAAATGATTGCGAATTTCACGCCTGAGGGAGAAATCACAGAATGTGGGTGACGAGACACCGCGACAAATCCATCCCCGTTGGAGATCGATAGCCGCGGCTGCGCACGGCGCCGCCAGACAGCATGGCCTGTCATGAGCGGTCAGGAAGAGGTTAAGACGGCCCGTGAGAAGATTTCTCTGGATTGAGGAGGAATTGAGAAGAATATTCATACTAGATAGTTAGAGAATTTAATGATTTTACCAGGAAAAAGAGTTTGAATTTAAATGAGCCATAAAAAGTTTGTTGGAAAATGATTGCTTTTCATTTTCTACGTAATTTACTGCAAGTTTCACAAGAAGACGGGAATAAAATACTTGTTTCACTACACTGAGAGAAAAATGGAAATGAAATTTGTGCTTTTATCGTCATATAAATCAAGAATAATTTAAGCTTTTTCTAAACTTGTTTGCAGAAAACTTACTTTTCGCTGCATTTTTCATGTCTAGAAGGACTTTTAAAAATGAGTAAAACTCTGTTCATCTTTTCAATCACTTTATTTTCCATTCATTTCTCAAATGTTCTCTTTTCATGTCTTGTTTTTTAATATAATTTCAAAATTGTGCTCCAGAGAAGTTTCTAAATTTATCTTTTTCGTTTTTCGTCTCTGTGACTCTTTTCTCTAAATCGTCTCTATTTTTGAATTAATTGAATTCGATTGAAAAGTGATTCTTTTTCATCCTATGTTTTTTTTCTTCTTTGCAACAAAAGAACTCCATTATCAGTAAAGATGGAAAGTTTCAGCTAGAATTCAATTAAACTCCCCGCAAAGTTCATCTCTTTTGCCGTGGTTTAAACAAGTAACAAGAAACTTCGCACACAAGTTTCAATGGAAACGCTATATTTACAGTGGAAATATTCTTTTTTTCTATAATTCATTATTTTACAAATGATGTCTAAACTCATTTTTTTTCTTCGCAACTTGCGCCTAAAATATTCTCTCTGTTTCACTCTTTCTGTCTTTGTCCCTTTAATCACTGGGGAGGAGTTTTATGTCCTTTTTTATACAGTTTTGTTTTCTCTATAGTAAAATTTTTCATTTCTGGAACTCTTTTTCTACGTTAGAGGAAGAAGGCAATATTACCATATAATTATTACTCGTGAATGTTTTATTCTCAAATTACGACATTTATCTTTCATTTTACTTTTAAATTGTATGGTTTTCTTGGTATTCTTAATATTCTATGCAACAACTTTTTTTTTTATTACTTCCATTGTCCCAATCAATGATATCCATTCTTGTATTTATTATGTGTTTCTCGCATTCTCCTTTTCGTGCTCTTTCCCAAAATGTCTTTTATTTGTTGTGTGTCAGTGTGTCTATTTGGACCCTTAATAATTTAATTTAATTTATTCATCTAAATGTCTGCTTTAATAAAGGAATTTCATCCATTAATTCAGTTATTCTCTCGTGCTCTCACTTCTTTTTCTTCTTTTATATATATTATTATTATTAGAAATTTGTTTTTAGAAAGTCTTTTTACTTATCCTCTCTTCTACGTAATGCTTTTTTTCACTCGCAGAGATGAAGTGGGATAATTTTTTTTGTCAATTTTAAAGAATACATTTTGTTTTTTTCATTACTCTATTCGCTAAATTTATTATCTTATCATGTTTTTAGGGGGGAGGGGAAATGTGATGAAGAAATATGGTGAGGTGTCTTTTAGGCCGAAATAGCTTCTTTTTTTTTATCATTTCAAGAGAAAATTTTCTTTCCACACTCATGATATTTCTCGTACTAAACATCTAAGAAAAGGGAGACCTTTTGTTAATTTCGGAGCTTCTTTCGCGTCCTCTAAACAATTTTCTCATCAATTGGCAGTAATTCTATTGACATTTTCCCAATTTTCTTCCTGCGTTTTCTCTCCGTTCTCCTCTTTTTTTCATTTCTTCTTCTTTTTTTTTGATAATAATGATCGAATGAGACTGCTTAATAATGGAGTGTCTCTAAGAGCTAAGACAAAATAATTTCACACTGTTGCGTGCTTACGTGCTAGAGATTGCTTTGAAAGTTGCTTGATGTGAGAGGGTGGGAGGAAAAAAGTGGGTGGACTCTTGGTTGCTCTGCAGAGTGCGTTGGACGTTGCGAAAAGCGAAAAACTCAATTTCGATATGTGAATTATTAATGTGGAGCGCAAAAAGGGAGGAATATTCTCTCTCTCTTGCACAACTTTTTTCCTTCCTCCTGCGTGTATTGCCCAATTTCCTGTGTAGTTAGATATCCTTATTCCTCTATTTACAGTTCGTTTTTATTTTCTTAATTCTTTTAGTGCTCACTTTTTTGCACATTTTGGAGGGCGCAATTTTTTATTTTGGCGCTAATAAATTGTCAATCATGCACAAGATTTAATATTTTCCTCTATATGGCATTGCTTTGTACAAAAAGCTTTTCACTTATACATGAGTGAGCTTTAACCATCTACAATTTTGGGCTTTGCAACAATTTGAGCATGATTCAAAACCATCAACATGCAGATTTGTGGTTTTGCCAACAATATACATCATTTTGTTCACTGATTCTCGCTCTTCGTGGTCTCTCTGGTGAAATTTGTGGGTGCGAATGTTGTCACAACATCAAATATTTGGCACTTTTAGCATCACTCAAATTCCTTTTTGAAAACTTCTTTCTCCTCTAAGTCACCTAATCATCTCGAGGGGGATGAGGGAGGGAGGCTGTAGCGCGTGTTAAATGAGACTTAATCCGATGAACCACCATTTCCGAGTCCGGACTTCATTTCAATGGGAATCTGTGCAGAGAAGAATGGTCAGATAGAAGTGTGTTGGTGTGTTGTGTGTTGGCCAACATATTGTGCTGTCGTGCATACCAAAAAGCAAATAACACTTTGAGACACAGTATTGTTTGTTGAAGAGAAGAAGAAGATGTGTTTTTGAGGGTTGCAAAATCATGCAGGAGAAGAAACACACACACACATTTTGGCTGAATACAAAAGACAGAGAGAGGATCTTCGTAACTCGTGTTCTTGTGTGATGTGTTGGTCTCTTTTAGAAGGGTTCAATGAAGAGGAGGCTGTCATTTACTTGTTTCTTAAAGCAATCTTCAAAGAAGAGCGTCATGGAGCGATAGAGGTGACGCTTCACGCCCGACAAATTGTGACCCTCATCCGGGTAGATTTGCTGCTTGAACAGCGCCCCCTTCGTCGCGAGCGCCTTGGCCAGGATCATGCTCTGCTGGAAGTGGACATTGTCATCCGCCGTCCCGTGCACCTGCGGATGAGACTCATTAGCCCAGTGTCACGCCAGATGCGGCTCAGGACTCACCATCATGAAGTGCTTGTCTCGCAGCATGTCAGCTATTTTCGTCAAGTCCGCCTCCTCGTAACCCTTGTAGTTGTCTGTCACATTCGGTAATCCCATGTATCTCTCCGTGTAAGCCGAATCTGCTCCGGGACGCGCAGAAAGGTGTGCGGAAGAGGCAATAAGAAGGTCAGTTCAGGGACAAAGAAGGGCCTGACATTTTTCCCTCTGGGCTCAAGTCAAACTCAACACAACTTTCGGCATATTAATTAGACAAATTAATTTGTTAATATTTCACTCTTCACGAGTGCCCATGAGCCTTCTGAGCGACCAAATAAGGGGGAAATAATACAACAATTGTGGTGTACAGCTCAGCAGAAGTGTTTAGAAGTTGAATTGCTTGAATATTTGCATCATTAAGCGGCTTCGAATAAATAATCTTATCAAATTGTTCAGTAAAAACTTATTTTATGACTCTCCTTTTAAGTCACAACACGACTCAAGAAAAAGGGTACACTTTTTAGACATATTATCAGCTCCTTGTGACAAAATAGTCCTGAAAACTTTTGCTTAATCCTCTCTGCACACTATTAATAATGAAACAGTTCCATTTCTGTCAGGATGCATCCCCAAATGGCGCGTTTTATGATTTCCAAGGCAGTGAATTTTTCATGAGCAGAAGAAACTTTTCACGCTGGCAATTAAACTGTGTTGGACATCATGCGCGATGATGGAAATAATTTTTATGACAGAGTGTTGTTTTAGGACGCTTTCTCAGTTTGTGAATTATCATGAGACTTTATTTTATCAGCGTCGTGAATCTCTGTGTGCAATTTAAGGGGGATAATTTAAATTTTAGCATTTATTCAACAGGTCATCACTCACCGTAGAGCTTCCAGTTCGTGACGGGAGACACGCTGATGCCACACTGGAAGAGTGACTGGGAATTGGCGAGGGCCAGAGTGGCCGCGAAGCCACCGAAACTCCATCCATACACGCCAACGCGACGCTTGTCCACGAAGTGAAGATTGTCCCGCAGATACTCGGTGACTTCCAGCTGATCTGACACTTCCACGGTGCCCAGGCGACGGTAGACCTCGTGCAGGAGCTGATAGCCCTGACCACTGGATCCGCGGCCGTCAATCTGCGTCACGATGTAGTCCTTAGTGCCCGCCAGGTAAGTGTTCCAGTCGATGCGCCACTTCTCCGTGACCAGTTGCGTTCCGGGTGCTGAATAGACGTGCAGGATCATGGGATAGCGCGTGATCTCGTCCTCCCGGAGGCCTGGTGGCAGGAAGAGTCGCACCTGAGCATAGTAGCCGCCTGAGATCATCACGGGGAAGGACTTGATCTGCGGCATGGCGATCTTGGCCACCTTCTCGCGCAGGCGCGTGTTGTTCTGAATCGCCAGCACGAGTTGCAGCGGTTTCTCGCGATTCTCATGGACTATCCGGTAAATGGCACTCGTGGGAACTTCTGGGCCCAGGCAGTCGATCTGCACGAAGGGCGTGACACTCGGTGGGGCGAAGTGTGCCGTGTGATACTGACACGGCAGCGGGCCGCGCGGGGCGGAGTCTGCAAGGAGGCGTGGTTTAAAGTGTGTGTCTAAGGAAGCTCAAGATTGAGCTCAAGCCTACCCTTTTTCTTCTTCTTCTGCCGCTTCGGCGGCACAGTCGGCGGCGCCGGCGTGATCACCTCATCCTCCCAGTCGTCCTCCCAGGTGGTGACGAGTCGCGGCGGGGATTTCGTGGTGGTTCCCACGCGATTCACGCTGGGACAGGTGAGACAGCGCGGCGGGCGCAGTGGGACGCCGAACTTGGGCGGACTGGAGGACACGCGGTACAGGTGTTGCTGGCCGGGAAGGTACTCCGGCGTGCCCAGGTAATAGCTTTAATTCATTAAGGATGGAAAAGTCAATTTCCCGCTCAATTTGTGGGGCGAAAAGTCTCGTGGGAGGTTCGAGTGAGAAATTTCGGTGCATTTTTCATCAGAGTAATTGGAAAATAATTGAGTGGGTGGAATTAATGAGTGAAATATGTTTATCACTATTTTTAACACCAGCATAAATATGTGCCAAAAATAATCCAAGCAAAATTCCTTCGGTAAAATAACATTTTTTTGGTCAGTGAAAATATTAGTTTGATTGGAAAATAAATTAATTGGTCAATTTTCGAAAAATGCATTTTGCATTTATTTGTTCTATTTGGTTGGTATTTTTCTCTTTTATCCTATATTATATTAATGTATTATCGAAAACTATCCAAATTGATTATTTTTACTGCCCAAATTTACCGCAGCCTAAATATCTGATCAAACTTGCGAAAAACCGCTGAGTTTATCGTGGAATTTTCTGCCAGAAGCAATTCGTGTTTGTGAGGAAATCTGCTAAGATGATGATAAGCTTAAGAAATCACTGTAGAATTCACTTCCCTACAAAATAGTTTTGTGGGCTTCTCAGTTCGATAGCCAATGTGGCCAAGAGGGGAAAGTTGATTGAAATTTTTATCTCTCAGGCATTTTTCCTGGCCACATTGTCATTTCTGCGTGCCTCTATCAAGATCCGTAGCCCGGGGAAAGTTTGCCTTTCCTCTCAGCTGCTTTCTCTCCAGCCCAGCAAAGAGATTCCAGGCGTCGAGGGTGAGAGTATCATTTGCCTCGAGGGCTGTGGTGATGGTCAAAAGTCAAGAAAAGGGATACACTTTCTTGAAGGTCTCGTATTTACTTTCTCCTCTTCTCGCCCACACTTTTTCCCACCCCCTCCCCCCAAAGCGACAAAAAGGGTTGTGAAAATTGTTAATTGAGTCTCTGGCAGAGTTGACTTCATCCTTTTTTTCCTCTCCACCACCAGAAATAGTTCGCATGGGGAATATATAGTTTTCCGTGGGAAATGGTGTGTATGCGATAGGCGGAGTTTTTGTCCACAGTCGCACACTTGATAAATTATTATCGTGTGATTTATGCGAAAATTCTCATGATACTTTATTCGTATTTGCATGAATGCTCATGGGAGTGCTTCTGTTATTGGTGTTTTATTTAAATTCTCCATTAGTCGCATTCGTCGCAGTGAATGGCGAAGAGAGAGAGAGAAAGAGAGAGGTTAGTTTTTATCTATATATGGAAAACTTTTCACACCCCGAAGCCATACACAATTTCTGGAATGTTAAGAGCCATATTGCGGAAAATCAAGGGTATAATTGGAAATTGGATTTGTAAATGAAAACATTCTCCAAAATACATTTTGGAAAAGCTTCGCTGGATAATGAATTTTGCGCGCCAGTGAGAGGAAATTTAGGAGGAAATGGTTGTGATTCAGCCATAGAGGAATGTTTTTCCCAGTCACTGTGAAATACGAGAAAATACTATGTGAAGATTTTCTCTCAGGTATAATGTATATAAATACACAGTGAATGTCCCCTTTTTCCTCTTCGTTCACATTGAAAATGATAATCCCATTTTGCACAATAATTAATTCAATGGAGATTCATGTCTCTCTAGTCATTCTTTTTCGCTCGGCACGGAGTTTTGTGCGTGGAAAATTCAAGGGTGAAATTTAATGTTGGTTAATGCGTGGGCGGAAGAGAGAGCGAGCGAGAGGGGTAATAAGATTATGAAATTGGTATTTAGGGGAGTGAAAAATGAGTGTTTGGGAATAGAAAGGATTCCATCCGACGCTGAGGAAAGTGGGTGGAAAATATCTCAGGATAAAAGTGGGTCATTTAGTGAATTTGTAGCATTTTATCGCATGTGATTTTTCACCCTGGCAAAAGAGGAAAATGACGAGTTGTGTGGTTTTTAATGCCAGACACTGTGAAGCCCCAGGAATCTGGCCTAGATCCAGTCACACACTTTATGACAAATAATCAATTTTCTACACAGAAATGAAATGAAGTAATAACAAGGGGGAGATATTACTGTCTATGATATGACTTATAAAGGATTTTTCATGAAAAGTGCAAAGATTGGAAACAATTTAACGAGTTGAATTCGAAAACTATGAAGAATCAAACTCAAAATCGTCATTTTTCAGCACGGAGAGTTCAAATTTATAGCGTTAATTTCGTAGCGAAATTTACTAAATTTCCATAAAAACACATTCTAATCGTCTAGTTCACAATTTAGTTGTTTTTCTTGGTATTTATTGGAATTTTTTATGGCAAAGTTAATAGAAAAACTGAAAATATTACTTTCCAAAGCCGATTTTAATAGTTTTCGAGTACATTTTATCCAAATAGGCTCTAAAAATCAACTCTCGAGCATGTTTTAAACGAATGAGTGCAATTTTTGAAGCAGTTTTCTTTGAAAAAATGCACGTCGTAAACGATAAACGGTCGATTTTTCATAGTTTTCGATTCAAAACCGTCGAATTGTGTTCGATTTTGGCAATTAACTCACATGAAATTGTTGATTTGATCCCAATAGACGATCTTCGTGACTTCGTAGCGACCGTGCGTGAGCGGCAGAATCTGCTTCTTGGGAATGTGAATGTGCACGAGGTGGCGGAAGTGGCCGGCGCCGCCGTCACGGAGCGGCGACACGGCGATGTAGGAGCTGCCGTTGGCGCTGAAGAATGGCACGGAGTACTCATCGACCCAGCCGCGATTGTCGCCACTAATCCGGTGAGTCTGCAAGGCGGGAGGAAAGCGTGTTGATTTGGCGGGAAGTGGGCGAAATTGGGTGCATTTTCTCACCTCTTGGCACTCCCACATTGGGCTCTTGCACAGACTGACCACAGATAGATTCTGCGGCCTGTTCAGCCACACGACACTGACTTCGGTCTGGGATATCCAGGCGGCACTGGTGAAGTATCGATCCCTGGGACGGAGTGAGGTGGGAATTAATCTCCCGATACATCGGCCAATTATTCCTTTCGCCCAGTCAATTTCACGGTGAGCTTCATCAAACAGGCGACACAGGAATTGGCGAAATTGGCTCAATACATCAAAAATGTCTCGCATTTATTCGCTTTTGTGATGGCAAACAGTGCATTTTCCTCATTTTCTATGCACAAAAACTTTTAATTCCCCTGTTGAGTGTTATTTGAGTCATTATGTTAAAATATCGCAGGTTTTGTGCCATTTTCTCCCGTGAAAATTGCAACAATTGCCACACAATATTTCTCTTTATCACCTCATGCGGGAAATAACAAAAATAATCCCACACAACAAATGTTCATGCGCTTGATTTTCGATTTACTCCAGTTGTCAGGGAATTTAAGCCACGCTATTTTGATAGGCTTTAACTTTAAAACAATATTCACATGTATTCTGTGCTTTTTTCCCCGAACAAACTGAGGAAGTTTGTTCATGTGGAAAATTCCAAAAGTCATCCATACGGCAAATTCACCCCCAAAACGTACATATATGTATTTTCTCTCTGGGAAATTAAGCCATGGGAAGTGAGTATGTTTTGAAAATTGTTCAAAATTCGCGCTTGATTGGAAGCTTATCAGGAAATTGTGGGAAAACACAAGCCCATCATCAACGTATTGAGGGGGAAAAGGAAGTTTCTTTTTCCGCCACAGAAAAAATCACACTTCAGTTCGTGACAAAGACATTAAATGCGGTGTTTTGGCGCTTCAGAAATGTCTTAAATGATTTCTCAAAAGACAAGAACATGCTGTCATTCGCTGAAGAAAAGGAAAAGTCTAACTTTCTGCAATGGGAAAAATGTCGCTCGGGAAAAGACATTCTTACAAACTACTAGGATGCCAAGCAGGATGCGCTTTCTTCGCTGCACGAAGAATAAGGATGTTGAATGAGTGAATATAACTTTATTCGAATGCTATCAAAAATTTCCTTGGGAATTCCATTATTTTTATGCTGGCTTAAGAGAATCATAGGGGAAATTCTTACATTCTCTACACTTTATCCCATTTCACTCCCCAAGACATTTGTCTTAATTAGCAATTCCAATAATGGCCTGTGGAAGTTTTGAAGTAGAGACTTTGGCATCCCTTTTGTGCAGCTTTTTGGGGGGCGGAATAAATTGATTGGTGAGGGAAAAATCACTTTCCAAACTATTGGCGAAAGTTTGAAGTATCCCTGAATATGCTGGAAATTTTGTTGACTGAAGAAGTTTCTTCAAGTGAATCAGGAACACTGACAAGTGTTGATTAATTGATTGAAATTGCGCGCTGAAGGGAAAATGTGGCAATTTTCGCATACAATTCACACTTCAGCCATGAGATTATCTCTGTTACTCGATCCGTTTCTAATACCAAATCCATCAAATCCTTGTGTTCTTATTCATTTCTGTACTGTAAATTTATCAATTGATTTATATGTCTGTCGAGATTTGGTAATCGATGGCTGAGAGTTTCGAAAACAAGAACATATTTCTCCGATTGATTCTGGCAAGCGAGCTTCCCTGTTCGATTCTGCATGGAAAAACACACACAAAATACTCACTCATTTGCCAGGACAGTGGGCGGCGTGAGAGCCCGGATTCTGATGTTCTTGGGGTTGGCCAGGTCGGCGATGTTGAGCGTGACGGTGGGATTCGTGGTGCCTGGCTTTGGGTAGCGAATGGCGCGGATTTCCGGGTAGAGGTTCTCGCCGCCCAGCGAATTCGTGACGCCGTACCACGAGAACTTCTGCTCGCTCACGAGGGTGTCGTTGAAGGTGGCGTAGAGCATGAGGTGGCCGTCGTTGGACAGGGCGATGGAGGCGCTCGTGCCCAGGACCTCCTCCTCGTACAGCCAATCCGCCACGCCGTTGTGAATCACGCCCGGCACGCCCGTCTTCGTGACGCGGTAGGATTGCTGCGATCTGGGGCTGGTGCGGAAGTAAATGTCGTACTTGTGCACCATCACGATGGAGTTGCTGTTGGGCGTGAACTGGGCGTGCAGCAGAAACGGCCACTGCGGATCCTCCGGCAGCGGCGACAGCTGGAACGTCTCGCTGGAGAGCGTGTCGAAGACGCTGTACTGCGCCAGGAAGGAGTGCCGGAAGAGCTTCTGGACATTGTGAGCCAACAAGAGGTACTTTCGATCGCGCGACACGGAGAATTTCGCCGGAGCAAGAGCTTTCTGCAAGGCAATTTACCACTCAGTGAAGCAAGAAATGAATATTCTACGAAAAGTCTTGAATTGTCTTGGATTTTATGATGAAATCCACCATTTGGAAGGTAGAAGAAGCCTTCTGGAATAGGTCTAAGGCATTTCTGCATTCCCGCCCTTGGGAAAGGGCCAACAATTTCAATTGCACCCCATTAATAATGTTGCAATGCAAGCGCCGAGGACATTTCATTGCCAATGAGGCGATATTTTTCCGCCTTTGCGCAGCGATTCGGCGGTTAATAAATCCCAGAGAGAAATGACTTACGAATGTTGTGTTGGACATTAGTGTCTTGGCAGAGAGATTCGCCACATTGAGCAGACTTATTTCGCCCCATTGATTCTCGTAGAGGAACTCATCTGGGCCCACCCAGTCGCCGTTCACCTTCGCCGCGTTGTACTCGCCATTCACGATGTCCTGCAGCTTGATGCGCTCACCCTTGACGCGCGGCCCCTCGTCGGGCGGCGTGAGGAGGACCTGCACGAGGGCGTGGGAAGGAGTAAATGGTGCAGACATGCATCGTCTATGCCTTACCACTGATGTGACAATTAGCGCCAAAACGATTATGATCACGAGGAGGGCAATGAGAATTCCGCGCCAATTTCGTTGGTTCTGATTTGCCGACACGAGCTGGTCCCGGAGGAGGAGGAGTGAGAAAATCCAATTAATTATCTATCACATGCTTTAATTGCTGGCTGGCGGGGATTGGAGGAGTGTGGGAATTGGGGTGGGTTGAGTATACTTCTAAAGAGCAAACTCTGGTGTGCGATGCTGTATGAATTTGAAGAATGCTCAAAGAGAGACAGACAAAATATTTACAGAGAGATGCCGAAAGGTTGCATTATGAAGATGTGATTCATGATTGACTCATGGTTGTTGTCACAATTCCCGGAAATTCCCAACTTTTGGTGATGGTTGGGAATTATTGAAGAGTCTCCGGCTTTCCCAATCTATGTGATGAGATGCATATGCGTTTATTCGATCTGGGGCTGGAGATGTGGAAGCCATGCAGAGTAGAAAAATATTGCAAAATATCACGAGCGAGAAGAGCAGAGGAGATTTAGCATATTCGTTCCTATGTATGTTGCCAGAGACTATAAATAGGAGCTATTTACAGGAAGAGACACAACGAAGTCGAGGCTTTTTCCTCTGCAATAACTCATAAGTTAATATCAGAGGCCGGAAATATTCTCTAAATCCCCCTTTTTATTGTCTATCCAGACATTTAGTCATCAAGCTGAAATGGGGAGACAATGCAATTGTCATTGAATTAATCCTTAGACTTGATAATAAACGTTATTGTATTAAAGTTTTCGAATAGGAAATGAAGTGAGCTTTAATGGATGGCATTTAAAGATTAAAGAGACTGATTTATTAATTGAGTGCAAAAGAGACAGAAGAATTGAAAAGGGATGAAAGTGACACGGAAGTGTTTAAAATGCACGAGAGGTGCTCTTGAGGAGAGTTCTTCAGCTGGGAAATCGATATTCCGTTCAATAAATAAATTCCCTGCGAGAAGGACAATAAGTGGAGCGTTGAAGGGTGGCAACAAAGTGTGGGTGGATGGCGGGGAGAAAAGGGGGTTGAGAGGGCTTTTCATTTGGAGTATCACTTCTTGACAAACTTGTTCCACTGCCAAGATGCTCATTAAATCCATGTTTTAGTGGGTGTTTTTGAAAGTTTGCGCGCAAATCCATTTGGTGGTCATGAGATATTATTTAGATGTTTCACGACACCCAGGAAAATTTAATTAAAGGCCAATTAATGGGAAAAGTTGCGTCCGAGAGAGAAGTGAGAAAGAAGTATTTATTGCAAAAGTGAGAAAACTTATCCACATGAGCTTCCCAGGGGAAAATTGTTGTGCAGATAAGAATGAGCGTGGAAAATGATTTAAATGCTTACATAAGTACATAATAATATCCTACGAAACTTGTAAATGTAACTCGTTTGCTCTCTAAAAACTACTTTTCCAAAAAAACTACTCTGCAAATTTGCCTATATCGAAATTTCTAGAGGTGAAATATTGAAGATTAGACTGTCTTTTTACTTTACTTGCACTCCACTAAGTGATGCTTAAAAGAATGAGAAAGAATAGAGGAGAACAGATGAAGAATACAGAGTGAAATTATATAATTGCTTGTCTTTTCTTTGGAGGGGGAGAGAAAAATAAGAAATGTTTCAGCAAATTCAAATTGCTTTTTGTCATTCTGAAGAACCAATAAAGAAAAACGTTGTTTAGGTATAAAATAGTATAAAATATGAAGGGAAAAAAGAAAGATACAAAGTAATTGTGAAGAAATATCTCGATTTGATTATCTCGCAATTCCTTCGTCCTTGTCGATTGTTTTTGTTGTTGTTTTTCGGTGAGCGCGAGAAGGAAAAATAAGATAGAATAGATGAAAATCAAAAGCACCAAACAAGACACAATAAATATATCACTTCTAAGAAAAAACACAAGTCAAAAGTGTTCTGGCTGAGAAACACATCTAGATGGTTATGAAAAAAATGTCACCACAAAATTCTCCAGATAAAAGTCAAAAAGACATGAATATTGTAAGGAAAAATTCTTGTCGACTTTGATGGGCCACAAATCAATGGGTGGAAAAGGATAGAGAAAGAAAAGGGAGAATGAGTTGCAATCCAAAGAGAGTTTCAACTACTGGTGCTGAAATTTTGGGTTTCACTCTGAATGAAGAAAAGAAAGGGGTTGATTTTTGTTTCGGGCAAAAGAAATCATCAGTCCAAAAACAGATAACAAAAGAGTGTGTGTGGAAGGAAAAAAATTACCTCATCATCGTAACTGTCTGGATCAGGCATTTTCCCGCCCGTCTTCTCCCTCTTACTTTTACCCTTATTCTCTTCCGTTTCCTCTCTCTCCTAAATTAATTCGATACGCTAATTTTTGCAATCAAATTCTCCCACCGCCTTCAGTTCTCTACAGACACTTTTGGTGGTTGTGTGCGCCAAGAGAAGAAGTTTCAGAGATTTAAGATGCGGAGTGAAAATGGAGTTTTGCAGAGATAAATATGCGGAAAATACAGTGAAAGTGTATATAGAGTTTGGTTTAATGGCTTAATATTGGGTGCACCTATAAATCACTTGCTTTATCACCAAATTGAATTATATACACACACTTTCTCTCTCTCGAGAGAGAGGAAAATGCCGCTCCCATCCTGTGGGTGGAATTTATGTATTCACAACTCGACCCAAAGAGGACACTCGGGTGTCAATTGTGGAAGCACTTGTGGCAGATAGAAGCAATAACAGATAAAGAATTGCAGAGGAAAACACATGATTGTATTCAAGCGTGTGCCTTTTTAAAGCGAATTTATGAGTGGGTGATTTTTCTTCAACCGCACTCTCGGTTTTCCATCCCTCTATATATACACAAAATCAATGTGTGCACATAATATAGCACCGAAGAGTTTTGCCCACCAGAGCGCAATCTTGCAATTTTATTAGGAGTGTCCTTGCATGTGGCGAAAGATGAAAAAGAGGCGATATAAATCTATTGCATGTCAATGGGGATTAAATTGAATTCCCAGCGCTCGGTGTTGCTCTCTATTTCCCAGGCACTGTAATTAATCTTTCCTGCTCGATATGTTGCAGTGCATTGAGAAATCTATCGACATTTTGCTTCCCTTTCAAGTCTCTGCTTTTTGGCACCAAAAGGGCCTTTTGCGGCACGCCGAGGGGTGTATATCAAGTGGAATTGCCTGAAATTTGAATTCAACACTCTTCATTCAGTCGATTAAGCCCGATTTTGGCATAGAGATAAGGAAGAAAAGGTAGTAAAGGACGAAATTGTTGCTCGTTTATATTACTTCTAATATCCAATTCAAAGCTATTTCAGTGAATTATTCACCCCATCAAGGGGCAGATATTAGTCGGAAATGGTGTACAGCTTTTTAAGGAAATGTCAGGAAGAGAAAATGTTAAAATATTCCGAATATTTTCATTGCAAAAGCTTCTATTGCAGCAAATTGAGGCATTTTCCAAATTATTGTGCTTAGAAAATTCAATTTTATTGCTTTTCTAGGTTGATTTAAACCCGATTCTGGTGATTAAATAACTCTGTAACTGGAAATGTTTCTCAGTTTCAGAAAATAAACTTCAAATTTGCTAAATGTTAGTCGTAAAAACATATCGCTAAGCCTGAAAGAATTTCTCTTTTGTTATTATTTTTGCGTTTTGTGCTTGAAATTGGCAAATTAAACCTCAATTCATATAAAATATATTCATTTTCAGGGTAAAAAGGATTAAAATTGATTGATTAAAATTTTTCAGCGGCATTTATAACCTCACAATTTCGTTAGAATTTTTCTAGGCATTTTCCAAAGACAAAACTAGAAAATCCAGACAGAAATTTGTCATAAAGAATTTCAGGGATGCTTAAATCAGTTCTTACAATCTGAAATCTAAGCTTTTGGCAGTTTTACACCTCTTGCTATCGATTAGATTGTGACAAAAGCTAGAAATGAGTGCAAGAAACGTTAAGAAATGCTTTTAAAGGCGTTCAGAATTATCTAAATTGGGTAAAGATTGTGTCAAGAGGGAGTTATACAGATTACGGCCATATTATCTCCCCCTTGCACCTCACGCGACCTTTGACATCAAAGGGTATTACTTGACAAATTTTCTCTAGCGACATCAAAGTGAGAAAAAAAGGAGTTGAGAGATGAAACGAAATAAACACAAATAGGGAAAATTTAAAGTGGCCGACAGAGAGAGCTGGAAAAAATTCGGTGTTGGGAAATGTATAATTGCACAAAAGGGGGTGGAATTCAGAATGTGTGGCTGTACAATTAAAATTCTCGAGATGCCGCTTGACCTAGAAAAATTGTCGCTCGAGACGCCGCGAATTCTCGCACGATTCTCTTGTCTGGGGATGTTTTCGTGCTAAAATATTCGTCGTACAAGAGAGATGAAGTGTGTTTGTGTTTTTTTCACACACTGATTTTCCACCCTTCCTCCCTCGCCACCAAATTCATCTCCTCGTGTAGCTTTTCACCCGGCTTGCGATGGGTTGGGGAGGGGAAAAGTCGTGAGGCGCGCGAGAGAGAGAATAAAAGGAAATTCCCTCATCATACTTCTGTCAATCTCTTTTTCATCCACACCAACATTTCACCCCCTTTTCCCTCCCCTCTCTGTTGGCGCGCAATGCAAAAATGTTGTGGAGGAACATTAAGATTTTAATGTTGCGTTGTTTTTCTTCCCTTTTACACCACTTTGCCAAGGAGACAAGTTCCACAGAGAAAGAGAGCATCTTGAGTTGGGGCAGGAAATATATAAATCAGTGTAAAGTGTGAAATTGTCAAGTGAATTTGAGAAAAGTTCTCCCCCATTAGATAATTTCATACATTCTGAGAAGCTCTGCGAGTGGAGGCGAAAAAAAATGAATACGTGAGGGTGAAAAGTGCTTTCCAAGGAGCTTTTCCACCCACACAATCGCTTCAAGTAGGTATTTTTTCCCTTGGCTCTCCGCTCTAGATAGGGAGAATGTATATTTTTGTGGGTCTGCTAGAAATATTGCCGCTCTTTGTGATGAAATTTAAAAGTCATTTGCTGAATTAATGCAATTTCAATTTAATAGAAGAAAAAATATTTCATGAAAATATGCGAGTTGTGGAGTGTTTTCCATCGTTGGCTCCTTTTTTTTCTTGCTGAGGTGGCTCTGGCAAATTGCTTTGTGCACTTGGAGAAATTTTCCATTAGTGCAAAAGTATATAGTTTTTCCATGCTGCTTTTTCTCTCACAACGCCTAATTAACTCCGCATTGATGGCAAATAGAAATATGCTTTCAAGATTCAGGCGAAAGAAGCTTAAGAGGAAGATCGTGATGGTTTTTTTTTGCCTGTCTTTTCTCTCAGTGCAAAATATTTCAGTCTCTCAAGGGGCAAGAGAATTGTGATGGAAATCCAGAAAAATCCCCATGAGATAAGAAAATGATGATTATCTGTTGGCTATAAAATGCATATCAAATTCCACTTAATGAGAACATGATTGATAGAGTTGTGAGCATTCTGTTAAACATCCTTCAACAAGGCTCTTTTTTTCCTCGCCACTCTTGGGCGAAAGCATTAAGAGTGTCTGAAATACAGTTCAATATGTCTCTCGAAGTGCTTTTATTCTCGTGTCATCACGAGAACACTCTGGAGAAGAGATGATCAAGTGAATTATTATCGATTTGCGAATGGAAGAGAGAGAGAAAAGTTATTCGTGTTCGTTTCGCGTGACTTAATTTTTTAATTAAGGCTTCATTATATTAAAAGAGGGATTGAAAGCTCTTAATTCTTCTCTCAACATTATTGCCAAGAAGAGCTTTAATATACGATGAAATCTCATTAAAATCTCTGCAATCTTTGAGGCAAAATTCCACCTTTACATTGTGAAATCTCTTTAAAAGCCCCAAAACACGATGATTAAATTCACTCTCATGTCATCACTCTTCTTTGATTGAATTTAATGTATCGCAGATGCCGGAGTTTTTCCCAAGGTTTTTCCGTGGAAGAGGAAGAAAAAAAATCCGATGAACTTTTTCAAGTCTGTTTTTCCAGCAATCTGAGCGGGAAGTGATTGAGGAAAGTTCACAACTTTCATTCTTGTGCAATTTTTTGGGTGAATTTTGCACAAAATGTGCCAGCAAAAGTCGAAAAGTTTTAAAGTTAAGTCTTAGAGTGATGGTTGAAAATATAATGCCAAGATTTTTGCACTTTATTTTGGCTCTAGGATTTAGATTAAATTCAATTTTGGGCACAATTTTCAAGATTAGCGAAGAAATAATTACATTTTCGTTGCCACTCATTGAAATTTCACATTAATTCAATTTGACGCAAGAGGAAAATGTTTCACGACAGTTTTCAACGGGGATTATTATCAAATGAGACGCGCGATAGTTTCTCAGTGTGAGAGAATAATGAGGAAATGAGCTTTTTCGATGGTGAAATTGAATGGCAAGGATTCCTCCTTGGGATTTTCCACACAAACTGACAACGTGCATAAAAATCGAGGCAGTTTCAAAATGCATTTCTGTGCTCATTTGCAATTAAATTACAGTGAATTTTGGCCGCGTGTGCGGAGAAAATCGATTTTTCTGGCATAATCGCAATTCCGAAACGAGATGGAAATTTAAAGTCAGCTCACGAAGGATTCCAATTAGGGTGTGTGGATAAAGTATCTGGTCTTTTGCGTGCTTTTCTGGACAATTGCCAATAAATGGGGTTCAATAAACCTCAGCGCAAAAAGGCTGATGAGTTGTGTAATTGGATTTTTTCCACTGCGTCCGACGAAATACCGACAGCAATATTGTAAAAGTTAATGGTGGTTTTTCCCTTTTTTTCCCCTCCGTGTTCACTAGAAATCGTGTCGAATGACGGGAGAGAAATCACCGAAAATAACAGTCGTCTTTACAGTCATTTTGGGGATGTTTTTTTTTGAATAAAAATGCTGTTAAGAGGATACATTTTCCCCCAGTTATTCAGTGCCTAATTTTCAATTTATTTCCCTCTCCGCATTTTTCCATCGCCCGAAGGCTTCGGAAGAAGAAATCACAGTTGCTAATAATAACATTTCTGGCTCACATGGCGAATGATTCTCATGTGCAAACACAGCAGCAATTGAGAGGGTTGAAAATAAACCCATTAATCGATGCTCCTGGGTTGCTCTTAATCCAGAAATCCACCTCATTTGTTGGCTGTATTGAAAATAGATTGTGTGTATTTTGTGGGCCAGCGGAAGGCTGGAGAACAATGTGAACATCTTTCACTTCTTATCACAATCAACAATGCCTGCCATTTTCCTCCGTGCCATGGAAATCTCACCCGTTCCGTGGGGCGGCGGAGAGGGTGAGAAAAGATGATGGGAATTCAAAGGAAATTCACGTTCAAGGGGTGAAAAACCCCATGAAATCTTTGAATTGCTCTGCATTGTACAATTTTGTGGCAAATTTTCGATTTTATGGAAAATATCTCAAAAATATGTGAAGAAAAGCTTCCTGGGAGTTTTTTTTCTTTAGAAAACTTGCGATAACAGGTGATGAATGTGACGATAGAAAGAAAACATTTTATATTGCTTTCTGATCCATTTGAACATGACCTTTTTTCCCAGATTGAAAATTGATACGCTGTAAAATGGGTGATTTTATGGCACACTTTCAATAGAGTTCCATTAAATTGTAAAGCAATAAATAGTGAAGAGTTAGGAGCCCCTCGCGAAGTGTCGCTTTGGAGGAGAATTTGTGGGAAATTTGTTCGGCAATTCATGAAATATTTCGCAAATTTCCCTCAATTTATTTTGAATGTTTTTTGCGTGTACCAAAATCCTCCGCACTCTCGTGCGCTTGACAATGAAAATTATGAATTTTCTCTCATTTTTCTTCACATGGCTTTTCCCATCGATTTCACCTTCTCTCGATGGCATATTTTCCTCCTCTTTTTTTTCCTCCCCCCTGTTTGGGGCTGATACACCAATAAATCTGCTAGATATTTCCCTACACTCTCGATGAGTGTTTTTGGGGATGATGGCAAATTTCTCCGTGGGATTTTCCGATGGGGGAGATAAACCCCTTGGGTGGGGAAATTTTATCAGACGCCACTCAGCAGAAAGGTGAAGCACATAATGAAACAATAACGTGGAAATATTGGATGGGAAGGAGGAACAACACGCGTGTCAATCAATATTAAATTTTTCCACAGTCACTTTCTCCCGAAGCCGGCTTTTCTCACAAGTCTCCGTGTGATGACAAGAGGAAGAAAATTGTGCTGCAGCTCAGCGAAAGTGTTGGGGAATTGAGATGTGAGAATATTTCATACTTCAAACTCAATTCTACAGCCAAAGGGAAAGCTATTCACGATTTAAGATCATTTACTTTGTTATTAATCAGTAATTTCTTGATTTAATCGGAACCTCTTCATGCCTTTCAAGCTTGATAAACTGATCAGCTGATCGTGGTCCGGTCTTTTTCTACCCTAAAACTTCACTCTCGCGCTTAAAATTCCTCTTCTCCTGACCAGGATCACGCCAGGAAATGATAAAGTGTGAAAATGCGTGAGCAGAGAGAGAAAATTATGCGAAAATGCGATATTATTAGCATCCCCCACGCCAACTTGGCTGCCCTCTGGCGCACATATGTGGAGAAAATATTCAAATATTCAAATTTTAATGAAATACACAGAAAATGAAGAAATATAATATGATTCAATTAAATTTTTTTGCAATTTTACTTGGAAAATAATCATTTTTGATTATTTTTATTCAAATTTTACAGCTTGTTTAAGTTATTTGACAAATTTAAGACGAATTCAGTCACTCAATAACCGCTTAAATTGACGATAATTGCGTCTAAACTCGAGACATTTTCGTCTCTTGCACTAGTTTCTAAGTGAATTAGAGGAAATTGAAGTCAGACGTGGTGTACATTCGTATTATCGCCCCCTTGCGCAATGGCAAGAGTGAGTGTGGGCGACGGTGTGGGGATTATTGAAGTAAATTCTGCTCCAATTTCCATAAAGATGCTGATGCGTCTAAGACTGGCAGGGAGTTTTCATCTCGCGCAATTCACGTGGCACAGAATGAGAAGAGGTGAGGAAAAACCGCGAAAAGGACTCCAGAAGACGAACAAGTCAGTATTTCCATTGCTAAGGCTGCGGCCAAAAATGTTTGAAGGGTAATTTTAATGAATTGTTTTCCGTGTCGTTCACACGCAGTCTGGAGAGGTTATATTTGGTGAGGGTATATAAAGCATTTTTTTCACCCATTCGCAAGCCACACAAACAACCCTAATCGCGTTTCCTGCCATTTAATTTGCATGGCTTCTGTCGCGTGAGCTTTTCCTCCGTCTCTTCACCACTTTTCACTATGGAATTTCTCCTCTTTCCACCCCTTTTATTTGCCTTTGAGATTTTTTCCACTCTATTTTGCACCTCAATTTCATTTGAATTTCTCTGCTTCTTTTATGCCACAGTTCCTTTTCTTTGCTTCTCTTTGCCGACGCGGACGAAAAGGAGCAATTTCCATGAGATGCAGAAGAGGACGAAGACCTTCGTCGTGGGTATGAAAATTGCTAAGATCATTTGTTAAGGACACAATAACAAATTTACTTAGCAATATCAAATGATTTTGCAGCGAAAGAAGAGAGCTTATCTTCACTTTTTCTTCTTATTATAAACTCTCAAATTGAAACCTTTGATGAAGTTTTCTTCAGAAATTCTCTTTTGTCGACTGCATTTGAATTGCGCTGTCTAAAGCATAAGTTTTTGGTGTAGCATATTTTTTTTTAATCAAATTACGGGAATTTGAAGCATTTTCTACTTTGATCATAACACTTTTTGATCACGGGGAATCTTTTGAGCTTTCAGTCAGTCTAATAAGAGCTTAATCTTCGCAGTTCAGTACAGCAGAAGGATAACAGAGAGAGATACAGCGAAAGAGAGAGAGAGAGAGCGAGAGTGTCAGAGGAAGAAAGATGAAGCAAACGGAAAAATCGGTAATTCTTTTTGGGAAAAACGACAGCAAAAATGTTACCATTTTTCAGTGTGAAGAGAGCTTTTGAGAGCAATTCTATATATAGAGTGATTGTGTTTTTGGTGTGTGTTTCGTGTGCCTCACAGTGAATCTTGCGGATCCTGTGATGGTGCGCCTCTATCACTCATGTATTTCACCGAAAAAAATATTCGCTCTTGCTGGAATTCTATCGCTGTAAAATTCCATCAACTGCCTCGCAACATATTTTCATCTCCATTCTCTTGTGCTACGCTTTCTCGGGCGCCCCTTTCGCGCCTCCTTTTGCTGGCCCAGCGCGAGGGAAGATGCTGCGAGGGCGACAGAAGGGACGCGTGCTTCTGAGAGTGTCGCGGTGGCCCCAAAATTTGTGGTGAAAAATTTCGGGCGAAGCAGGGAAAAACGCTTAATGAGTGCGGATAAAAGCGTCCTCTGTGCTTTTGCGTACACTCAATTCCACGAGCTTTCTTCCATCGCACTGGAGCTCTTTTTGCAAAGTGTGTCTTTGTGGCCGTTCGCGGCGTGATTGAGTGACTTGGGTGTGAGTCTGAGTGGGCTCTCGTGACCCGTGCGCGCACGTGCGTGAGTGTGACGTGTGACCTGGGGTGTCTGTTGCTGCAGAAGGAGCTAAATTTGCATCACAGAACTTTTCAAGAGACACGACATTGCACAGAACTTTCCCGAGAGCGCGTTATCGACCGTTTTGAGCGCACGGTTCGACGGATACTGGGGAGAATGTTGGGGAAAGGTGGCGAGATTCTGGGGCAGTTGTCTAAGCACTTCCTCGCGATCCACCACGCATAGTCCGTGGGAGATTCACGTTGGGGTTTCTCTCCGTGGAAAGACACCCTCGAGAGAGAGAGAAAGAGAGAGCCAACACGCACTCCTGACTTCATTCATTGCTTTCCCCAAAACTTACTTTCCTCATTTTTCACCACTTTCCTCAACAACCACGCAAGGGTGGTGATTTTGCTAGCTCAGCACCACTTCTTGGGCACAATAGCGTTGACGATTTGTGCGTTTTGCTGGTGGATTAGTGGAAAACTACCCCCAAATCAACAAGTAATCCCGTAAGAGAGACAACCCGGATTCATTCCGTGAGAAATCATCAATCGTTCCACCATCCATGGCGCATGTGCAAACTCCCCAGAATTGGCGTGATGTCCACCGAACCACCACGGAGGGGTTGTGAGTGGTTTTCACGGGGGAAAAGTGGAGTTCTTGGCTCCCACGTTGTTTCTTCTGCGGTGCCATAAAATTTGGCGCGCATCTCCTCACTGGCGAGCAGCGCCTCTGGTGTGTGGTGTGCGCGCGAGGGATGAAAAGTTCTGACATTTCTGGCGAAAAACAACACACAATTTCTGCACAGAGAGAGAGTCTCTGAGATTTGCGGCGTGCGTGATGAGAAAGTAAGTCAGCAGCGATGTTCCCGATCGATAAAGCCAAGGCGGCAGGTGTTGCGCGGGAGAAGAACTACCAGAGCACGACCTGGTCGCTGAATCCGCAAGCCTACCAGAATGTGTCCAATGACATGGTGGATTGGGCAGCTCTGGCGCAGCAGTGGATCCAGATGAAGGAGACCTGTCCGGCCGCTGAGATGCCCGCGGCGCCGCCGCCGCCGCCCCTGACCAGGAGCGACTTCGAGGAGCAGGGCGAGGCGCCCATGGAGGTGGTGAAGGAGGAGGAGAGCTCCGCGGCGCAGTCCTCGGGCGGCGGCGGCAGTCAGTGGAGCGCCGGCTGGAGTTCCTTCCGACCGCAGAATCAGTGGCGTAAGTGCGGGCGTGTTTGTGGGCGGCGTGCGACTGAGATGAGCTCGTTTGCAGGCCCAGGATGGAACAGCTGGTCCGGCCCGAGCATCGTGGCGCCGCCCGCCGCGGGGATTCTCCGCGGTGCCGGCGGCCTTGGCTTCCGCAACCCACCGCCGGCCATCGCGCAGCAGCTGGTCGCGCCGCCGTGGCCGCGAGCGCGCTTCCCGGCGGCCAGCGCGCTGCCGGCCAAGGAGGACAGTCAAGTAAGTAACAGTGCGTCAAAGTCCGATGTGAATTTTGTTCAGGAAGACACCACCACGACGATTGACGCGGCCAAGCGCAAGAATTTGCCAGCGTGGATCCGGTAATAACTCACGCCAGTGGGCTCCAGGAGCCCGCGGCCGGCGGACAGGTGGAATAATCTTCTGTTTTCTTCTCATTTCCGTCTCCCGCATTGTTGTTGTGTGTGTTGAAATTGTGTCTCTCGGGTGTGTTCGGGGGATGTGGGATCGCGCAGGGAGGGTTTGGAGAAGATGGAGCGCGATAAGCAGCGCCAGGCGGAGCGGGAGCGCGAGGAGCACCAGCGCCAGGAGGAGTTGGCGAAGAGGCGCAAGGCCGAGGCGGAGGCGCTCAAGGCCTTGGAGAGTCTGAAGAAGGCGCGCGAGGAAGACGTGAAGATGCCGGAGAAGAGCAAATTCGTGAGTATTTCGCAAACACCAAAGAATGTCCTTTTGTCTCATGTGGATTTTGGGGGGAAATTGCAGGAATCTGACTCAGACTCAGAGGCTGATGATGTGTTCTCGGACGCCAAGGCGAGGCAGAGAATAAGCAATGATCCTAAGTCACCAGAGACAAAGGCTGATGTTGTTAGGAAGACAGTTGAGGAATTGGTGAGTGTTTTCTGATGATTTACTTTGCCTTTCCTGACTGATTTCCTTTGCGCGTCTGCACAGATGCTGGACGTGAGGAGGACTCTCACGGAGATTCTCTTGGAGGTGACGAACGAGGAGATCCAGGAGATTGCCAATGAGACTCTCGTGAGAGCTCAGAGGAAGAGTGAGTACCTTTACTGTAGCTTTAATCTTCGACATGCTCAAGAACGCCGCTTTTTCGCAGAGCCCAAAGTCATTGTCGCTCAGAGTTCGATTTTGCCGGTGAGCAATCTTCCGGGGAAGCTGGGCTTGGCCATCTACGGCACCAGCGACAGCGAGGGCAGCGATGCCGACGAGGAGGAGAATACTCAGACGTCCGGGAAGAATGACGACAGCGACGAGGGCAACTCTGAGGACTCTGAGCGAGAGCTTCAGGTAAACTTTCTTCCCGTCTCCAGAGGAGAAAGCACTCAATATTCGGTCTGAATGTTTGCAGGAGAGGATCAAGTTCCACGTGAACGCCTTCAAGAAGACGTCGCGCGAGATCGAGCAGCAGCTGGCGGAGGAGGAGGAGCGCGAGGAGCGCAAGAGGGTGGAGAACGAGGAGAGAGAGCAGCGTCGGAAGCTGTCCGCTGCGTCTAATGACGCGGCGGCGAAGAACAATGGGAGTGTTGAGAGAAACAGAGATGGTGAGACTGAACAACTTGATAGAAATAGCTCAAGAAGTGGTAAGTTGATGTTTCCTCCTTTGCTCGCAACTCTTCTTCGCTCTCGAATTGGCATCTTTTCCTGATTTATTGTTTAATGAAAAGAATCTTGTCTGAAGTCACTTGAAAATCTGGCGTGTTTTGTAGAGAATGAGAGAGAGAGAAAAACGGTGGATTTCTGAGAGGATGTTGCCAAGGGGGAGATAATGTATGCGCGGAAAACATTTCCAGCTCTCAATTTAAGTTTTCTTCAGATTATTGCACTAAGAATCCAACTTAGAAAGCTTAATTGGGCATTTTTTCAACAATAACCGAACAGATATTGTTAAAAAACAGCTTTAAATATTTGCTAGAACTGCTAGAATGCAATTTTCACGCTAAGTTTGAAGTTAAATTGGTCGAAAAACTTACAAAAACATTAAAAATCGCGCTAGAAAGAATATTTTCCTAAGCAAAAGTGGAAAGGAATCACTTTAGCTCGCAATATCTCCCCCTTGGGCTGTGTGGGGACTCCGGAAGTGACTTGCCGTGGCTAAAGCGCGCCTCTCTTCCCATTCAGGTCGCAGTTCTCGCCCGAAGAAGCAATCGCGCTTCAGTGATCCGCGCGACACTGTGCGCGGCACGCATTTGACGCACGTGTCGATCCTGGGCGCGTACAAGATGGACCCGCTGGCGCCGGGGCTGCCCAGGGGCCGAGTGGTGAGCGAGGCGACGGCCGTGGCGCCGGCGCCGAGCGCCAAGGGCGGCGGCAACTCGAAGAGCTCGGGCCGCTCGAGGCGGCGCAGCGTGAGCACGAGCGACGACGACGACGTGTCCTCGACGTCGTCCAGCAACTCGCGGCGGCGCCACAGGGGCAGATCGCGCTCCAGCGATCGGCACAGCCGCCACAGTCACTCGTCGCACAACTCGCGGCGCTCCAGGTCGCGGTCCAGGGAGCGGCGGTCGTCGTCGTCGCGACACGGCCGCCACTGAGGAAGCGCCGCGCAGGTGGTATTCTAATTGATCTTCCCCAAAGTCCCTCCCATTTTAGGCGCCCTGCTCCACACATTTTACCACACTCTCGACATCTAAGGCTTCCCTGAAGTTTATTCTCTAGGCATATTTCACTGAATTTTCTCTCTTACCAAATAAAAAGGACTCTTGAGGAATGTTGAGAAGCATCTCTGTTGTAATTCCGCCCTCAATAATATCACCAATCATCGTCGCAACACCACAAAAATCATCTACGTTATATTTACACCACGAGGAACAGAAGAGAATTCCTCATTTCCCGAATCGCTGCTCCTTCCGCGCGAACTGGTACAGCACGCCCAGGAAGTCGTCCAGCGCAAAGTGCTCCTGCGTCCCAATCGCGATGAACTCAGTCAGTCTGGATTGCCAGGGCAGGAAGCCGTAGGTGCAGCAGAAGCTTCCCGTGTACACAGCCACGTCGGGATCGGGCACTCTGCCCGTGAGGTCGCCGAGGCGCTTGTTCACGAACTCCACGTCGATCTGGTCCACTTGCAGCTCTCCTCTCTGCACTTCCTGGCTCAGCGTGCGCGCCAGATCGCCGATGGTCTGCTTCCCGTCCGCTCTGGACAGGATTTGCACCTTGATCTGCCGCTTGAAGCCGTTGCCGTCGCTCGTGTCCGGCCCCGAGGCGAACGCCACGTGTCCTGGCGTCGTGCGCTGCCGGAGAACAAACTCCCGGAACTCCGCCTGGCGCGACTGGAGAATGTCTGGAACGAGAGACAGCGCAGCAATTGGCAGGTTTCCCCAACTATTCACTCTTTTTCTGCAAGTCTATAAACCTCGTTTCTCAGAGTAATTTGTCGAGCATTTGTTAGATAATCGAGATTTTTATGGTAATTTTTGTGTAATTAATGGGATTGTTTTTTTCGTGCTCACGGCGAATAGAGCGCGATCATAACATTGGGTTTTTTTGTGGCAATTTCAGCGCGATTCTGAGAATCATAGGCGGTTTTTTCTCACCTCGATGATCGTAGATGCTGATGTAGCTGATCTCACTGGCCATCGACCAGTAGATGATGTTGGCCAGCGTCTGGAAGTTTGGCTCCTCCAAGCCCAGAATCACTGCCAAATGCTGTGGGATCTTCTCCAGGTACTCCCGATGCAGCTTCAGGTACTCCACATGATTGGTGGGTGTCTTCTGGGGCTGTGATCGCGGGGAGAGCTTCCTGAGCTGCCGCAGAAGGTGGTTCCGGTAGAAGAGCACGGTTTCCACAACCGTGAAGATGAGATGCACCAGAAGCCAGGCCGCTTTGTACAGAATAGCCAGAGACATCGCGAGATCTTGGCTGCAACAGCCTGACGAGACACTCGAGCACACACTGAGATGACTTGAGGAGTCTTCCAACTCGCAGGGACGGCGATAAAAAGTGGTAAAGTGTGATGAAATCCAATGTTTTTATAATTTCTGAGATTGTCAAGGCGCGGCACGTAGCCCTCTGGTGGCATATTTCCACGCGACTCCCCGCGCGGCCATATTGTGGTGAATATCTTTGATTCAACACTACTGGCGGCTTTTCGCCTCTCAATTCGAGTGAAGTACGTGATGTTTTGCAGTGAAAATACGTGAAATATGTTCGTGAAGGCTCGGTAAGTAGAAGTTTTGTACCAAATATGACTTAGCATTGTCAAATTGTGCGGAAAAGAGTAGAAAACTGAGACTGTATAGTACGGTGCCCAGCCACCAGAGGCGTCGCTGTGGTTTCCCTCCATAAAAATAATTGCGCTTTTCTCTATGGCTAAATTCCTATTTATTCCATCCACTCTGTGCTCTATATTTGAAATATTCACTACACAAATTCGATAAATATTCCTGCATTTGCGGCTACAGTCTTATTATACACAGATCTATACATTTATTGTATCTCTTCCCACCATCTCTCTCTGGGGATGCGTTCTGTCCTCGCGGCGCTTCCGGCCGAGCTTCCGGCGGTGCAAAATTGAAATTGGTCAGGTACATTGAGATGCTTTGAGGGGGCAGTGTGTCCTGGGGCTCAGACGGAAGCCTCATCAATCACAGTTATCGCGTTCGCGGGCGGATGCCAGAGTTTGTGGTGCCGATGGCTGTTCGACGGCAGCTCTGGGCAGTCCAGCTTGCAGTTCTTTCCGCACGGAATCCTCTTCTCGCCGCCGTTGGACGTGGTCTCCTCGTCGGCCTCGGCGATCTTGGCGTTCTTGCTCATGGAAATCGACACGCGGCGGCGCTTCCTCTCCAGCAGCGTGGGAATCTCGGCGTTGAGGTTGTTCTCGAATTCACTGAGCATCAGGAAGTTCTCCACCTTGTTGCACGACGTGATGCAGTCGCCCACGTAGTCGAGGTCGTCCAGGAGATTGTCCGGGAGGTCCATGTCGGCGATTCCCTCCTCGGAGATGCACGTGAGCTCGGGTTTCTCAGCCGCCGGCTCGAGGAATTTGTCCGTGAGCTGAGGAATGAGGAGTTCTGAGCCAATCATCAGTGTGGCTCCGGTCACGAGGACTCCAGGCTCGTGGTCGGGCTCCTGGGAGAAGGACAGCTTCCGCCGCTGCGGACAGGAGTCGGATGTGCAGAGATGGCGCGTTCCGTTGGCTCGCGTGTGCTTGTGGCGCGAGAGATTCCTGCGATGGAGGTCCACGAAGAAGAGCACCAGGCAGCCCAGGAGGGCGCACAGGGAGCTGAAGTAGTAGCCCTCCTTGGCGCCGGCCCTCTCGCTGATGTATCCCGTGAGCGGCACGCCGAGGGCGATGGGCGCCGCCTGGGAGAACTGCACGAAGCCCCAGGTGCGCGCGAAGTTCCGGGCGCGCACTCTCTCGTACGTGTACATCTTGAGGGAGTAGTGATAGCCGCCGCAGAAGATGCCGTAGATCCACACGAACATCACGTAGCCGTGATAGTTGCCGTGCACGGCCGTGAAGGCGAGAATGCTGATGCCGCACATGAAGATGCTCGTCTGGCAGAGATACTGGCGCGCGATGCGACACTCCACGCTGTTCCGGACCACCAGCATGCCGAAGGCGCCGCAGCCGAGCATGAAGGCGAGCCCGAGATACGCCTGCAGCACCACAATGCGATCCCCGATGCCGTCCTGCTCCATTTGGTGCGCTAGGTAGTAAATTGGGGTGTTGATGCCGAAGCCACTGCGGAGAGAGAGAGAGAATCTCAACTGTGATTTCTTTTAAATTGACTCTTGTTTGGCGCTTTTTTTCGCCTCGCGATTACATGACGAAACGCGCGCTTGAATGGTTAATTCATGAGCCACTGATTAGTTCGTCTCGGTGGCAAAAAAGAATCAGCATAAATCATCTCGCTGCTGAATTATGAATTTATGAAGGTGGCTACCAAAGTGACTTGCACATTTCCTCCACTCTCAATTCACTCTTCCGTCTGCCAAGTGTGTGCGGTTTCTCGACTTGTAATTGCCACTGTGGAGGAAATTGCTCATTTCGGCACCCGCGCGCGGCAATTAATTGCACTGGGCTCACCTGATGGCAGTGGAGATGAGGAGGATTCTCACGGTTTTGCTGCGAAGGGTGCGGAAGTCGAAGAATGGCGGCGAATCGTCTTGCTTGTTCTTGTCCTTAATCTTGCGCCGCTGATTCTTCAGATGCAGTATGGCGCGTCTCTGGGGGTGATAGAGGGACGCGGATCTGTAGAATGTGCCCAGGATGAATGTGAGAAACACCACGCCAGTCACTGCCTGCAGCCCCAGTCTGTTGAGACAGATTGCGAGGGGGTGAATAGAATAAAACTTAATGAGTTCGGCAATTAATTGCAAGAAAAAGGACTCTTCTGCGCACACTATAATTCTCCCCAACCCACATTACCTCCATCCAATTGAATCTATGGAGGACTTTATGAAGGCTGACATGACTGTTATGCCCAGACCACTTCCGGCCACGATGAAAATCTCCACGAACTCCCGGCGTCGCTTGAAATATTGCGCCACCATGAGTGTTGAGCAGTCTCTGGTCATTCCCACGCCAATTCCGACAACCGTAGCTGCAAAATGGGGTGGAAAACAGACGTTAGTGCCAGCTTACATGCTTCAACGGCCTCTGGTGAGGAATAGGGGTGACATTTTCGTGAAATTTCTGATATTAACATCGAATTTGAGCTTTATTTGGTCAAAATACCCTAAAAATGATCTTGAAATCCTATTTTTGACCTAAAAAGTCATCAGGTTGACGAACTTATTCACCCCTCGGATGTAATCCAACCTTCGGTGTCGGTGGACTCTATTTATCAAGCTTATTCTCCGTGTCTCTCGAGATCCTACCTCAAGCTTAAGCCAATTGTAGCCCTGTGAGATATGAATTTCTCAGGGTTTTTGATGGCTTTTCTCAAAAGGGAGAAGGATGAAAAGTGAATTTTCTTTGTCGCAAATTTGTCATTAATTTCTCTGGGTGAGGAAAATGTAACGAGCTGAGAAGATGAATGGTTCTTTTGGAAGGTGTGTGTGACTTTTTCCACATCTCAGAGGCATTGTGCTTGTGGTCAACTTTGCGCTCTCCTCCGGAGGGCTTTTTCGCTGTCACACGCACTGCTGTCGTGGCTCGAGGTGGCGAAGGAGGAAAAGATGATAAATGGACCAAAGTTGCTTATCAGTTTTTCACTCCACGGGATCCACCTGATCGCTTTTTTCCTCCTGCCGCCGCCGCTGGAATGCTTCGGGGCCAATTTGAGAGTGCTTTTTTTGCTCTCTTTGGCAAACTTTTGGCGTGTTTCGGTAGTTGCGATGGGCTAGGAATCAATTTTCCTGCCTTTTTTCTCGCACTGCGTGCATTTCTTTCAATTTGGGCGCGCGCGAGAGTTGAGAAGTGTGAGCATGAATGGCTGTCATGTCACTTTCATCTGAGTCTCGATGATTGATTAATTCATTTGCTTGTCACTTTTCTTCCGAGCGGCAATCTTTCATGTTCTCCCTCTACCCGTTGATCTCTTTCCTGCCATTGGACTGTAATCTGGCCGATATATATATGCTGAGTGTGAGCATGTGTGATTACACAGCGCGCAATTTCCACTCCTTGACTCCACAACTCCGGCTTTGACCATATATTGAGTCAAAAGTGTGGAGAGATTTCATTGATGAGGCGCTCACTTGTCATGACATAATGGGTGTAAAGTAAATCTTTTGCCTCTTCTCACGCAACTCTCATACTATATTTGCTCTGCTGGAATTGTGAGGAACTTCAGCAGCATCGAGAGTCGCTTGGGAAGTTCTTCAATCGCTCGGCAACTCCTTGAGCACAAATCAAAGAAGCTTCACACGATGTTCCGCCATGTCACAGAGTGATGGAAAATGATGAAGAACTTTTCATTAAACTCTCGTGATGTTTACCAGTGAGGAGAACTGTGGCGAATGTGTGTGTTTTGTGTGTGATTTTGCCCTGTGGCTGTTGATCTACTTTGTATTTTGATATCAAACTCCATTTCATCTTGAAGATATTTGCTTTCGCCTTTTCTCAGCACTGCTTGCAATCTTTCATCATTCTTCCCAGTTTCCTTTCGTGTCTTCTCTCTCGCCTTTTGCGGTGCTGAAGAAGCTCGTTGTTGGTGGTCAAATAATTGAAAATCAATTCATTTATCTCATCACCGTCAGAGTTGCATTCTTCTTGGCTCAATGTTTTGAAGAACTCATGCATGAGAAAAATCAATGCCAGAGACAATGAAGATTGTCTCCAATATCAAAAGCCGTTGCTTTGGGGATTTTTCAAAGAAAGAAAAAAGACACTGAAGGCCAGCAAAAAGAAATGTTGAGTGAGAAGTAAACGAGAGTGGCACGTTTTGCATGGCAGGAAAAAAAGAAGGCATTTTGTCTTGGATAGGCGAGAGAAAAAAGTCTACACTTGTCTCTATGCAAATCGCTCGAGGTTTTGATTTCAAATTGCTCGCGCTTAGTTGATTTTGTGGAGCTCTTTTTTTTACTCCTCGTGGAGCTTTCAGTTCAATTTGTCCGGATTTAAAAGACGGGGGGAATTTTAATGATGATGATGATTTTCTCATTGGGCTCTTAACACTGCTTGTCTGGGTGTAATTCAGTTACTTTGAGCAACGCGCTGCTTAACTTCCTCGTGTGGATCTGGTCATTTTCTCCTTAACCCTTTTTCCGCAACTCATTAATGACGGCACAATTTGGCCGCGGGAAACTGCGTTACGAGCTCATAATTTCCAATGAAGGCCTCATTAGAGGGCCAAGACTGGTGGAGGAGAAGAGATGCGTATTACTTATGATTACCATAACTGAAGAACAATTGGTGAAATTGCGAGGCGAAAGATGTGAAGAGGCATCCAAGAGCTGTGACTAGACCACCAATGACGGCGGTGAGGCGTGTCGATTTGCGCTTGCAGAGAGCCACCGTGATCGGCGAGATGCCCAGGGCGACGGCGGTCGAGAGAGCTCCCAGCCATCCTGCAAAGACAGAGTCAAGGCGGAGATAATACAGTCAGGAGTGCTTAAGAAGTGGAAGTGTTAAAAAATTGGCATAATTTCTTTCTTGAGTGCTTCTTTTACTCACAAATTATCCAGATTCTTTGGATTTCCTTTGATTTTTACGAAGAAAAAATCACAATAATATTTTTTGTAGGTTATGTAACGAATCAAGGATAGATTTAGTGAATAATTCGCATTCTAGCACATAAATTCTTATGCTCAAGTCCGAGAGATCGCTAGTCATTGGCAATAAACATTCCTTTCCTGCACCATTGATACCAAGAAACATTGCAAAGTGTGTGTTGAGATCGCACATAACCTCAAAAATAGTCATTTGCACGTGGAAAATAGGTGTTTAGAATACTTTCTGCACGATTTTGACTCTGAATCAGTACTTTTGAGTTCATTTGCAAATCAAAAGAACGATTTTGTGATTTGGAAAGTTTTCAAAAGGTGTCTTTAAAGATCTCTTAGTGATATTTTTGAGGTTATGGTTAGAAAAGATGACCAAAAAAGCGTTTATAATGGATTCTTGCAGAAATGTAGGATGGAAACTTAAGAGATTCATATGATTTATCACATTTGGATTAATTAAATTATTAATGTGGAAACAGGCTTCAAATTCCAGATTTGAGATATATTATCTCCCCCTTGGTTAACACTTCTCGTGTGCAAAAAGCCGGGAATATTCATGGACAAGCGGTCGAGTGTTGGGGCAAATATCAACAAGGAATTTCCTGACTCTAGGAGACCCGAGAATTCATTCTCCCAGTCTTGGCTTGTTTATTGTCGCCCGTGCCATCCTGGATGAGGCGCTCTTCGTTCCAATCGATGACTCTTGCTCTGAAATTTGTGTGCCAAGTGCTCAAGAAAACTTCAGAATAGATAACAGAGCTGAGCGAGTGTGATTTTCTAGACATCTTTATCATTTTCTTGGATTTGCAATCTGCACAAATATCAATTCTAGATTATCTTTCGGGAGCTTTAAACATTCGGTAAAGTTTTTGGTTTTATAGTGAAATTATATATTAATTTTTCAGTGGTTTCACTCAACTCTGGATACACAAAGGATGACGAATGGAGAAACATTTGTTGGCTATAAAGATTTTTATTGTTTGATTTGTCTCCCAAAAGTCAATATATGCAGCATTTGATCCATTTTTCCCGCAGCGTTTATGTTCTTTCTCTTGTCCGCCCTTGAGGCCATTTCCACGGATACTTTTGTATAAATGTCTCGGCAGAATCTGGGCGGTGGGAGGGGGGGAAAGTGGGTGGAAAAGTGCACACGAGAGTCAAAGCCACAAATCTGATGAAACATTGCTGCCATTATGACTATGTGGGATTCAATGAATTTTCCGTGCGACATTTTCGAAGGATAAATTTTCATAATTTAATGGCAATTAACGTTTTTGGGTGGAATTTTCATCGCTGGTCGCAACTCAAATTAAATGTTGCGTGAAAATTTTCTGGCTTGTCTGATTCCTCGAACAATATGGGGTTGAAAAATGTTTTATTAATAAGTGTAATAAAGGTTTTTCTCTCTCTCTCTTGCGCGCAATGGAGATAATTTTGAAATTTTATTACACTCTATTTTTGCTGCTTTTCCTTCCGTTTTTCTCTTGTGCGCGTGTCTATTTGATTGTGATATTTTCTGACTTTATGGCAGATGCTTTTGGGGATTTTGAGTGTTTTCATTTGTGTGCTTTTTCAGGGGTGGATCAAAAGGTGGTTTATTGAATGGCCTCTTTTTCCATTCTTCTCTGTGTGCGCTCTTGTCTTCCACAACCAGGGGGGAAAATTTTCATTTTCACAATATTGCAGAGGGGGAATTTTGTCGTGTAGCGAGTAAAAATCCAGTTGTTGAAAGTTGTTGGTGGAAAAATGATGTTAATTGCGTGATGGAATTTCTCACTCGTGTCGACTTCTCTAGAGCAATTATAAAGTTGAAATTGAAAACTTTGACCGTACACACAATATTGTGGTGCATGAGGAAGAAATTTTCCCACCCATGGGAAATCAAAAGATGCTCACGTTCTGCAAGTTTTGCTGCAATTCAATTGGAATTCAATAGTTTCGGTCGATGCTTGACCACTTCTTAAATACCGCATTAAGCGCAGTTGGACAAGTTCGTGAATGAGCGCGTTCAGCATAAATTTCACTGGCTTATGATGACGCAAAGTGTGTGGAGAAAAGTGTACACAAATCGACGGGTGCCTCGAAAAGTATCAAAACTCAAAAATGTAATTTTTCAGCAGAGCGAATTAAAAATTTAGCATTAATAAAGCTGCGAAATTTGCCAAATTTACTTCAAAAAACTCAAAACGCCTTCAAATCGTTCGTTAAAGTGCAAATATTGCGCTGTATTTATTATTTTGTGAATATTTTAGTTGATTTTTTTGGTATTTATTGGAATTTTTGACTAAAATAAAGCAAAATTGATGGAAAATCTTAAAATATTACTGTCCAAAGTCAATTTTATCGAAATTAGTTCTAAAAAATCAACTTTTCATACTTCACTTGAACTTTTTCTTAATGTTTTCAAGTGAAAAAATTTAAAAGATATGAGAAATATTCATTCAAAGTCTAAAAAACATTTTAGGATGATTCTAAAAAGACTTTTTATGCGTTTGATTGTAAATTTTGAGACATTTTTCTTGGCGCAAACAATGAAAATTCGATTTTTCATTCAGAAAACATAAAATTTTTTTCATTTGTGCTTCTTAGATAAATAAGATCTTTTCCTATTTCTTTATAAGATAAAAATCTCAAAATTTCTGTACGGGAAAAACAAATAAAAGGCTTTTCATAGTTTTCGATTCGGCCGTCGAAATGCGCGCTGTATTTAATAAGATTCGATCAAAAACACGGCGATTCTCGCATTCTTGCGCTGGGTGTGTATTTACCACCCCTTCATATGGCGGACGATTATTATTGCCGACTCGATAGTCATAAAAGTGAAGTTGAAATCTCTCTGGTTAGTTCACGCTCTCATTCCGTCTGCGATGCATCGTAAAATTTTATCTTCATGCCCAGGGATTTTTTTTCTTCTTCAGCTGGTGAATTTTTCCACAAGAGTTACAGAAGCTTCGCATATCAGATGTGCCCATTAATTTATATAATCTCAAGCGGAGGGTTGGAGGCGAGTTTTTACGCGCGGAGAGAAACAGAAAGTGTTTAAAATTTTATTGAGCACTGATTAGAGGTGAAAAGTGATGATGTTTGTGTGAGAAATTTTCTCTACTTTTAACAATTTTGGCAATAATTTTTCAACTCTTCGCGTTCTCTCTTCCATCTCGCATTGGCAAAATAGAGCAATAAATTGACGATAAATTAATATTGAAAGTTTCAACGAGGATTTATTCGATCAAAATGGTTTGGAAAATTTTCACACAGCGTAGAAAGAACCATAAAAATGAAGGAGAAAAAATATTGCGAGAAGAATGTAAAATGTAGGACGAACAGGGAGAACAATAAAAAGTCGCGGAAAATGAGAAATCATGCACAATGTGGAGGGGAAAAAGTCGTAAAAGGAAGAATTATTCATTGAGAAGTTGCGCGTGAAGAAGTGCTGAATTGACACTTATTTGATAAATATCTGGACGCAATTTTCACCACTCGCGGAGACTTCCTTTTGCCGTTGCCATTAAAATGGGCAACAAGATTTTGCATTGGATGCTGCTTCAAGTGGTTTTATAGCGCGCAATATCGCGTTTATTTGCCTAGAGCGACTTGACTAGAGTGAGAGAAAAATGCCATTTGACCATTTTAGAGGCTGAAATTAACCGCACATAAATCAGAAAATGTGATGAGATGCTCACGTATTGAAATTGCAATTAATTTTATTGCATTCTGCAATCCATGGCTTGAGAGACACTCGAGGAGAAATGCGAAACTCTGAGATGATGTGGTGTGGAAGAGATCAAAGGCGCGCACGCTCGAGGCGCTCTTGAGGCGAGAGATAATCTAACTGGAGATTAGCAATTGAGAATTATCTTCTGCGTGGTTGTAAGTCAAAAAGCGCGATGTGGAATTGAAGAGAAGTTACGGAGGAGAGTGAAAAATACTGTCACGCTGATGAAAAGTGTCTCTAATAAAAATTCTCTGCGTCAATTGAAAAAGTTTTGTGGTGCAAAATTCTTTCAGTTTACATTGAAATCTTGGAAGAATTTCAATGAATCCCTTTTTTTTGCGCGAAGGGTTGAAGTTGGGGAATGAACTTGGAAGATGATCTGCAAGTGAGGATGAGATTTATTGCGCTGATGGAGTTCGATTTATTTTTCTAATGGTGCGGGTGAAAGGAAAAAATTTCTGGGTTCTTTCCTGTTTTTAATTGAGGAATTTCCTTCAAAGTGTAAAATTATACAGTCGCGACTTTCTGGGTAAATGTTGTAGATTTCTCAGAAGAGAGAGAGAGAGAGGGAGAAAGAGGAGGAGAAAGAATAAGCAGGGCCTCTCCTCATCCCCATTAATCAATGTGACGCCCGAGGCAAATGGCAATTAATTTCATGTAATACAGTCATATTTTTTCCGTCTCCGCACTCTCCCAGTCAACTTAATTCCATTAGGTTTGGTGGTTTTTGGCTTTTTTTTGCAAATTCGCAGATCAGATTTCATCGATTTCTGGGAGGTATCACACTGTGAGTGGAAATTCGAACACATTTGCCGGAGATAATCAGCGTGAGAGATGCTCCTGGTGAATCTACAGGTGGGAAGAAAGATGCTATGCACAAGTTGAGTGTGATTTATTTGCATAGTTCAGAGATTGTGGGTTGATATTCGATGGCGCTCTCTCTCTCTCTCTCTCACTCCTCCGTTTAATAATAGCAAAATGTGTGCTGGATGATAAATCAATTTGGAGGAGAAAATCTTCTGGCTGTTGGGATACTTCACAGCGGGAATTTATTACGCGGGCAGAGAGAGAGGGGCGAATGTGGTGTGAAATGCTTCAAAAATCAAGTTATAAACTTCTTCCTCCACTACATCGCCAAGGGGGAATTGATGATGGTGGGTGGAAAGGTTCATCTTGTGGCCGCACGAGGAAGAAAAGAAATTGGGGGGCGGAAGAGGACACTTCCTTCATCTTCAAAGTGGCAAGAAATGCATATTAGTGTGGTGTCACATCTGTCAAGAATGTGAAATATGTTGGCCCCTTTTTGCTCCTGCTTGATGGAGAGTTGGATCCCTCTGCGTCACATGACATCCATTCATCATTCCATCATTTGCACAAGTTTGCCAAAGTGCCGGTGATTTTCCCTCTTGATATCTCTTCGTATTATCTCTACTCAACAGAGTTGAATTGCTGTTCTACACTGGCTTTTCGCCATGACACATCATCTCAAGGGGTTGGTAATATTGGGGATGCAGTGTGACGTTTCCTTCTTCTTTGAATCTTCGGTTCATTCAATAGAACAATTTTTTTCTTGCTATCTCTTCAAAATATATTTTTCCGAGTTTTCTACCGTTTTCTCGGGGAGGTCGGCTGTGAAGTTGGCGGCAGCCGCAATAGCGGAGGAGAAGAATAAATTTATTATTATTAATAAAATAATTATGCACGATTTTTAAGGAGCAAAAAGCGAATTTTTCTACTAAGAAGCTTGTAAAAACCAACAAATAGACAAAATTACTCTAAAACTTGATCTTTGATCGGATATTTACGATTTTGCGCAAGGTTTTACGATAAAAACGAGTCTGAGACTGGAAAATCTCAAAATTTATGCACATAAGAGAATCTTTAATAATGCTGACAGATATTTGTAGTCGAGAGTCGAGAAGAACCATTAAATGTCCTTTAATCGTTCAATATTTCTCTTAAACTTAACCTCAAATTTCTATTTCTACCCACAAAATATCAGTTTTTTGATATTAAAGAGCTTAAAAAACTCTTAAAGAGACAATTTGACACCTAAAATATATTTTTCTCCTTCATTTTCCACTCTTTTTCTCTAAATCTTGCACAGAATTCTCGACTCCTTGGATTCTCTGCTCTCGCATCTGGAGAACTTCCATCTCTGATGGCCAGTTCAAAGGACTCAGTGGCATTGAAAATGACTTGTCCCATTTGGATTCTCATGCGGGGGAGAATGTTGAGTTGAAATTGACATGCGGGAGTAAATGTGGTTCATCTTTCATCTCCTCTCGACTCCCGTGGCGTGTCCTTTTTTGTTCTTCTCCTCTGTGGATCTGCATTGCCACGGAATGTCTTAAGAATACAACTATTGACAAAGTGTTGCATCAATTTATCAAATTCACTTCCACTGACAATGCGGCAAGGAAGATGGGTGAGAAAGGGTGCGATGTGAGGTTAATTGTAAGCTGGATGATTAATTTATATAACACTGTGTGATGTTGTCTTCAAGATAAGAGAGACTGCGGAGAACAATTGCACGGGTTCAAGGGCCATCGCGTGAGCGAGTGTGTGTGTCGCTTGCTGAGGAAAAGTGTCACACAAGGAGAGAAGATGGTGGGGAAGGAAAAGAAGTTATCAGCTTGAGGATGTGTTTTCTGTGTGTATAAACACAATTTCTTCCGCTATTTTTTTCCACTCCCTCAAGGGAGATATCAGAAAACTTGCAAAATGTCCAAAGTTTGGCATTTTTTGTTGCTCCTTCTCTTCAGTTCATGGGCTCTGAAGATAGACAAAAGTTCCGCCAGATGCTGCTTTTACATGTGTTTCTCGCTCTCAAGCTCCTTGTTTTCTATTCCTGATTATATTTTTCCTTTTTCAATTTCCTCCACGACTGTGTGAAATCGTCTGTCCGCAATCTTGTCCTGAGGCTGAAGGCGGAAGATTGCTTCTGTTTGCCACGGAAGATGGAGGAAGTTGTGGATGAAATACAGCCCCATTGAATGATATCAATATGATATTTTTGCCTACTATTAATCCATAAATTTATTTATCCCTCTTATCGGCAAATCTTTCGGCCATAGACATATACATATGCATATATGTGGAATGTTTGCCGGATGGCGAGAGAAAGGGAGAAAATAAGAAGTGACGGAATATGTTATGAGTGTGAAAAGACAGACGAATGCAATAAAAAGTGTGATTTTATTTGCCAATGAAATCTTTCAACTTTGTCATGTTTTCAATTTGTTAGTTTAAGTGTGGTATAAAAGTCCCTCTTATTGACTTGCTCACTGGAAATAAGTTAGTAAAGTTGTCATTTGGATGTGCGCGCACTTTTGTATATATATGGCCAAAGAGAAGAAATATTTTGTGAGCAAATCGATAAAATTTAATTTGTCCATATAAAATGTAATTGCAATTTTTCCACAATCACCATCACATTTCTTGTGTTGCCTTTTTTCTCTCCACTCCCTCGATATGCCATCGAGACAAAAATCTCGTTAAGGAGTCTCTCTATTTGGGTGTCCTTTTTTCCACTTTGTGTGTCTTTAATCACACTTTTGTCTGCCGCGCGATGAAATGGCAACAAAAATGTTTATTATAATGAGTTGCGCGCCAAGTAATAATTTTTTGTCGCGTCGTGCGATTTGCCTATGGCCTCGAGATGGAGTCAAAAAATTGAACGTGAGGCAATTTATTGAGGAAGTTGCGCTGGCACGTGAGATGAATTTCGGACTTATCATATAGATTTCACTCTCTGGCTCTCTGTACCTGTGTTTAAGATGTTTTGGCTGAAGGTTCGCATCATTTCCACCATGAGGACGCCGGCGGAGGTGTGCAAGCCGTGCGAGATGCACTGCATGGTGAGCCCGATGCTGGTCAAGAGCCAACCCCAGCCACCTTCGGGGTAGTAATGCTGCCGGAGAGTCATTAATTGCCTCAGGTCTGTCACGAGGCGAGCACCATAAGCTATCTGAGAGGATGGATTTCGCTGTAGATCTCACGTTTCCTCCGTTGCCATAGATCAAGAGGGTGTGGCAAAAGAGAAAATCCCCCTTTGGCAAGTTGGAGAGCAATAACAATTAATGCGGAAGGATTATTTCTCCCAAGGGGGTGAATAAGTGTCTTTCACAGTGTTTAAATTGGCGATCGATGATCAGATTCCTCACGATTTGACAAATAATGAGGAAAATATTTTAAGACATTGTCAAAATCCCAATGAAATAGTCTTTAAAGCAGCCAAAATTTGATAAAACATGCTATAAATGGTAAAATTCTCCATCAAAACCCTCTAAATGTGAGTATTTCTTGTATTGAGTTAAGTTTTCTGGCTTTTTGAGCTGTGAAAATGCAGAAAGATTGATTTTATTGTTTGATACTCGAATTGCTAAAGCATCTTCAGTCCTTTCAAATACTCTAAATGGAAATAAAATGAAATTTCTGTGTCAAATTTCCCGCATAAACTCTGATCGTGACAGTTATTCACCCCTCAATTTCTCCTGAGCAGAAATATGCGCTCTTTCCTTGCAAAGATTGCGGAAGTTCTGCTTGCCAACCCCTTCTTTTTGTATGGGCAACGGCTGCTTCTCTATCGATTCACCTTTGGTTCTTGGCTGTGATGATGATGGTGGTGATGAACGTGATCGAGATCGCTGCATGATCCACTGAAGCCCAATCCCGAGTCATTGCGTGATGACTGAGATGCAATGTGAGGCAGTGATTGCGATCTCCTGAGAGATCTGCGACTTGTTGCCAGCACACTCATCTCACCCCGCGCGGATTAATCAGAGATTTCACTTAACCACCGGATATTACACTCAATTCCCAATACATTTTCTCCTCTATAGCTATTCATTGGCACACACGCGAGACATTCGTTGTGATAAATTCATGTAAATCCATATTAATTGTCTCTTCTCAGCGCGATAGCAGCACATTTATTTGCAGACTTCTTTTGCTATTTCGACAGATCACACACACTCTGTGGGGCTTTTTGGGTATGGTAAATTCAACTGTTACTCATATGCAATTAATTTTATCTCCGCGCACACTTTCTGACCATCGCTGGGATCATTTGTAATGTCCATTTTGGGGGAGATGAAAGACAGTGAGATCTCATAGTGGTGAAAAAAGTGTCGCCTTAATTGGATATGCTCAAGTTCGCGCGTGAATGATTGAGGTCACAGGGCGACAGATTGAAAAGTTTATACTGATATGGGGAGAAATATCCTTAAAAGCTCTCTCTCTCTCTCTCTCTGTTTGTGGGAATGGCACTATTTGTCTAATTTGGAGAATGGGAAGGATGCACGGTTCAGTGGCGAAGTTTTAAATAAATAAGAAGAATAGAGAGACAATCATTGGGGAAATTGGAGTGTGAGAAGTGAAAAGTTTTCCTTAAGATAAATAATTTATCTGTGTGTGTGTGTCGAAGCTCAAACATGAGCAATGAACTTTGGCAAAGTTATTTTTTCTCAATTCTCTCCAACGATTAAGAGGGAAAATGTTATTTCACTGAGGAGTGTGTGATGTTGTTTTACTCTTTGCCGGCTAAATTATCATGTCACTTCACTGTGAAATCCATGCCGGAGCTCTTTTGGATGGTGTTGAATGGTGTACAAAAGAGATTGTTGGGCGCGAAATTGAGTGTATTTATGTTGGATTTTGTCCAAAAATTGCCATTTTCAGCGGTCGAGTCAATTTCACTCTCTTGTGCCGGCGACAATTATCTCAATTATGTGGAACCCACTGGTGAGAAGAGTTGATCTGGGTGGCTTAAGATGTGGCGGATTTTTTCCTTCTTCGCTCTCTCAGCCAGCTCAGCAGACGCAATTGAAACCATTTAGCGCAGTGTGTGATGCCAAAATAGAAAGGTGAATTGATTCCTGTGGCGAATTTAATGGTCACACATTTATTTCTCTCGGAATTTGTGTGCTGTTGGTGGCTCTCTGGGCGATGTGAGGATGAAAAGACGGCGAAGAGCATGGATATTTGTTGGCAATGATGTGAAAACAGTGGGGGGTTCTTCAATTGAAAAGTCAATTGACTTTGGAGACATCAGTGTGTGGGGTGGGAGGGCGCGGGAGATGAACATGTGTACACAAGAGGTGAAAAGCGATCTTCAGCGGGGAGAAAATCACTCCTCGCGATATCGTTGAATTGCGCGCCACGTGATTTCATGAGGTGCAGAGAGAGAGAGAGAGAAATGTGGCGTTTGTGTGCAAACCCCAGGAAAGGAAGCAACAACTTATGCGGACGGGATGTCGCATGATGACGGCAATAATGTGAGAAAAGGTATTTAAGGGGGATCATAAATATAATGGGGGAGATGTGGAGAGAGAGAAAGACAGTGTTGGGAAAGCGTGGAATGCCAAATGCTGCACCATCGGTAAATATTCTCCTTGTTCAACTGTCATCAATGCCATTGCAATAAATTTCCACTCTTCACGAGAGCCAAATGGCTAAATGGGACACTCTCTGTGTGCGCGGTGTGACAAAACACGCACGCAAGAATTGCCATCTTGAGAATTGATTTGATATGCGGAAGATCGCTTGTGGCGCCATCTGGGTCAGTCTCCCTACTGGAAATCGTGTGCGAAGTCAATTCAATCAAGGAAATCAATTTTAATCCCCACACTTAAGCACATTGCGATGATTCTCAGCGATAAGAGGTCACGAAAATATGACACTAATTGAGCGTCTCTTCACTCTTCTTCTCCACCAAGAAATTGATTGTTCGCCCGATCACAAGTGATTGACTGGTAAATTGGCCTCCATCGTCACTTCGCGCACAGTGCACGTAATTTGAGTCCCAGCGAGTGAAAGACCAAAAAACTGTGTTAATCGCTGAGGAGAATTTAAATGGAAATTACGCGCGCACGAAGTGCTCAAAAAAGCATATGTGTGGATCACACAATGGATCTGTGCTGTGTTTATGGTGAAGAAAACCCACTTGAAATGCAGTTTAGTGTTTTGGGAAGAGCGTCGATCCTAATCTCTCATGCAATATCTTCCTTGGGGTGAGAAGAGCACTCGTTTGCTGCAGATATTGAGTGCGATGGAAGTAATCTACTTAATATTGAAGTGTATCTACTTTTATTGTGGGAGACTAAAGAGTTAGTGTCACTTTGGTGTGATTGTGGTGCTGCGAGAGTGTTTGCGGGGTAGTTTGAGGGCGGAGACGAGAGAGAGAGCTTGTATGTGAACAATGGTGTGACATATCCTGATAGTGTTGCAAAAGAGATAAAATTCGAGAAAGTCATTCCCTGTGATTATGACTTGGAAATTTCCTTGACTCAGGAGTGAATGTGTGTTTGGTCTTCATGGGAGTTTGATAGCACAATTAGGAGAGGATTTTCCTGCATCTCTAGCTTAGAGCACCGCCAAACTCTAGATAGAGTGGCGCTTTTTTTTCTCTCTAGAGGAAGCGATTCTCCAACAAATATTGGCACTCTTATTGGCAGGGCATTTCAAAATGCTACTCCAAAGATCGTGTGCGTGTTTTGGGCTCATGGCGGTTGGTGAGTTGAGTGAGGTGGGAAAGAGATAATTAAAATCGTGCACAAGTTGTTGTAGTTCAAATTGGTTGGTTTTTCGAAGTCACTTCACGGTGGACGGTTTTTTTGTCGCCGCTGTTGTTGTCTTCTGAGCCGTGAAACGAGCCCAGGTTGCGCGAGTGAGACACTTGCGGTGCAAAAGAGATTGCCGATGGGAGGAAAAAATGCAACACTTTCGATATGTTGGGCAGAGCACGATATTGGAGTGCCCGCGAGAGAGCTTTGGCGAACTGCACACACAATATGATAGTAAAATTTAATTGCACTCGCTGGCCTCTGGCGGGATGTTTCGGCAAGTGTGGCAGGAAGGCGAGGCGGGCGGTGGATGGTCAGGAGCGGCGGTGTGTGGCTGGTGATAAGGGTGCACAGACACGTGTGAGGGGGTAACATTTGGGGCGAACAACACTGGCGGCGATCTGAGACACTCCGCGCACTCCGCGGAGTCACACTGTTGGCGCGCGGTGACTGCGAAGCTGGTCAAGAAGAGATTCGCGCGCTGCTGCTGCTGCTGAATAACTGAACGGATTGGCGAGTCAAATAGTATAAGCTTGTTGGGATTGTACAATTCTCTGCTCATATATGTCGTGTGTATATGGCCCGAGCGTGGTGAGCAAGAGAGAGAGAGAGATACACTGTCCCCACTGGGGAGAGTCAACAAGCTAAAGATTGTGGCACATCATGTTGCCTGAATGTGGCGCACTGACTTTTGCGTTATTGAAGTGCGCCAGCATTGACTGTGTCTGTGTCTCTCACAATGCGCTCCGCGGCATTCCTCGGCTTCACTTCTTACATCCCCGAATGCCCTGCAATGTGCATTTGGCGGCTCGGCCGCACTGCTCTCTCACTCTGTTCTCTTGGGCTTTTTTCCCGGCGTGCGCGACTGCTGACTTCCGGCCAGTGGCAGAGAGACAGACAGAGAGAGAGAGAGAGAGCGAAAGGAAAAAAGCTCCCGGCGCTGAGAAATCCGAAACTCTGACTAAATTGGCATTGTGCGGCGGCGATGGAAGTCCATTGTGTGATTATGTGCGGCGAGATGCGACGGAAAAAAGGGGCCGAGATTGAGGCTCTGAACCACCCTTCAATTCTGGGGATGGTTTGAGCGGAAAATTCGCAATGTTGTCTCCGCTCATTTGGCGCGCATATCAGCAAGCCAACTGAGCAAATGATGTTTGCACACATTTATACAAAACTTGTTTTTCTGCATCACTTTTATGCGATCCCGTGTTAATGGTATTTTTATTTGTTTGCGATACTTTGCCTGGTCTTTCATTTCAATTTCTTTCTTGTCTTTTGCTCCATTTCACCGTCGTGAACGCAGATTTTTTCCATCTCCTTTTGCTTGCCATCTCCCATGATGGCGCATCCTTCTCTGGGTGGCTTTCGGATGATCTGCACTGTGTGTGAGCTGATTGGGAAATGAGTGGCGATGATGTGGAGTCGATGATGATGATGATGGGACCAGGCGAGGAAAATAAATTAGCTGAGAGCTACATATATGTTGGAGTTGTGGTAAGAAAGGTCATTTGAATACATAATGTAGGGCGACAACATTCACTTTTAACTTTGCGTATACACCTTGCATAGCCAGCAAAATTGATGCAGTTTCTTCTTTTTTTCTGGATAAAACATGTGTTTATGGGCGGAGAAGATGCAAAATTGATTATGGCCAATTTAAAATGACTTCTTGGCTTTTTATTTTGCCATGGATTTGGGAAGATGAATTTCTCTCCAATTCCGCCTCCAGTGTTGGACGAAATGATCACATCTCCGTCAAGGGGGAGATAATACAGTCAGAAGTGGTGTACAGCTCAGCAGAAGTACTTAAGAAGTTGAAATGTTTAAAAAGTCCAAAAGAAATCCATGATTCCTTAGATTTCTTTTCGAATTGAACCAAGAAACAATCGATTTTTAAGTTACGTGATGAATTATGGACGGATTTAGGGAATATTTTGCATTTTAGCACTTTAATTCTTATGCTAAAGTCGACAAGATTGCTAATCATTAGCAGAATATAGCATTTTCATGCGATAAAACATTACTAAACACTTTGAATTGTGTTGAAGTCCAACATAACCTCAAAATGAGTATTGTGGACTTGAAAATTGTGTTTTTAGACCACTTTTTCCACGATTTTGCGTCCGAATCAGGGATTTTGAAGCTTCCAATTGGAGTCTTTTAAAATCCTTTAGTGATATTTTTAAGGTTATGGTCGGAAGAGACGCTCAAAAAAGCGGTTTTTAGTGGATTTTTACAGAAATATCACATGGAATCTTGGGAAATAATGAGAAAACAGTTTACGAATTTCTTTTACTAGATTTAGAGCATATTATCTCCCCCTTGTAACATATAGATTTATAGCGTAAACATAATTTGTGTCTCTTACCACGAAATCCAAGTCATTCACATGTCTTAAACATACTCTAGATTTTAAAACATGAACGCAAGATCGTGCAAATGACGAGTTTTACTGGAAAAGTCCTCATAATTTCTCTCAGATCACGTTTTTACCTGTTGTTTGACAATCCACACTCGCCCCGCTCTCCCCTAAACACTTTAATTTTTCTTGCACTCTGTCGGAATGTGATAATCCGCGAGGAGATAATGCGATGATGAGAATGAAGAAGCTCTGCGTCTCTCTAGGCACTCGCAGAGCTCCTCGATGGGTTGTAAGATTTACATAATTTTTTCCACGATACTTCAGAAGTGGAGGAGAGTTTTTCGTCTGAGCGACTGACACTTGCGTCGAGTCACCCTGGGCTTAAATGTGCAATAATTAACATTTTGAAATCCAGCTTGAGATGAATAGAGTACGTGTTGTGTTCTGGGTCGACGGGAGAGAGAGAGAGTCTTAAGTTGAGAAAGTGTAAGAGGAGATTTTATGGGCCAATTTAAAGTGTTGTCACGGGGGTTGGGGGGTGAGTTGTGTGAAAATGATATGGCTTTAAAGCTTCCAACTCTCCTCACACGCGGACTACAATCTCGCACGGAGTTTGCAGTGGGAAAGTTTGGTGTGTATGTTCTACTCGTGTTAAAATTTATAGACTAAAAATAGCTTTTGCCCCCTTTTCGCAAAACCACCCACTCTTTGGAGCTTTCTCTCTCTCTCACTTTTGCCCACTCGCAGGGATAGATTATCGTTTGGGGGCCGAAAGAGAGCAATACCCTCTGACAATATAACGATATTAATCCACTTGTGTGTGACTCTGTGAATGGGATAATTTACATTTATTGACTTGTTCTCTCATAGCTACACATTCATTCATTTATTTTCTACACCCAGAGGCTTCACGGTGGATTTTTCTCTCTCTTTTCCTCTCTCACGCATCTGCGGTTCGAATGAATATTTCACGAGATTCATCGTCATCGCTGGGGATGATGATGAGGCACACAAGGTTTCAGGGCATAAATTTTATTGCCTCCCATGGATTTCCCAGTGTATTGATGAAAATTACTCTAGAGTAAATTTATCACGCCGCCACGCAATGTCTTCCGGCACAGGAAAAGCCACTCGAGAGAGTGTGAGAGAGAAATTGTCAAATCCTGATAACAAGAGTCACCGACACTTTTCCGGGGCTCCGAAAGGACGCAAGAAGGAACATGTTGTGTGGCATTTATGACGGAGTGAAGGTAGACGATTTTTGGTGATTTTAGAGAGAGGAAACACCAAAAACGTGGGAAAGTTTTCTTTTGGGGTGACAACAAACCACATCATAAAGTTGTTATGGCTCCTCTGAAAATGTCCCTCTGAGCCTGAACTTCACTCTCTCACACACACAGCAAATTGCAATGCAAAGTATAAGCTGTTAAATAGGGTAAAATCTCTGCCTCAAGTTTTGTCGCTTATCCACACTTTACTGTGTAATTAGAATGTCGTAAAAAGTTGGACTATTGATGAAATCGTGTTTGGAGTTGAGATTTTAGGAAGAAAGCGAGAGGAAATAAAGTTTTATGCGAAGTTGCCTCTTGATTAGATCATTTATGGATAAATGAAAGTTCTTTGAGCACCAAATTGTCCCTTGTTCAATATTAATGCATGACTGAATTATTGTACAAATATTGTGTAATTTCTCAAAGATGAAATTTGTCAAAGTGGCAAAAGCTCTCTCGATTTTATCGTTGACTTAGCATTCCTTGCTCAGCATGCAACAATTGGAGTTTCTTTTTTCAACTCAAGTTGTAAACTTTGTGGCTGTTTTCTCGTGCATAAAACTTTGGGTTGAAATTTGCGTGTGAGAAAAAAGTGTGTAATTGCATTTAATGGATTTATTGTGGGCAACTTAGTGGGTGTTTTCGGAGGGAATTTTTCTCCACTCTGTTTCTCTAATTGATTTTCCATAAACTTTTCAATTGGCGTGCTTGACACGATGAAGCACTCTCTCGTTGCCTAATTGACTTTTAGTGCTGTGATTAATGGTCTCATTGGCAGATTGGGCGCAATTTCGTGGGGGTTTGTGATTGACTCACCGACATTTATCCATGTTTGCTGGAACTTCTTCTTCGTGGGCGCCAGGAAGACCCCGAAGGCGAGCTGCAGGCCGTGCGTGAGTGTCTGAATGAGAACTCCCACGATTATTATGACAATTCCCCATCCGCCCTCCGGATAGTAATGACGATAGAGCAGACGCCGCGCCGTTATTAATTGCTGGAATGTCGGCGACGCGGATATTCCTCTCGTGTGATTATTGTTGATATTAATCCCATTGGGATGCTTCTCTTGGTCACTGCACGCCGTGCTGGAGCCTTTGGGGGCGGCGGACGCCGGCAGGAGCGGCCACGACAGCGCCCGGATCAGAGATGAGGGAATTTTCCTCCTTTCAGCGCGCTCCTCCATTGCTTTTCTTCAAGTCCTGCGACCAGTGGTTTTTGGCAAAATACTTTGTATATCACTATTTATTACTTCTCTCTCTCAATGATCATTTTTCATGGGCGGACGCGCGAGAAAATTTGCCACTGTAAATTATATCGAAGCGTGGATAAACAATACTGAATGTGTTCCCATAAAAGTGATAAAGTGCATCATTGGCATGATTTAATATTATCACTCGTGCTTTTAAACAATATTTCAGTGAGGAATTATTTTCTTTCGTTCTCCCCCAAAATGCGCATCAGTTAATCTCGTGTCTTTTCATTCATGCGGATGTTTTTTTTCTTTATTAATTTACACCAAACTGCGTAAACACTCCATCACTCTTCCTCTTAAATCACATTCTGCGGTGATGAACCTGCAAAAAGACAGTACATTAGTGCTTATCTTCTCTGTTCATATTTAACTGCCGCGGGTGGGATTTTTCATTGAGGCGAGAAATGTTAAAAGATCTCCCGGAGATTTTGGGACTTTTTTTTTCTCCTCTGCTGTGCGTATTTTTGGCAATTTTGCGTGTTAATTGAGATTAATTCTGACCACCAGTGGCGGAAGGAAGACTGTGGGTGTGTGAATGGAAAAGGGTGTGAGAAAGGTGAAAATCCTCTGTGAAAACTCTGCACAGTCACTGTCGATTAATTCCATGCCTTTTATACATATTCACTCTCTTCGTGGGCAATTGTGTTGTTGCCGAAAATAAATATTGCAAGTCAGATTTACATGGAAAATATTTTATCTATCTCTTGTGTGTCTTGCTTAAATTTTCACTCAAAGCTCTCCGTCTTTTCTCGTCTATTGGCTGAAAAAGGGCAGAAAAGTGTAAAGAGAGTAACACTTTCAATTGAGGGTGTGTTTTTCGTATCAGACAAATTGCATTCACACATATTTTCTTTGAACACTTTCTCATTTCTTTTCTTTTTCTTGGGTAGGTTTTGAATGAGAAATTTCGGGGTGACATGAAAAGTTTTGAGTTTTTACTGTCGAAGGAAGAAAATGGATTTCAATTTCTTAGATCGCGTGCAACTTGAGTGTGTTTGTGGGGCTCAAGAAAGAGAAAATTTTCTCACCAATTATGCTAATTGACGTCGTTGTTTTCCTCATTGGTGTCACTTTCCATTAATTTTCATCACTTTCCACCCCCTTTTTAAGCTGTGCACTGTGTGCAAAATGTAAACGCTTCACTGTCGATGGACGAAATGCATCGCAATGAGTTCATTAAGAGTTCCTCTTTCTCTCCAGACTTCACCTATTGCCAATTAGAGTGAGAGTTTTCTACACTGACAGAGTCATTGTCTTGGACTTCCTTCCAATTAAGTGTCTTAGAACATCTGCTCTCTTTCTCTCTCACGTCTCAGGAGAATTTATTCTGCTGGCAGTCAATTGTGTTTTAAATGGAAAATGTATGGAAAATCCACTGCCAACACTCTCACTTTCATTGTACACTTCAGCACAGGGCGACAGGGAGTTGCGGAATGCCGGCAGAAGATGTGAGCAGAAGATGTGAAATCGACTGAATAGCGTGAAATCAAGATTTGAACTAAAGCTGAGCGGAGTCTCGAATTCATCACGAGGCCAAAGAGCGCCAAAGTCGATTATATTTGTTGAAATCCTCAAGGAGCAGGTCTTCGTCTATTGAGTCGTCGTGATGCTCGTCTTCGCCGGCGTCGTAGCGTGGTAAGAAAGAAGCCACAGTGCGAAAGCTCTCTCGAGAACCATGGCTCAGATGCGTTCTTGGCACTGCTTGAGAACTTTTGTATCACGCCAACAATGGTGGCTGAGCGAAAAAGGTTCTTCTTCAGCGCGCCAGACGCGCGTTCTCTCCGGGCTTTGGTATGGAGAAATTGAATGGAGAAATATGGTGAGTTTGACTATGATAAAAATGTATAAACTATGAGGAATGCACAATGAGTTCTGTGCATATTTATGTATTCAGCATATATAATCTAATAGGGATTCCTTTCTCTCCTCGCATCTCTCTCTCTCTGGGCAGAGATATCACATGAAATTTACCGCATATTGAAATTTAAATTCAATCTCGCACGAGGAGAGAAAGAGAGCGTGTGTACGATGAAAAATTTCCATGAAAAGCATCGCTGGGGAGTGTGAGATAATTGATTGGTGGGAGAGGAAAATTCGCAGCGTGATTCAGGTGAGTCTCATTTTTATTTATTTATAATCAATTCACTCGATAGTGGGTGGCTTAAGTGGCATTGCGAGATGGTGAAGTAGTTTGAGACTCCTTCATTTTCCCATATATTTCCCCCCGTCCACCCCCAATGAATATTGGGGAAAATTGGTATTTGGCAAATTTAGTGGTATTGTCATAATAATTTACAAATTTATCGCATGGAGCTTTCATTTGAAATGAGATAATTTACTTAGCATGGCAGCCAAAAGTGAGGGTGGGAAAAAATATGTAATGAAATTGTGGTTTGGGGGGTTGAATTGTAATGGAAATTTATTTGATATTGGGGAAGTTTTGTGGCTGAAGCGCACCACAGTGAAAGTGGTCGTTAAGCTGGAAAACACTATTGCGAAATCTCTGTTTTGTGATTTCCAATTGATGGTATTGCAAAATAAGAGGTAAAGGTCTCAAGAGCCACTCTTTCTGCGCTTTCTCTCCTTTTGCTTCTGCTTTGCTTGGCTCTGAGGACTTTTTCTCGCGGTAAAATTTTCCACCCTCGTAAGCATAAAATGCGCCACGCATCTTATTTGTGTGATTTTCTCCCGTCTTTTTTCTCGCTTGCTCGCCCAACGAAGGAGGGACAATTTATTGAGATATCTTGTGCGCTGTGAAGATCGCTTGGCGATGAAAATCAAACGTGTCTGCCATCATAATTCATATGATTTTTGCAAAATGTATCTTTGTGTCTTTCTTGGCTAATTCTCGCCTTCAGTGTGAATTTCAATCTGTTTACTTGTCGCTCACATATTGCTTGTGCTTCTTGTCGCTCTGCTGCGAGGCGATTCATCATATGGCTCAGAGTGTGCTAAAGGATGGAAGTTTTTCCCGGGGAAAGAATGCCATCAAAGTGATGGAAAGCGATGGTGATATTTTGTTTGAGAGAAATATGCCCCAAAAATACAGGAAGGAAAACAGAGTGTTTCCCAGGCGTTAGGATGTTGACCCGAACGGTTTTCCTTCTCCTCCACACAGCATTTCCCTAACATAATTAATATTTTTCCATACCAGAGAGCATCCCTAAAAGGGGATGTTCATGAGGGGACTTTCACATGAATATCGCATAAATCACTCGATGCTTCTTAATGGCTTTAAACTTCTTCTTATTTTAAGGACTTGGGAAACTTTTAATTCCCCACCAGAGTTTTTATTGACTTCCTCGGGGCGATTTGACATTAATATCACGATATGACTAACCTCTTGATCCCTCTGGTTATGTATATGTATGTGCTCAGTGGGCATAAGATTCACGATTTCCTCCTTCCTCTCAGACCTCTCACTGGCGCGCGGAAGTTGCTGGGAAAATCTCTTCTTTTCGGGACGTGGCGAGGGTTGAGATTTCTGTGGTGTGCAATTGGTCAATGAGTAAAAAGCCAATGGGGAAAAGGGTGAGAGGGTGAAAGCGTGTGCTTGGAAGGGTGGAATCAGGCCTGAAAGATGGCTGACAAGGAAGTTTTTATTGTGTGTATTCATTTGAACTTTGGATGAATAAGCTCTGTGAGTGAGTTGATTCTCGGAGCCGAGATAGAGAGATTGGCTTTTCTTTTCACTTACAAAGACGATTGTCATGCTCTTTCCATGCGATCAGTTGCGAGCGAGTCGCAAGAATTTTCTCGACAGGCTCTGCGGTGATTAATAGAGCAATGTCGCTATTTGACATAAAATCGTTTTTCTTTTCCCAACTCATTCCCTTCTCGCATTCCATAAATATGTATTTTCTTGTGGCGGTCAAAAGGGAGCGAAGAGAAAGAGAGCGAAAGTCTTGTGTTGTCTGTGCTATTTTGGGGGGAAGAATTGTGAATGGTAGCGTGATTGCTTGTGCAAGAAGAGGGACACAGAGAGTCCGGCTATTTGGGGCGCAAAAGGATGCGAAGCCTAAAGCTCGAGGAGGGATGAAAAGTTGGTGAGAAATCACATGAATCTCCAAAAAATCAGATGAAGCGCTTGCTCACTCTATTGAAGTCCACAGCAAGAAAAGGAAGTCCTGTCCTGAGGATACATTTTTCACTAAATTACCCGCTTTTTCTGCGACTGTGATAAATTGCTGTAAAAGAATTCAGAGGCATTAGCCGAAGCTCTCGAGCGTGTTTAGTTTAACCGCTGAGCTTTCAGAGCTTCCAATCGATTCGAGTGGTGACAATTGTGAATGTCCTCTTGAATTGCGTAATGGATATGAGAGACAGCTCCTTTCTCCAGTGTTGTCGGGGTAAATATTGATGATTGATATTGAGACATTTTCTTTTGGCGGAGAATAAATCCGTCGCGTGCTGAAGAAGTGAATTATTTCCATATTCACTCCACGTGTGCAAGTTTTTAAACTCAAATGCTCTCAAATATTTACTTTATTCTCTCCTCCCTTACGTCAATTGCCCAACATTTTTGCGCCCTTCAGTCTCTCCTTCTCCCCCATATGTGTGGTTTTGGCAAAAATTGTGTGATTTATTTTGAAGTTGATAAAGTTGTAAAGTTGAGTGCAGTATATCATTGAATTTTCGCAATTTTTCATGTTATGTCTGCCAGTCGACGTGGATTTCTTCTCATGGTTTTGGGGGTAGTGAATAAAAAAGTACTTTAGAGGGAAATAAAAGGGAAAGTCTTGCACGAGTTTGCCTTTTTTCCACTCTTTGTCTTCACTTTTTGGCTCTTTTGGCTATATTTGTGGGTGGATCGCTTTGAATAAGTAATATTTGTGGCGCAGAGAGAGTTAAGAAGGACTTATTCGGGACTTTGTGGAGGCTTCTGACATGGCAGAGTGCTGAGAGTCTATCTCGTCACTTCGATCTCTCAGGATGCGAACGTTGCTCTGGCAGGCGGCGACGAATTTGAACTCCGACAGGAACTCCGTCTTCAGCGATACTTTCTTCCGGTTCGCTCGCTTCCTGATCACATACAGCCACTCGCAGCAGCCGAAGAAAATGCCAAAGGCGCCTCCGCAGACCAGAACCGCGAACACTCCGCCGACATTGGCCATGTCCAGACGCTCAGCGCCATCATTGGATTTATCGGTCTGGAAAATACGAGCAGAGAGTCACTTTCCCGTGGATTACAGTGTGTGACTTCGTGGACTTACACCACAAGCGCCTCCGCCGCGTTTCTCTTCCCACCACTTTGTCTTGAGAGCACTGAGTCTTCCCGTCTCTTGCAGCTGAAGAACAGCTTCGCTCAGGGCGCTTCGGTACGCGGAATCTGGTCAAGAGTTTACTGAAATTTACAGCCTTCGTGAATATGGTTGATATACTCACTTTTCCGCATTGCTATTCCGTATCCTTTGTCGTCCAGCAGTCCTCCGATCTTGGCCACATTGCACTCGCGCTCCGTGATGTACTCAATTGAGGTGGATTCCATGAGGAAGGCGTAATTCTCTGACTTGACGCGCGCCAATCCCTCGGGATTCGATGCTGTCAGCATTTCTGGGTGATCTGACATGTATTTGTACATCTCCTGGTATATCGGATACTCGGCATCCCTGAAGAAGGTCAATGTCGTGCCGCTCCTCTTGGCGCCGTATCTGATGGCACCCTTCATGTTGGCCAGATCCTCGGCATTGTTGATGGGCGAATGGACGGATTCGACTGTGAGGAAGGCGGCCAAATTGGCTGTGTACGAGGACACCATGATTAATGTGAAGAAGGACCAAATGGAGGCAACGGCGCGTGCAGATGGAGCTCTTGGGGGGAGAGAATTAAGTGCGATTGAGTTAATTTATTCACCCAGACAATCCCTCAAGAGTGACGGTGCGTGAAAAAAGTTCATCTTCAGTGCGTTCAGTGCAAAGTTTGCAGGATTTTTCACTGGTCCATTGAATGCTAATTGAATTTTGGGGGATTTTTACTCACTTGGGCGCCACGTCGCTTCCCTGCTGCAGCAGAACGCCAATCGTGCCCCACAGGCAGTTTCCGAAGTGCAGCTGATTGACCAGGACGCGAGGCTCTTCGATGCAGGGAAAGGGATTGTCCCACTCACCAGGGGATATTCTGCCCAGGATGAAGAGGCAGAGAGAGACGCCCAGATAAGCCATTCCCAGATATCCCCACACTTCCTTGCTGAAGGGACTCATGAAGGAGAAGAGCGACGGCGGCTCCTTCGTGGGCTTCTTGTACAGGATGGAGATGCCGAGATTCATGAATGGCATGGTGAAGTCAACGGCACTCTCGCGATCTGAGTTGATAGTCAAGTCTGTGATGGCCAAATCTGCTCTGAACTCCAGCAGCTCCTTAATCATTCCATTCCACTCGCCGTTCTCGTCACTCGTGCCATAAACTCCGTCCTCTTGCAAGGTGAAAGTGTAGTTGAAGCCGAGCATGAGTGAGAGCTCATGAATCAAATCAATGCCAAAGCCTTCGAATCTAGCGTTGCCCGACAATTTATGAGCGGATTCCGTCAGCATTCCGTACGGCGGACTCTGGAATTGAGGGGAGGAGTTGAAGATGAGAGAGAGAGACAAAGTTTTGGATGGGAAAACATTCCATTTTCGCGAGCGCGTCAAAAAGTTTTTCTCACGAAAAACGGGGTGGATGATGAGTGAAAATTACCAGAGCAGTTAAGACGATAAAAGTCTTATTTCGCAGTGGATTCTCATCGCTGTCTGCTGTCAGTATTTGATAGTGTCTCGTCAAATTGAGGCCCTCCGTGGAGTTCCACATGCCAATCTTGTGCAATCCCGCCGGACCCAGTTCAACGACATCGAGGAGGAAATCACTTCTGAGTCCTTTGTTGTCGAAGTGAATATCACGACTAAGTCCTCGGGCGTGACTCTGCGAGAGATGGAGAAAAATGATGGGAAAAGTCAGGGAATTTGTTTCCAATCAAGCACGACGATTGTTGCGTATTCTTCACAAACAGTTCTGATTAAGGCCTCGTTGCGACATTAATTTCATCACATTTTCCATAAGCTGGTAAAAAAAGGAAACCATTCAAAAAAGGTGTTGCAAGATTACGATTCATAACTTTTACGAGATCTAAATTCATATATTTCGTCACGTAAAGACAAAATTAGCCGAAAAATTCACGTGAAAATCAAGGGAAAATACACTTATTTATGTTTTTAGGTGATTAGGAATGATGTATTGTATTTTTCTAGCCATTTGTGCACATTTCAATACACCAGATTGAGGTTATGTGTTTCCGGACATTCTTCAACCCTTTCCAAGGTAACTAATAACTAGTTTCTCTAGAACATGGGAAGAAAAAATGGCCAGAAACTGAGATCAAGTTGATATTAAATAAATAGCCGCAATAAAATGGCGTTCTTACAGCTCAAATTCGTATTAAATAAACCCAAACTTTGCCTTGCAACGTCTTCTCGTCTGTATTTTATTCTTACTTTACACTAGCGCCGCCGGGCGGCTGGCAACATAAACTATGAAAAGCGTAAAGTTGCAACTCCAAATTAGTAGCTTTTACGAATTGAAATTCGAAATCCTTAATGTCGCAACGACTCCTAAGATTGATAAATTAAAGGAATTCTTTCACATCATATCGACTTTGCAAATTTCAATTATTGGCGTCTTTTTGCTGTCACAGAACAAATTCAAACAAGACAAAAGAGATTTATGAGCTACCGTTTTAATGAAGTTCATAATGCTGGATCCGCTGCTCCACGTCAGGTTGTCGTCGCAATTGAGTTGAGTTGGTCGCAATTGTCGACTGCCCTTTAATTGCTTGAGGGCCTCGGCATATATAATGACACTGTCAAAGACCAGGACAGTTTCGGTGCTCAAATTGTGCGCCTGGAGTCCTGTGTGAAGGGTGTTATCGAGAGTAATTTATTATTATTCATCCTCACCATTCGATATTGCTGTTTGGAATTTAATTAAATTCCCGCCATCATTCACGGATATTGTCGCAATTGCGGACTCGTGTCTCTTTGGTTAATGAATAGACTCACCCCCGCTCATCTCCTGGCCCTGGATTCGGTGCTGATGCTGCCAGTATTGTGTGATTTGCTGCACGCGCAGATCTTCGGGGTCGTAGAGGCGAATGCCGGTGATGTTGGTGCCGCTGTACTGATACGGCTCCAGGTCGAGCGTGTGCAGGTCCAGATTGGTGATGATGAACTGGTGGTAGTCCGTCATGAGGCCCACCTGTTGGGCCTGCTTCAGCACCTCGGGCAGAACCTCCACCGAGCAGTCCAGCACAATGTGGATGTCTCTGGCCAATTTCACCCTTCGCAGCACAGAGCGGTAATTGTTATTCTGCAATCCCAAGTCCAACTGTCTCACGGTGATGGTGTAACCTTTGGGGTCGTACATCTTCAGCAGGTCTGACAATCGTGGCAAATGGGCCGCTAAGAGATACACGGGGAATGTTAGTGGCAAAACTCTCTCCCTTGGCGCGTAATGGGGAAGTTTCTGATGGGGCGATAAGGAGCTCTCGAAGTCTCTTAAATTCTCAACTTTATGACGACACGATATAAACTGCAAATACCACGGACTTTAAGCAGTAAATTATAAGGGTGTGTGTGGAGAAAACTTTAAGCCGAGCGGCTAAGGAAACACCGAGCATCCAAGGGGCACAATATCTCTCCCTTGGAATACTCTTGGCTGAAAGTGAGCCTAGTTTTCTGCATGGGAATATTTAAATGATTTGGCTGCTCTTATCGGTTTTCCTTGTGCATGAAAGGGTTTTCTGCACTCGCCTGGCAATCTTCCATTGTATCTGTTTAGCATTTTACAATTTTTACACGATTTTATTGTGATTCGCAAGGAGTCGTGAGACATTGGATGCTTTGGCGAGCGGCACAAGACAAGACGAAATGCTGTGTGTGTGTGGCAAATTGAAAAGGCGGAGAAGACTGAGAGAGGCAATTCATACCATTCTCGTAGAGTATTGTGAATTCCTTCCACTCCCATGCCCGCACCATGTCGACGAAGACGCGGGCGAGCGTGTGAGGATCTGGGTGGATGTTGAGGGCGAACGGGGTGCTGGCGATGGGATCCCAACGTGCCTGAATGTGGGGCATCTCCTTGGCGTCGCAGATACTGTGGACGTGAACCGATGAATGTGGCGATTGTGGACCAATAATTCCAGCAATTCCCGTCTATGGGCGAAAGAATGGAAGTCATTGGAAAGTTGTGTCTCTTCACTGTGTTTTATATGAAATTTTCATGTCTTGTGCAATTATACAAAATATCTTCACTGTGTGTACAAGCCAGAATTGGGTGGGCGGGGAGAGATCCCTTTAATCTTTGCATCTAAATTCGCTGCTGATTGTCCTTTTTATTGTCCTCTCCCTCTCCCTCTCCGCCCGTGTCTGGCTGTGGCTTGAATGGCAGTGTCTTGGCCAAATGATTGTGCTAATGAAATCACTCTCAATGGGGGGATTTTATCGTAGTTGGGGAAGGCAGAGCGGAGGAGTTGAGCTCGCTGCCTCAAAGTGGATTTCAGTGATAGTTTGTGTGCCATGAGTAAAATGTAAATATTTACATCATTCTCTCGTTGTCTCTCACCATCGGCGCTCGCGCTGGGAGCTTCTGTATTTAAACATCATTTGATTTTATGTTTGATGCATTAGCATGAGAGACTGCTAATAGATGTTTACGACGCGATGGTAGATCGCAAGAGTCGATTGGGAGTCAATTAATGGAGATTGACATTTAAATAAACAAATCCGTTAATGCACAAGTTCTAATGAAAGACGTGCTTTTGCGGGTGATCCACTGCATTCGCAGAGTGATTTATTAGCAATTGGAGAAGGAGAAAAAAAAACCCATCAGAGCGACTATGAATGGCGAAATTGACAAAGAGAGTTCCAATTTCCTGCCACAAGTCAAAGGCAAGAGGGAAAAAAAAAGATGTATTGGAGCTGAAAAAGGAGTGTAAGTGAGCAAGTTGTTTAGCGATAGCATTGATCTGCAAGTTTAACGATGTGCTGCGAGAGTGGAGATAAAAATGAAACTTACACGAAGTGTTCGACAGACTTTCTTGGAGACCATAAATTCATTGCTGTCGAACACGCGAATTGGAACGGCTTCCAATTGTCGACTGTTTGTGGGTGCAAGAATCTCGTTATTGGCCGTTTCCACGGCGTACGTGAACGCCAGCTCGGCATCGTCCGCGGGTCCCTCGAAGATTGCACCTGACAGAGAGAGAGAGGAGAAAAAGGACACGCGAGCGTGAGAAATTGTCACACACAGAGTGGGAAATTTCGGTCGCGCGGCGCCAAAATTGATGGTCACCACACGTTTGGCCTAAATTATGCCGTGAAACAAACACGCACCCGCACAGAGGCGAAAGACTGGCAACTTTGCACTGGGTTTATTTTGGAGGCGGAGATTTTCACACTTTATTTCGGGTAACAATGTTCTACTCTTTCTCGCCACTTGACGAAAATGCGGACAGAAATTCTCCTTCTTTGCGAAGAATAATCTCTTCACTGGATTTTACTCAATTTTCGGTGAATATTTTCTTTGAAAACTCACCAAGTTTCACGGTCGGTTCGTATGCGAGGGCAAAGATGAGGAGATAATTCAATAAGAAAACACTTAGAAGCCCATTCATTATTTTCACCATAAACCATCATCCATCAACACGAGAAATGTCCTTTCTTCCCTTCACCTTCTCGATCCGATAACTCAATTATCTCGTCCTTTTTTCCATTCACTCTTCAAGGCACTTTTGCAAATATTGTCCTTCAATCCCTTTTTCTCTCTTTACCACACAAGAACACAGAAAGAAGTTCCACAGTGTTGCTCAATCGCACGATAGTTTCGAGCACGGCGATTTCTTTCACGATCCTCCGTGGCGAAAGTTCGGGTCGTGACTGAAGGAGCTGAATTGAGAGTAACTGTGTGAAAATTGAGTTTTGGCGACCCTCCTTGTGTCCCACACCTCGTCCGGTGTGTGTGTAAAGTTATAAAAATTTATTTTTAAACAAGATGCGAGGAAAATATAACACGACGAGAGAGGAAACTCCGCTGGCGAAATATCATGGGAGATCCCCAAAGAGTGAGCCACACGCTTTTCCACACATTCTTGTCCACTTCTTGAGCCCAGAAAATTGATTTAGGATGAATTTTCCAGCACTTGTTTGGCTGCTTTTTCGCACAATTTAACTCTCAAGGGTGGTTTTTGGGGGGAATTAAGGAAAAAATGGTATGTTGCGTAGATGAAAAATGTTGTTGATAATTGCTTGATGTTTCGTAAATTTTTCCACATGTTTTTCCCGCTTTTTTTGCTGCTTCATTGGTCAGTTTGTAGACAATTGATTGGGTCAAGGGGGAGATAAAATGCCATAAATCTGTACACCACTTCTAAACACTTTCAAATTTCAACATTAATTCCCAAATTTTAATGAATCTCTTAAGTTTCCATCCGATATTTCTATAAGAATCCATTTAAAAACACATTTTGGACATCTTTTCCGACCATAACCTAAAAATATAACGAAAAGATCTTCAAAAACACAAAATGATCTGGTTATGATTTGCCAATGAGCTCAAAACTGCTGATTAAGAATCAAAATTGTCCAAAACATTTTCTAAATGAACATTTTCCTAATCTCAGATGTATTTTTTAGGTTATGTTTGAGTTCAATACAATTTTCAGTATTTTTTAGTATCAAAGATTAAAAAATGCTTAATTCTGGCAAAGATTAGCAAATTTGGTGACTTAAGCATAAGAATTGTTGTGCTAGAATGTGAATTATTCACAAAATCTGTCTAAGATTCGTTACATAACCTAGAAAAAAAATGGTTTCTTCGTGCAATTCTGAAGAAATCCAAAGAATCTGGGGGATTAGTCAGCAAAAGAAGCACGCAGAAAAGGAAGATTGTGAGTTTTTGAACACTTTCACTTCTCAAGTACTTCTGCTGAGTTGTACACCACTTCTGACCGTATTATCTCCCCCTTGGATTGGGTAGAATTCCCATCTCGTGCGAAATATGTGTGAAATTGTGCCTGAAACTGAGTCATAGTAATAAGACGAGTCGAATTTTCAGAGTCATAAACACCCACAACTGCATGAGAATGTCTTGCAGTCTCGCGAGCGTGACAAATTTATTCTCATCATCATAAGTGGAGTCTCATTAGTTGCACTAAATTGTGTGTTTGGCTTCACTCTGTGGCGAGAAATATTTATATTAATACTTTTCGTTTACATTCTCGAGACTCCAATCAATTTTCTCCGTCAATTCTCCTTCTTTGGCGGATGTCCATTGGCCGCTGTCACGATCATATCCGGCACATTGGCGATATTTCTGGACGAATTCTTGCCATCAGTGGAGCGTGAGCGTGTAGATCCGCGCTCAATGTGGTCTGTGGACGCTGACAACTTGGAATTCGATGATGAACTCTTCCGATGACGAACTATTTTCGTGTTTCCGTGACACTTGCCCACAAATTTCATCTCCTCGATGAATTCCTCGCGAAAAGACACCTACAGAGTGGGTGAAAAAGATGGCCAGATAATTTCTCACCATTGGATAAGTGAATCAAATTCCGCTGATTTATCTTTCTTCCGTCACACGAGGGAGAAAAACAAGACTTTCACCCATTTATTATGGCTCATCCTGTGCGCTTTTTGCTCTGTCCCGCAAAAGCTCTGGTGACAAAATCATTCAAGAGGGCGCGGAAGGGGGTGGAAAAGGGGAGAAAAATGGAGTGCAATTTGGTTGGTTATTGAGTTGAGGAGGGTTTCTTAGTTACATATGGGCAAAAGAAGGGACTGTGAGATAGAGAAATTTCTCATATACTTACTCGATGCTGTTTTGCTCGTCTTACCATCGTGTAGAAAAATTCACAGCATCCGTAGCAGAGAGCCAAAGACGCTCCAATTAGGAGGACAAGAAAAACGCCACCGACATTGGCCATATCTAAATCCTTGGGTTTACCATCGAGGCTGCTTCTCTTCAGCGAGCGAAGTGTCCATGAAAGAGAGAGAGAGAGAGAGAAGAAGAATGGGGGGAAAAGTTTGAAGGGAGGAAAAGCTTGCAGGAATTTCGTGAAAGGGTAAAAATCTAGCAATTTTCTAAAAGCATGTGTTTAGAATATTTAACTAAGATAATCAGGCGAGGGACTTTTCTTCTCTGGAAATCACGGGAAGACACTTGTCCTCTTGATGTATTGTGACAAAAGAGAGAGAGGAGGAAGAGAAATTGGCATTCAGAGATGAGCAACGGTGGTCAAAAAAGGGGGTGGTAATGCAAAAACGTGTGGAATGGCGCGCGTCTTTGTGCATTCCAAATGTGGCACACACACGGGGAGATTGAAGTGGAATCTGCGAGGGAATGATCACGAACCTTGAGCTCTTTGGCGCGTGCTTTGATATCGAAAAGGAATTCCAACAGACTGATGACAACAGCTGCCGTTAAGCCGATGAAGAGGAGCAAAAACACACCACCCACATTTGCTATTCCCAATGCAACGGCGGCACTATCACCGCCGACGGTCTTTGCAAGACACCCAGAAATAGAGAGTTCTTGATCATGGGAAGGCCAAGGAGAAGGCGAGGCCACTTCGGTGGCTGAAGAGGCCTCGCTTTGACCTGCGTTTGTGGGAGATTCTTGGGATGGATTTCCTTACCGCACAAGCTCCTCCGCCGTGTTTCTCCTTCCACCACTTTATCTTGAACAGCGCCAGTTTTCCCGATTCTTGCAGTTGCAGAACAGCTGCGCTCAGCGTGTTGCGATACGGAGAGTCTGGAAGACACGAGAGCAATCAGAATGGAGGAATTACTGGCCCTCATGTGAAAACTCACTCTTTCTCATGGCAATCCCGTATCCCTTGTCATCCAGCAAACCATTCACCATTGTGACGTCGCAATCCCGCTCCGTGATGTACTCAATTGAGGTGGATTCCATGAGGAAGGCGTAATTCTCGTTTTTGACGCGTGACAATCCCTCTGGATTAGACGATGTCAGCATGTCTGGATTGTCGTTCATGTATTCGTACATCTTCTGGTACGTCTCGTACTCGGCATCCTTGAAGAAGTTGAAAGTGCTGCCGCCCCTCTTGGCGCCGTACTTAATCGCCCCATTGGCTCCTGCCAAATCCTCAGCACTGCCGATGGTGGGCGAGAGGGATTCGACGGTGAGGAAGGCGGCGAGATTTGCCGTGTACGACGACACCATGATGAGGGTGAAGAACCACCAGATTGACACAATTGCGCGCGTTGATGGGGTTCTGGATGGATTGCCAGTGATTAATCACACCTAAACATGGGATTAGCACGAGTTGTTCAACTCACTTTGGCGCCAATTCCGTGCCCTGTTGCAGCAGAGCTCCGATGCAGAACCACATGGCGTTGCGGAAGGTGAACTGAGTCTCGAGGAATTCCGGCTCCTCGATGCACGGATAGGGATTGTCCCACTCACCAGGCGATATTCTGCCCAGGATGAACAGACAAATTGACACTCCCATGTAGCCGAAGCCAAGGTAGATCCACACCTCGGCGCTGAAGGGACTCATGAAGGAGAAGAGCGACGGCGCGAGCTGGAATAGAGCAATGATTAAAGTGTGATTCTGCAGACAAACACTGAACAGAAGATACCTTCGTGGGCTTCTTGTACAGGATGGAAATGCCGAGATTCATGAATGGCATGGTGAAGTCAACGGCACTCTCGCGTTCAGCTGTTATTGTGAGATCTGTGATAGCGAGATCAGCTCTGTAATCCATCAATTCCTTCATCATTCCATTCCAGTTGCCATTCTCATCCATGGTTCCGTAAACTCCGTCCTCTTGCAGTGTGAAAGTGTAGTTGAAGCCGAGCATGAGTGAGAGTTCATGAATCAAATCGATGCCAAAGCCTTCGAATCTCTCATTGCCAGTTAGTGTGTTGGGTGTTAGTCTCAGCATTCCATATGGTGGACTCAGAGCGGTGATCACGATGAATGTCTTGTTCTTCAGTAAACCATCTTCCATGCCGCCGTCACCGGCAGGAGTCGCTCTAGCCGGCTGAAGTCCTTCGGAGGAGTTCCAGACAGCGACTTTCTCCAATCCAGCAGCTCCCAATTCCACAATGTCGAGAAGAAAGTCCGTTCTGTGGCCTTTGTGGTCGAATTTGATGTTCCTGGTGAGTCCTCTGGTGTTAGACTGCGAAGAAAGGGTTAAAGTAAGTGGTGAGAAACATTCTGTCTTCCTTCCTTACCGTCTTCATGTAGTTCACAATGCTGTATCCGTTGATCCAGGTGTCTCCGTCGTCACAGTTGAGCGAGACTGGCTTGAGTTGCTTGGTTCCGTGCAGCTGATTGAAGGCGTCAGCGAAGAGGAGAACACTGTCGAAGGTCAGAGCGACTTCTGTCTTGATATTCGCCGGCATCATGGAGTCCGGAAGCTCGAGATTCTCCTCTTCGTGGAGATTCTTCCAGAAATCCGTCACTTGCAGCAATCTCTGGTCTTCAGGATCAATCAATCGAATCCCCGTGATGTTCGTGTCGCTGTACTGATAAGGCTCGAGATCGATTGTGTGCAGATCCATTGATGTGATGATGTACTGATGATTCTCAGACATTATTCCCACTTGCTGCGCTTGCTTCAGCACTTCAGGGAGAATGTCAACGGAGCAGTGCAGAACGATATTCTTCTCCTCTGACAACTTAACACGCCGCAAGACGGCTCGATAGTTATCCTGAAGGCCCAAGTCGAGTTGTCGGACAGTGACGGTGTGTCCTTTGGGATCGTACAGCTTCAGGAGGTCCGCGAGAGCGACGAGATATGGCGCTAAGAGGGGAGAAATTGTTGAGTTGGACTGTGGTTGCGTGCAACTGCGCTGCAACTCACCATTTTCGTAGACAATTGTGAATGATTTCCAGTCGAAAGCGCGCACCAAATCCACGAAGACGCGGCTGAGCGTCTGGGCGTGCGGATGGATGTTGAGCGAGGGCATTCCGGCGGTGGCCACGGGTTCCCAGCGCGTCTCAATGTGGGGCATTTCCTTGGCATCGCAGATACTCTGGACGTGCACCGCCGAGACGGGAGATTGGGGGCCAATTATGGCAGCAACGCCACTCTATAGACAGAGAGAAAGAGAGAGAGTGAGAGGAGATTGTGTTGTTTTCCAGCGAGGATACTTCTCTCGTGTGTTGGCTCATGAATTATTTATCGGAATGGCATCATGCAATGGTAATGCGTAAAATCATCATCTTGTATTTCATTTCAATCTCATCACGGGGATGTTTTTTGCCACAGCGAAGGAAATTTCTTCATTTCGGTGAGATTATATGAGGATGACATGGAATGGACTGCAGAGTTAGTGATTGGAGAAGAAGAGTAATTTGCTCTGTTTGTCCACCACTGAATGCGATGTGATGGAATATAAATTTAGTAATTTTTCACCAGGCAAAACACAGAGTGTGGGCAAAGGATCTTGTGGGGTTTTTTTTCTCTCTCTGCATGACTTGATTGGGAGAGAAAATCAACATCAACAGAGAGTCAATATTGACTCATTTCCAAGTCTCAATTCAATGTGGCGGAGCAACTAGAGATGAGGCTGTGAGTGTGGCCAGAAATAATATTCATCAATTGATACAAGCACGCACTATAACGCGATTAATTAGCGGGACGATAAGTGAGTGCTTCTAAAATTAAAGCAGCTGTTCCTCTCTTTCGCTCACCTTGAGCAGGCGACAGAGCTTCTTCGACACCAAGAACTCATTGCCGAAGGGAACTTCCACTTGCAGCGCCTCCAGTTGGAATCCATTGGCAGGATCGAGGATTTCCGTGTTGGCAATGTTCACGGCATAGCCAAAGGCGAGTCGCACATCTTCCTGGTCGGTGTCAAACAGCCCGCCTTGGATTGACGGTGAGTTGTGAGAGGAGAAGAGCAAATTCAGCGAGATTTTTATGCTTGACTTTTCAAACACCTTTTTCTTCCACTCCATACCAATTCTTATCTTACTCCCAAGAGTGTGTGTGCTGAGAATGTGGAATGATGCCACTAAAAAGCAGAAAATCCTCACTGTATCCATAGATGGAGGTGGAATTTTATGGGCGCTCCGCTGGGTTCACAGTGAGACACTTGAGAGATGTAATTGATTCACTCCCATAATTTATGTTAGAACAATATTGTCTTAATTCACGACATCACAATTCGTGGCACAGCGAAAACTCTCCCTCCAGGGGGGGTTTTTTTCTCCTAAGATCGACTGCGAAAAGGGCTGATGAAAATGGCAAATGGGAAGAGTGCAAGTGGATGTTTAGATAGCTGGCAACAAACTGACTCTCGTGAATTTATTTTTAAACCCCGAATCTTCAGCAAATTAAGTGCAGAAGAGCTCGCGTTGCATTTGCACGGCACACTTGCAATGTCTCTCGTGCACATACAAACGAGATTTGTGGCACTCTAATTGGGCGGGCTTCGTCTTCGTGGATGGAGTGAAACAGTTCCAGTGAGTTTTCTTCTGTTGATGAGGATATTTAATTGAGACTTATTGCTATTACACAGTTTTTTTTTCTTCTTTGGCTTTATTTCCATGCGAAAAAGAAAGGTCTGAACAAGAGGACGCCTCATTTGCATCGCAAAGACTGCGCGTGGAGAGTGAATTTCGTCTGGTGTAAGTCAGATTGCTTGTGTATAATTTGAATATTTAACAGCCTGAGAGAAGATCCCTCGGGATCATCAGCAACTCCACGACAATGGCGCAATGCAAATGGGATTCGAGGGTGAGAGATTATACAATGAACAGTTCACCCTCTTCTGGCAAGTAGTTACAATAATTTCCAATATAATATATTTATATAAATTCCTTTGTAGTCAATTGGGGGGGTAGTTTTTTTTTATTGTAAAAAAGTACAAAAGAAAGTTCTGAGAGCTCTTTTCTTCCTTCCTTCTGTGCCAAAAGCCATTTACTTTGCGATCTGACATCTCTTAAGGAGATTTTCACAAGTAATTTCAATTTCTCATTCCTCTCTCTCGCGACCCTTATTTTCTAAATACCGAGTGCTCTCTATATAGATAAATATGCGCGTGTAAATGTGTGACTTCGAATGGTCTGCTAAGTGTTGACTGTTGAGTATTTGAGAGATTCTATTCCATCGTGGCTTTAGTGTCGAACTCGTATTGTGAATAGGGCGGTCCGAGTGGGTGAAAACGATGATTTTCCGCACTGTCCAAATCATTAACGGCGTGATTGTGGCGAATTCCGCGTGTTTTTGAGCGGCACTTAAGGGCAAAACGAAGCTCTGAGGCCATTTCCGAACACAGTGAAACCTGCAAGACACAAATTGGGGGATGCGGGAGAAGGGTGAGAGAGAGAGAAAGTGGGAAATTTGTGAGTAAAATCTAATTTGTCTTCTACGAAGCAGAGTGACTGTGATGTGTATGTATGTGTTCAATTGAAATACAATTGACACTATCTGCATGAATGATGGCAAAATGTGATAAAGGCATAAGAGAGAGAATTGAATTAAACTTGCAACATACCTCCTATTTTATTTCCAACAGAGCCAACAAGCGGGAAGCAAAAAAGATTTGCACACAATATATTTGTTTTTATGAAGAGAAAATTCGTAAAATATTGCATTTGAGATTTCCTATAAATGTTTTGCCTGAGCTTTTTTTTTCCTCCCGCGTGCCACTCTTCAGAGGCGCGCTTCGTCTCAATTTTCCAATATTCTCTATATCAACTGAATTATTGATTCCCTGAGGAAATTTCTGCATCGTTTTCACTCACACACACTCATGCACACATTTTTTTCCTCCCAGATTCGAGGCACTCAAGATGATTTGGGGAAAAAAAAGAAGGGTTTTCGAGGAGGAAGAAAATCCGCTCCGGATGGGAATTCTTGGGAAATTGCGGAGCAAAAGCGTCTCCTATTTTCGTGGAAATCAAACCTACCCCTCGACAATTTTACTTTCTTCGTCTGGTTTAATGTTCAAAATGAATTTATTGGGTGTGTGTGAAGAAGAAATGCCTGAGACGCGAGAATGAGTTGGATTTTTGAGGAACAAAACCGTGAATTGTGGAAATATAAAAACTGCATGAATAATTTAAGGGGTGTTTTTGGAGTTGGAAAAAGAATGAGTGGTACTTTTTTTCGTTTGTTGTTGCAATAAATAATTTATTGTACAACTTTTTTCTCGCATTATTGCTCATACTTTCTACAGTAAAAGTAAAATTTTGGCAGTAAATTTAACGCTTCTGGGCAATTTTTCACCAAAATAATGCCTATTTGTCAATTATACAATTTTATTTATCATTGTTCTTCGCTTTTCTCTCTGTCTTTCATCCTTTTTGTTCTTTATTCTTTTGGCAATAAGGGGAATTTGTCATCTATTCGATATTCAAAAATTCGTTGGAATGTTGATGATATATTCACATTGGTTAATTTTTTTCTTATTCCTTTTCTCTTCAGCAATTTTTGCCTCCATGAATGTTTTCTACTGACCAATCTAATAAATATCTGTCCACAAAGAGGGTAATTTTTGGGGTGAATTGTGAACAAAGGTGAAGCTATAATTAATTATGAAATGCGTAAAGTAACTTTTTGGTCCATAAATAGGTATTTATATGTATAAATTCATTTGAAACATTTTCTTTATCTAAAACCTCTTCATCTTAAACTCCGTGTCAATTGATTAATTGTTTTTCTTTTTCTTTTCTTTTTCTCCTTTTTGTGTGTATTTTGAAAATTCATGATAAAATGCCTACAATTTGTCATAAATTCCATATTGAAATTTCCTTTATATAATATAATTTCTCCTCTGAAAGATTATAATTCTTCACTATATATACAATGATTTCCTTATTAAATTAATTTAATTTAATTTAGAAATTGATTTTTTTCTAGTAAATATCTTCTTGCATTAAATTTTTCTTGTCCCTTTTTTTTTGCTTTAATTTGCAGTTTTGACTCTCATGTTCACTTCCCTTGTCCTCTGTTTTTCGTGCGCATTTTCCGCAGAGCGAATCAAAACTGCCATTCTGACTCTTTACAGCTATGTTTCATGCAATATTTGGCTTACCCTTTCCTCCACGGCCACCTTTCTGGACTTCCACACGAATTCGCACACGGCTATGACACACGCCACCCCCATTCCACCCATCAACACCACAAAAACGCCGCCGACATTGGCCAGGCCCAATTCATTGGCCGTGCTGCTCGACTTCGACTGCTCGTCCTGCGGATGGAGAGGAAAACGTGAGGTGAGCAGTGATTTTCCACGCCACATTCCCATGTTTTTACCCTGCACGATCCGCCGCCGCGCTTTTCCGTCCACCAGCGAGTCTTCAGGATGTGCAATTTGCCCTCCTCTTGCAGCTTCAGCACGGCTCCGCTGATTGCAGTGCGATAGGGTGAATCTGTGGCGGAAGAGAGAGAGATTTCGGTGTCTTATTGCGATTGTGCCTAATGTTTTCATGTAATTGACAAAGACACAGACTTAACTAATGCAAATGCAGGGAAAGAGAGCGAATGGGCTGAATTAAAGTTTCAAGACGAAGCTTTTCAAAGCAATTTGGCACTGACTTAAGATACAAGAGAACCAGAGATTGAAAGTACTTCACGACGTTTCGTGTTTGCCAATTGAATTTAATTCTTATGCAAATACAAAATGCATTTCATGCGAAATTGAGTTGTTTTAAAGTTGTGAGAAACTTCAAATGATTGCTTTTACAAGGAAATGAATTCTGAAATTCATCAATGAATTTTCATAACAATGAGTTTGACTTTATACATTTTAATCGGAAAAATTTGCGAAATGACATACTGTAAAAAGTTCCGAGAATGAGAAAATGAAGAAAAGATGAGAGAAATCAAGGGGAAGATATAATAGGAAAAGCTTCCATTTCAACAAATTGAGGCATTTTCTGCATTATTTTGCCTAGAAAAATTTATTTGATCGCTTTTTCAGGTTTTGTGATTGATTTTAAACAGATTGTGATGATAAAATAACCCTCAAAATCATAAAATTTCTATTACAGACTCCAGATTGGTTAGAAAACAGCTTTAAAGTCAACCATAACCTCAAAAATGTCTAAGAATATTCTTTTTGCTTTACTATTTCCATGGTTTGTGTTTCAAACTGACAAATTCAACCTCACTATCCAGTAGAAACATTGTAATATTTGCCATAATTACTCATTTAGAGGCTTGAAGTATTTTCTAAACCGAATTCATAACCTCACAATTTGCTCAGAATCTTTTTAAAGCATATTTTGAATAGTAAACTAAATTCTGGGACATTAAAATCAATTTTTACTGTCTGAAATCCAAGCATTTGAAGAAATTTAACTTCTTGAGAGGGAAAAATCTAGAATTAATGTCTCTAAAGAGTAAAAGATTGTGCACAGAAAGTGTGGAAATACAGCGCAAAGGCATATTATCTCCCCCTTGGGACAAATTTAAATAAATTGACGAGGAAATTCCCCCCCCCCCCCAAAAGTCATGATGGAATTGCAGAGAAAAAGCGTTATCAAATCGGGAGTCATTGCGATGGCTTCATTGTGAATGTGCGCTTGTGAAGATGGTTGGAGAAATTTTATCAATTTGCATTCACAACTTCTGCTCTGCCCGAAAAAAAAGAGTGCAATTCAACCTCAGCATGCTGGGGGGATGAAAGTCCATGAATTGAACATCAACGAGAGACTGTAATGCAAAATACTCACTCGGTGGCATTGCAATTCCGTAGCCTTTGGAATCGAGGAGACCGCCCACTTGGGTCAGCTCGCAATTCCTCTCGATGACGTACTCGATGGACGTCGATTCCATGAGGAAGGCGTAGCTGCCCTTTCCCTTCACCACGCGCTCCACGCCCTCGATGTTGCTGGTCGTGAACACGGACGGCCGCGTGGACTCCATGAAGGACCACATTCGCTGATAAGTGGAGAAATTGGAGTCCTGTTGCGGACGGGCGAGAGAATATCGAGTTAGGAAATTCAGTTATAGCGTATGTGGTTCACATTCTGAAAGCATGATTCAATTGTGACGGCCAGGGGGTGGGGAGGAGTGTGTGCAGACTCATGGATAGTCAATTTGATTTGTCTATTCTAGGTGGCAGCGGCTCAGCTTGGTGTATTTACCCGGAAGAATGCAGCTGTTGATCCACCGCCGAGTGCACCGTATTTGATTTTGGTCTGCTTGGCCAAGTCCTCGGCGTTCTCAATCGGTGAATCCATGCGTTCGACAGTGAGGAAGGCCGCCAAGTTGGCAGTGTAGGAGGAAATCATGATCTGTAAGTGAAGACATCCAATTATTCTTCCTTCTCTTCACGCCGAAAAACACTGACTTTTTGGGGGCTTTAATTTTCTCTCTGTGTGTGATTTTTTTCTCCCTCTTTCCCAAATAGTCGACATCTCCTTCTCAATCGCTTTTGCCACCCTCTCAACTCCCCATCGAGGGTTTATTTTATTTGCACCCAAATCTGAGATGTTGTAGGAAAAAAAAGGGATAGGATAAAGAGAGAGATTTCTTCCGTATTGTCTCTTCAACTCGTAAAATCTTTCCGTTGCCGTGCTTTATTTTATTTTTATTATTTTTCACAAAGGTTGGGGATTCTGTGGCGAAAGAATTTGTTGCGATACGACTTCTACTAAGCTTTTAAGAGTTTCTGATACGTGCGCTGGCGGGAAAAAAGGGCGCCAGCGAGTGTGTGTGTGTGAGGAAGTTTATCAAAATACATTGGCAGAATATATATATGTGGCGAATTCATGAAATTACATATTTGCCCGGGAAAATCGCATTATAAAGTTCTTGTTAACACACTTTGTGTGGAGAGATGAATTGAATTAAATAAAACCATATACAATTTTCCCATGAATATGCAATTTGCTCTCCACTGGGCACCATTCAAAACCCCAAATTTATTGATATTGTCGCTAATTTAATAAATTAATTTATGTGATGATGTTCTGTTAGTTTTTTCAACCAATAACAACAATAAAAAAATATATATATTGCCAATTAACTCCACGGAGAATTGTTGATTGATGCTTTTTGGCAAAAGGAGTTTTCAATTAACTCGCCGACATTTCCTCTCTGGCAAATAATGATGATATCTTTTTATCTCCTGTGAATTTCAACAATCTCGTCTTAATTGAATTTCACGGGTGCGGGGATTTTGCAAAGAATCTTGCACGCGGCGCGGCTGAATAAGATTAAACAGAGTGATTGTGGGTGATAATTGGGTGAAAAGACTTCCTCTCTATCTGCCTTTGCCAAAGGAGATAATTTTCGTGCGCGAAAATCTTTCATCCCTTTTCGCACTGGAGAGAATCTTCGGCGTGCGGTGTGAGTTTTTCTTCTTCGCGCGGTGTTTTCTCTAATGGTGGAAAATTGTTGTGTGTGTGAAATGTGTATTATTTTTAGACTAATGCACATCATTACAATAAATCATTAAATGAATTTCCTTCCATAAACACCCATTTTCATTTCCTGGGGAAATAATTTTCAATCTGCATATCTGCGTGCAGAAGAAAATAACGACCTTTTCTTCTCTTGCAATTAAATCTCAAGTGGTCCCAAGAGTTTGCGAGAGTGAAAATAACTTGGTGAAAATCTCTGTTTTGTGTGTGTGTGTGTGTTTGTGTGCTTTTGACATGAAATTTCCATTGGAGATCTTCTAATAAGAGTGTTATTAATGGTTTTTTTCTGCGGTGGGGAAAATTAATTTCACTTACCAGCGTGAAGAACCACCACATTCCGGCGACCATTCTTGTGGAAACGGCTCTGGAAGGTTTTTATTAATTTTGTGCGATGGAAGAGAAAGAAATCAATTAGTATCTTCTTCAGCGCTGGGTGGAATTTATTGGGAAAATTGGATGGTTTTTGCCAGGGTTTGGATAGTATATTTTACAAAATAAATGAGAGATTTAAGAGAAGAGAAGAGAGAGAGAGAAAATAGGAAAGGTTTTCTTGTTGAAACGTGCCTCGAGAGCGTAGGAAAATTATGGTATTGGATGGAGAGAAAGTATAATATGTTATAACATTTATCTGGCTTTACATATAGAAACACAAAATGCTTTGTATACATAAATTAGTATAATTGGTAAACCATATCAGAGCGAGTGTGTGTGTGAGACAAAAGAGGATAGCAGTTCAATCTATTCTGGATATTTACAATGCTGTGAGAGATTATAGAGACTCAATAGATGATATATATAATCTGAAACTCCGTCTACCACCACTATTTGTATGGAAATTCACACAAGTCTAGCCACTATAAATTTTCCATCTCTTGGAATGTAACATAATACACATGAGGATTGCAAAGTTTCTGCCAAAGTGAGAAAGTGTCTCTTGTGGGGAAGTATTTAGAGGTTCTGTCCTCACCACAACTGGGGATGATACATATGTAGGCGAGAGATATGGTGTGTTTAGTGAGGCACAGAGAGAGAGAGAGAGAGTGAGTGAGTGAGCCTGAGTTATGCATGAAGTGTTGGTAGCTAAAGAAAAAGTACTTACTTGGGACTTATATCAGAGCCCTGTTGCATGAGGGAACCAAAGGTAAACCAGAGGGAATTGTGGAGGGAAAATTGATTATCCAATGTGCTGGAATCACGATTGCATGGATGAGGATTTTGCCATTCTTGAGGTGAAAACCTGTATTACAAAATGTTCGGGTGAGTCTCTGTGACATGTCATTCTCAGCATTTTCACCCATGGGGCGCATAGTTCTTGTCTAGTAATCGGAAAATGTAGCTTGTTAGCACAGATTGGACATTCTTCACAGTATACAATTCCAGAGCTCTGTGACACAATAAAGCTCTGCTTCGTGGATGATTTTTCGCAATTTTTACTCGTCTCAAGTAATCATTCTGCCTCTTTCTCTTCCTTCTGGCAGTTGAAAATCTCTGACTATTCTTCGTTGGTTGCAAGTAAATTTACGTCCTGACTGCAAACTCCTCCAACTTTTCCACTTTTCCAGGGATTTTCCCGCACAAGATGCTCGCGCGAGGAACATATTCGGGAGTTCTGGGAACGACAATGCTTTTCCTCCCCCCCCCCCCCCGTGAAAAGTGGGAGTTTCTTCTTGGCAGAAAACACAGACCACGTCAGCAAAATAATGGTAAGCATACTCTTGATGAAATTACTCGGGAAAATACTTGTCATGCTTTCAAAATGTATAGCTCTGCTCTTGATTTTACACATTAGAGACACTCGAATGACTTTTGGAAGAATGCGTGCGAGAAGCAAAAGTGAATAAGTGAGAATTAGAGTTAAATGCCTCGTGCTTTTCACCTATTTTCTTACAATTTTGACTCCCTCGCAATATTACTTCTCAATTTTCATGTCACTTTGTCTGGGCGATGCTAAGTGGGCGCAAATGCCATTAGCGGAGCAATGGACTGGGGTTGGGTTGGGTGGAGCAGAAGACGGAATTCTTCTATTTGAGCGCAAGAAAAAAATCTCTCTGGAGGACCAAAAGAAATTCAGGCGAGGAAGGACATCAAAGAATTTGAAGAAAAAGGCAGAGGAAGTGAAAGTGCGGAGTTTTTTTTTCGGGGCTGTGCGGCTCTCGAAGCCATTCGAAGCACGTTTCTCAATTGAGTATTAAAAATTCTCTGTGAGTGTTGTCGGGGGATAATTTTGTGGGTGGCGTTTTTCTGGGGAATTTCGGATGGAGGTGGGGTGGGGGGAATTCGTGAATAGAGATTGTCCTTACTTGGGTAGAATCTCACATCCTTGCTGCATGAGTGATCCAATGGCAAACCACATGCAGTTCATCAGTGTGAATTGCGTTTCCATCTTTCCGGGATCACAGCTCGATGGCCATTCGTAGGGGGTGAATCTTGAATGGGGGGTGGAGGGAGGCGATGTGAGTGGGCTTTCTTAACACAACAAATGTCTGCAAGTGTCTCTCCTTTGTCCCGGCGGAGAGTATTGCGCGCGCGAGGGCGAGATGCTCGCGGGGTGCCACTTAATGGATCTCTGACCGAGTTTTATGGCGCGTAGGGTGGGAAATTAAAGGGATTATGCCCCTACATACCTGGCGAGAATGAATAACAGCACAGAGACACCGAGATAAGCTGTCGCCATGTAGATCCACACGTCCAATGAAAGGGGACTCAGGAAGGAGAACAAATTCGGTGGCTGAAAAGGTGAGAGAGAGAAAGAGGAGCAATAAAAGAAAACTTCCGAGTGGTTGAGGAATTTAATAAAGTCTCCCTCTGGATGCTGTGGTGGGAATGTCACTTGAAAAATTCAATATCACTAAGTGATTCTTAATTGCTTGAGGGTTGGGCAGATTGTTCAGGGGGGGGTTGGTTGGGGTGTAGGTTAAAGTTGAGGAAATAAAATACACACCTGCTTTACTGGCTTCCTATACAGCACGGATATTCCCAAGTTCATGAATGGCATTGTGAAATCCACAACCTGGGCAGGAGAGAGAGAGAGAGAGAGAGAGATTGAACACAAGAGGGATATTTTTCACACAATTCACCCCCAAATTGTATGGCCCTCTTTTTTGTCTGTCAGCAAACTCGTGCTATATCTTGTTGAGCATTGTCTCCCACCCACAACAGCCCCAGCAATGTACACGAGCGTGTGGGTTGGGCGCAGAGTGAGGGAAAATGCTGGAAATTCTCACCTGTTCCCGATCGAAGGTGATTGTTAAATCGGCTATAGCTAAATCTGCCCGTTGCTCCAATAATTCACGTACCATACCGTCCCACTCGCTGGTTTTCCGGTTAGACATGGTGAGACAGAGAGTGAACATTGAGCACTGGGAATTCCATTTGGGACCCCAAAGCCACTGTGTATGACTCGTAAATTTGTACTTCTCCTCACCCAGTTTCTTTGTTGTAGCTCCCATATCGTCCGTCAGGTGCGAGTCTGAGGGTGTAATTGAAACCTAGTATCTTGGAGATTTCGTGAATTAAGTCAATGGCGTATCCCTCAAATTGATCATTTCCTGTCAATTTCTCCGCCGAATCCTTCCGCATGCAGTACGGCGAACTCTGGCGAATGGAGAGAATAATAACCATCAGGATGAATGGATTTTAATGGATTTCCCATGTTTCTCTCGGGCTTAGCCTCGTTCTTCCCACATCGAAAAATCGATTTGGAGGGAGATTTTCTGCCACAATTCTGAGAAATCGTGTCACATGCACTTCTAAGGAATATTGTGGATTCAGCGGAATTCCGCATGAATACACCATCAAATGGAACAGCTAAAAACTCACGAGAATTGTCGTGACAACGAGTGTCTTGTTCTTGAGATTCTCAACGATTTCCATCTGCTGCTCGCCGTAGGTTTTCGTGAAGTTCACACCTTGCGTGGAATTCCACGTGCCGGCTTTTCGCAATCCCAGCGGTGACAATTCCACAATGTCCAGCACAAAGTCCGTGCGGAAGCCCTGATGGTCGAACTTGATGACATCCGTGAGTCCGCGGATCTCCACCTGCGGAGGTGAGTGAGAAAATCAAGATTTTATAAGATTCTTTGACGATTATGCGTGGCGATTCTGCATCACGTACAATCTTCATGTAATTTATGAGGCTGTATCCGTGCGGCCAAGTGTCGGACGCATCGCAGGACAGGGGTTGAATATCGATCTGCTGGCTGGTGTCCAGGTCATGGAGGGCCTTTGCAAACAGGTGAACAGCATCGTACATGAGGGCAGTTTCCGTTCGTATCACGGAAATGTTTGTCTGCACAATGTTGAGGGTGGAACGAGAGAGAGTGGAAAAAATGTGGAAAAAGTTTTTCAGCATAAATTTTTAATTAATCAGCCCCAGGACAAAAAATGTCCCTTTTGTGTGCGCCCATACAATAATTGTTATTTGAGCAGGCATTTTTTTTTTAATAATTACTTCCTCGTGTCGTCGCCAACGGAGAGAGGAGATTAATTAGAGGGATGCAAAATTGTAGGCTAGCTCGTCATAATTGCGTTACATTCGACTATGTGGCTTGCGATGTTGTGCAATTATGAGATAAATTGTACTGTGCAAAATTCATTTATTAAGCCACTGACTGGTAATCCACGCTGAGTCGATAAGCTCTCGTGGCATTTCACTGAGATGTGGTCAATGATTTTGTGGGAATTTCTCTGTTCAGGCAAAGTTGCTTTACGCTAATTTCATGCACTAAACACACACAGCATTTTCGGTGGTTTTATTGACTTTCGCACGATAATGCAGTGCATTTACATTATTTGTGTGGTAATTCAAGGGGCTTTGCATTTGAAATTGCAGGGCAATGAGGGCTCAATTGTATTTCAATTTCAAAGCACTTTCACTCACCATCTTGCCGAAGAACGTCTTCCGTCCGGCTTTCGTCTCGCCGTACACCCAAGTGTCGATGGTGTCTTGGACGATGGCCTTCTCTGGGTCCACGAGGCGGAAGGAGGTGATGTTCGTGCCGCCGTACTTGAACTCATCCAGATGCACCAAGTGCAGATCCAGCGAGGTGATCAGATAGCTGTGATAGTCGCTCATCATGCCGATCTGCTGCGCCTGCTTCAGCACCTCGTAGATCTTGTCTGTGCTGCAATCCAGCACGATGTGGGACTCGGCGGAGTTCTTGATCTGCTTCAGCAGCGGCCTGTAGTCGCCGGACTCGCTGAGCTGTCGCACTGTGATGGGCAACTCGTTGGGCCCGTGCGCCTTCAGCAGCTCCTGCAGTCTCACCAGGCCCTCGTTCGTCTCGTAGATGATGGTGAAGCTCTTCCAGCCCCACGCGCGCACGATGTCCACGAAGGCCTTGGACAGCATGCTGGGATGGGGATAGAGATTGACCAGGCAGCTCTCGCGGCGCAGGCGATAGTCCCAGCGCGTCTCTAGGTGTGGTATCTCCATTGTGTCGCAAATGCTCTGGATGTGACTGGCCGTGTGGGCGGATTGTGGGCCGAAGATTGCCGCCACGCCGGTTCGCAGCAAGTGGCAGACGCGCTTGGAGGCGTGGAAGCTGTCCAGGGGATTTATCTTCTCCACTTGAGCGGATAACTTGGAGCGCGGCAGAACTGTGCGATCGGAATTTATCTTCTCCACGGCATAGCGGAAGGCCACCTCTTGGGTGTCATCGCCAGGATGGAAGAGTCCGCCTGTGGAAGGGTGAGGATGATAGTCATATTTTTCCCTCACAACACTCTCATCACTTCTCCCCGGCGTGACAAGTGAGTGGATTTACGGGGAGAAGAAAAAAAGGGAATCCTTTCACACTCATACACACTCCTTCTCCCCAGGACGCAATCAATGCGAAGGAAGGCGTGAATATCGTGCGTTTTTTCCTTGCTCAACCACAAGAGCACAAAATGCCGTGTATCCTTTCGCAAGGAGTGTCTTGACGTGAGGGTTCAAAATTTCATGGTGAATCTTCTGGGACTGGTAAGCTTAGCTGGGGATTTTCTACAGAGCATTGTTGGCTCGGCAGAGGCGAACGGTGTGGATTTTCTGGACAAAGATGGTAATTAGGTAATGGATATGCTGTGTGAATATTTCATATTTCAATCTACTTAAAACTGATCGCCGTAATGAATGCGATTCCAGAGGAATTTAGCTTTTGAAGTGCATGATTAAAAACAAATTAGGTGTTAAATCATTGGAGTTGATTCAATAAATATCCTCATTATATCGTTGGAAAGTGCAATCAGATATGCAAGCATTGAATATGCTTAATATTGATACTATTATAGACTGGGAATGCTATTTGAATTATTGTAAAATACATTTATCGCAGATTTATATCTCTACTCATAAATTCGTGATTATTTACTTAACTCTCAGACTGACAGTTTTAATGATTTTCCCGTGAAAGCTAATAAGGTAAAAAGGGTCGAAAAGTTGAGTGGGAAATTGCGCTGGAAAGTTTTCGGGTTATAATTCTCATTCAACTCTCGCTTAGTTAGTCTGAAAATGTGTTTAAGACTGTGCAACATTTTGGCGTTGCAACTTGATGTGTGTAATGTATTTATGAAAGTTCGGCACAACTTCTTCCGCTCAACTCAATTATGATTTTAGCCTAATTTTCAGTGAACTGCAGAATTTTCAAACACACACACACTATTTCGCCCTTTGATCACACGAGTGTAAAATTTCGGTGAAACTTTGAAGCCCCACCGAAAAAGGGGGTTTATTATTCATTTTTCCCGCTAACTTTTTAAATTATTTGTTGTATGTGAGTGTGAATAATTTGTCATGAGGAGGGTTGGGAGAAGAAAAGGAGTGAGACTTGCTGAGGGAGAGTCAAACACACCCAATGAGTTATAATTTTTTATTATCTCTCTCTCTTTTCACGCACAATTCTTGGGCCGCTGCGAAATGTGTCTGTGGTCTGTGGGTGGATGAACACAGAGATGAACACAGAGAGAGTGGGAGATCTTGGGGTGATTTGCATAAGAAAGGGACTTGAACATCCCTCAAACCAATGGCGAAGGAATTCGCGCAGTGTGAGGAATCTTGGAATGTCGCAAAGTATTCTTGCGCGCTCTTCATGCTATATTTGTCCAGCGCGGAAGTTTGACGCTGGCAGAGTGAGTGACTCACCGATTTTGATGATATCTGGCAGACAGTGCGTGGTTTTGGGACAGAGAAGTGCACAGAACACTTGGAATATCACAAGAAATCGATGCATCTCGCACGGAATTCACTGGGAACGATGCACGGGAGTGTGTTGCGGCTCACGGGGATGCCATTTGGGGGGCGAGAGAATGGTGTGCCACTGGAGCTGGGTGACTTTTCACTGACACCGCGGACGGCCGGAGTCCGTTGTCACCATTGTGAGGCTGATATTACAACTAAAACACTCGCTGTCCGAAGATTTTTGGATGCTGCGCTTCACTCAAGCGTATATGTACACACTTCTCCATTGGAATTCGATAAAATTTTCCCCAGGATGCCAAAATCACCCCCAGCACGCTGTCTCTCTTTGTCCCTTGGCACTTAGAGGGTTCGTTGGAGAGGGATGAAGAGGCTTCTGTCGAGGGAAACGTGTGCGCTTGCGCGCAGGAGCGTCAAAACATCACCCTCTCTGCTTGTGTCCTGACGGAGAAACGGCGACCAAGATGGGGAAGGATGTGTGGCTGTGAGGGTCCCGGGAAGCTTTCAAATGCCGCTGCGTCGGGGTGGGGGTAGAGCTTTTGGCGAGCGGAGGAATTTAGTGGGATGATTTTCGCATCTTAGCAAAGACATCCCAGATGAATACAAAGCATTCACTCCTGAATCACCCTGTCGTCGCTTCTGGTTCTGGGAAATACCACTTTTGTGATGTTTCCCTGCATCCTGTGGAGGTAATTTAGCTCCCGCCCATTGTTTAATTTATCGACACAGCGTGGCAAAATTGCTTATTGTTATATTGATCAAATGCGGTGCTTTACATGATGCTGATACACAATTTTCACATTGAAATTCACCATGCTTCCTTGTACCATGAGAATCACAAGAAAGTTCCTGGGAAAAGTGATAATGAATTGACAGGGAAACAAAATTTATGGTGCATTTCTAATGCCAAGAAAAGTATTTATCACGAGATTTTGAAATGTTTTGCACAGTGAAGAGACAAAATTTTGTGCACAAGAGCAACTTTTTCCGGACTTAATTCAATCTCCTTAATTGCATTCAGTGTTAACTCTTGGAAACATTAATTTTCAGTGTTGCAAAACAGCATTTAATTAATGCTTGGGTATTTGCTTGGCGGGTTTTAGGTGTATTTTAGGGGATTTTCACCACAGTTTCAACCGTATTTTGCCAATGATCCTCGCCAAGGTAGGAAAGATTGCAGTGCATTGAAAATGCGGATGAACTTTTAATACTTTAATCTCCGGTGAAAAGAAAGGCGGACTTTTGATGAGAAAATGCCATGTGTCACGATGAGTTGGCGAATGTTATGTTGGCTGGAAAATTTCATATCACAACTGACCCACATATATATTAGCCCAGCAATATCTCATATCGTCACAGTATCGACGAGTGGGCGGGCGAATTGATCCAATAACTGGACGAGAGATGGCTTTAAAAATTGAATCCAATATCTCAGTGTGACACACATGCAGAGGAATTTCCTCGTCACTCCTCATCTGAGCTGTTTACAATCAATTTTCATTCACGAAAATACCGTGAAGCCTTCGTGCTTTGGCTCTTGTTCAAACATTCACTTTCTTCCTCGTCATCTTTTTTTCTTCTTCTTCTGTGTTTGGGATCTTCTCGACACGCGAAAATTCTGGCGCGCGCGATGTTTTGGGCAGAAGAAGAAGAAGCTGAAGTGCGCGACGCTATTGCAAAAATGTCTCAGCCAATTTTCCCGCCAATCCCTCACGGGCAATTGATGATTATCTCACTAACACGACTTTGGTTGTGTTCACAGTGGGAAATTTGTCGTTTTGTAGATGGATTTTAATTGAGTCAATACATTATTTCTCTCGTGAGGAGGCAAAATAGGTTTAAATATAGATGCTTTTGAGACACTTTTCAAATCATTTAGACGCATTTTCCTTCAAATATTTGCATTAATTTCTCATCAGAGAAGCGCTTATCGTGGCAAAATATTTGCCAATTAGACTTGGTGCGATGGAGTGAATGAAATCTAATTCACAGGAAATTCTTCTCATTGTTTTTCCCAACCAACTCTGGACTGGATGCAATTTCGCAAGACGATGGCGAATGGTTGAAATTGCAGCATGTGCTGAAGACAAGCTTTCTTCGACGTGCTGGTCGTTATGTTTGGGTGAAATGATGCCCTTTTTTTGCTCTGCACTTGATTAATTGGACTGTTTTCTGGGGGGGGAGGGAGAAGGAGAAGGGAAAATTTCCCATTTCAGGAAGAAAAGTCATCAGTTTATTAATTTCCACCTCAAACTCCACACTCAACTTGAGTCACTCTCAAGATGTACAAACTGTGGAAATGCCCTGAAAGTTTACTAATTTGTATTTCCACTCATATTCACGAGGGGATTTTCTCACACTCTCACACAACAAGTCAAGATGCAGTGACTGTGAAAAATCAGTACTTCTTCCTCAAGTTTGCTTACTTTTTTCCTCTCCTCGTTCTTCGTGCCATTTTCTCTGCGCCCAGAATGATGTTTGGATGATTTATGGGTGAAACCATTTTTGACTTCCACTTTTCTTCTGCGGCGAGAGAATAAATGAGAGAACTATTAGTGGAAATTGTAACGAAAAACTCGCAACAATTGTTGGTACAGCGCGCTTTGTTGTAAAATTTATATGAAGAGAGAGTTTTGTGTTTACTTTTCATTTAACTAAAAGGTCTCGAGCATAATAATTTATCGGACTTTTCCGCGCGCATTCACTGCCAATTAACTTGTGGGCATAATTTATGTTAATGAAAGTTACTCTGTTGTTCCTTGCCACCCTGCAGATGGGCAGGAGTACAGTCTGTGGCGAAGAGACTGGACCCTGAGCGTGATCGTCGTGTGATCACAGTGTTTTCCTCATGTGTATTTTATTTATAGTTGATGCTGATGAATTTGCCTCCTCCTCGTCGGCAGCTCTCAGTCGCTGGCAAAGTGTCGTGGACACAAGTTTGTCGACTTTTCCGGCCCGAGAGTGAGAGTGGCATCTTTCTGGGTCAGTGTATAAATTAATTTTAACTCCGATATTTCCCAAGTGGCGCTTTTTCCCGGCGCACGCGACGAAGAAGTGCGCGCCCAAGACGGCAAAATGAGGATGCCTTTTGTGGTTCTCTTCGCCGTTGTGGCCCAATTGGCGATGGCGAGTGGAAAGAGATTGATACCGATAGGTAAATAATGGGATGATGAGCGCTGATTGTTTACAAAATGGTGCTGTGTGAGATAAAATTTGCGGTTTTCCACCCACCGAAAACAGGCGGAATTTTCAACAGCAACGATTATGAGTCGGTCATCGCCTTTCATTCGTCCGTCAATCGTGTAAATATGCACGAGAGGAGGTTTGAACTGAAGCCAATCGTGAAGAATGTCACCGAATGGGATAGTTTTGTCACGGAGAAGATTGGTAATTATGCTGCAGCATCAATTACACAAATAGAGCACTGATTATGTCTTCATTTGTGCATTCTTTCAAGTGTGTGAATTAATAAGCGAAGGTGTTGCTGCAATCTTCGGGCCGAGTTCTGTTCAAGCTGCAGGTAATCAAGAAATTGAATTATTCCATACAAAAGGAGGATAAGTGACGGATGAAAATTGCAAATGGAAAAATCACAAAATTGAATATTCATTCAAATGACGACGTGTGAGATGTTTTCTCACATTTCCACACACGCTCCCATCGACGATTCTCCATCACAGGCGCTGACTTAAGTATACATTTGACGTGAGAGGCTAATTTAATTCCCTCCCTGAGACACACACACACATTTTCTGACGTTGGGGAAATTAATTATAAAATCTCGTGATTTTATCACCAAGTGTCGTCGTCTTGTCTGCTGGGTGAAAGAAAATACATTAGCAATGGTGCTGCAGAGTGCACCCATTTCACACTTTCCATGAACTTTCCCAGCGTCATAGGGGAGAGAAGAAGTTATGTGCTCGAGATTTGCTGTCGCTGGGAAACTTGCAAATTTCGTTATATTGTCACACTCTCTTCTGGGTGTGATTGCTGTAAAGTGGAGAAGTTCGACGAGGAGAGCGAAAATGTCTCAAATTCATCCAACTGCCAAGAGAAGATGTGCAGTGTTGAGTGAAATTAATCCTAAAGTATGATTTCATTCGATTAGTGTTTCTTTCAAATGCAATTTCCCCCCAAAATTGCTATATTGATTTTCCTCATTTCGTCAATGCATTTTCGGTAAATTGAAAATCGACGAGTTTCTCGAAAACTATCAAGAGTTGCCTTTTGATAAGAAATAAGGAAAATCACATTTAACTTAGAAAGAAACTCAATTTTCACTGCATTTTCCGTTCTGATTGCAATTCAAAGATATTTGATGTTAATTAGTTGAGAAATTCATACGAATGGATATTTTTCTTAAAATCACATGAAATCATTCAAATTGATGAACATTTGGATGAAAAATATCAAATATGGTGAAAAATCATAACGAATAATTCTAAATTCTGAATAAAATCAATGAAATTACGCAAATTATGAATTTGATTCGGAAAAACTAGTGACATAATCATTATTTGCAGAGAAATCTCATCATTGCAATTGTAAATTGTACAGGAAAAATGTGAAAATTAGCTCTTTACGAACTGTTTAGGTTTTTTCCACTTAATATTGTGAATTAATTTATCAATTCTGCATATTTTAGTTAATATTTCAATAACTAACTAATGAAATCAACTGAAAGGTTTTAAAAATAATTGAAATTCACTCATATTATCAATTTAATGGACAATAAGTGCGAGTTTGCAGAGAAATTAGTCTATCAGGAGTGACAATTTGGACTTTTGCTAGTTTTCACCCGTCGAAATGTAATTAAAAGCACCGATTTTATACAGAATATTAATTTGAATGGAGTGGAAAAGCATTGAAATGCATTTGGTGAATTTCCATAATGCACAATATTCTATTCTCCTTCCCTGGTCGTCTTCCTAAATTCCCGGACAATCGATATTGCGTGACACTGATGATTCCCGATGACACCTCAATGAGCCTGACGCCCAGTGGGTGGCCTCTATCACTGACGCGGGCTGCGGTGCTCGTTACGCATGAGGGTGCAATCTAGGTGCAATCACATCCGTCCATCGGAAACAATGCGACACGGAGCGACGTTTGAGGGTTCGCATTCCAAGTGTGTGTGTAATTGTTGATGCTAAATCCGCAGGAATTGCCAGTGCCATTTGTCACACAATGGAAGTGCCACACATCATAACTCACTGGTCACCAGAGCCACTCGGTGGCCAGCGTAGCATTGGCTCAATGACGCTCAATGTCTATCCGGACAGCAATGTATTGTCACGTGCGCTCGCCGACTTGCTCGTGGACTACAGCTGGAAGAGCTTCACAATCATCTACGAGACCGACGAGGGTCTGATGCGTCTCAAGGATGTCCTGCAGATTCATGGGCCTCAGGATAGCCCGATAACTGTGCGCCAGCTGGGCGAGGATCCGGACTACAGACCGCTGCTGAAGGAGATTCAGACGTCTGGCGAGAACAACATTGTGCTGGATTGCGAACCAGACAAGATCCTGGACATTCTTCGGCAGGCGCGCGAAGTGAAACTACTGGAAGATTATCAAGTATTCATTTTGCAATCTTCCCAAAGTGCTCATCAATTTATTTATGAATTTCTGCCTTGCAGAGCTACGTTATAACGTCTCTCAACACGCACACGATTGATTTTGAGGAGCTGAAATTCGCCCGTTCCAACATCACGAGCCTGCGTCTGATTGATCCGAAGAGTTATGAACTGAGGAATGCCGTGCATGATTGGGAAGAGGGTGAGAAGCGCTTCAATCGCCTCTTCCGCGTCTCGCCGGAGCATGCAAAGGTGAGGCGTTAGTGCAATGCATGGGAATTGTGTGTGAAGCAATCCGGATGCTTGCAGACCGAGCCCGCCGTGGTTCACGATGCTGTGCGCGCTTTTGCGGCCGCTCTGCAGGAGTTGGACAGCTCAGAGGAGATTTTCGCAGTGCCGATGAGTTGCAAACACCCGTCGCAATGGCCACACGGACTGAGGATTGTCAACTACATGAAGCTGGTAATTAAACTTTTGCCTATCTCACGTGTCACGGACACATCTCACCACATTTCTTCCCTCGCTGGCGCACATTTTCCTGGCGTGTATTGTGCAGAAGACTGAACATGGCATCACAGGACCAATCACATTTGATGATTTAGGTGAGAGTGAGGCGAGATTTTTGGCCACTTTTGCCCTTTTTCATGCTCATTCTACACAGGGGCAAAAGTCTGGCGCGCTTTGCCGCTGCTAAAGGGTTAAATTTCACCTCTTGAATTACTAAACATGACGCTTCTATTTACAAACAATCTAATTTGCAAGGTCGGCGCACGTATTTCGAGCTGGAGATCATCGAATCGTCAAAGGATGGCTTTAAGAGAATTGGTGAGAGAAGTTCTTTCTGTCTATGTTTGAGTTAATTACAGGAGGATTTCTTATAACTTATTCCCCCTCTTGACAGCAAAGTGGGATCCAACACATGGAATTAACTACACAAGAACTCAGAGTGAAGTCGATTCGCAGATTTTCGAATCCCTGCAGAATAAAACCTTCATTGTGGCGTCACGTATTGGTGCTCCATTTCTCTCAGTGCGGTACGTTTTGCTCGCGTGTTTGCTTATCATTGCTTCCTTCTGTCTCACTTCCTCAATCCCTCCGCCACAGGGAGCCCAAGGAGGGCGAGTACTTTGAGGGCAATGCACGCTACACAGGATACTCACTCGATTTGATGGATGGCATCGCCAAGATTCTGGGATTCGCCTATCGGATCGAATTGGTGCCGGACAACAGGTACGGGTCACTGAACAAAGTCACAAAGAAGTGGGATGGACTGGTGAAGCAGCTCCTGGATCGGGTGAGTCTCTGAATCCATCTCAAATTGACCAATTTACCTCATGATTGTGTAGTTGTGATGGCAGAGTTGCTCTGCCAATTGATTCTCCGCCTCTTCCTCTCTCTCTCTCTCTCTGGGGGAAGTTGAGGCCCTTGGGGATGATGATGATGATGGAAAAATCCATGAGGGAGAATGTATATTTGTTGTATTATTAATGCCGGCTTTGGTTATAATATGCAGAAAGCTGACTTGGCTATTTGCGACTTGACAATCACCTACGACAGGCGAACTGCTGTGGACTTTACGATGCCCTTCATGACCCTGGGCATCAGTATTTTGTACGCCAAGCCAGTGAAGCAGGTTCAGTATACCACTTTTTTTCTGCCACCCTCTCTCAAGGGGCACTTAACTTGCCCATTTGACGGCGAAATGACCGAGAAATTGGCTCAATGGATGGCGAAATTCTTGGGAGATTTTTTTTCTTTCCCCCATTTTGAAACTGTCCATTGGAATTCCGCCCATTTTACGGCCGGCGGCGGCGGAGGAAAAAAGAGAGGCAAATTAAATGCCCCGAAGAATTAAATGACTCACTCTCTTTCTCCCCCAAACAATTCCCACCCCTTGAGCCCATTTCCCTTCTCACACGGGCTCTCGATAGAGCTTTTGGAGGTGATATAATAAAAAATTAATTATGTGTAAATTATTTAGCCTCCGGATTTATTCTCATTCCTCAGTCCATTGTCATTGGATGTGTGGATTTATATGGCGTCGGCCTATCTTGGTGTCTCTGTGCTGCTCTTCGCGCTGGCCAGAATGGCACCGGACGACTGGGAGAATCCTCATCCGTGCAACACGGTACAAACCTTCATTTTATCCTTGCCTTTCACATGTGTGTGTGTCTGTGTGTGTGCCGCAAATGAAGAAGAATGGGAGAATGAAAGCCACAGAGAAATAAAAACCTTTTTCCGCTCTCTTTAATCATCATATGTAAGCATGGTTTGGGGGTTGGAAAAGCTCTATGAAAATAGAATGTGAATTTGTGTGGTTGATGTTTTCCCATCCTTAATTAATTGATGATTAAGTTCCCATGAGGGGCTATTAGGTATCCTTGCAAGGATGGCTGCTGAGAGTGTTGTATTCTAATGAACTCTATGATTGTATCCCTTTTTCGCACAGGAGCCTGAGGAAGTGGAGAATATTTGGAATATGCGCAACTGTACGTGGCTGACAATGGGCTCCATTATGGGTCAAGGTGAGGAGGGCAAATTAGCATAAATTTCCGCTTATTCTTGCAATTAACAATCTCTAATCTCATGTTCATCCTGGCGCGGCACTCTAATGAATGACTCGTTGACTGCCGGATGGAACGAAAGGCTCGGACATTCTGCCAAAGTGAGTATTTGATGAGCAATTTGAGGTATTGTGGCTGAGTGTTTTCCATCCTCTGTCGGATCATTTGCATTTCTGGCTACGCTGGCAAATCTCATTGGGGATTTGTCGCTTGTCTCTCCCGCCGGAGGAAGATATATACTTCAATCTTTGCACTCTTGTAACTTGCAAAAAGGGGGCGGAAAAAGGAGGAATGAAGAGGGCGATCGAGAGAGAAGGAGCAGCGTGACACTGGAGAATGCGATTAATGTGCAATAGTGGCCAATGACAGAGGAAACACAATGGAAGATTATTGATGTTGGCGCTTTTTCGCTGTTGAGGTTGAGGAAATTGAATCTTGGCCTCCTCCGCAGGGCAATCTCGACGCGACTTGTGGCCGGGATGTGGTGGTTCTTCGCATTAATTATGTTGTCATCCTACACGGCAAATCTCGCCGCCTTCCTCACCATGGAGCGAATGGACGCCACCATTGAGAGTGCCGAGGATCTGGCCAAGCAAAGCAAGATAAAGTACGGTGCCGTCATCGGAGGCAGTACGCTGCAAATGTTCAAGGTGAGTCCATTTGCGCCAGGGCAACTCAGGTGAAGATGATAAAACGAAGTCACAGAAAGTTGGTGGAAAGTTTTCACCCTCTTGCAGGCGCGCACAGAATGTTGAAGGGAAGTTTTAGAAATTTAGAGCTAGAGAGAGTGGAAAATCTATAAACTGTTGTGATAAAACATGATAAAGCGGAAGAAAAGCTTTTGTTCTTTGCCAAATCGATTGCATTGAGAGAGAGAAAAGGCAATTATTTTTAGCTTCTGTCGATGACGTTTAATTTTATAGAGAGATGTGTAAAACTTTGAGGCGAGATTTCAAAGAAAACTTGAGAATCTCATCAATTTCGGGGCTCGTTATGGTCTGCACAAGATGGGCGGCGCGCGCGCGCTTGAGAATATCGAGGGAAATAGTATAATATTTTGCTGTGAAAATCCAATTACCCTTCAGAAGTTGAAAGGAATATACGCTTTGTATTTCGCTACACACAGCGATATTAGAGTGGATGCCACAGTGCTAAATTAGAGAGAATTTCACTGTCACTGAAGCGCAAGTCAAGGATGGTATCATTTAATAGGATCTCAAAGTATACAAGAATTTAATTGTCAGCGGTTTTGGCTGAAGTTTTCACATAGTATTCACATTGGAATCCTTCCATATGTTCAGCTGCAATTACTTCAATGTTGGAATACTTGAAGCATTTTCATCTAATTGTTCTCCAAAGTGCTTAAATCTGAGAAGCTAATGGAGTGGAGGGCCTTCCAATCTTCCCTCTTTCTTGTGCAATTTGAGGAAAATCCAAGGGGGAAATAGATGTCTCAATTCTATTTCAAATTCAACTACAAAACTGCTCAAAGTTTGATTACTTTAATAGCTATTCTCGTTCTTAACTCAAGACAATTCCCAAGTGACACAAGGATGACCAGACCGGAAAATGTGACAGTTAGTTAATTTCGAGGAAATCATATGAAAACTTTTGCGTTTAATATGCAATTAATTAGAGTCTCAAGACACATTTCAGCGCGCTCTAGCGCCCAAAACGGTGCCGAACAGTGCCCGAGTGTCAAATTCGGTGTCGATCGTATGTGCTAGTTCGCGGTTGGAATCGAGTCGTATGAGTATTCTATATGACCGACAAATGTATGCTCAATTACCCAGAACCGACCAATTTTTGGGCACCTTTTTGTAGTAGTTCTAGGCTTTGCTATATAAATGCGAAAGACTTCTAGACGCCGTGTTGCTTGGGAAGATGCAAGACAAGATTCAAGACAATTTGCAATTTACGCTGATCATTTGGTATTTGGAATGCTAAAGAAACTTGAGTGCTTTCAATTACACTTAATATGAATCGAAATTCATTAAATTTCTCGTGTTTCTGCAATATATTTGCAAGGAATGAAAGATTGTGGTCGATGGAAACTCAAGCGAACTGTGATCGTCACGCTTATTCACCCCTTAGGTGATGTCTAGAGGGAAGAGCGGGAGAAGAACTGTGAAGTGTAATGCAATAGGGGTAACTTGTTAAATTTTGCGATTTATTGAGTGAGTTCTCTGGCAGTTTTTTCCCCCTTTTCTCATTGGCTTTTATCTGTTTCTCGGTGGCTGGCCAGGAGTCGAATTTCTCCACTTATCAGCGAATGTGGGCCGCCATGGAGAACGCCCGGCCGTCAGTCTTCGCCAAGGACAACAATGAGGGAATGGAGCGCGTGAAGAAGGGAAAGCGCCTGTACGCCTTCCTGATGGAATCCACAACGCTGGAATACATCACGGAGCGGAATTGCGATCTGATGCAAGTCGGTGGCTTGCTGGACAGCAAAGGATATGGAATCGCCATGCCAGTCAGTATGTGCCATGTTTTTCCGTCACTCCTTATCGCGTCCCTTCCGCAAATCAATCATGGGATTTTTTTTCCGCCCTATCGGGTGAATGTATAATTTGTTGGGGCACTGTTGGAGCTCCGCATTCACTCTATTTCACACACAGAAGTAAGCAAAGCAAGAGGGTGGAAAAAATCTACTGAATTGCAATGTGAAAGTAGAGGAAACGAGAGTTCTCAAAAGACACTCTTTTGATAGATTTTTCAGAATTTTCTCTTTGATGGCCTTTGAGGTGAAAAGGATTCTTTTCTATTGGAATTTTAGCATGTCTTTTTTCCCACCCCCTCCCAATTGGGGTGGGCAAAGAGCTCTTGAGGGAATTGAGATTGCATCCAAAGGGGTTTGGGAATAATTCATGGCACGTTTCAGCGAGGAATTTCCAGTGGGGAATCACTAATTAAGAATTTATAAAAATATCTCTTATACAATGTAGGTAAATTGGGGTGGGATTGCGGAGTTAATTTGCGACTCTCTGCGTGGGTTTGGAGAAGAGGACAAGTTTCTCGTCACACAGTCCGGGGTTTGGGATTAAGTGGATGCACGAGTGAATTAGTTTGCATGATGAATTTCTCATTCGACCCACACTCACGGGGTAATTCATCAAGTTTTCTCGTGACTAAATTCACTAATTCTCTTTCTCAGTCCAGGGGTTGGGCCACGACGAATCGCCCTTGGTGGCAGTAAAATTTTGTTGAGTGGCTTGAATTGAAAGACGTCCACAATTTGCGGATTGTGAATTTTATTGATTGTGACCACAATTTTTATTTACATCTTTTCAATTAATCTTTATATATGGTGATAAAATTGGGCGGAAATGTTGTATTCGATAATAAAGTGAATTGATCTTTACGGGGGTGAATAAAATTGTCCCCAAAGCAGAGTTGAGTGGTGGTCAGAGTGTGGAATTTGCCATCTGTAATCTGTGAGATTGTTCAATCTGGCTGAAAAGGCGCCTTCAATTGGGCATCTCTCTCGTGTTAACCACTGAAAATTTGTATCGATTTCTCCCCCAACTCTCGGCCGAAGCCGTGTAAAGCTTCACTCTCTCTCTCTTGTGCGGTTATGCGTGAATTTTATGCTCCTTACCTATGAATTTTGGGGTGGGAGTAATATTTCCATTCATTGATTTTTATCCCCCAAATCGCTGGGGATTGCGAAAAATTGAAATGGATTAACCCAGCGAGAGTCGTGCAGAAGTGTGTGTGGAAATATTTCAGCCAAATTGCTAGTTTGTCGGCTCATGAAATCCTAATGAATGCCTATATAGCTCTTGTTCCGTGTGTACTCAACAGATTCGCCCTACAGAACGGCAATTAGCGGTGCTGTGTTAAAAATGCAAGAAGAGGGAAAACTTCATCAGCTGAAGACAAAGTGGTGGAAAGATGGTGAGTCAAAATAATTTATCTGCTGCCGCAGCATCCTAACTTTAGAGTGTTTATAGTGAGAATTACCATGAGATACAACATACGCGCGCACCCATTTTATTTATGGATTCCCTGGGATGAGTGAAAGGCACTCCATCCTTTTTGGAGTTGAAATTTCTGCATGAGAGAAAATCCCTTCGGGAGACTCGTGTGCCTTTAGACACTAAATCACATGAAATGTCGATAAAATTCCTACATTTTAGATAAGCGAGCGAGCGAGAGAGTCGCTGAACTGCGATTTTTAGGAGAGTCGAAAGTTTCTCACGCACAAAACCCATAAATTGATGGGTTTTTCACTTTTTGGGGCCCCAAAATATGTGCCTAGGAGAGAGAGTCAAAGGAAGAGAGGAAGTGGAATTAATAATGCACGATGTTTTCTGATGTGAGTGAAAGAGAGTGAAAAATCGGGAAATCTGTTGAAATATGACAAGAAAAGTTTTTTTTTTCTCTTCTGAGAAAATCACACGGAAGCTCTTTCTCATTATGTTGCCACTCGAGGGAAGAGAAAAGGAAAATGTGAAGGGAAGAAGAGCCGGAAAAACCCCACGTGAAAAATAAGACACAATTTTTCCCAGGATCTTTCTCAACTTTCCTCCTCATCTGCGGACGCGCGCGCGGGTATTAAAATGAGAAAAATGTCCTGGATTATTTTTAATAAGTTTCTTGTCTCCGGGAAGAATGTTTTCGTGATGTCGGGAAGAAATAGTAAATTGTTCAGAGCACGTGAATCTAATTTGTTTGGTGGCTTTGGCAAAAAGGGTGGAATAAATAAAAAGAGCTTCTGCCAAAGCTCCTCCAGCAAATTGCATTTTTGCCTAATGCTCAATGAAATAATGTGGCTAATTAAAAAGCGATTTGCCATCCATAGAAGATCCATTTGTCATAAAGAGAAGGGAAAGAGAATTGACATTTTAGCTGTAATAATTTCTCAAGGGGAAGATATTATTTGTTTGAAGCATCCTTAACACTTTCCAGGACTTCAGACTTAATGGAGTGTTTAAAATAAGACTGAAATTAAAGGAAATCTAACTTTATACAATATTTCATGATTTTCTTCTTTTAATTGTTCTTTTGGCTGATTACACTGCAAGAATTTCAATTTTACACTCTTTTAATGTCTTTGACAAGTCACAAAGCGATTCATAAATTGTATGACAAATCCTAAACACGTGAAGAGGCGAAAACTTGTAATATTGTGCCAAATTTTAGTTCTTAATCATGAAATTCAATCAAAAATTAACTAAAATCTAAGTGAAACCATTAAATTTTACGTTTCTACCTCGAAATCGCTCCTGTTTAGTGAAAAATTGAGGTTATGATTGACTTAAGCATCGTTTCTTGATATTCTAAATTCCAAAATCACGATTTTCATTGAGTAAAAATACGCAATTCTACTGAGAAAGTGAAATTTCTTACAGTTTAGATTCCAAATTGCCTAGTTTAAGATATTATTTAGTCTTAAATCAGTCACATAACCTAGAAAAATATGTCAAAATTAGTATTTGGCTTAAAATTAATTTCTAAGAGTCAAATAATGAACGTCGTGAGCGAAATATTGCATAATTTGCAAGAGTTCTACTGATTTGTACACCACTTCTAGTCCATTATCTCCCCCTTGTAATTTCTCTATGAACGACTTTTATTCACTGGTTATCGAGCTTTGGCATTTTATCAGCGACAGAGCGAAGAAGACTGATGAAATGTGAGAGTTTAAACTGCTTGATTAGGCATTTGCGCGTGGGTGGAAATGTCCTTTGGCTGAAGGAAATTCCCAGAACGCTTTAGCCTCTGGCTCTTGGTTGCGGGCAATTGCCTTTGAGTGATATTAAATGGGTTGCCCAGAGAATGGGGCGCTTCTGGTCTGTGTGTGAGTGTCACATGATGAGAGTTCTGCCCATTTCTCAGCATCTCTCGCTCTCTTTCTTCCTCCGCCAGGACGCTGTAAATCGGAAACGACAAGTTCATCTGATAGCGCCGCCGAACTGGGAATCGATAATGTGGGTGGCGTTTTTGTTGTCCTGGCCTCTGGATGCTCCGTGGCTCTCATGATCGGCATCTTCGAGTTCCTCTGGAATTGCCGTCAAGTGGCTGTGGATGAGAAGGTGAGTGTCATTTGAATTTTCTTTCATTTTTCCTCTCTCTCTCTCGTCCAATGCGTGCTGCTTTTTCAACTGTCTATTATTCTCCTTCACTTTTCGCATCTTCATGTGCTTTATTAAACTTTTTCCTCCTCCACTCGTGCTATTTCTCACCTTTTTTTTCTTCGCCTGCATGGAGTGCTTCTGTTGTGAGACAGAGAGAAAATTTGTGTGCTTTTCTTTGTGGGCAATTTTGGGGGGGCGCAAATAGATTATATGCCTGTTTACATTGTTGACAGAGGAGGAAGAGCCGAGAGACACGCAAAAGTCACTTCTGACACATAATTTATTAGTTATTTACCTTGATGATTTACTTTTTGTATCACTTGCACGAGATATGATAAGAGGAGAACCTCTTCTCCCTTTTGCTATCGCATGAGCTTTCATCTTCCTAATCTTCCGCGCGTATCGCCAGAATCCGCCAGGGAGGCGTGAGAAAAAGCTCTCGCTATGTGTGTGTGTGAGAGAAAAGAGGGTTGAATTTCGCATCTGCAAAACAGTCAACAATTCAACCTTGAAAGCCACTCAGGTGAAATACTTGATGATACTTGAGGATGTGAATTTTGAGAATCGCTGCTTTTCCTCCTGGGCTCGTGTGCCCTCCGCATATATTTATTCCACCCTCTTGCCACATTTTTCTCCACTTTCCTGTCGATTTCTCGCTCCGCGCGCCTGAAGTGACTCAAGGAGACTTCATCTCCTTGGAGAAAAATTGCCGATGGAGCCTTATTTTTTATGATGATTTGTCAATACTCAATCGATCATATTTTCTCTGTGTTTTGCATTCCTTTTGACTGTTTTTATATAGTTTTTTCTCCACTTTTCACATTCTTATCGTTTCGTTTTTAGTGGGGGTTTTTTGTGGCTTAAATTTTGCGTTTATAACATACATTTTGTGCATTGATTTTATGAGCATTTTAGAGGCTATTTTAGGTGGTTGACAATTTCCAGTTATAATCGAGTGACATTAAATGAAAAACCACTTGAAAAGGTTCCCGGATTTTGTGCCTATATTGTGCCTATATTGCGAAATTATTTGCATTTTGTGCCTAAAAACGACGCTTATGTTTTCGCATAAATTCATGTTGTTTACCATGAAGTGACATTGAGAATTAAATGAGAGAATTAATGTTCATTTAATTCTTCCTCCAACCCCTTTTAATTCAATTACAACACACATCCCACCGGGCGCGCCGATAAATCTCTGCCATGCAAACACACTCACCAAAAACCCTCGATGCCTGGTTATGTTCTGGGGAATTGGGCGCCCGGACGGTCAATTTATCGGTCATGGCGATGCTGGGCGGCAGATAACGCCGTGGGAGGCATTCAAGGCAGAGCTGAAATTTGCATTGAACGTTTGGATCACCACGAAGCCCGTTCGCGTTCATGGCAGTGGCGGCTCAACAGGTTCAAAGGGCTCATCGTCCAAGGCGGAGTCCGAGTCGAGGAGCACAGCAATGGCGAATGTCCTGAACACGACATCCAGCACGGCTCATCTCGACAAGATCGGCACGTCGTTCGGGCACAAGTAATCAATACTTTGGGCCGCACCATTCAATGAATAAAACAGTGTGTATTTGCCCGGGAAAGGTGCAAAATAAAGGCCAATTTGGACAATGCGATGCGTGGGAAAAGGAAGCCTGAATTAGCCATAAAGATAATCTCCGAGACTCCTGAGATGTGCTGCAGCAGCTGAGCCACTCTCGTGCCGACAATAAACACTCGCACTATTCTCATTTTATTATTTTAATTTAAATTAATGTCGCTCACCCTCAGAAATGTGCGCTCAAGACGCATACGAAGACCGCATATTAAATATTTCGCATGGTTTATATGACTAAGGACGATGTTGGAGGATGTAAGGCAACTTTAAGGAAGCTCTCAGTGAATTTGGCTATGAATCTATCTGAGGCGCACTTGCGTAATAGAAATTATTAAACATTAGGGCCGGAGAGAGAAAATGAATAAATGAGTTTAATTTTCTGTAGTTATTCGCTCTCAAAACATGTAAAACTTCTGAAAGTTTGTCAAAAGGAGGAAAGGTTCGTCGGGAGAGAGATGAAAAGTTACTTAAGCACGTGACAGTGAAGCAAGAAGAGTCAATAAAAGCAGGCACACATGATGGAGTTAATACATAAAGTATAATTATAATAATTCTCATGAAAATTCCAGCATTTCCTTTTGCCAAAGAAGCTCACAATGGATAGAGAAAGAGAAAAAGAGAGACTTTCAGGTAGTGAATTTCATGTGACATTCAGTGTGACAAATTCAATTTCATTTGCATTTTGCTCCTTTTCCCAGTGATGTGTTCACAAAGTTCATTCTCTCTCAGCACTTGCAATTCCGCCCATTTCAGGAAAGCACGTCGAAAAATCCTCTTTGTCTGATAAATTTCATTCCACATAATCAGCAGATGATGCAAAATGCTGAAAAGTGCACTTGTCTGAGCGCGCAAATGGAGATGAAATGCTGAATTCACTCACAAAGTGGTGAATATATATTTGGGTGAGTGGAAAATGAGGCCATTTCTCAATTTCATTCAACTCCTCGGGAAAAGTCGGGAATGAAATTCCCCATTGCGGAGTGTGAGACGCGCGGCTGGAGAAGAATGTCAATCAATTTGCATCTAAATTGAAGAGTTGAGCGTGAGAGTTAGAGCGATTACAGACTTGCCGATTATCCTCGAATCGGCGCGAACTCGGATCAATCGTCCGTGAGAGTTTGGAGTGTGTAAAGGTCGGATCAGCGATAATTCGTGGATGAATTGGCGCTAAACACACTCAGGAGTTATTCTTCTTTTTCGACACTAGCGACAATTTTGCTTCATTGTGTTTCAGTTGTTCAGCTGTCAGTTGATTTGCATACTTCAAAAGCGTGAAATTTAACGTTAAAATTGCGAAAATTGATGATTCGCAGAAGAATTTGATGATTTTAATAATCCAGGAAATCATTCGCAAGAGATTCGCCATTTTGCCTTTCGATAACCTCCAAAAAACAGCTGAACCTTCGATATATCGAGGGATTATTCGCGTTTTGTGGCTAAGCGAAGTGTCAGTCATACTCGCGTTCTTGCTGAATCTCCCATGGATAATCGGCTTGTCTGTAATCGCTGTAATCGCTCTAAGAAGATGTCACACATTGCTAAGAATTTTCACGCGCGCGCCCTCATTTTCTTCCTCTTCAAGAGGGCGCGAAGAAAAAAGAACATATTTATTGACTTCAGCAGCAGTACATAGATAAAAAAAGTTATATTTCTTCAGCAGAACTTCAACTACCAGAGACGCCTAAGAGGCCTAAGAGGTGGCAAAGAGAACGTATATATATATTGATTAGGTTCGCACCTCGCGTATCAAAGAGAATTTGGGGTAATAGGAAAAGTTGCGCGTGTGTCAATTAAATTGGCCGTTGCAGAAGTGATTTAGAAGTACTTCTCCAGATTCTTCCTCATCTCATGCGGACTGGTGCTCGGTCCGTGTCTCTCCACCGGCTGTCCCTCCTTGTCAATGATGAACTTAGTGAAGTTCCACTTGATGAAGTCAAACAGCGTCCCCTTCTGTTTGTTCTTGAGGAACTCAAACAGAGGATGAGCCGTCTTCCCATTGACGTCCACCTTCTCGAACAGGTCAAATTTCACCTTTCGATCACGCACGAAGCACTCAATCTCCTCACTTGTGCCCGGCTCCTGATGGGCAAACTGGTCACAGGGAAAGGCGAGAATCCTCAGACCTGCAACATGATTAAACTTATATTGAATTTCACGTCAAACTGAGCATATTGTTTCACATCACAACGAGACAAAAATCCACTCAGTCTTTGTCCTGTTTCTTGCTCTTGAGCAAATGAAATTCTCTGGGAAAACTCTCCTCCTTATATTGTGTGGCACAAAAAGTGTAATTTCCCACAATATTTCTCAAAGTTTCCTCCAATTTAAGTAAAGAGCTGCAGAGAATTGTTTCTCCTACAGTTAGAAAATGGGTTTCTTTGTCGTTGGACAATAAACAGGGAAGTGAAGAGAGTGTGGCAGTAATTTTAAGTCCTCTCGTTTGCCAGCATAATAGAGTAATCTTACGGCGGCAATAAGTAGTTATTGCCATAGTTGAGTTTAAGAGCTTTTTCATTTCAGTTATGACTATAAATTGGTGATTTTTATTCACTCACTGCCAGATTCTGTCTAAAAAACATCGCCTAACTTTGCTCTAGCGAGATTTTGAGCAAAAATTAATTAAATATCTCTCAATCGTATTTGAGTTTGAGGGTCAAAAACGTCCCCAGAAAGTATAAATTTAAGCGTATTTTTGCAATGAAAAGTCGGAAATGTTTTATGTATTTTTCAAAAGCTCTTCTTCTGTTTAACTGCTAAAAAATTTAGATATTTTACTTTGAAAAATGGCTTCTTTGATAAGCATATTAATTTTAGATTCTCCGAATCTTCCTAAAATGTTCTTAGATTTTGAATGAACACAATATTTGCCATATATTTTCATTTTTTTCTAAATTGAGAATTAAAAAAAAAAAGTACTTTAAGAACTTCACTTTATAAATAGCAATAAAATGAGCTGGAAAATTCACAAAATAATTGTTACAGAGCAATATTAGCCCTTTAATGGACGATTAGAAGGTGTTTTGAGGTAAATTTAGTCAATTTCGCAGCGTTTTTTAACGCTAAATTCTCAACTTGTTCTCTTGATAAATGGCAATCTTCCACGATAGAGTCGTTAATTTATCCTTAGCTGAATGTTATTTGATCCTGTTACTGACCTTTGGCCTCTGCGAACTCGTCGTAGAGCTCATTGAGCTCCTTGTAGTGCTGCGCCGTGTAGCCGCACTTGGAGGCCACGTTGACGATCACGAGCGGATGGCCGCGGTATTTGTCCAGGCTCACCGGCTGTCCTTTGATGTCGTTGGCCGTGAAGTCATACACGGACGTGGCCGTCTTGGGGTCACCCTGGTCGGCTGAGCACGCCATCACTCTGCAAAAGGAAAGGACACAGCACAGGTGAGCTCGCCCCATTCATCATCCCTCAGCACAGTGACTGCCGGACACTATTATCACGGTAATTTCACGGCCAGAGCCACACGGAGTCCCTGAATATTCATTAAAATTTTATCTGCGGAATTTCTGCTCTCCTGCCAGTCTTAATTTAACGTTTTATTAGCCAGCGCCGTGCTTCAGCATTGCGCCTGGATAATTAATCAGTGGGCAGCTCTTTTTTTTTATCGCGCGCCACAGCTTTTATGAGCCGCATGGCAAAAAGCTCACCCTCTCTCTCTCACCCTCTCTGCTGTTGTTGTTGTGTGTTAATTTGCAGGAATATTCACTGGCACATCATGCATGGGCGGGGGGGTGAAAATTTTTCCATCTTTTCAACTGAATGAATAATATTTAGATGAGATTTTCAATGTGAATTATTGAGGGGAAGTGTTGCTATACGAAAAACCCATGGAATCTTCATCCTTGAGTCACTTCATGGATTATTTAATTAAGCACAATTTTCCTCAAAATTGCCTGAATTAATTATGCGAAAAGATTCTCTTGAGACAATTTCATTATCAAAGAGCTTCACTTTGTCTCACTCGTGCTCTCGATTTCTCAATTTATTTTATTACATACATATATATGTGTATATATATATATTGTATGCCCAGAAAATACTTTGTAAATTTGTGTGCAATTTGCCTGAAAGCGAAGCAGCGACAAAGCTCACAAAAGTTTTGGACTCAAATAAATTTCCTGCTCCTTCTTTCTCTCTCTCTCTCTCAAGACTCTCTCGTGGTCTTGGAGGAAAATAATGCTTGGAGGAGTTTTATTGGTCTGTGAGGGATGCCAAGAAATACCAGGGAAATATTTTTTATCCACTCGGTTGGGTAATTATAAATTTTTTTCTTCTTCAACCACTGTCACATATTTTCCTTTTAGGCCACCCGCTTTTCCTCCCCCAGAGCTTGCCAATGAGAGAGAGGGAGAGAGAGAGAGTGAGAGGGAGAGAAAGTGAGTGGGCCAAAGGCAGCAGAAATACCTTGATGTGGTGGACAAAAGGCGAAGAGCAACAAAAGCCGCTCCAAGAGCCCCAAATCTCTGCGTGACACGACAAACAACCATAATTTTCCTCCTTTTTGCCGTGGGTCGGAAGAAAAAAAAAACTGTATGCGAACAAGAGTCTCTCAGGAGAGCTTTTCCTTGGGCGATGGGTGGACTTTTTCGTGCCTCCTTTTATACTATTATTGTAAATTTTCTTAAAATAATTCCCAGTGTGGATATTTTCCTCCTCGACGGGTTTTTTTTCTTCTCCTTATTCTTCAGCCTCTTAAGCCACTCCTCTGCGTCTCTGTGAACTTTTTCTTTTGCCCTTCCTTGGACGGCGTGCGCGATGGAAAATTCCTCCTGCGCCAGATGATGAGCAGTCCAAACTGAAAATTAAATTAGTCCTCACTAGAAATCATCTTCCTCTCTTTCCTCCATTCACTGCAAACGTGGGATATATTTAATCTCACAATCAGGGCTGTTTTAGTCAGTGAAAAACTCTCTCCAAAAAAGAAAAAAAAAACAGCACAAAAATTCTTCAAGCATTACATGAAATGGAAGAGCTTCGAATGAAGTTTGTGACAGAGTTAAGTTTCAAGAGACACTCTGGGTGGATTAAATTGAATTTTTGTCGAGGAATAGGGGAAATTAATAGGAAATCCATTTGGATGGTGCGGTTTATCAAATATTTATGCGGCACAGGAGAAAATCCTGTTGCAAAATCCTCGTTTTCGCATGATTCCCCAAAGACACAAGACGCATGAGGGTGAGTTTCTTGGGTGGCCTTTTCTTCCCACGCCATCGCACGTTCCTCCTTCTCTCTCTCTCTCTCGCTTTCCATGGGAAAATTCATGCTGTGCAATGATGATAATTTAGGATGACGATGGAGCAGAGGAGCAGGGAAAAAAAACTATAGTAAGAGAACTGGTGGGAGGGCAAATGGCGAGGTGAGATTACAAGTTTATTTTTGTTCCCAACTATAACATGTCAGGAAGTTTCCCCAGGAAGTAAACACACACACACACACAACATTTAATCCAATTATTAAGGCTCTACATCATTCATTTGTTCTAGCACTGAATCCACAGAGCGTGGTCGTGAAGAGAAACCCACAAAATTTATGTTACAAATTAGTTTTTGGGACACAAAAAAAAACGTGTGCGAATTTGTTCATCTCTCTCTCTCATCAGCCCTCTTTTTATTTGGGGTGTTTTCATGGCAGAAAAACTATGGCTCGTAATTGTCACGTCATGTACTGTCGCCTATCTGTCTGTTGGCTCTTTTGAAGCTGTCGACTCTCTTTCACAGCCTCCGGAGCTCAATCGCTGGCGTGCTAATCAGGAGAGAAAGAGGTTGGCGAGAGCAAAGTGGGGCAGAATTCACATGACGGGAAGGACAAAAGGCTACACAGAATGTCAAAGGACGATGATGAAAGGGGGTTATTTAAATCTCAGATAAACTCCTGACTTCTCCCGTGGAAAATGCCATAAATAGTGACGAAGTGAGGAAGAGAAGTGAGTCTCTTCGATGGCAAATTGGATGAATATGATGAGTTGTGAAAAGCCCAAATGATGGAATGGGAAATGACAAGAAACTGTTCTTCCTTTTTTTCCACCTAAATTCATCACCTCTTGATTCACTTTGGCCCTTTCTTTTTAGCATTCCGGTAATTGGACTTTTAATTAACATCCCTTTGGTTATTTTACTCTTCCAACCCCGCGGCAAAAGGAGACAAGTTCCTTGACTTTAACGAGCTTTCTTCGAATACACTTTGCAGTATTTAATTTGGCCAATATTTCGTCAACTCTTTCTTCTGCCTAACTTGACCATTTGCTGCGACAGCAGCAGAGAAAGGAGGCAAAAGTAATTACTCAAAAACTGTGAGAGCAGCTCCTTTTTCCTATTAATTGGATCCTCCCTTTCCGGAGTTTGGGGCACAGTGTTTTGAGGTGTGGCGGCGCTTCTTTTGCACCCCCAATGTTGGGGGCAAAGTGTGGAAAAACAAATAGACGAGTGAGGAGAGAAAATGTTGTGAAAATCATTTAATTTGATGATACTCCAATTGAGCTTCTTCAGCAAATTAATTAGCAGTGCAGACACGCGGGAGGAACGAGAGAAAGCCTGAGATATCGAATCGACAAACTTTCCTTTTCCCCCCTCTGAGAAAGTCAGGGCGAAATTAGGTAAATTCAGGCACGAAGAGTGCTTAGAAAGTGACACCCTGACGCTGTTGGGGGCGCCTGGAGGACAAGAGGATGGGCAGCAGGATGGAATTCTTGAGGGATCACAGCCCAGAACCCGTGGCTGAAAGTTTTCCATCCGCACAAATTTGGTCGGGCATTGCTTTTTGTGTGTCTCTGGCCTTCCTTTCGCCATCAGGAGGGCCCATTATTGGAATTTCCCACTCACCAGGCCATCACAGATACACACAACACACTTCTGCCATGGCAAAAGCTCGCACTTTCTGCCATCCGCCAACTTTTCATATTTCGTCATATCCTCGCGCGCGCCCCAAACGCCGCCGCCTCTCGTTGTGGCTGATAAACAATTTTGATAAAGCCCCAAAACACCCTCACGGCCTGAGTGACGATGATGGAGAAGAATATATTACAGATATATGAAAAATGTGCCTTTTTCGCTGTTTTTCTCTCTCTCTTCTCCAGAAAAAAAAAGAAATTGCCTAAGTCAAAAGGCCTTTTCATTAGAAATGTTGAAATATGAATTAGGTTTGCCGCGCACACAAAAAAGGGGAGAGAAAAAAGCACACACATTTTCCGAATTGAAATAACATTGCAAATTGGAATGAGAAAATTGGCAAAAATTAAATTTATAGCTCACGGCAAGTACGAATCTCAAGTCAAATTACCTTAAAATATATTAGAAATTCGTTCCACGAAATTGCCAAATATATATTTGCTATCGATTTAATCTTGCCGGGTAAGAAATGTAAAAGCAAAAATCTTATTACAATTTCTGTCTCGCTCTCCACCTTCCGCCCTCACTCTGCAATAGGATTAGGCTCCTCTAGGTGCTCCTTTTCAGCGCTCACCGAAAGGAAAAAAATATATATGATTGCATGGGAATTTCACGTGGATGGATTTAAATTGAATTTTTAAGGCTTGTACGCGGATCTGTGCAGTAATTCCCATAGAAATCAGCGTGGAAAAGAGAAGGAGAATGAGAGAGAGAGAGAGAGAGTGGGATTATGGTGTGGTAAATAATGTTGCTTTAATGACGAGGGTGAGGCGAAGTCGCAATAAAGACGCATGAGGAAAATATGTCAGAATGATCGCTAGTAAAGGAATTTAAGTGTCTTTCGCACTCCTTCCCCATCTTTCTTCTTTTTATTCACTCTCTCTCTCTCAACCCCCCGAGGGCGCTTCTATGACGGGCGGAAGCCAGAGAAAGAGATTAAAGAAACATGATTTGAGTTAATCTACATTTTCCAGAGACACTCTTTTACACTTTAACACACTCCGTCACCATTTTTCCCCTTTCGGCGCTCTTTCACCCTCGCGTGTGTGTGTGTGTGTGGCAAAGGAGAGCTCATAGAAGTCCTTTTTTATTGTGGAAATTTGTACAGATTCTCCGTGTGACTTTCTTCTCTGCACGGAGATTATGAAAAATGATTTCTCTGTGTGTGAAAAATGTCTCCCCACAAGTGGCAGAAAAGGAAAATATAGGCGAAAAACTCTCCCTCGGCGTGAATTTCCACGCTATTCTGGGCCAAATTGAATTCTTGGCATGGGTGGATGACAATAAAAGGGACTGAAAGGATTGTGAAAATGCAATTCAAATTTTCAACTTTGTCCACTCTCCGGCTTCGCCTCCGTCGGAATACCCTTTGACCCATTTATTTTCACTGTCAGTCCAAACGTTCAGCCAAAATCTCGCTTTTGGGGTTGTGTGTTTTCTTCCCTTTCAACCCCAAATTCACCCACCACCAATGTGTTTTCCTATTTCCCCTGTTTTCCGCACAAAATACTTTACATTTGCTGTCTGTTTTTTCTTCTTCTCTCGACAGGAACACGTTTTTTTCCCTCACAGATTCTTTTTACTAGGAAACAGAGATGGAAATGGTCAAGATTCTATTGGCGATCTTGATTGGAATGCTCCAAAGGGACAGATATTGTGATCGGAAGTGTTTCACATGTTTTAATGCTTTTCTAACCCTTAAAACCATCAAATTTATGTCTAATCTGGGAATATTTCACATTTCCCTAACAATTTGAGTAATTTTGTTCAAAATAATCTCATATTGGCTGAGAAAATGCTTGAAAGTCAATCATAACCTCAAAAATGTCATTTCTGTCTAGAAGAATGTTTCTTTGCGTGATGATTTCCGCGGTTTGCGCTTCAAAGTGCCAAAATCTAGTACAAATATTTTGATATTCACAATATTTAATCGATTCAAGTTTGAAAGGATTAAAATGCGTCCAAGAAGGATTCATAACCTAACAATTAAATTAGAATTCTTCTACGCTTTTTCGAAAGGCAAACAAATTCCTGGTATTAAATGAGTGTAAAAAATGCCTTCAAAGACGTTCAGAAGTGTCTGAAGTGTTGAAGATTCTGCACAGAAACTGCAGAAGTGTGTCAAGAAGTGGTATACAGATTTAAGGCATATCTTATCTCCCCCATGGAATTTTGTCTAGAGCAGGAGATAAATTGAAATGTGAAAATTGTTAGTTTGCGTCCCTCTTTTGACAGATTTGTGTCACTTTTTGCCCGCAAAGTAACTCCCGACCATCATAATAATCATCATGTTGATGAGCAGTGATGGAGAAAAGTTTCTCTTGACCTCAGGATGGCAAATAGAGGCGAGAACATCAATCACGCAGTCTTGCAAGTGGGCTCAAAGAAGCGGCCAATCAATGTGTTTTGGCGCAGAATGGTTGTCACGAAGACGACTCAAGTTGGGTACAACAATTAAATTACATTATCTCGTGTTTCTCTTCCCCCTTTTTCGCAAAAATAACTCGTGTGTACTTTTCGCACAGAGAGAGAGAGAGAGAGAGAAAGTGGATGGGCTAATATAACAAAAGGACCTCATGGAAACTTTGTATGAAAATTCCATTGTATTTGATACTGTTTGAGTTGCCGAATGGCAATGGGCTCGAGGGAAAGTGGTGTATATATAGCTGTGTGTGGGGATGTTGGCAACATCAAGATGTGACGAGAGGCAAGGATGGAAAAGAGTTTCACTCTGCACAAAGTTCAAATGGAATATTATCAATGTTCTCTCCTCGCTTCTGCTCGTTTCACCCTATCCAATTCCCTTTCACAATGTATATTTTCCATTATTTTTCTGCACAGTTGATTTCACACATTTCCATACACACAGAAAGACAGAGAGAGAGAAAGAGGACAGAGGAAAAACCACTTCAAGTGCCTCAAAATCTCTAAACTACAAAATATATTTCACTGTCTCAGATTTTCGCCCAAAGAGCATTGACAGAGAGGCGAGAAGAGCTCCAATGCTGAGTGGCGGAGGAAAGGTAAGTGATACCCAGAATGGATGCGTTTGCGAGCAAGTTCAATGGTTGTCAAGTCAAGGTTTAAAGATAGGCGCGACAGAGAAACTCAAACCTAATCACTATTCATCGCATTGTAATCCCCATTTAATCCCGATTTGAACACATTGCAAAGTCTCCGGGCCTTAGCATGGCTCTGCGACCTTATATTCTCCTGTCTCTCAAAGGGGGCGAAGAGGGCAAAAGGCTCCTCATTCCACTTCTGCTCATCTGTGGAGGATCATGCGGGACAGGACGAAATACTATGCGAGGAGTGTATAACATAAAATTATACTTAAAATGAACATACACACAATAGGATGAATTTTCCCAGCAGTGGAAAAGTTGAGGCTGTGTGCGAGAGTGAGATGGAGAAGTGCTCGTATTGATTTCGGATGCTGTGCGCAAGCAACACACTTTTCCACCAACACACTCGAGCGCATGAAAGTCCTAAAAGGAGCTTTTGGCTCCGCCGTCGAGCGGATTTCAGAGGGTTTTTGCATTTTACACAGCGTCAAAAGCAAGAATTTCACCTTTCATACGCGTTGCCACTTATTTACCAGCCAAGTTGGTGGTTTGTGGGCAAAGAAGACACAAATACACTCGTGCAGAGATATGACGATATGAAGTGAGAGGCAATGAAAGCTCTGTGTGGAAAAAGGGGGTAATAATGCGGAGTATTCTGAGCTTTTGATATTTGAAAAGTTCTCCCCAAATTTGTCCAGAAAGTGTGATTTTGTGAGATATTTTTACGTGAAATTGTAGCCATTAATTGATGATTTGTCCAAAATCTAGTCAATTCTTTCCCAGCATGGTTAACCCCTTGAGCGAAAAAGCTTCCGCGCCGTGAGAGCGAGAGAGTGTGCGTGGCGGGAAAGCTCTGGCAGTGACAATGTGTGTGATTTCGATGTGTATATTTCCCTTATCAGTGTGTTCGGAGTGGAGGAAATTTCAGTGAGAGAGAGCTTGAGAAATTTTTTCCCTTCAGTTTATTTACTGTGTGCACTGGAGCTAAACGTGAGTTGATCGCTAACTGGTTGCTCCACTTCTCCACTTCTTTGCACCTCTTTTCTTGCCTCTGTGTGTCCCTCAGGAAGGGGGGAAAAGGGAGGCACACACAGGATTCGTGGGGAGAGGCCGAAAACGGTGAAAGAGGGACAACCATCGTGGGAGTTTTCACAGTGCCCGTGGGATCGCAAGCAGTGTGCTGCCCAGGCAGTTCCGACGGGGAAAGCGAGTGGAAAATTGGTCGGAATCAATTTTTCACAAGCTCTGGAATTGACCAATTCTCTCCCGCTGATCCTCACAGTTTCGCGCGATAGTTCTATTTTTTTTCCCACCCCCGTTCATGCGGTGTGTGCGTGCGTGTGTGTGTGTTGGTTGATATTTGGGGAAAGTGAATTTTCCTCTTTAAGCAATTTCTCACCAAGTCACGGATCACCAATGTAAGAAGGGTGAGAGTGTGCATTAGGAGGGATAAAAAGTCACACTTTTCGAGAGCGCAACAAGAGAGAGAGAAAGACAGGAAGTGGCAATCGATTTTTCCGCCGAATTCTCATTCAGTGCCAATGTAAGAAGGCAGTCACAGTGCAAGGAGAGGAAGTACACACGAGACCAAAACCCCCGTAATTTGAGAGACAACAGTGACACGCGAGAGTCATCATGAGTGAGAGTTTTCCGGCTCTGGTGGAGCTCAATGTTGGCGGTGTTCACTATTCTGCCGCCCTGAAGACGCTCCGGGCGGACGAGGATTCGCGCCTGGCGGAGATTTTCACAGGGAGTGCGGCGGATCTGGAGAAGGACGCCAAGGGGCGCTTCTTCCTCGATCGCGACGGTGTTCTCTTCCGCTACATCCTCGACTATCTGCGCGACGGCACGCTCACGCTGCCCGATGGCTTCCGGGAGAACGAGCGACTGCGGCGCGAGGCTGAGCACTTCCGCCTGGCTGGACTGCTGAAGTGTCTCTCCGGGCTGTCGGAGGCCAGACCAACGGGATGCATCACCGTCGGCTACCGCGGAAGCTTCCAGTTCGGCAAGGACGGCCTGGCCGACGTGAAATTCCGGAAGCTGTCCAGGATTCTCGTGTGCGGACGCGTGGCGCTCTGCCGAGACGTCTTCGGCGACACGCTCAACGAGTCCAGGGATCCCGACCACGGCGGCCCGGACAGGTACACGTCGCGCTTCTTCCTCAAGCACTGCTTCATCGAGCAGGCCTTCGACATGCTCCAGGACCAGGGCTTCCGCCTGGCGGGCAGCTGTGGCTCCGGCACAGCCGGCGCGGCCACGGAGCTGAAGCCAGGCGTGGACGTGGAGGAGAACCGATGGAATCACTACAATGAGTTTGTGTTTATCCGTGACTAAAGTGATGGACTTAAAGAGCTTCTCAGCCGGGACAAGTTTGTCCGCCGGGAACAATTCTTCCCACCTTTCTCACACTCTAATCTCTGTGATTCCTCCTCGATTTCCACCAAAAGCAAAAAAATCAATCCATTGATTTCCTCTTCCCCCACCCCGCCCCACATTTTCACCACCGCCAAACCTCAGAAACTTTATTACAATTCCCTGGGAGAAAGAATTTATTGCACTTGCGAGAAAACCGAGATGATTAATGAAAAAGAATTGCTTTCCCGAAGAATGAAAAAAAAAGAGTGAAGAGAACTTTTCCGCATCCAATCGACATTGAAAAATTCTTTTGGGGTTTCCCGCCAATCGTTGGGGTGAAAACTTACAGTCACAGTAGCCAATAATATATATATTTTCTCTTCCTCCAAGTTGAAAAAGAATAAAAAATCAACCACACAAACCCCTTAAATGTAATTGTGATAAAAAAAAACACCACTTTTAGGAGATGAAAGAGGAAAAATGTCTATACTTCAAAGAAGAGGAGGGTAGAAGTAACCCTTAAAGAAAAATAGTATTTCCGTAGTGTATCAGAGAAGCAAATTTTTCAAAAAAAAAAAAATTATATATTATTATGTACATAACAATATTTAGTGAAAAGAAATGAATTCAAGTATTTTATCAAAAGAAAGAAGAATATAGTTTAAACTCTCTTTCCCGGTTAAAGTTGAAGTTTTGACAAGAGAATTTATAATTGATTGAAGAGAAAATTGAAGGTAAGACTTGAGTTTGTTCACATTCCATTTTAGAAAGTTTATCTCCTCAGCCCAGAAACTTGTGTCGACTGTAATGAATAGTCGCTTATTTTCAATTGATAACAATATAATAGTAAAAGAAGAAAAAAAAAAGATTATGAAGGAAACTTTTTGACATTCACAGAAAAGCAGTGTGTTTGAAGTATAATAAAGAAAATAGACGAAGAAATCTCAAAAAGTATTCAAAAGAAAGAAAAATAGATAAAATGCTATAATATAGTGAAAACGAAAATCAAGATAATGATGTAACTAAGTGGTGAGATTAGTATTTAATTCTAGTACATGACGATAAAATCTCTGGAATTGCAAGAGTGTAAAATGCATTTTCATTTTCACATCAGATGAGATGAAAATCTCCTTTCAAACTAACATAGAACAAAGAGTGGGAGAGAGAGAGAGAGAGTGAGAGCGAAAGAAGAAACGGAAACTCAAGCGCGCGTGTGGTGAAGAAAAATGGAGAAAGTCTAGTTAATCTTTCAGTGGGGATTTATCCAAAAAAAAAGTAAAGTAAATGTAAAAGATGATAATGAATCCATTATAAAAGTGTGAGGATATTGTAGTTAAAATGAAAATTCAACAATAAAATGATGATATAGTGAGAATATAATTGATGATATAATCTAGAGTAAATAAGACGATCGTTTCATTTTCCATCTGCCTATTGATTTTCCCCCCCTTTGGTGGCGATAAACTCCTGACCCAGGCCATTCATTTATTTTCCATTTCAATTGGGCCCGACTGTCTCAACAGTCATCCATCTCGATTCAATGGATTCAACTCGATTGTTTCCCTTTCCAGCGAAGGAATCCGCAGGACCAAATGATTAAGCGATTGCCAAATAGTCGAAATTGTATCACAAATTTTCTTTTCAGCCTCTCCACTTTTCTCAAGAGCTCAGGCGGATTTTCCCACACACACAGAAACACGCACACTTCTTCTTCCCTATTCAGGCGTCTGGAATTTGTCACAGAATCAATTTCAGGATCTTCACTCTCTTCCCTTAATCCACCAATGTTCAATTGATGAGTGGAAAGGAGGACAAATTATCCTAATCTGGTAAATTAAGTAAGAGAGAGAGACTCATGAATATATTGGATGCAATTCATTCCATTGATATCACCCCGGAGTTTTGAGTGTGATTGAACTGCGCGTGATTTGAATGTGTAATGAATGAATATAATACGAATTGCAATAAATATTCAGGACAAATATGTGGAATGGACAGTTAGAAGGAGTGCACGAGTGTAAATAATGGGATATTCAAGCTGAATTGACAATATTCACCGAAGCGAGATGCTTCAAAAGCAATTAATTACTCCGAAAAGAGCTTGAAATTCACACTCATCGTCATTTTCCACGTGTTAACAGTGGACAAAAAAAGCCACCAAAGAGTCCGCGTGAATGTGCATTTTGATGAAAAACTAGAAGTGCGCCAGTGGAAAAAATAATACACGCGACAAAAAGTGTGGGAAATGCATTAATTTCCCCTTGCAATTGTACTAAAAAGGGAGATCCATGGAATTGCATTCGCCTTCCTCATTTCATTCTCAATCACTTCCTGCACTTCCTCCGTTCGCTGTTCCGCCATGGCAATTGCCGGGGCAAAAACTTGCCCACTCTTCTGAATATATTTCACCTTTGCCAAGTTGCGCCAGCGAGAGAGGCATTATCTGTCCAGGAAGGGGGTGAACAAGCGAGGAAATGTGTGACATAATTTTCCTCTTATTGTGGCTTTTGTTCAACAGCATCACCTACATTTTCTTCCCTCGCTGGCTTTTCCTCATTCGCTCTATGACACTTTTATGCTACATGACTTCTTTCTCTTTTTTCCGCTGTTGCTACACAGGCTTTTATTGTCACAAATGCGTAGAATTGTCAGTTGTATTTTCAATTTCTTTTTGCCTCTCTTTCTCTTTATTCAGTGAGTTTCACAATTTTTTTTTATCAATTAAATTATCATCCAGAAAGAATAATGAAAATTGGCAGCTCTTTTGAACACAAACACACACACAAAAGAGAGAGTAAAAAGTGCAAGAATTTCAATTTAATTACACTTTTCTCTGCGACAATTTGGCATTCAGTCAAATTCATTTAATAATTTCACTCCACTTTCATTTGCTCCTAACGAACTTCATTGTTTCGACGGGTGCATCGAAAACTGTGAAAATTCCAAGGCAAAATTTACCTAATTTACCTCAAAACACCTTTCAATCTTGCATTAGAGTGCTAAAATTGCTCTATTTGAGTTGATTTTATTGATATTTATTGGAAATTTTGACTAAAATATTGCAAATTGAATGGAAAAACAGAAAATATAACTTTCCAAAGTCGATTTTAAATAGTCTTCAAGTCAATTTAATCCAAACTAGTGCTAAAAGATTTTTTTTCGTACTTTTAATGCACTTTTCTCAAAGTTTTTAATACATAAGACGAAAACTATGAAAAATCGACTTTTCATAGTTTTCGCTTGAGCCTTCGGTTTGCAAAATGTGTCCACATAATAGACTTTTTGCTGGGGTTGAAGAATATTAGGTCAAAGCTTTGGTTTTCAGTTTGCTAAATTCTAAATCTCACATTTTTTTTCCACCTCCGCTTTCTGTGGCTTTCTAAGCTTTTTCGGTGCTTTGGCGAAAACCTGAGCTGAATTCGGTAAACCAAAAAGCCATCCAGACTATCTTTAGTTCATCTTCCGCCTCTTTCGCGTTAGTGGCAGTCATACATAGATCGAGGGTGTGTTTCCTCAGCTGGCAGGGCGCCCACGAAGAGAGGCGGAGGGAATGGCAAATGTCACATATTTGTCTGTTCTTCTCCCTCCTTTCACCCCTCATATAAGATTGTTTTTAAACATGAGAACGCCTCGCGATGTAATGCGAGCCAACCCTCGAATTTTCTAATAAAATTCAACTACCAACATGTGTTACATTTATCAATAAATTCTGTAATGTTCTCTCGCCCACCTCTTCGCGGAATATCGTGGAAATATATATAATATTTAATTTCCCATCAGTGACGCGGCTGGAAGTGGCGGAATGGCACTGCATATAGTGATGAATTATTGAGTGAGAGAACCTCATTTGGACGGAGGTGCAAAGTCGGGGATTTTTGTGGTAATGAACATGCACAGCCAATGGCGGGGATTTTCATTTGAATGCCAAATGCTTTTGATGACGGAAAAGCTCTCTGCGCTCACGTTTGACCCGCGCACTCGGTGGATTTATTAATGAAAATGTGGTTAATGTTATTAAAAGTGCCACGACTGGACGCGCGACCAAACACAGAGCGCAGACAGAGAGGGAGAGTGAGAGGATATCGTGGAAATATTAGGCAATTTGGGGTGTTTTGCGCCTTGTTTGTCTTTGTCAATTGAGTAGGGATCTGTACATGTGACTCAAGTGACTGGAAATCAATCATTCTCGAGAATTCAATTTGTTATTTATACACCAACATCATATTCCTCCTCACATCACGACATTTGTCCCGCACCTTTTTCTGCCCTCTCTCTTTTCCACCCCGCGCACAACACAAACATTCAGCGTTTCTCCGCGTGTAAATAGAATCACGTTAGAATTCCTTCCCTCCAACCTTTCTCATCATCATATATAGCCCCGAAGAGCGAAGCATGCGACAGACATTTCCAATTCACGATACTATTTGTGTGCGCTATATTGAAATAAACATTCACCTAGTTTTCTTACTTTTCCATCCTCTGGGGCCATGTGCAGAGCCCTCCTTGAGGAAGTCCGGGGCTTTTCACGTTGAAAAATACTCACTTGAGCTTGCAAAGCTCCAACACATCTGCATACAATTGTCGAGGAGAAGTGGGGATTATCACGACAATTCGCGTCCCAAATACACACTCTGGCAGGGACGAAGCAGAAATTCGCCAAATTCTCAATAATTCCCCAGCAAATGGAGATGACAAAAGCTCTCATTTCTTGTCAACTCCGAAACCTGCATTGAAGCCATTTTTAATTTCCTCACAATATTCAACTTTTTAATCCACTGGCACAATTTTCCTGGTGCATATGCATGAATATAATTCAAAGCCTCTCTTCACTGGCTAATCTCTCTCTCTCAATGCTCGGCGAAATCCCGCGCAAATGCACAGTGAAAAGAAGATTCCAAGGGATCTAAGGGGGAGATAATACGGCAAAACTTCCACGATTTCCGTGGGAGAATCATAGACACTTCTAGAACTGCAGCAGTGCTTAAAACATGCGCTTTCCGCACTTTCTTCGCCGTTTTTCCGGAATTGTATAGGTTTTTTTAACCGTTTAAAGAATCATAACCTCAAATTTAGGTCATAATTATCATGACAAAACTCACAAAGAAACAGATTTTAAGGGATATATTAAGTTTCCAGCTAATATTTCGGTGTGATTAGCTTTTAATTCGCTCTCTTGAATACATTGTTCATCATAACCTCAAAATTACCTTGAGATATTTGAAAGAATTCTTGAAATGAACTAATTGCTGTAGTAAAATCAAGCGCGAAATTTGCTATTTTGGAGCCGAAAATCAAACAAACAGCTCTTAAAATAGACAATTTTGTATCCTGAAACAATATTTTAGAGGTTATGATCAATATTAGTGTAATAAACACAGTTTCCTGATGTTATTTAGTCACTTAATTTAGCTAAAAGTTATTTAACACAACCTAGAAAAGCAATAAGATTGTTATCGGAGAAATGAGTGTAAAAATCATTAAAATATTGCGTTAATTTAAACGTCTAATATTGCAAATATTATATTATTGTGACCATAATATCTCCCCCTTGAAGGGATCGTATTTTTCCACATGCAAGATATAAAATATTTTGTGCAGAGCGCAAAAGAAATTTCCTTTCTCACTGATAAACTTCCTCCTTTCATAAATCATAATGGAAAATGTCGTTCGTGTTTTGTATTATTGTTGGTAAATTTTATAGCAAAAAGCCACGAGATTCTGAAGAATACACGAGAAAAAAAATGACAGAAAGTTTATTAAGGAAGCATCAAGCATTAAAATATTACAACTTAGAGCAGTGACAGATGTTGAAATGCTAGTTTGCAGAGAGAATGTCTTGGAAGACATAGAAAAAGTACACATTATATCTTGAATTTCAATCTCGCGGTGAGTTTATTTTGATTTGAGACATCGTGGAAAAACATCTGTGATGGTAGAAGAATTTCATTTGCCGAGGATTGAAAGGACAGCAATTTAAATATTGAGTGCATGAAATTCCTGGGAGAGGGAATTTTCATCGTCTTTCCCAGCAATTCAGAATGATATATTTTTGAATGTCAGGAAAAATTCTCAGTATATAACTCAATTCACAAAGTGATTTTTCATGCTCGTGGCGTTGGAGGAAAATAATTTTTCAGGCAATATTTAATAAAGTAGAGATTTTCTACTGAATTTCCCGAACACTCTGAACGCTATGAGAATTCAATTTTCAAGCCTTTTTCCCCAGAGTGAAAAAGGCAGAAAGTTTTGCGGGTAAAACACAGTCTCTGTATAATTGAAAACTCGCAGGAATGCATTTTTCTTGGGTTTCCCGAGAGTTAAATGCACCGCTTTTCACCGCATAGAAATATGTTTGTGCCAGCCAACATAGAAAACATCTGAGAAAAGTTTAAAGACCCGTGATGTGAATTTTCAATTGGAAGCCAATATTGTGCGCTATTTTCTCGCACAATTTATTCATGTGGAAGTTTTCCGGTGCAATTTTCCAATAAATATTGCTCCCAAGCAAGCAACACTTAATTGCTGATACACAAGTTAGGATAGTCTTTAAAAATTCATGGTGAGCGAGAGAGAAATTATTCAGTGGCACTTTTCAGTGCTTAAAACTTGCTTGCAAATTGGCCAGAAATGGTTGATTGTGTTGATGCTGACAAGTTTAGTGATTGCGTAACATAATTTTGCAGAAAGGTGAGATTAAGGCTGTTGAATCAGTGTGAGAAATCAACTAAACTCCTTCTTCTCTTGGGCGCTTCTTTCAGTGGGAAAAGCACGGAAAAACAGCAGAGGAAAAGCTGTACAAAGTCAGAGAAAATAAACATAAAGCAGAGGAAGTGGAAATTGTGGAGGGAGTCAACAATCGAGAGGGTTGGATTTTATTTTCTCCCGTTCTAATCTCAAATCCGGTGATTTTGGGTGATTTTTATTTACTCTCTTTGTACTTCTCACTCCAACAGCATCGCTTCGACCGCTTTTCTCTTCCAACATTCAGTGGAAAATTTGCCCTCTCTTTGAGACTACAATTGATTGCAGTGCAAGCAATATGTAGAGCGGAAATGGGAATTAGCTAAAAGGCGTTCCTATTCTCAATACACACACTGTAATTGCCCCCTCAAGATTGCAACATTTGGGGGAGAGATGTCGCTACTTACGGGGGTTTAAGGACACAATTTCGTGTAAGAACTTTTAGGACAGTAAGCCGATAAATCTGGAAGAGCGTCATAAAATGTGTTATTCCGCCTATGATTTCTTCTACGCGACTTTCCCACACAAATCACCGTGAATTTTCTATCAATCTGACGAATGCCTAATAATTTTCTGACCTGTAATTTGACCCTCGAACACCGAATTGTTATGAATTCTTAACCAGATTCTATTGATTTCGTAGGAAATCGTAAATTTTCATTAATTTTTACGTAAGCAATGATTGCTTGAATTACAGAAGTTCTTCTTCATGCATAATTTCACAACTTTCAACCAGAATTCTTCGGGGGGGAAAATGAGAGAAATTTGATAAAGATGAAATGCAAATCATGCGAGATAATTAGTGTTGTTTTTTCTTATAGAGGAATTCTTCAAGTATCACAAACTCCAAAGTGCAGAAAAATTAGATTCTCTTCAATTTGTGTTATCATTAGCGAAACCAGATTATTTTGGGGAAGGAAACTGGCCTTTTTTCCGGGTAGATTTGGAAATGACCTCACCTTATTCTGATGTGTTTGTCTTCACTGAGACTTCTTCCACTGTTCACTGGCTCTCAATTGCTCTGAATTTGTGCGAATTTCACAATTAGTCACTTGTATTTATCTGCAATAGAAGCACTGAAAAGTGAAATTTTATGCTTGTCACTGGGCTGTTTTGACACTTTGCCGGCTGTCAAAAGGGATCAAAGTTCACTTTTATTTTCACTGCGCACTGCTTCAGCTTCGCTATGCTCGTGCAGAGGGCGCAGATGGCTGTAAAAGCGCGGGTGTTTAAAATTTCATCACTTTATTCACACTTTCTATCAAATAAATATGCTCAGAGGAGAATGACGCTGTTCTGGGGCGTCGGCGGGGGCGTCGAGGGTGCCAGGGGGCTGCTGTCGGAGTTCCTCACGAGGTCTGCGTCCACCAGGATCTCGTACTCGAGGATTCGGATGGTCGGATGGTCGACGGAGAGGCTGCGGAACTCGTCCGTGAAGGTGAGGATGTAGAAGCAGAAGGTGGTGGCGACGATCCACTCGGAGATGGAGCTGGCCACGTGGTACTTCCAGCCGCCGTCCGAGGGATACCACTTCCTGGGATCCTCGCCGCGGAACAGGATGTGCGAGATGATCCCCGTCACGGCCACCATGATGAAGAAGATGGTGCACACGACGGAGAGGAAGAGGCGCACGTGCGCCTTGAACATGCTGCCCACGTACGGCTGCAGGTAGTAGGAGATCACAGCCTGGATCCAGAAGTAGACAGTGCCGAGGCCGAAGCAGAGGAACGCGCCCACGAGGTGGATCACGTGGATGTTGGTCTCCTGGAAGTTGGCCACAATGCTGATGCCCAGGCACGAACCGAAGCCAATCCAGAGCGCCCGGCCGTTCAGCTTCGCCGTGGAGTCCCTCAGATCGGCGTGATAGTCGCACAGGACGCAGATTTGCCGGAAGCGAATGTAGATCACGATGCCAACTGCGGAAGGAGGGCAGATTGAGTGGCTGAAGAGGAAAGGAATTGCGTGGATATTTCTTACGCAAAACGCAGCCCATGTTTATCAGCTGGCCGAAGACGCAACTCTCCGGGGAATAAGTCGCCGCATCGCTAATGTAAGGGATGGTGGGCACAACATGACCCTGAACTATGGCAGCGATGTATCTAAGCAGATTTGCAATAAAGAATCTTTAGCTCGGCGATGACTCATTGCGAGATCTCGCCACTTACGTGCCCAAGAAGGTGACCTGGAAGAGCAGATAGACCGCAATTGGGAGAAGGTAGAGCTTTGACATTATCTGGGTTCTCTTCTGTCTGTATTCCCTACAGAATTATTGGTCTAATTTAAGACAATCACTAAAAAAAATTAAGGGAGTCGCCAAGAGAGAGCCCAGAAAAACCACCAAATTAGTCCGGGATTAAATCGCGATTATCACTCATCGGCTAAAATTGGGAGAGATTCCCAGAATAAAGATTACAAATATGGCATTGTTCGCCAATTATTCACGCTTCACTACGTCTAATTGCAGGAAAAAGGGACTTTTTCTGCGTTTTATTTACAAACAACAATATTTTGTGAAATTATCAGCTGCTTTGGCAGGTTAAGAATTGCCAAACGACTTGACATCTTCGTTAAGCGGTGGCACTTTCGCGTTAAGTTAGTCTGGACAGCAACCAATCTTAGGGAAAATGTGTCCAAAATATCGCTGTTAACCCATTAAAACACTTATTAAAATTCTCAACTTTGGCTCGAATTGAAAGAAAAGACATTTGGTAAGTCGATCAATTATATATTTTTATTCAACAACCTTTTGCTCATTCGTGAAAGTAACTGAGTTTTCTTGAGTTACACAGCATTTAAAGGGGGAAATTTGGCGGGAAAATAAAAATTCAGTATAAACAATTTTCTATGTGAAGTGAATCGATTCGCTACATATGTAATGTTATGCAATGCTTTCAATATCATATATAATTATTAATTTTCAATCAACAATAGGGATTTTTTAATAGTTTTTTTCTCTCTTCTCTCGCTCAACTGAAATTTAAATTTGTCACTATAATAAATTAACAATTTCCAGGTGAGTGTATGTGAATGTCATTCCATTTTTAACTCTCTGATATGTCAATAAACTTTTTCACACGCTGCAAACATTGACGACAAACCGAAAAAAGTTGTGACTTTTTATCTCATAGTTTAATGACGTTCGTGTATTTTTTTTTAATTAATCTCGTTTGGTCCTATATTTCAGCAGTGATTGACAATTAACATTAAAAGACTTTCATCAGTTTTTTTTTTTTAATATTTCTCCTCCTTTCATCTTGTAGTGAAATAGAGAAATTTCCTTTACAATATTTTTCCTATTAATAAGTTTCTCATCAAGATTTTCATGTTTATTTATGAAAGAAAAAAACCAAAAATGAAAAACAACCACATTTTTGCATCGTTCATTTCACTATATAAACACATTTATGAGTGAGTTTTTGTGCCAAAAAACAAACCTTATTTATTCGTCACATTTTTTTCTTCATTTTGTCTTATAATATACGAGAAAAAGAAAAAGAAATTCAACATTTAGAAATATGACGTTTAAATTTATCCTCAACATGTACATCATTTCTTTTTTTACCCCGTATGGAAAGTCTTGTTATGTTTTTTTTTGGTATATATAGAACATTTTTTTATCCATTTTCCGTATATAAATTTCATTGGAAAGATCATAACTTAGCGCTATGTGAAAATTTGTCCTTATGAGATGGGGGGAAAGTAATGTAAAAAAATATTTACACACATATGGAGTTTATGTTCTTCTGCTCTTCACTTTCTTGCGTCTCTTAAAAAAAGATTTATATTTATTATAAATTACCTTTACTCTACACAATACTCCCGAACAACTGCCAACTTCTTACCTCATCGTCGCTTTTGCTCCTTTCGTCGCACGATAAAACGCTTTAAAACACAACAAATCATCTAATCGCTAAACACTTTCCACGCTTGGTTTTTTTTCTTTAGGTTTGTGGCAATTGGTCAGAAGTCCATCATTTCAGCTATCAATTTAATTATAGATTCATCTAATTATAACTCCCACTTCGCCCGGTGTAAGTGATAAAAATGAGCCTAAAATGTCGTCATAAATATTACGGACTTATAATACCTTCACGAGTAAAATACAGATTTCAAGGCATTTGGAGATTATTGATTGTGCGCGGGTGTGAATTTTACTAACTCGAGGTGCAGTTGTAGGGATCCTCCAGCCGGAAGTTGGGCACCTCCTCGTGGGGCCGCACGCCCGCCGACTTCTGGGCGTCCCTCACGCGCTCCACCTCGCTCATGACGCGCAGGAAGTTCTGGCCGGCCAGCTTGGTCAGCTCCTCCGCCGTCCAGCCGTCGCCCATCAGCTCGGCGAACAGCATCGGGTACGTGGACACGTCCTCGAGTCCCTTTGGGGTGCTGATTGGCGGGGGAAGAAAAGGATGCAATTAGAATTATTCACTTCTCTACAGTGACGGGAAATCAAATACGGACACTGGAGAACTTGAAACACATCGGCGAACCGCGAATTTCCTGAAGTCTCTTCCTCAACGTATTAATACAGATTGCAGGATTCTTAGGAAAGAGTTTACGGTGAATTTCACCAGCTGACAGTAGCGGATATTTCTTGGACATTCGCGCAATTTTGCGATCCATCAATTCAGTTGTCTTCCGCGATCGCGTTCGCGTCATATTTTCCACCGAATCAAACTTCTTCACGTGCTGAATCGCATTCCAAACTCTCTTCCTGCTGTAGGAAGTCTTCGTGCTGATTTGTCGCACGGAAAAGCCTTCCTTAAACAGTCGGAAAATTTCCTCGCGTTCCTCAGGTTTTGTATGCTTCGATCGGCCCATAATTTGCTCAAAAGTCTCGACAATTTTCACGTCTAACACTGGCAAAGACACGACAAGAAGTGAGAATCTGCACAACTGTTGCTCTAAAGAAATCTCGGCACCATAAAAACCTCATTAAAATCCAATTTCTTATACTGTCCGTCTTTAAAATCCACTCAAGGCTGAGGATCTTTCAACGACTTCAGGGCTTAAAGGGTAATTCGTCACTAGTCGATTTTTAAGGAATTCTTATGATTTCAATCCGATACTTAATTAAAATTCAAATTTAAATAGAAAAAGTCACTAAATTTGCCACAAACTCAATTCGTACACTTAAAATTAAATGACAAAGGCCAAAATTGCCTTCGGGAAACACAATCGCCACTTCTACATGGTTTTAAACTACAAACTGCTGCTTTGTGTGTAGAGAAAATAGTCAAATATTTAAACATATTTATATTTAAATTAAATATTCGGAAAATAAAAAAAAATATCATGAAATACTTAATATTTTCACATTTTTGTGGCCTAATCAAAAAATAATTGAATAATCACAAAGTTAATGGTCTTAAATCGCAAGTGATCAGAACTCTGAATGCTCATTAATGTGTTTCAAGTTCTCCAATTGACTATATTTAATTTCGAGTCACTGTTTCAATGGTGGTTGAATAAATACTATAATCAAAATCAAGCACCAGAAAGCGTGAAAATCAAATAATCATTGTGAAACATTTCGAATGTTCACAATGAAAGCTTAAGAACACAATTGAGTATCTTGGAATGTGTCCAAAATTAACCAAAAGTAGCCTAAAATTTGTGCTAAAACTAATTCCACAATTGCCAAAGTGCATTTTATGATGAAAATGAGTGGCAAAAGGCTTTAATGATTAACCCGAATTATGTTGTCAATACGGCAAATAGTTTATTTAGGGCAAAATGTGGATGTTTTTCGCCACTCAATTAGAACTATCAAAATTTCACATGCATCAACTTCATTGGCGGCAAAAATGCACTTTATCAACACTGACAGGCTCTGGATATTTGTGGAATACATATATATAAATGTATTTTTTCTGGTACACTTCCAATTGGGGCAGATGTTGTGCACGGAGGAACACAGCGTGCGCAAGAAGCATGGTTAAACTCAATATAAACTTACTAATTGATCCCATCGAAACCGGCTCCGAGTCCCACATGATCGATTCCAGCCACACGTTTTATGTGATTGATGTGCGCTGCAAGGAGAATTGGCTCACTTTCATTAAATCTGCACAATGTGCACTAGGCTATTATGGCTTTGTGGCAGGACAGACTTGCTGATTTGCCGGAAAATCAGTGTGGTTTTTCACTCAAAGCTCATCCGGGTGGAATTTAAAGCGTTTGTTTATGATTAAGGGTCAAATGTGTCTCGTGAACACTTTATTGATTAAATATTCTCTCTCTCTCATTACATATTCTCCAATCTCATGGAGTTTCCAGTGGTAGAGAGAAAGTTTTCAAATAGTATGTAATATCATGAGTATCAAAAAGTTTTTACACTGTGTAAAATCCAGTGTAAAGTGGTGTGAAAATTCAAGTGCGCGATGCAATGATTGTAAATTGAGAATTTCCGCTGATTTTTCACCCAAAATGCAACATTTTCCCAGGATGATGATGAATGTTTATTGATTTTGTGGAGTATTTAATTTTGGGGAGTGAATTGCGAAAACTCACCGACTGCATCGTGAACTGTGGCATTTTCGCTGCAACTGAGGAATCGTGAATAGAAATTCACCATGACAAGACCACGATTCCGCGCGACAGCCACGAGGATGTCGTCCTGCACGTTGCGGCTGGAGTTGCAAATTTCATACGCGGAAGAATGGGAGAATATCACAGGTGCATCAGACACAGCCAGTGCATCTCGTACAGTTCCCACGGACACATGAGATAAGTCCACGATCATCCCCAGGCGATTCATTTCGCGAATGATGGTCTGAAAGGACAAAAGAAGACATAAAACCGTGGATTTCACTCTTTAATTGGCCAAATAAACATTTCTGTGTGCAGAAGCGCAGTGAATCTTCCAAAAACATTCATACACAGCAAGGGGAGGATGTGCGGTTGAAATCTGTACACCATTTTTGTGGTTATTCTATTGTCTCTTAAGATCCAGAATTGTTTTCGGTTTAAGAATAGTATAATTAATAATTTGTCACATAACCTCGAAGAGCATAGAATCAGACATCGTTGCAACGTTGCTTTCATAACATTTTAAATAAGCTGTCAAAAGTATTAATTCGTAAAAAGGTGTTGCGATTACCGGACATCCTTCGACTCTTTCCAAGGAAACTCATTGATTTCTTTTTATTCTATTTCTTATTATTATTTCTATTTAACAAACATATCTTCCTGAACAGTTTGGCCAGCGAAATCTTTCAAGAACTTTCTTGGAAACAGGCTCAATATCAGAGATAATCGCGGATGAAGATATCTAACACTATTTTGCCTTGTTGAATTTTTTCTTCGTGTTGAAAATGCCTCTCAGTCACCGCCAAAAACTCCTGGAAAATCCAACGCGGAGGAAAGTGGCCAGAAATTGGACGCAAGTTGGAATATTCTGCCCTAAAAACACCCTCATAGAGCAAATCTCGCACAAAAATTCACTAAATTCGTATTAAATAAACTCTTCACTTTGCCTTGCAACGCCTTCTCGTTTGTATTTCATTCCACTAATGTAAACTGCGAAAATGTAAAGTTGCAACATCAAATTGGTAGTTTTTACTAACTGGAATACGAATTCCGTATTGTTGCAACGACCAATCAGTTTTCAAGTTTTTAAGGAAGCAATATTTTTCTGTTGAGCAATTTCACTGCGTAAAACTTTCACCCTTGATTTGTACATCACTTCCGACTCATAGTATCTCCCCCTTGATCTGCAACAAAGGTGGGTGTTGTAGTTGAAGCTAGAGTCGATAATTTTGGCAGAATGGCAAGTGTAAGAAAGTTGTTATAGTTTCTCCAAGATACGATGAAGTGTGCAAGATGCTTCCTTGTTGCCTTGTTGAGATGAAAACGTGTCTTATCTCGGTTGAGGGAAAATTTTCACGAGCTGTATGTTTTTCTTCCTTCTGGTTTGAATTCTTGTGCTTTTTTTCCCCGTGTTACACAGCGCTTTTCCTCCTCAATCGCCTGCGTTGGTATCGTGCTTGAGAAGTTCACACAAAGTACCCCCAGTGAGAAAGACACCCCCGCGTGGGAGGGGTGGGGAATATTTCTGAATCCTCTTCTCCATGTTCAATCTGATTTCCCACCCTCTTCGGGTGGGTGATCTTGACAAGACTCTCATCAGAGGCATTCCAATAGACTTGCACACACAGAAGAGAGAGTCTTGTGAAAAGACTGATTTCTCCTGTGCTCTCGCTTTCCATTTCAATCGTTGTCATCGACTTTTTGTGTTCCTCACCGATGCTTTTCGCCCAATTCATACCCAGCGAGACACATTTCCCGAGGTACAGCATCAGAGAATCTCGCAGCCCATTCCAGCAGACAATCCTGGCAAAACAGACTTTTTCCCTCTGTTGCGCCGATCGCAGTGGGAAAAGTGGGCGGTGGGTGGGTTTTTGCTGCTTGAATTCATTCAATAGAGCAGAATAAACATTTGTGAAACCATAAATTCCTCAAGTGTTGTGCTTCCTTCAGCAATCAATTGGATGGTACATCGGGCAAAAATCCACCCTCCTCACCTTCTCATTCATCGCACACTGTTTGACTTGAGATATTGTTCAAGTTTGCTAATAAAGCATTTGCCCTTAGAAATTTTGCAATCTCCGCACCGTTCGCGCGCGGAGATTAAGTGGGATAACTTAACGAGCATTTCCGCCAATTGGTGCGCTGAAAAAAATCCCTCACAATTTCTCCCGTGTAACTATTTCGCACAATCGCCTTTTGAGAATTTCCATTTTTTCCTCTGTCTATGGAAAATATTCGCTGAGATAATTGAGTGTTTAATTAAACTCCCCCGCAAGAGGAGCACTTTTATCTCCTCCCTTCTGTTGGGGCAGAGAAATAAATTGTAAAGCCATCGAATCGTCGAGAGTTTAATGAGTTTTCTCATTTGATTTTAATTACGGACTGTTATTCCTTTACATCTCCCAGCCATGAGATGCCACAGTTTTTCCCCAGCTGGATTTCATGAGAGACCCTTAAGCCGACTGGAGGTGAGAGAAAAGTCAATTTTCCGGTGACACCCACAGAATTCGGTGTTGATCTAGCCTGAGCTTTCATTTGAAAGTCAATGCTTTGTGTGGCGAAAAGGTCAAAATTGAGTTGGCGAGCGGAATGTTTGTGAGACGTTTTTCCTTGGGGGCGGCGGGAGAAAAGCGAAATATTGGACATTTAGTTGATATGGAATGCGTGAATGAGACCGTCCAGGGATGAGCCGTTTGACGTGGGTTCAAATAAACAGTCGAACAAATGTTTGATGGGCTCTTGAGGATTCTATCGAACTTCCTTGATTTATTCCACCAGTCCAAGAATGGCGAGAGAGAGAGAGAGAGTCGCACATTCCTGCACATTGTTTGAAAATTCCTCAGATTTTCTCTGCTCCTTCTATTGAATTGTTTGCTCGGCGATTTTTTCTCTCCTTCCCGGATCAGTTTGAATAGCTGTGTGGGAAAATAATTCATCTTACGCTGGTTAGAAGTGGGATTTCTCTTGCCACTGTTAAGAAACCTCACGAAGCCTTTGCCAGATAAGATTTCTCTCACTTTCTCCCGCTCGCTTTCTCGCTCTGTTCTGCTGAGATGCAGTTAAGTTTCAGCATTGATCCTCTTATGGAGTGTTCTATGTGTGGAGATTACCATGGCATGTCTTTATAAATGCTTGTTATGTGTAGTGCATGGAGAACATGTGCATAAATTCTCTGTATTAACATCACTTTGATCAATCTATCAGAACAGCCAGAATGGAAAGATTTCTGCTGAAATTGAAATGATGAAGTCAATAAATGATCCACGACTATATTTAGACATTCCATCTTATTCGACAAAGCTTTCAAGTGTGTGACTTTAAGTGGATTTCTCATCTGCCATTATATTCATCAAATAGAAGAGCGCATTTTGCCGTGAATCTTTTACAGCGGCTCAATTGGAGCAAATGAGAAGAGTGAATTATTGAAGAATATTCTTTTTCTTTCCTCATTTCCCTGCTGCTGCACATTAATCTTCCTTTTCTCGCTTGGCACCGTTGGAATTTCCAATGAAATGGCAACAAGAGTGAAACAGGAGTGTAAAAAAGGGAAGAAAGTGGATAGAAAAAAAGGATAATGGAAGCAAATTGCCTGAGTCATGAAGAAAGATGAATGCAGAAAGTGTCCGAGAGTGACTTTGCTAATTATTCCCGTCCAGAAAAGTGGGCGCGATGCAGGAGAAAACTCACTTTGGAAGGGAAAGTTAAGGGGCAGAAGATAGGAAAGTAATATGCAATTTACGACGATTTCTGATCTAAGCGACCAAGAGTAAGGTGTTGGGAGTTCTTCTAGACTTGCCGCGAGGAATTTTCTCACTCAAAAACTCCAGAAGAAAGTTTCCACGTCTCGTTTTTTGTGACCACTAACGACGAAACAATTCGGTAGAGCTTAAGTTTCATTTTTAATGACGCTCCCCATCTTTTAAATGTTTATTTAATTATCTTCCATCTCACCCTATTAGTTCTGCAAGCTTCATAGTAGTGGAATTGAGTCAAAGAGAACAAAAAGCATTTCTTCAGACGCATTTTGCAAAATGAAACTTCAATGGTTTTTCCCTCTCAATTACATTGCCGCACAATTATGTCATCGATTTTCTCTCTTCTGCCAAACGTCGAAGAAGATATTTTCCGAGGCGCGATTGCTGAGGTGAAATCCACCTTGGAGACAATTTAAGTCCACCCACACACCTTTCGTGTTGTGGCGAAGGGAATTGAAGTCATTAATCAAAAGACAATCCATTTTCCACCGCGACACGTTTGCTGGGATGATTTTCTCTAGGTGAAAATTGTGCATTCAACACCGCAATCTTCATTAATCTCCACACACACACACAAACAGACAGAAAATGGGATTTCTTCAACTAGATGAGATGCAAATTATAGCGGGGAAATTTAATTTTATTTATTTCATTGCTTGTCCCCCACCTTTTTGCACGCGATCCACTCATCTTGAGATTTCGCCTGAGCCCAAAATGAAAATTAATATTCTCAAGAGGGCAATAAAATGTTTCTTCTCCGCACTTTTCTTTTCTTCACTCGCCTTTTTGCGCACTTCTAATTCTCCCCCCTCCCCGCCCGCCCGCAGAAGGCAAGAAGCAGCAGCAAAAAGAAAGGAGAGAGATTTCTCTTTTATGCAGGACATTTTGGGGATGCTTTGGGTTCTTGGGCAAGTCAGCAAATCGATTAAATTTTATTCAATATCAATATCATTTCCATGAGACGCCCTTTCTCACCCCCCTTGAGGCTGGTGGGTGGAAATTCGGCGAGGGCGAGAGCTTTTGCTCAGCATTAAATAATTTGCCCGTTAAATAATTGACGCTCCCTTTTGGCTCTTCTGGGGGGTTTTCACGTGCTCTGCAGTGGATTGAAAATTATGAACTTCATTCTACTTTGCTGGGGAATTAATTTTAGTACATTCTCATTATTATTCACTCATAGTTTCAATAAAACATGCCGTGTGTTCTTGCAAATGGGCAAGAAGACGGTATAAAATATGGTATTAGACACGATTTATGCTGCCTCTTGGGTTTTCTCTTATCCACCCTAAATGGTCGTGCAAAGTGTGCGGTTTCTTGCACAATCAATTTTGATGGACAATGGCAGGTATGTTGCTTGACTTATTGCAACATCTTTGGCTCATGATTGCCGATGGGAGACAAATTGTATCGCAACATTGTCGTCTGCGGATAATTCTTCCCTCCATCTCATCTCATTAATCGCACTGGGTGGGCCCCTGAAGGGGCCGAGGACGATGGGGAATGTCGTGAAATCCAATTTCGTGGAAGTATCCTTCTTGGCGACGAGGAAAAAGACAAACTCACCTTGCCAAAGGCTGTGAGTCCGCCGTGCTTGATGTCATGGCTGGAGTCCGCCCACGGCGTGTGGCACGTGGAGGTGAGGGTCATGTAGCGCACACCGACTGTGTAGAGGGTCCGCAGGACGCCCAGGGAGCCCCCCAGAGAGTGGCCGCCCTCCACGCCGGTCAGGGAGCATAATTGATGGTTCTTGTGCGCCTCCAGGATGTCTGTGGATGCCGTACAATAACATTAGATTGGAGTGTGTGTGTATCCCTTTTTCAAAGGCCCCGCACCACTCGCCGCCTAGGCGCAAAGTAGGAGGAATAATAATAATATCAGGCGATCTGTGAGACTGTGTCGAGACAGTGTCTGGTCAATATATTACTCGCACACTTGTGCTCTCACTCTTCATAACTTCTGCTCTACATGCTGAGCAAGACGCTGAGCTTGTTCTGCGTGTGAGTAATTGATATTTAGGACGAACATCCATTAGAGAGCGTCCTTGTTGCTGTGTGAGATAATTCATTGACTAGCCACTGTCTTCTGTTTGCACAGTGGAAATGCAGAAGGGAAAAGGCCTCTCAACTATTGGGTGGTAAATTGAGGAAAGATTTCCTGGTAAATTCACCTTCATCATCATCACAAACCTGAATAAATACATATGTGGTTAATTAATGGATAAATAGAGCTGGAGAGGAGAGGAAATTGCGGGAATTCCGGACTTTGCGTGCACATGTTTCCACATCTTCCTTATCACTTTGAGGAGCATTTCTCAGCATCCCTCTTTCGCATAATAGCGTCAAAATGTGATTCTCTGCCCCTTGCATACCTGCCACAGAAGCACACGTTGTCAACTCAGGTGAGTATCTCTCTGTCAGTCTCTTGATCACATCAATTTGCTCCAGTGTCAGCTGCACTGCATCTCTGTACTGCGCCTCGCATGGCACATAAGCAGCCCAGAACTGCAAAGAGGCGAAGAGGAGGAGCAGCATTGAGTTGGGGGGAATGAAAAGAAAATGTCCATTTCATGCTATTCAGAAGAAGGAGTGGACTTGTCCGCAGAATGAGAATGACAGGAGGAAAAAGTCATGAATAATTCCACAAACACCCATTCTCCCAAGGATACACTTAAGGGATTGGAAGAGCGAAGCTGCGAACAGAAGAAGGTCGCTGGCTGTCGGTTCGATTGCATGCGAAACACGGGGTGTTTTTCCCTCTTCCAATACACAATCCTTCTCTCTCTCTCTCTCTCTGTCGCTTTTTCCGTTCGTCCTGGAACACTGAGAGGAAAAGACAACTTGGAGCAATTGTTGTGTGGAACAAGCAAAGCTCGAGGCATTGGCGAATCAACATCAAAAGCAAAACGAGCAAAACCCACGAAATGAGTGATGAAGAAATGGGAGCGACATTCAGCCTCCCGGAAAGTCATGTTTCCCTGCTCAATGGGGTGGAATGTGTAATTCCCCAGAAATATGTACAGACACACACACACACACACAGCTTCATATACGAAGCCACAAAGGGAGCTTTCCAGATCCTCTTTTTTGCGCTTCCGGGCGACAAAATGCAGACACTTGAACTCACACGAAGCCTCGTTCATCGCGAATGAAGAATGGAGAGCTTTTCGCGCCAGGAAAGGCAAAGAGAGACGGAGGAAATATTGATGGCAAACAAAAAAATATGGAAAAACTCTCGACAGTGAAACATTCATGGCAGATTCCTTCCAGAGAGAGAGTCTTCCCAGTCAATGAGAAGCTTTTGCATTCGATCCACATATATGTGGAATAATCGCAGTGTTTTTCACACGCGAGAGAGAGAGAGAGAGGAAATCAATTAGAAGCACTGAGCGAAGGTTTATGAAATATTTAATTCTTATCTCCCTTGCGACGCTCCTTATTTGCTCATCCATCGCATCTCGTGGAATGTTAATAATTTCTCAGACAGTCTTCATATTTAATCTGGGAATGTTTGAATGTTTCTACGGCTAAAATTGCTGTACTGAGAAAAACCACAGAGACATTTAACTTGATAGCGAACAATTATCTTACGCAAGGGGAAGATAATATGGCTGAAAAATCTGTACACCACTTTCTGTGAAAATCATCGAATAATTTGAATATAACTGGAATCTAACTAGAATCTAACTGAAATTTAACCAAAAACTAACTTAAATCTAACCGAAATTTAACTGAGAGTTTTCTAATCCTGATTTTTCTAACTGAATTAGCAGAAAAATATAGTGTTTTTACGAATTTCTAATTTTAGTTGCGCTTCAATTGATATTAATTCTTTATTGGAATCTTTCTGGCTCAAAATTTTGTATTATGAAGTGAAATATTTAGGTTATGTTTGATTTTAGTATTTTTTCTTAACGCAAAAATACGGAATTATAACAATTCAGTGAAAATACTTTCAATTTAAGCGTAAGAATTTCAGCTTTAGGATTTTTTTTAGTCTTAAATCAGTCAAATAACCTAGAAAAATGAGTCAAAATTAGGATTTGAATGAAAATTAATTTCTCAATCAAAGCTGTGAACGAAATATTGCAAAAATTGAATCACTTCTACTGATTTGTACGCCACGTCCGACCATATTATCTCCCCCTTGGTCGGGATGATCATTTACACTTATCGTATATCAGTGGAATTGAGTTGCACTTTGAAATCCTTTCTGCGCATCATTTATCTCAGTGCAGGCGCGAATGTTTTATTTTCCCTAAAAGACCGACTCAATTTTTGAAATTCCATCATTTTTGCCATTCCCAAATTGCTGAGCATCTGAAAATATTTGACATATTTCATCTCTTTTGTCGCTCCAAAACGGGGTGAAAAGAATGAATTTCTCCATGAATAACTTAACTTTGGCAAAAGTATGAAGAAAGTGAGAATGAATTTAAATTCCACTGATGACATTAATATTCAATGGATTCCTCATTTTTCCACCAAACTCTTGCACCTTCTGCGTGAAAGAGTGGTCTGTCATCTGCTCTTTGCACAGCATTTTTATGATCCTCACAAATTGTGTGGGTGAAATTGATGCTCTTGCGCGGTCTATCGAACACTCAACCATCAATAAAGTTTACATATTTTGACGAGAGTGAGTGAGTTGGAGAGAGTGAGAGAGAGAAGAGAAGCTTTCTCTCCACATTCCCAACGTGATATCATATTGTGTGTAATTTATTCTGCTCTTCTGCACCTTTTCAACAAAATTTCCTCGCACACATTTTCACTCATGCACAGGACAAATGAATTCCTCTTATCAGTGTGGAAAACATAATAATGCGACAGAGGATGAAGAGTAAAATTTCATTGTCAAGTCGATTTAGTGATGCGCAAAATCACCTGTTCGTGTATTTCTAAGAATCAAGAGAGCTTTGCAATGAAAATAATCCTTCTAATTAATCCCCTGTTGTAGTTGCAATTGTAAGCTTGTGTAGAGAATTCTCATTCGCATCCCCTAAACGAGATACACTTGTCGCTGGCGCTTCTCTTTGTGAAAAACAGTGAATATTGCACGCTGATTGTGTTTCTCTGTCGCATGATAAATTGATTCAATTGAGGGGGAAAATACAGTCAGAGATAAGCTCACCTGTGCAGAGACTCGTCCTTTTCGCAATCGAGGTAGATCCGTGTGACTCCAAGTGCTCTTGGCCCAAGGCATGACATTTCGCAAGTCTTCGTCGAAGCTGCAGGAGTGAAAAGGAGCATGAAAAGTGCAAAGAATGCATGCATTTAAAGGATCTCTGAGGAGTTACTCACTGAAAGTCATTGAGTTGATTGTGCAGGAACTTCCTGATGTTCCACGGAAGATCATTATGGCCATCAATGAGAGGAACAGCTTCGAGGAGTTGCGTTGCCGCCTCGACGCGCTCCTCCAGCGGTGCGCCTGGTGAAAAGTTTGTCAGTGAGCAAAGGATGAAGGAAGAGAGTTTGCACAAGTGGGGAAGGAAATCTATCATCTCACCTGCCGTGACACGGAGGGCAAGTGGAACGGCAACCCCGGCGGCTCCGGCAATTAGCAGAATGGATGTTACGGCCAGCCAATGTCTCGAGGGAACGTCCCAGCCTGGGCGAGGGTGTGAAGAAGAAGAAGTTTTGGTGGTGAGAAGACGGGCAAATGATGGATCAAATTGTGACGGGGATAAATCTATTCTGCTCGTGAAGACACCCACTCGCATTCACTGACATGTTGGTCATGGTTTTGCTCATCTTCTCTCTCTATCGACCAATATGTGTGGTCTCCACGCCTCGAATGCGATAAATTCCATCTTCAATTTCATTGAGACACGTTCGACACTCCCCGTAAAATACGCATGAATTGTTCATCTGCGTCGCTCTGGTCCGTGATGTTTCGGAGGACTTTGCCATTGTCCTTCTCATGGGAGAAATCAAACTTCGCACTGCAAACTTTTCCCCCCTCACATCGCCCAAAGTCTTCAAGCTCTCTGGGTGCTTTCAGTGAAAATTGATGGACTCCCATCCATTGGTGGGGGCGGATTATTCTGGCGCGCGCGAGAGGAATGGTGGCTTTTCGTGTATGTGAAAATAGCCCGGAAAATCCTTCTCATTTCCTCATGAAAAATCTCCATCTACTGTGCGCCACGATGCGGGGGAAATGCGAAGAGTGCGAGGAACTTTAAAGAAGGCAAACTTTCTTATCTTACATCTTCATATATTTGTCTCTCATTTTTCTTCGCCCAATTCCCGGCTCTGTGTGGCGGACTTTTTCCATCGCACTTTGCTGTTTCGGTTTGATGATTTGTCACACCACCACCCGGAGAAAAGCGCGCGCGAGGGGTGAAATACAAGGACAGTATTTTGCTAAATTGCCCGAGAGATTTGTAGGAATTTGCAGTTGTAGCTGAAAGTTATGATAGCGATCGATACATTTTGGGGAAATCGTACAGTTGAGATTGGAACCTTTTCGCCTATTCAATCAGACTCAGCAAGTGTATGAGAGAAAATTTTAATTGATCCCTGGACGAGCGGAGCGTCAAACGCTTTGCAGAATTTCCCCACAGACCCTCGTGCGGATGACAATAAATCACGTCCTGCCGGAATCGATATGGTCGATGGCTGTGCGCCCACACCGCCTCATTTCCATTATGTCACACCTTGGCTCCCGTTCTCCGATAAGACGCCCCCTCCCCCTCCCCCTCCCGCCGCCTTGTATGATTAGTGTAATTATGTTGCTTCCCGTGGCAGATGGAGTTATTGACAATATTTGCCATGGGGAGTCAGAGACAAGTTTACCGAAACTCCTGGCATATTGTGAAATTGAAAACGCTGAACAATGAGGAGAACACTTTGGGGAAGGGGGAGGGGGGAGGGGGGGGGGAAGTGTGATAGTTAATTGTAAAGTTTTTGACAGGACACTCTGGTTGCCGGAAGAAATGCGATAGCAAACAATGCTGTGGCAAGAAGATGATATATATACTCAAGTCTCTACCAAAGGGGAGATAATACAGTCAGAAGTGGTGTACAGTTCAGCGGAAGTACTTAAGAAGTGGAAGTGATTAAAAAACTCACAAGCTTCCTTTCCTGAATCTTGCTTTTACTGACAAAGCATCCAGAATCTTTGCATTTCTTTCGAATTGTCCGAAAAAATAAACATTTTCTAGGTTATGTAACGGATTTAGTGAATATTTCGCATTCTGGCACATTAATTCTTATGCTAAAGTCAATAAGATTGCTAATCATTAGCAGAATTTAGCATTTTCATGCGATAAAACATTACTAAACACTGCAAATTGTACTGATGTCGAACATAACCTCAAAAAGAGTATTTTTGGCTTGGAAAATGTGTATTTAGACCACTTTTTCCACGATTTTGCGTCTGAATCAGTGATTTTGAGTTGAATAGATCCGATCTTATCATCCACAAAACTTCCAATTGGGGTCTTTTAAGATCTCTTAGTGAGATTTTTGAGGTTATGGTCGGAAGACACGCTCAAAAAAGCCATTTTAAGTGGATTTTTTCAGAAATTTCGCATGGATTTGCGAATTACTGTGGAAACAGTCTAGAACTTTGAAACTCTGAACGATTGTACACCGCGCTTGTGACCAGTTCTTCCCCTTGTCCTGAGAAAGCAAGTCTACCTAGGAGAACTTACGGGTTGAGCTGGTTCCTGAGCTGCTGGACGCTCGACTGGAGCACTGCCTGTGGCGCCAGGGCATCGATCCGCTGTGCTGGTGCTTCGCGAGGGTGCCTGAGCTGAGGGTGGAGGTGTAGGAGCCGCCCAGGGTGTTGGAGGTGTCCAGGAAGTGGCTGTAGGGCCGATGGTGTCCGGGCGGCAGGAGGGTGAAGTTGGTCAGGGAGTTGGAGAAGTAGCAGCCGTCGTGCGGATGTCCGAACTGGCTCAAGTTGCAGCTGCTCGAGTGTCCCTTGAGCTTGTGGTAGTTCTCGCCACTGTGCGGCCCGATCGTGTTGAACTTCGCTGGATAGTCGAGGGTGTCGAAGTTGGGTCCGCTCGGGGGTGGCTCGTGGTGGTAGAAGAACACCGTGGCGTCGTCCTTCTGGAAGCCCGACGAGTGATCGACGGAGTTCTCGTGGAAGTGCTGGCAGCCCTTCTCGCTCTCCAGTCCGCCGGGCTCGAAGGCTGGATTGTCCATGAAGCTGAGTTGGTTCGTGGACACGGACTTGGTCACCGTGGGCGCGCCGAAGTTGCAGATGTCCGGCTTGGTGGTCTTCAGCTCGTACGTGATATTGGCAGTGGCGCAGTTGAGCAGCGACACGCTGCAATCCCCGGTCTGGATGTTCTCGCCAGTGCTCGACGGAGGACTGACTGTGGTCTTGAGTGTCGCCGGATAGTGACGACTGAGCGACGGGTTTCGCCTCAGCGGCGGCGGCGGCGGAGGAATGATGTCCACGTCCGCGAAGAGAGTGTTCTGGAAAGATTCCGTGATAAGCCAAAGATGTTCATTTAGGGCAAATGAGTGCGGAGCTCTTGGATTTAGTTTCATTGGGAATGTAGTGGGAAAATCGATGAATTCGATTCCCTTTCCTTCATCCCCTCACGTCTCCTTCGAGCCTCCGCAAGACGGCATCACACAATGGCTCTCGGCCACATTTTATAGAATGTCCATTTGCTCTTATTTACCGAATGAATAGAATTGTATTTGTGCGAGAAAGCCTTTCATATCCCCCCCTCGACTGGGGCATTTTTTCCTTTCCTGTGAGCGGCCTGAGGGAGAGCTTTTCCCCCTTCCTTCGCCGATGGTGGTGGCGCAAATGGGTGGAAAAATGCCCGAGGAATGGTGAAAAGGGTCTTCGCAGTGTGAATTATGTGCGTGTTCACATGCGTTTGGAATTATAGATTGAACGTGAAGCAATAAAATCGAACCCACATAACCAAGAATAAGTCTCTGTTTCCCACTCTGGCTGGGCATTTCTGTTTCTTTTCATATTTCACTTGATCCCCCATGACACAGTGTCCTTTTCTCTCTCTCTCACCTCTTGGCACCCTTATTGCCATACATTTCCCACTAATCCACTCGGTCTCGCCAATTTCGCTTCATTTAATTCCATGTGGACACACGAATCTCCTCGGCCGTGTGACAAAATTTAATTTACTTCCACTCCTCGCCAGGACTCTCTGCTCAGAGGGCGAGAGAGAGAGGGAGAAGGCCGTGTGCTAAATCTCTCTAGACAACCACCGCCCGAAATCCTCGGCAGGCGCGCGAGCGGGTGAGAAGGATATGATATGGCTGAGTGGAGGGTAGGAAAAAATTGAGAAAGGTCACGCTTGGCAATCAAAACACGAGCCAGAATTGCAATCCCGTCTCATTTTCCCTCGCCGTCCAGCAATGACAAACGACCGGGGAGAGCTCACAATTCCATAAGGGAGGCTCTTAATGGTTGAGTTTTTGCCACCTACACATCCGGTGATTGTGCTAAACAAAATGTAAAATTTCACAGGGCGTCAGTGTGTCGCGCAGGGATTTCAGCTTTCCCTATTGTATATATATATGGCATTGCCGAGCGCTTGACCTAGAAACGGCTTTTGTCGAAAATCACAGAAACGAAAATCCCAAAACTTTCCGCATCTCAACTGCCATTTCACTTTCATCCACACAGCGAGTGACTTGAGAAAGAGGGCAGAAGTTGGGGCCAGTTGCGATGATGGTTGTAAATTTGGTGAGTTTGTAGGTGTTGTGATTCCTAAGACATTTTCCCAAAATTCGACTGTACATTGAATTTTATGGGCGATGCTTTTTGTCAGAGAGCTTTATACTTAACAAGATCGCTTTACTGCGGGGTTAAACCAAACACAACCCTGGGCCAGTCGAAGGTACGATATTTTTGCGTAACTTTGTGGCAAAACAAGCCTCGGCAGACCTTCTATTTGCTCAAGAGATTACCATCTCTCTCCTCCCTCTCGGTCACAACTCACCCCGCTCTCAGCAATTCCTCCCGATTGAAGAGGGAGTTGGGCTTGAAAGCTGCCCGATTCAAAGCATGATTGAGGTTGAGGTATGGCTCTTGAGGAGTTCTAGAGAAAGATTTTGAATTCAATGGGCCGTTAACCCTCAAATTGTTGACTCTCTTGTGGTCTCTCTGTCTCAGTCTCGCAAAGAGCTTGTCAAGGGGTAGATATTATGGTCGAAAGTGGTGTACAGCTTGAAGGGAAGTGTTTAGAGGTGAAAGTGGCAAAATACATAGAATATTTGCACTGAAAAATCTTTCATTTCAACCAAATTGAGGCATTTTCCTAATTAAATTTGCTTAAAAATCAGTTGTATTCGTTTTATTTGAGGTTATGAGATAAAATACCTCCCAAAATCATCTAATTTGTGTTCAAGATGGGATTTTTTCACTTTTCTTGGCAAAATTAAGCATTTGCGTTCGAAAAAACGGTTCGGAAACAGCTTAAAAGTCAACCATAACCTCAAAAATATCTCAGAGAATTCTCTTTGTTTAGTTATTTTTGCAATTTGTGCTCTAAATTGGCAAATTTCACCTTATTTCTTAGTAGAAACATTGTGATATTCGCCATTTTTATTCATTTCCAGGCTTGAAGTATTTTTTTAAGCAAAATTCATAACCTCACAATTTTTTTAGAATTTTTTTCACGCATTTTCTGGAGATTAAACTAGAAAATGAAGACAAAAAATGTTTATGAACAAATTCTGGGCCCTTAAATCATTTTTTACAGTCTGAAATCTGAAGCATTTGAAGAGCTTAAACTACTTGAGATGCAAAAACCCGGATTTGCTTTGTGATAAGTCAGAATTGAGTGGGAGAAAGAGATGATGGAGTGGTAAAAGCGATGGAAAATGCATTTTAAGGGTTTTAAGAAGTGTCTGGAAGTGTTGAAGATTCTTCAGAGGAATTGTGGAAGTGTTTGGAAGCCGTATTATCTCCCCCTTGTTCAGAGGGAAAGCTGCGCTTGAAAGGACTTCACTTGATGAGGTTGGGAAACGTCATCTGCATGGGCGAGATTGCTTCTCTCTCTCTCTCTCTCTATGTTTCATGTGCCACCCAGTAAGCCTTTCTTTTGCTGGAAGAGGCACAGGACAAGGACTGTGAAAGTGGTGACATCAAATGCAGCGAAATAGCGGTCAGTTTGGGCCTGATAACATCGCGCATTATTGTCCTGGACAATTGGTGGCATTGTTTGGGCGAGTGATGTGCACAATCGAGGGCAGTTTGTGAGTGATAAAGAACTTCCTGACTTCAGCATTGCCTCTATCAATTCTCCTCTTCCATGGCGGAGTGGCAGACAATTAGACAGCCGCACGAGGAAAAGCGTGGATTGTGTGGGCGGCCTAGTTTGCTGTGCACTTGCGTATATAGACTCGCAAGGAGGAACTTAATTACACATCCTATTAACGGATTCTGGAGCGAGAATGGGAAAACCGCATTCAGTGTATAATTGTACAAGAATGTCTGCCTTGGATGTGACGCAAATATTCTCTCAGATGTGATTAATTGCAGAAATATCAGTCACTCGCTCTGTATATTAAATGCAATTGATTACGCGACACTGCCAACAGGAATTCATGAGATGTTTTGTGCATAATTTTCACATTCGCATCCTTTGGCGTGGCTTTGCAATTAATAAATGCTCGTGGAAATGGTGAGAAAATGCCGCAAGAATTCACCTGTGAAGATACCTAACAGTGTGCAAGCAGTTTTGTTTTCCAATTGAAGTGGGAAATATGGAATTCTTGAGGCGATAAGAATTTTTGTGCACTTAAAGCACATCTTGAAGCACATTTTGAAGTGCGGAAAGCAATTAGGGGATCGCATTACGCATTATATGCCATATGATTCCGAATGTCTAATGGTGATATTGAGAGGAGATTATGTACATTGATTATGCATCTTGTCCAATTAAGTCCTTCGCAAACAGACGTCTCAATTTTCCCTGGGAATCCTAATTACAATCATTGAATATATGATACATTCGCACATCTTGAGGACAATCAATTCATTCAATGGATTTTTCACACATTGCGCATGAATAACTTGCAATTAGGAGCAACAATATAACAACATATTTCCCACTCTTAACACGACATCCGTGCAAGGGGTTGATAATATTGGGGATGCAGTGTCACTCACACAAAAGAAACGTTTTCTTCTTTGTGAATCTATGGTTTATTTGAGAGAAATTGAGATTTTTTAATTTTTAAATAGTAAAAAGCGAATTTTGAAGGTGAAAAGCTTTGAATTTCACTCAAACACCGATGATTATACGTAATATTCCTTTAATACTTGATCTCTAATCGGATATTTACGGTTTTACGCAAGGTTTAACGATAAAATAAGAGTGAAACTGGAAAAATTTGCTAATTTGTGCACATAAGGAAATCTCTAATAGAAAGAGTCGAGAAAAACCGTAAAGTGTCCTTTAATCGTTAATTATTCTTCCATATTCTTTAAACATAACCTCAAATTCCTCGTAATGAATAAATGAATTCCTTTTAATGATCTCCAAACTGGTTACAATAATTTTTTCAACCCTTTGAAATCTATCTTCAGACGTAAAACTGCAATCGACGAAAAAATTTATTATTTATTACAAATTGAAATATATTTTTCTCTTCTTGAGCGAAGCTTTCTTTGTAACAACAAAACGAATCGCGAAGTCATTCAAAATTGCATATTAGCAACCCCTCGAGGTTGTGTAAGTCAGAGGAGTATTTGTATGTGCAGCGAAACACTCAATTTACATACAACTCCAATTGAGAAGCTCAATCTCTCTTGGCGAATCCTCCCTCAGCAATTAAACTCCCCCACCCCAAAGTTCTTCGCTCGGGTGCAGTGTGAAAATGAGCGGGGAAAGAAAAGAACATGTGCTGCGAAGGGAAATTTGTTGCATGGATAAGTGATGTCGATATCGTGAGGAGGAGTGAGAAGTTAAAAGTTGCAAAGTGCCTCAATGAGGGTGTGTTTGAACTCGTGGGAATTCCCATTGGAAATAGACAAAGTTTTCTCATTTCTAAATTGACTTGTTTTGTGGTTTTTCCACCGCTCTTTTTCCCCACATCCTCTAATGCTCACACCTCCGGCAAGAGAGACAGAGTGAAATAAAATTGGGATAGTCCTGCTGTGGCATTTTCCTCTGCATTGAGTGTTACATTGGCTTACGTGTGTTGGCGACAGAAGTTGCCGTGGTCATAGATTTGGGATGCGGAATGCAGGAGTGAAAACTGGGTGAAAATTGCATGGAAAGTCTGTCTTCAACTCTGATGTCACTGCATGCAAAAATTCCAGCAAAACACTCGCTCTCCCAGGAGAGTGAGCATGGCAAAATTGTGCCCTCTTCATTCATTTACAGGCATTTTGCATAATTTATTGTGCCACTCTGCAGTGGCAAAAGTGTTGTTTCATGGATTGTTAGGAGGTAAATTTCGTTGAGTGCCGAAATTGACCGCACACAAAAACGATTTTAGCAGACTTTTCTCCCCAAAACAGAGCGCACAAAATTGCCTTAGATGCAAATCAATTGATGAATTACTGACTGGGAGCTTGTGGGGCTGTGCATGGCGCTGGATGGGTGCCAAGAGGGCCGCCCTGCTTGTGGCTTTGGCCGCACCATTTCACCCCCTGAGATGCGGAAGGGGTTGGGCGTGCGATTCAAAATGTGCCAAACCACATGACAATTTCAAGCCCAAATTTAGCTGTAATCCATCGAGGGGGGGCGGGAAACTCACCATCTTCCCAGTGGAGCCCAATTTGGTCTGCCGCTCTCGCTCCAGCCTCATGAGGATTTGTGCATTTTGCTCACACGTGTACGTGTGACTTTTCTTCCCGTCAACACCGTACTGGCACATGGGGCGGTCTGGATCAGGAATAATCTGCAAAGAGGGCGAGAAGATGATGAGGATGGGATTAGAAGGTACTTTCTTCCAGTTAAGGGAAGTGATTGATGGTAAGATTCTCAGCACAATTCTGGGTCTGCAAATTATTTCATGTCAAGGCTTAAGCTACTTTTCACAATTGATTACATTACATTGCAGTTATCACAAATTTGATTAGGGCTTTGAAGGGGAAAGTAATGAGTCGTTGCAACATTACAGATTTCATATTTCAGTTCGTAAAAACTACCAATTTGATAAGAATTTGATCGCTCAGAATGTCTAGGAAAATATCTTTGGAATAAAAACAGCCTTTTATGTACTTGAAAATGCTTTGGAAAATCAATTAGTTCCGTCGGAAAGCCTCTAAGGATGTCCGGAAACACATAACCTAAATCTAGTGCATTGAAATATATACAAAATGTTTTCACATGAATTTTCTGGCTCTTTTTGTCTTTACGTGATGAAAAATATGAATTGACTTCAGTCGTCAACATTTGAAACGTTTCAAGTGTTGAAAAAGATAAATTTCCAACATTAGTAAATGTTATGAATCATAATCTTGCAACGACTTTTTACGAAATGATGTTTTTTACAGTTTATTTAAAATGTTGTGAATATAATGTTGCAACGACGCCTCAAATTGCCAAATACATCAGAATTTCGATTTTTGGCAAAATATTTAAATAATTCATAGTCTAAATATTTAATTAATTGTCGTTTTCACATACTTCAATTTTAACAATGAGCCAATTTGGGTGATTCGGAAATTTTATTTAATATGTTCAAATTTATTGCAAACAGTCCAAAAATAATTAAGAATTTCAAGGAATAATCAACTAAAAAATTGGAAATTTATCTAAAAACGCTCGTGACTTTCCCTTTAAGAGTTTTTTTTTATTCCAGTTATTTGTGAAAAATTTATTTTCACCTTTAAGCTTAAAATTAACCAATCATTTTGCTTTTTCCATCGTTTTTTTTTGAACGCGCGTATTAATTAATAATGATTGAAATTATTTTTGAATAATAATCGAAGTTTGTGTTGATTTTTTTCATCATGCAATTCCAATTAGATATGCAAATTGAACCATGCAATTTAAATGGAAATTATAGATTTATTACAATATTTTTCATCAACAAATACACGCCTTAATGAGTGAATTTACATTTAAATTATGCTGATTGATCAGAATAATTGGTTTAGGCAGTTTTTAGTGTCATTAAATGCGCATTTTTGGATCGCGATTACCTCAGTTTCGGCGTCGCAGCTGCAGAGGGACTGGCTGCTGCGTCCCTTGTTGCGCCTGAGGGATCCTTGCGCGTCGGCGGGCGCGTGGTTGGGGATGCGATGGGGTTCGCTGAACTGCGGCGTGCCGGAGCGGTTGGAGTCTGAGTAGTAGATGTCGTTGGCGGCGCTGGCGTTGTTCTGGATGTCCGTGGAGTGGCGGCGATGGGGCAGGGCGGCGTCCAGGCGGCTCTCGGCCACCGCGGCGCTGCGCGAGGGCGGCAGTACGCGCGGGAAGGTTGATTGTCTGAGGGAGAGCGTGGAGGAGTCCCGCTTGGACGCGGACTGGTCGCGTCGACGCCGCCTGGAGGGCGACAGGAAGTACACCTCGCGCTTTGACGCCTTCCCGCCAGCCTTGAGCGCCTCTCTGCCTCTCGCGGGCTTCTGCTCGCGTGCGCTGTTGGATCGACTCAATTTCCCATTGCTCACACTCCACTCAAGCATTCGACGCTCGAACTCTGTCATTGTGAGTCTTATTTGCAGGACTTCCACATACTTCACACGACACACGGGATTCTCTTCTACTTTACTTCTTACGGATTAACAACACTATTTATGCCTCAACTGGCAATGTGTAACTTAATTTAATTTAATTTAGAATTGCGCTTTTATCCTTGCATCTCGATGTTACGAGAATGTACAAAATTCCACAGATTATCTCTCGCGTTTCTCACTATTAATATTATTACTCGCAGAATTACACTACATTTACTCCTATACACAATTTCGGGGATGAATGCTTCGCTGCTCGAGAATCTGCCAACGAGTTGGTACAGAAGAGTACATTAAGGGGCCGTACAAAAGGGGGAAAACATTTTTCTCAGCCAGCAAAATGGTGAAAAAAAAAACAGAGAGAAAGAGATTCAGATGAATTTCCACTTTTGTACGTTATTTCGTGCTTGACTGAAAGGAAAATCCAAGATGCAGAAATGTTCGCCATAGTGATGAAAATTTTCTCATTCATGTCACAAGTCGCTCACATTTCCCCGTGTTGTTTTTTTTTCCCCCCCATTCTGGGATTGTATAGTTTGTTGAGTGCAGGAGAAAAAAAAGGACTTCTTCTTCCGGTGTGCACTCTATGTGAAAGGCGAATTATTTGCATTATTACCCCAGTTTCGAAGGCGTCCGTGCATTCTTCGCATTGAAAGCATTTTGTTTGCAAGAGTAATTTGAAGCGAGTCAAATAGACCTTTCAATGGTAATATCTCTTCTGTGAAGATGCTTTCATTTGAGAAATTCATGGAATTTTCGTTCTTGCCTCTCCCCAAGGATACCCCAAAAGGACGACAATCGTGAAGATATGGACAGATTTTCGAATTGAAATTGCAGCGAAAATATGTCCAGATTTTTCAGACGAACGTCTCTTATTCACTCCGCCTTTGCGGAATATGAGAGTCTTTTAACTCCTCTCACATGAATGCTGATGGCATTTTCTTCTGTATTATTGCTTTCCTCCCTTTTTCCACTGAAGCGAACATGTGTTGCTTTTAATGTGGCTGCGTGTGAGTGTTTAATTTCTTCGGTGGAAAACAAGGGAAAACGATTTAGAATTGTGATATGAAAATGACACAATGGCTTATATGGGAGTGGATTTCTATTTAGAATAATGCTGCGGAGTCTTGGTGTAACAGGAAAACGCAATTTTCCTCAATGACATTTTCCACCCTCGCTTCCCAATATTGCCTCTTCGCACGCTCATCCCCCATCCGCACCCCCTCGGAAGAAAGGTGTCAAAAAGTGTGAGGGAAGATATGCGCCTTCGAAAGGTGGGAAAGGAAAAAAAAGGAGCCCGAAAATTGAGGCAATTTACTCGGGAATGCCTTTTCATGTGCATCCACTCTCCCGTGAGGATGACTTGCTTTTCCACTTGAAGGTGTAAAATATAATCCTGTGTGTGACACTTTGGCCCTCAATGGTTTGGGAGAATGAAAGTGTAAAGGTGTTCCATCTGACATTCTCATGATCATCTCCTTATTGAGTCAAATCTCAAGAGATTTCCTTCCATTCGCGTGCTTTCACTCCCCCATGAATTTCCATTGGAGGCTTTCACCCCTCAAGCATTCTCTGATGCCCTCAAGAGTGCCAAAGCACACACACAAAAAAGTCATCCTGAGATCCTTCCCTCGGAAAACGTCCAGGGATTCCTAGTCTCATTTGCCCTGTCGTGTGTGTATTTCAATTTGATCCCACTTAAAGGGAGGCCAAATAAAATATTTATAGAAAATTCCTGCGGTGTGAGTGAAAAATTCAGGACATTCGACTGAGGCAGAATGCGGTAACAATGGGACAAATACAGCCTTGTTTGCCAATTAAATGTTTTCTCTGTCGAAATTACACTTTCGGCTCAAGCTCAAAGACGCGCACAATTTGTGCAAAACAACTCAAGTCATCACACAATGTGAGATTTTGTGACTTTCTTGTGAATGTTTAATGAAATAAAAACACGGGGAAGTTTTGCTTCCCCCAAAAGTTGACTGAACTACTTTTCCCGTGCAGAATTTGATCCTTTAACTAAATGTGTTCAGTAAATTCCAATGGGAAAGTTTTACACCTTGTCAGACTATTCAATTTGTAATTATTCAAGCAATTTCAACACATTTTTCGAGATTTTTTCTTTGAGGTCTTGATTGAGAGGTCCTTCTGGTTATTCCTCTGGTCGAAAAATCACCCTAAGATCCTTGAAAGTCTTGATATTCACTTAATCAAATTTATATAATCAAACAGTTCTAAAGTCAAGATAATGAATGAAAATCGACAGGACAATTATCCTGAAGACACTCAGGATACATTTAAGCTTCATTAAGATTTCAAGACATACTTAAATGGATAAAATGCAAGTGTTGCTCAAGTGGGTTTATTTAATCAGGAGAGTCGTTTATACATAGGTTCGGTTTTAGTGTCAAAAACGGATGAAGGATTAGGCCGAATATTTTCAAACTCGGCATGATAATTGCTCATTAATAAGGGAAGATTGGTGAAAAATTTCAGATCTCTAGCTTCAAAATATGTATATATTTCATATGGAAAATAAACATTTTTGAATATTTTTATTCAAATTTTGATAATTTGTTAGTAAAAATTGATATTAAAATATTAGATTGACACTATTACGATTTCTCAAAAGTCAGCTAGTGGCTTTCCCCTTACTAAATTCTTAGGGTAATTTTTTTTTCTTTGGAAGATTAATAAATAATTTATTATGCGTGACATGAGAAAATCTTCAGTCAGGATTGTACTTTTAATTTCTTGAGTAAATTTCTTGAATAAATTTTGTGGAAAACAATGAGCCTGCCATTATCAGGATGATTATCCTGCGAGATGGGAATCACATTGAGGCGTGGTGGTGTGGAAAAAATGAGGGTGACTTTGAGCTTTGAGCCACTCTCTCGTCGTGAAAATAGCGTCACGATGGGAAATCGTGGGCGGCTCAGTTCGCTCCGCGGAGTGATTAATTTTGAATGTAACTAATTAAAATGTTAAATAAAATCCCAATCTCAATCTTTCATCTTTCGGGGCGATGCGAAAACTTTCCTTCATTTTCGTTCTCTTATCCCCACACGTAGAGGCGAGAAAGGATCCTTCTTTGAAGTTTTAATTAAATATTGATTTTCATGTGGTTTTTGCAAAATTTTCTTCTTCTTTTGCGCGCACGAGTTTCTGCCTGTCTTTCGAGCCTCCTTTTTATCCCTGCGGTTTGTGTTTTGCCTTTTCCCCCCCCAAAAACGTGTATGCTCTTTGTCATGCACACACATTTTCAATTTGTCTAATTGCGAAATTTTTGAAATAATAGACATTGCGAGATGATGAGTGAGGGTCGCGCGAGTGTGTGAAAGCATAGCGTTGGGGTTTTGGTGAAAAGTCTGTGATTTATCATCTTTTTGTGAGTGGGTGAGTGTGTGTGTGTGTGTTTTGTGAGGACGAACGAGGGAGGATGGAACTGGAGATGTATGAAAAGAAAATGACCTAAATTTCTGTATGAGTTTTCTTTTGCAGTTTGTCCATTCATTTCCATCATAAATCACTGGGCAAATTGTCCCGCGAGCACTTTTTGAAGCTCTCTCACACAGTGAGATTTTCCGTTTCAGAGAGAAAAGACTATTGGGCATTTAGACATAATGAATTTTCACTTGTATCCAACAATTCGCTCTGATTCTCTGCAGTCACCATGACTTTGGGGAAAATACGCGCTGGCATGAAATTTTCATTGAATATCTTCGCCAGACTCCCTTTCCCGGCGAAGTGTATATATGAGGGGTTGTTGTGTGAGTGAAAAGTCTCTGAATTTGTTCCAAAATTATACACTCCACCCACTTTTAATCCACCCACATGTACCCTTTTGTTGCCAAAAATTACATCATGCCTCCCGTGGAAATCCTCGCCAGCCCGGAAAGGCGGCAAAGGAAGAGTGCGGAGTCGCTGAAGAAAATCCTCTGTGGGACGATTAGGGGGTGAATAACTGAAAAGAGCGAAATTTTCGTGGAATAAATTACGGATTCTTTTGCCATTTGCACAGAATGTCGAAGACACAATTCAAACAATTGTGAATTTATATTCAAGGATTATGTTAAGCATTTAAGCAGGTAGTTTGGTGGATTAGTTCACTCCTCCTCATGAGATTTTTTCTCTCTCTATTTCCCGGGGAGGGAGAATAATAGAAGCACGAGGTCAGTTTTCTCACAATGCACAAAAGCTCAAGATTATCCATTTTCATGAGCCGCCCAGTCGGAAAGAGCGAGCTTTTGTTGCATCGAATTAGAATATATATCTGGCGATATGTAAATTCCATTTGTGGACACTGCAGTGGAATTCGGAACTATCACGCACATAAATTTCCACCGCATTCCCATTGATATGAAATTGTGGAAACACCGCAGAGAGAAAAGGTGGACTTTTTCCCACAAACATACTTTTTCTCCCAATTTATCGTATGCAATTTGTGGCAAGGACATCGCGTTGGGAATGTGAGTGTGAGAAAAGCTCAATTTCACTGGGAATCTCGTCAGAATATCAACGGTATTTAATTCCGTGTTTAAGTTAGGTGAAGTTGTTATGCTGCTTTGTTGTATTATATGCGCTCTTGTGTGGCTTTGAGCCACTCGTTTTCTGGGTTAAAGAGATGCCTTCTCGTGGTGAGTAACGAGCATTTTGCATTCGCCGCACTCAGGACAAAAAAAAAACCCGCGAGAGGGAAGTTTGCACAAGAATATATATTTACTAAATCCACCCACACAATTAGGGGCGCTCTGATGGCTTCAGGTGGGTGGGATGGTATTAAATGAAGTTTTCACTGGGTGATTTTCACAGTGTCTCCGCAGATTAATTTACTTTCCCAGAGACTTGGGCATGCGAGAATAAATGCGAGAGCAGATAATATAACACACGCACACACACTTTTTTGCTGCCTTTGCCTTCGCGATAATCCACAAGTTTCTCCTTTTCACGTCAATTTCACACTGTAGTTAATCCCTCAGTCGCTGGATACCTTTTTTCCTCTCTCACACACTTTCACCTCTGTCTCACTTCCCGGCAAACCGAGTCAATTAGCTACACGTGAACCACTTGGGAAGTCACTTGAGGGTGGCTCAGAGTGGCTGCAGAGTACTCGATGGCATGGAACAGTGCCAACCGTGAGCTGCCCGCAAAAGCATTCCAATCATCCAAACGGCCGGAGCTGAACTGACACGGCAGAGGCGTCTCTCGCACTCGCGAGCTTCCACGGGAAAGCTCCATGTGGATGCTGTGACTTTCCCCTCCAATCTCCATCCTCGTCCCGGCGGCTCTGACCCACTCTCGCCTGCCAAGGTGAATCATGGGGAAATCCTCTCTCCTTTCCCGCAGAGAGAGAGAGCGTGAGCGAGAGAGCAGAGCGGGAAAGTCCATGCGCCGTGGCGGCGGGAAAAGCCCCTCGACGTTCGATTAAACAATTTTGAAATTTCTTCATGTAAACTCCAGACACTCTCGGGTTATCATTTTCCCATCGCCACAGAGACATTTATATTCCCTGTCGAATTCTCTGGTTGCTTTTTGGGTGGAAATTGTGTGTGGCGGAATGAGAATCACCCTTATCAATAAACATACACGAGATTTAGGAGATAATTTGAACACTTACGCAATTACCGAGGACAGATTTTCATCTCTGGAATGTATTGAGTGCTCAGGTGGTATTTTAGGGGAATTTTATTGATTGTGAGAGAAGCGATATTGCAGATTATTCCCCATATCAACTCTGTCATCCCCGAATTTAAGCCATTTTCACAAGGGCATTATAACAGAAAGCTTTACATAATACTTTTACCGCAGAATAAATGAAAAATTCTATATGAAAATTCATACATTTTTTCCCAGCTGACTTTTTGCAGTTACAGAAGAAAAAAAAACACTGAAAATTCCTTTCGCTGATTACGTTGACAAAGAAGATGAATTTGATGAAATGATATCATGCAAAGGTTTTTTCAGCAATAATTCGTGGAATTCACATGGCAGAGAGTTTGTGTGACATAAGAAAAGGGTTTTTGTCACGCCAATTTTCCACCTTATTTGTGGAATTTCCACCCATTTTTCCTTTTAATATCCACTCGCCACGAATGTCTCCACGTGCGAAATTTCGAGGAGTTGAAATAATTTTATTGGCACAGCAGAAAGTCGTGTGAGGAATATTATTCTCCACTTGTGTGTGTGTGTGTATAAATAGATTTTCCCACCCTTATTGATTTCCCTTCACCATATTGCGGGGCTTTCCGTCTGTGCAACGTGGGGGAAATTCCTTGCGTGAATCGCACAATTAAATCCATGTGATTCCATAAAGTTAATGGCGTGTCATCCATAGCAGATCAATAAATTTATTTTGTTATTACGTTTATTGCCCCACGATGCTCACGTTCGAGCTTTTGGCGTCACTCATGAGCGAGCGTGGATGGCGAGGAAGTCCGGGAAAACCCACATAGTTCTTCCCTAATTGACCACATCTTTTATAATTTAATTTCCCACCACGCCGGCTGAGGTGGGTAATTTTAATCATTCGCCCTCTGGGGTGAAATTCCCGTGTCTCACGGGGTGCTTTTCCCCCTCACGCGCCCCTTCTTGACCCAATCCCTCGGCGAAGAGGAACATCCGGTATCACCTCAACCGCTAAATGTTCTTCGCCAGGTTGTTGAATCTCCTGATGAGATCCTTGACTTCTGCCACCCACTGTCGCCGTGAGGCGTGACTGTGCGACGAGGGAAAAGGGTGGAATTCTCTACACGATCCCCGGGCGTAATTAAAGGGTAGAGAAAGAGTGAAACGTCTTCAATTTATCTCCATCAATATGCAATTTGGATTGAATGGGAAAGTTGTGCTCGTCGCTTTCTCTCTCTCTCTTCGGGATTACATGATTTTCTGCGATGCATTTTAGAGATTCATGATTTTGCAAGAAGCACAATTTATTTCCCATTCGCCGAAGAGCACGTTTTGAATAATACAATTTTATTATACATTACTTGAGACGGAGAATCATTATTTTTACTTCTAACAGTTTCTAATAGAAATATTATGAGTATCATTAAGGGATCTTAAGGGATGCAAATCGCGTTGATTGAAGTAATTATCAACAGGGAAATGTTGTGCTTCAATTACTTCATTGTTGTGCGTTCAAAGGTTGTTTTGAAAACAAATAATCGCAATGCTTAAGGGAAAAATTTGTTCTTTACAACTTTGTAGGTTATGTGATTGATTTAAGAAGAAACTTTGTCACAAAATAACCTCCGAAATCAATTAATCTGTGCGTCTAAGTTGGTGTAATTTGCATTTACTGACACAATAATATTGAAATCTGATGAAAATCAAAAGTTTTGTACTGTTATAATGTGTTAATTATGCTGAGATTGATCATAACCTCTGAAATATTGTTTCAATTGATACAAAATTGTCTATTTTATTACAAATTATTATTTCTCAAAAATTCTTTTAGATATCTCAAGATAATTTTTCAGTTATGTTTTAAAATGCATCCAAAAGAGTGATTTAAAATTGAATCACATCAAAATCTACACTGGAAACTTTCAATATTTCTTAAATACTGTTTTTTTCCGTAAGTTTTCAGTGTTACACAAGTGAAAAATTGCGTCTTTTTGTGACCAGAGACTCCTAAATTTGAGGTTACGATTACACGAAAACATATGTTTTAAGCACTGCTGAAGTTCTGGAAGTGTTTGTGATGGGTTAAGTCGTTTTATCTCCTCCTTGGTTACTGTATTTAATTGTGAAGATGTGTTGCCAATGGGAAAAGTTCTCTAAACAAGAGGCTTTGGACTTCGACTGAAGTTCTATGAGGGAAGTATATTAGTGCAATTTACTCCACACAATTCACTCTGTGGTGGAGTTGAGAGTGCAAATATTGTATATCTCAACTCCACAATGATGACGAGACCACTTTTCACCGCTCTCGCACACATCCAGGGAAGTATTATTGTGGTATTTAAATGGCGAATGCGTTGAGTTGAAATTTGTTTAACAATTATGCCAAAATGTTTCCCCAATTATGTATCTCATATGCAGAATTTATTGCGCTGCTCGAAATGGCTTGAGGAATTTATTTTGTTCTTGCATTCTCCCACCCTCTCGATGGCATGGAATGCCTGTGTTAATCCATGAAACAGATTGATGTTAAACAATGCGAAACATTTTGCCTCACATGCTCACCCACAAGATTTACAACACTTCTCTCCCGGAGACTTATGGAGGGCGGAGGAAGAAATGTGACTCAAGGGGCCTCTTTTTCCCGCGCGCGCTCTCAAGACGCTCCGTTTCTTTGCCTTCGCCGGCAGTGCGTCGGGATTGTATGTAAATACGACGTCACGACAGGGGGGGAAATTGCAGAAAATGTGATTTATTTGACCTCTCGAGTGACGCCCAGAGCTTTCTGCACGGCAAATGCGGAGAGATGAATTTTAATATCGCCGCTCGTGCAACAGATTGTCTCGTCAATTTGCTGCGGAAGGGATCAGCCAGATGCCATGGAGGAATCCGTGGAGGTTGTGGGAAAAAATGGGGCATAAGTTGCTTCCCTCGCCCACTCCAAGGGCGCCCAAACTTGAGCATCAGCAGGAGAAAGTTGATTAAATTCTCCCACACACACACACACACATGCTTTCGTGGAAGCAACATTAGTTGCAAAAGGAGTTATCTAAGAAACAGTGTAGGAGGAAATAATTTAATCAAGAACGCACACAAGTGATGAAATTCAATATGAAAATGCTGATTAAATTTTCATCTATTCACGTTCTTTTTTTCCTCTCGTAATGCGAAGCAACTTTCCCTCTCTCTTTCCCTCTCAGTGGATGTAAATGAAAGTTTTCACGGCAAATATTGACTCTGGCAACTCGCACTCATTGCCCAAAGTCCCCACCGAGAGAGAATTACTCGGAGAATGCAGCTTTTTAATCAATATTTGTGTATCTATGGAGAATTTACCACTGAAAACTATATCGTCAGAGTCAATAGAGTTGCGGCACGATTTTCTTTCCTCCCCCCCAACTTTTCCCATCCACACCGCAGCGTTTGTATTTTCCAGGGCAGAAAGAACTCCGCGCTTGGCCTCCGGGAATGTAAATTTGCTTTTGGGGTTGATCAATATGAGTGGAAAACATCCCCGGCGGCCCTTGTTAAAGGTGGAAAACTCCGCGTAGAAAATTAAAAGAGGAAAGCCAAAACAAACAAGCTCGTGAACCGTTTCATTCTTGTTTTGTTTGCTGTCTTTAGTGACTTATTAAAAAAGGTTAAATCCAAATTTAATTACATTTTACGACCAAATACCGTGGGCTGATGGCATAATTTCTGGGCCTCACATTTTGGCGGTGCTCCGATTTATGGCGACCAGGGCGTTCAGCTAGCTGGACGATTAATAGAGAGCGAAAGAGAGAGTGGAAAAAGTCAAGGGGGAGATAATCTAGTCGGAAGAGGTGTGAAGATCTGTAGAAGTTTCAAGAAATGCTTCAATTTTTGATTTTCCGTTGATTATTTTACTCTCAGATATTAATTTTAAACCAAATCTTAATTTTGACCTATTTTTCTAAGTTATTGAACTGATTTAAGACAAAATAAAATCTAAAAGAAGACATTCTTTCGCTTAAATTAAAAGTATTTTGTGTATTTTCACTTTAATAGTAAAATTGCGTATTTTTATTCTACAAAATTTGTGATTTTGGAAGCTAAATTTTGACATACGATTTGTTAGGTTATGTGGAATTATTAAGGATTAAAAAAGAATTAAAAATAGAATATCTTTCGTTGAAAATGCATTGATTTTTATTTAAAAATATGAATTTGTGTATTTGCAGTTAATAAAAGTCGCGATCGTGAAATCTAAAGAGGTTTAAATCGAATATAACCTCAAATTTTGAGCTTAAAGGATTCCAATAAGGGTTTAAATATCAAAAAGCGCAGTTAAAAGCAGGAAATCCTTATGAAAATCAAAGTTATAAATAGTCAGTTAGATTTTATGTTGAGTTTCAGTTGATTTCAGTGAAAGTGTCATTAAGTGGTGTACAGATTTCAGCCATATTATCCTCCCCTCGAAAAAAATGTTGCTTATACTAGAGTGAAAGCAAGTCTGTAAATAGAATCGCACCCTTCTGTTTAATCTATGCGACTATTAATGCCGAAATAAGCGAGTGAAAGGCCAAAATAGCTACAGAATGGACACGGCGTGTCCGGGTGAGGTTTATTTCATGGAAGTAATGGCATAATCCAGAATTTATAAACATTCTGCCAAAAGCCCATTTTCTCACCATAAACCAAATTATATATGGCGATAGAGGGTGTGAGATATTGTCCTGCTCACCCTCAATTTCGTCCTTCGATGTTTCATACAATTTTCCACCCGGTTTTTCCCGGCAAACAACCGCACATCTCTTTTATTTCCTCAATCTTCATGCGGGACGCTCAACGCCCAGAGAACTCTTGCTGGGGCGCCCTGAATTTTCCAACCATTTTAATTAAATTATTAATCTCACGGGGGTCAAAGGCACCCGCCAACCAACATGAGAATCAACAGGGTATTATTAGACGCCATATATCCTGTCGGTCCCAGAAGGGATGCAACTGAGGCTCTTCCGGGTGATTTCGAGAGCTTCCACGCGGCTGAAAAGCTCCACTCTGCAACCCCCTCAAGAGAGGGTTGCACACAGTCAATTTTATTGCGGCGCGGTAGATTGTCAAGGAGAAAAGGCTCTGAGATTTACACCCTTCGGGGATGTTGGCGGGCTGCAAAGTACCAAATAACATGGGCTAAAGACGAGCATTTAGATGCAGCGATAAAAAGCCCCTCTTTTGCCCCATTTGGCCGCTGCAAATTTGTCCCTTTTGTCGCGTGCTCTCGATCAGGAGCGACGACATGAATGGTATGTATGTTGGGAGCATAAATCCCGGGAACGGGGAGAATTCATAAGCGCAATAGTTACATCTCCGTCTCGGGACGAACAATGATGCGCAGAAGGGGTGCGGGAGGGGTTGTGTAAGACGATTTAAGCGGCGGAGGGATTGTCTCACTTTTCCTGCAACTGGGGAAATTTACGAGGCGAAGACAATCTATGTGGCTCATCAGGAGCAATTTCTCACACAACATTCGCCAATGTGACACGGCGATAATTCAAATGAGCTCCTGATAATAATATCAATGCGACACCCACGAAATCCCGGTCCGCATGTCCTTGGCAGTTTTTGTTTGGGGGGGGACGCATAGAAAAGGAAACAATTGTTGAGTGAGGGCGGATGGCGCGGGGGGGTGTTTGTCAAAAAAGAATGATATATCGATGCTGTGCTGAGGCCCATGGATATAAATTACCCTTCTTGCGGTGGCAAAGTGAAAAAGGCTCTCTTCGCATCTTGCTTTCTGGAGATCGGAAGGCGGAAGGACGCGCACAGAATGTGGGTGAAGTATAATAAATTTGTGCATAAAATACACTTTCTTTTTGCCGCCTCAACATGGAGATTAACACGATAAGGAGATGTGTGCGCAAGAGAGGGGAAGGAAAAAATTTATTAATGTTCAACTTTTTACACACTCTGATTCCTATCATTTATTATCCAACGCCTGTCAATTGATCTTCTTCACTCCTTTCACATCCAACACCAAATCTCCCTCGCCCGGCATCCGCAGAGACTCAATCGACCATCACTGAGTGGAAAATGTCCCGAAAATTTCCATTGCAATTGAAGAGGAGAATTATCATTGTTGTGTGCTTTAAAGCCTCTTTTCCTCATCATTGTGCATATTAACATGAGACACTCTTTGTAAGTGATCAGGCAAACATATGCACGAGCTTTCCTCTCAGTGTTGGGCCGGGCTCATCATCCCCCGTCGCTCTGTCGAATGGCATCACGGGGAGAGAAACACAGCAATCAATAGGGGGACATTTGTATGAATCGGAAGGGCTTTTTCTCCACCCCCTTCCCTCAAACGGAAAAGACAGGCAGAGAAACAGAGTCGATTTCGGGGGTGAGCAAACAATGTAACACCACTGAGAGAATTATATGAGAGCACAACATAAAATCACGAGATTTAACTTCTTAAGTCCTTATCACATCAACTTGGGGCTGTGCGCGTGTGTTTTTCTCCAAAGCAATGGAAAACAATGAAATTTGTCCATGTGGAAGAGAGGGAATCACATTCGGATGGCAAATCCCTCTTTCACCCCTTAACTCATCGCCGGGCACCGCACGCGGGGTGGGCAGAAAGTGTGGGGCTAATTCGTGTGTCGCTTCCCTTCTCCCGGCGCTCCGCACTTCGATCCACGCGCAGAGCCTGCGATCAAGGGGGAGATAATACAGTCAGAAGTGGTGTACAACTCAGCGGAAGTCCTGAGAAGTTGAAGAGTTCAGAAACTGCTTCTTTTATTGACAAATTGTCCAGTTTCTTTTGATTTCTTGTGATTTTTCACGTTGAAATGATCATAAGAATCTTTTTTTTAGGTTATGTAACGAATAAAGGAGAGATTTAGTGAATAATTTGCATTCTAGAACATCAATTCTCATCCTGAAGTCTGAAAGATCGTCAAAAATTGCTCTTCTGAATCTTTAATGCCAAGAAACACAGAAAATTGTATTAAGATCGAACATAACCTCAAAAAGAATAATACAGATTAGGAAAATGTTTATTTAGACCACTTTCTGGACAATTTTGACTCTGAATCAGCAATTTAAGATCGATTGATGAGTGATAAGAAACAGTTTTGTGATCTAGAAAGTATTGAAAAGGAGTTTTTGACGATTTCTTAGTGATATTTTGAGGTTATGATCGGAAAAGAGACCCAAAAAAGCGTTTTTTAGTGGATTTTTACAGAAATATCGGATGGGAACGTAGGAAAATCTCGAAAGTTGTACAGATTCAAGGCATATTTTCTTCCCCTTGACTGTGATATGGATTCCCAGCCCGAGGGTGCTCTTTCTTTCGGCAATTTAGCAGCAGCAACAGCATACAAGAATGAGACAATTGAGCGTGCCTCTGGGTGACGGGCAGGAAGGAATCACACCATTAGAAAGACATTTCCGAAAGCTCTGTGCCGGAGAATTCTTCGATTTCTTGCTCGTCACACGCTTTTCCGTCTGATACGCTCGAGAGCACAGATCAGGAAGTTTTTTTTCGATTGCCTCGAAATTCGCAAATCAATAAAGGAATTACCCCCATTCGGGGGTTTTGGGCATGTCCTTGGCGAGCGCTCTTCCTGCCGCAATTGCACAACCTGGCGATGGGACTGCGATTATGGCCAAGGGCGGTGTCCGAGTGGCCTAATTGTTATTTATGGGTCGATGTTGGTGGATTTGAGTCCATCCATGATGGTGTTTGTGTGTGTGGCGCCCATGACTGGATGGATTAATGTCCTCGAGATGGTCAATGTGGTGAATATTTTGCATATTCAGCACGCTTTGGCCACCGAGACTGCGTTGGTGGTGCGCTGCAGAGCATCATTTCACGTTGAACCTGGGCCCCAAATGAAATTTGTTAAATTCCCTCAAAGCACCCAGACACACATGCAATATATTTCAGGTTGTTCTGTGGGGGTGTTGATTGACTCTGCGGTGCCCGGGCTAATGTACTCCCACGTCGCCCATTCCAGGACAACTTCTGCCCATTCAGCTCGACAGAGCCATTGATTTCCATCATTGCAGAGCTTATGCGGGTCCTCTTGGGCTTCGTGACTGCGATCATTCGTCAATGATTGCGACAATATTCATGATTTCTCCAGCAGAATTCACTTACGGACGTATCAAAGTCAGCATTTCCCAGGTTAAATGCATCCTGGAGACCGGCTCGAAGTCACAGGCATTTTGTGCTGTTTATTTCAGCACAAAAACATCATTGCATATCTCTCTAGTCAATCTGAAGAGGCCCATAATGGGGGAAAAGGTCTACATCTTCTATCAGAGGAATAATAATTCAGTGTCATATGAGATGAAGATGGCTTCTTTTTCCTCTGGAGACAACTTATGAGGGAATTCTTCTGTATGCCAAACGATTTACAGAATGTGGCGTCTATTTTGAGTCACACACATGTTGCCTTTGTGATTGATATTTTGCCTAACACAGTAAATTGACTGAAAGTCAAGAAGACAATCTCACAACACGAACCGCGCGCGGTGTGTTTTTCCACTCATCCTGGGCGGAAAAATGGCTGAATAAATTTATTTTTATACGGAAAATTATTCACACTCAGGGGGTTGTTAATATAGATTTAGAGTGTCACTTGCGTCTTCGCTTCAAAAATTCAGAGAAATCTTAGAAAATATGCTCAAAATACAGGATTCGAGAAATCTGTGCGGGATTTAGAGAAAGAATAAGACAAGAAAACAGCCTAATTGTTTCCTCAGAAGCAGTTCCAGAGGGTAAAGATTGATTTTAGAGCTTTAAGAGAATATTTTGGACCAGGTTGGAGATCATTTACAGAAGATATAAGAAAGTGAAAAAGGATTTTAGAGAAGAAGACTCAGAAAAGTATCATATTCTGAGTGGTTTTTCTCTACTCTTAGGAAGTTTTTAACGTAAAACCTTGAGTAAAACCCGAAATATACGATTAAAGACCAAGTATTTGAGCAATAAAGTATATTCATTGGTGTTTGCAGAGTTTTTTGAGCTGAGAAATTCGTCTTCTACTCTTTAAAAATGGTGTACAATAATTTTATAAATAATTCTTGAATAGATAACAAGATAAAATATCTATTTCTTCTTCGAGAACAACAGTGTGAAGCGGCACTGCTTCCCCTTATTAGCAACCCCTTGTTCACACTTTTCCCCGCGCCATCCAGGCTTCTGGCAATTTGGTATTTTTCCTCCTTATCTGATGCAGGATATATTTGTTATTGACTTCGCCCACATTCACATCCTGGACACGCTCGCGACTTCCTGGCACGAATCCCGTCCGGAGTCGGTGCTGAAGTCGCAGTTGGATAATTCAAAGGAAAATAGAACACTGATGCTTAATGAGAGCGCACTTGATTTCCACATGGTAGAATGGGTCCTTTTGAAAAGTCATCAGTTATGATTTTTCTGAGAATCCCAAACTCTGCTGAAGGCGGGTTTCCATGCCAAGAAAAACAAATCAGGAGAGTTTTTTCTTCTTCTGTCAGACACAAAAATTCGGTGCGAACAGAAGAATTGCGGAGAAAATTCTGTTGACATGGTGAACAAGAAGGAATGTAAGAAGCGAGTGGAGAAGACATAAAGTTTAAGTAAATTACTGGGTGAATATCTTAGAGAACAAGCAAGAGTACAAAGTTGAAAATTGGCGTTAGCGTCAATTTATGTTCCGTCCCTTCTTGCCAAACGAAAAGGCATGGGAAATCGTGTGAAAGTGGCCCCCCAACAGAAGGGGTGTAGCATTGTTAACCAGGAGGCAATTGTTAGTCAATAAGAAAAGTTACACTTGCCACACCCACGCAAGGAAGTTATATTCAGAAGGGAAACTTGTGCTGCTTATTGCAAAGGCACACATACAATTTAGAGAGATTTTAACTTTCAATTTCATTTCCTAACTTCATTTTCTCGCCCATGGAAAATTGTCCCCAGTGAAAGATTTCGCAGCAGCATGGAAAGCAGCCAGTGAAATTGGTACAATTTAATTCCGGCGGCAGAGAAGTGGAGGAAAAGTGGGTCATCGATGGAGGAGCGAACAAGTGTTTTGATGGGAGGCGAAACCACACTGAACAATGGCCTTAGATTCACTTTTCCTGCCCAGCTGAAACTCCGCTTAATGCATTTACACGGTGCGGAAATGCAATCCAATATGCTATTAATTGCACTTCAGCCACGATATTTTGCTTCTCCTTTCGCTCGAAAATTGATTCCGAAACTCCAATTGTAATTAATCGTTCAATCAAATTGAATTCCATCAGAACTGCTTCAATCAAGCTACTTTGAAAGTAAATTAACGCAAAACTTGGAGATTTTTTCCACTTTTTGCACTCAAATTGGACTAATTTATACTTCTTAGTAAAGTTGAGTGTTTGTGATCAAATGTTAGAGTGTCTTAATTGCGCTAAAATTGATCATAACCTCTAAAAATGTTGTTTCAAGATACAAAAATGTCTATTTTAAGAGCTGTTTTATTGATTTTCTACTCCAAAATAGCAAATTTCAGCTCATTGTTGATTTAAAACGAATTAATATTGATGGAAATCAGTTGATTTTTTATTGTCACTTCTGATTTTATTACTCTGATAAGTTTCTTTCAAGGATTCTTTCAGATATCTCAAGGTAATTTTGAGTTTATATTTCTTAAAAACTGTCAAAATGACCTGAATTTGAGGTTATGAGACTCTAGGCGGTTGGAAAAATAAGGAAAATACATGTTTTAAGCTCTGCTGAGCTTTTGAAAGTGTCTGTGATTCTCATTAGCAAATCAAGTTTAAAATTCTTTGTGAAATGATTGTGCAATTAAACTCTAAACCCCGAATCAAATAATTATTCCGGGATTAAAAGCATTTGAAAGCAATTCAAAAGCATTCAATTGCTTTGAAATATTCCAAATATTTCACCATTTGTCGAAGCCACAGCGGTAATAATTTGCATTTTCAATACTCAATGGCGTAATTGAATTGTATTGCATCGCGTGCATTGTGGTCAATATGACGCTTTTCTGTCGCTCAATTATCCAATTAATTATTACACGCCGCCTGATGGATGCTGTAATGCGAGTTAACTCGAGTGATTAATGACTCCAACGCGTATCGCCACTTAATCCATTCACAATAACCCATCTCTTGTCCACCTTCTGCTTTTTTCCTTGCGCCACAACAGCAAATTAATGAGCTCCTCAGTGGGCGGCAAAAAGTCTCGTGTCACGAGCATTTTGGTACAAAGTTTTTCCTGCAATTTTCCCCCACTGTGGCAGACGAGATAAAATAAAATGTGTCCAAAGTCTCTCTGTGCAGCAACAGTGACTAAAGCGTACAAGTTTTGCAATGCTGGGTTTATATGTAAAAATGGGAGAGGATTTCCCTCACGAACGGCACTTCTTCGACATTTTCTCAATGCCTTTTCTCAGAAAATTGCATCACACGACGGAAAAATACATCCGCTTCCTCATGGCATTGAATGAATGGAGGGAAAAATGGCTCATTCCATGGTGCGCACCAAAGGGTGGATTTCACCACCCGACCACAAGCAAATATTCCATTTTCTCACCAAGAAGAAATTTCAATTTACAACTGTATGAATTGGAAAATATTTGTGAAGGGGAAAAATTCAATTTCCTGCCGGAATATTTCCTGCACTCGCTCCAAATACAATATTCCCCCCCGCGTAATGTCATCTTATTGGATTATGAGGTCATTATATGGAAAATTATGCAATTTCTCACCGTTGAATATTGATTTAACCAATGTCGCGCTGTGCGAGAAATCGAAACGGCAAATTGGCAGACGTTATTCGCCGTTTGTGTTACACCAAAGCCACTCTTCATGTCAATCAATTTAATCCACCAGTCAACTCAGTGTGAACGATACTAACTTTCCAGACACTGGCTAAACCACCGATCGAGTGGGGGTTTAAAAGGAAGACTAATTAAAATTGACAGCAAGCTCTGCATCTCTCCAGACGCAATTGGGTTTTTGCTGTCCTTTTTCCACTGATAAACAATTACTAATTCATTAAATTACCATTTGACTGACCGTCTGCATAATTTAATGGCTGAATAATGGAGTATTTTCACCGTCCACCCCAGCTGGATTAATTCCACCCCCTCCAAAAATGGTGAGATGCAAAAGTATCGCTTTGATTGCATAACTTGCCGTATCAAATCCGGCTTAAATTTAAGCTCCATCATCCGCAATTTTAAGCTGTAAATAAATTTGCATTCTTCATACTCACCAGGAATTTCAGGAGATCGATTTCCATCTCTCAGGAACTTTGCAAAGAGAGCGAGAGAGAAAAGAAGAAGGGAAGCTTAGTTCGCCTTTCATGAAGAATTTATGCATTTCGTCGATATATTTCTGCCGCATAATTCAAATTCATATACATTGAAATCTTCCCTTTCAGGAGGATCAAAACCTCGTTTTTTCTCAGTACACTTGACCAAATCGATAAAGAGTTCTTGTGTTGAATGCGATTATCATTCTTAAGAGATGTGGGAATAGGAGAAAAGTTCGCTAAAAGCCATTAAATCACCATTCAGTTCAACAATTCAGGAAAATTTTCTCCTTCAGCAAATAACTAATTAATTTGAATTTACAAAATGGGTACTTTTGTCTCATCTTCCTTCTTTCCTCCCCAACAAAACTTGACCGAAAACTTGCAACGAAGTTGAAATTCTCTCTTTGCTTTGTGCAAAAATGAAAAATAATTTTTCACAACCCAAAATTAAATTCAATTTCACATCTCACAACTTTTCTCCACGCAAAAGCCCGCAATATCAATACTTTATCTTGAGCGATAATACAAATTGTTTTTAATTGAAAAATTATATGCTTGACTTATTTTGAATTCTTTTTGGGAAAAACAACAACAACAGAGTGAATAAACTTTACAAAATACATGCAAATGAGGGAATGTTTCATTATTTTTATATATGCTGCTACACAAATTCTTCACGGTCCGCACTTCGTGGTGCTTTTCCACGATTTCCACCTACACATATACGTGCCTAATGGGCGTGAGAGTGGCGGGGGAAATTGAAAACATCCCCATGTATTGGAATGAATTCCCGCGCAAAACCGTTTCTGCAATTAAATGTCCCGAAAAGGGTTCAATACATTTCCCATCGATTTCTCTACAGCGGCTTTCAAAGTTGTTTGTTGCATTCTAAAGCCAAATACATCATCATAGTGATGGCAATTGACACCCCAACCCCACATTGGGCACCGCTGGAAAACCACCCTCTGACTGGCAGCGAAATGCCATACATTTGGCAATATTCCCAGCAGTTTTAACTATTCAATAAATCTTTACTGCAAATCGATTGGAATTTTGAAGCGTCATTTGAGTATTAAGTCGTATTAGTTGGTGTTTTTTTTTTATCAATCAGCCTCCCATTCATATTTCAAATGGGTTTTCTCTCTTGGCCAGCCCAAAAACACATTTGTTTATGAGTTAATAAAAAAAATTCAGAGAGAGAATTTGCGGCAGAGTTTCAGTCCAAGAGACATAAAAGCCTCAAATGGCTCATGTAAAACATTCCCTCTGTGGCATGGCGGAAATATTTAGTGATAAATGAAATTATTCCCTCTGTGGACGTCGTTAACAATTTTCAATAGTTTTGTGGGATTTCTGCACAAGTACCAACCATGGTGAACATTTCGCCCAAGTTTGTGTAACTCTGCAGAGAAGAGGGCGCAATAATATTTCATTTCACCACTCTTAGATGTAGTATTATAATTTGGAGTTTCATCCCGAAAAGGGGTTGAAATACAGTCAGCAGAATATTTACAATTACCCTCTTGAGAGTCTAATGAAGTGCCGTGAAATTGGGTCTTGTCTTGCGAATAAGGAAAGGAGTTTCGCAAAGTTGCGCTGCGGCGTTTTCTTGTCTAGGCAAACTTCGAAGTAATTCATACAAAAAAAAAACATACTTTTTTTTCGGAGAAAATTTCCTCCCAGTGAATTATTCTCCAATTTTCCACCCTACTTTTATGGCTGTGCTGCTTTCGTCGACATTTTGCCAGGAGATGGAAAATTCAATTGTAAGTTTGGATTATTGGTGGAAATAAAATTAAATGTGAATGCGAGAGACATTTCCGTGTGGTGCTGATAGTTATTCCAATGAGTGTACTTTTGCCAGCGACTCTTGTGCTCACAAACAACTTAAATATGAAATATTCTCGAGTCAGCAATTTGGGGTGAAATTTTCTCATGACCGTTTCCTTCTCCAAAGACACCGTCCTGAGAGAGTTGCGGAGTTTCCCAACAATGGACCAAAAGGGGCTCACAATGCGCGGAAGAAACATTCAACAGACTCCATATGCGGAAATTACTCAGTTTTTATTAGAAATTCTGGTGGTTTTTCCATGTAATTGCAAGAGTAACACAAATGGGCGTGGCATTTGAGAGGGCGGGGCTTCTCCGGTGTCTATTATTGAAGGCAAACATTGTTCTGACAGTAAAAAAATCGTTTTGGTCAGTAAAAAAATTAGTTTGGTCAGAAAATAATTCGGCTGCATTTAATTGGTCAATAAAAATGCAGTTTGATCAGTAAAAAAATTAATTTGGTGTGTAAAAAATCATTTTGGTCACTAAAACAATTAAAAAATCATTTGAAAGGTCATTAAATTCAAATTATATTTTGTCTAAACGTAATTGTCTCGAAAATTGAAAGAAATATCGAATTTTCAGCACCAAATTTGTGCTCTTTTTAACGCTTTAATGATCGTCCTTGGGCTTGAAACCTCCCTTAAGAACTACTTTTATTGTATAGCATGTATATTTGCGCTATCCTGGAATGTCCTGAACTCACCAGTTGTTCTCCCCTCGATTGGGACACTCAAAAATTCCTGCTTCCCCAATTCCTCCCGCAATACATGCCGCAGCCGCCCATTAGGCGGAAATTTCTTGTCGATTGTGAGGGCATTTTAAGTAGATTTATGATGAGGCGCGCCTGTGGGAGTGAAAATGGCAAACAGTGTGCGTGGAAATTGCTGGGAGTTTACAATTGAATTTGGACTGCAAAGTATGTTTCAGTTGCTAAACATGCACTTGCCGGACACTTTCAACAGAGATTGCTCAGGAGTTTGGGAATATATATTAAATTGCACCTCATTTGCAGCCACTTAGATTCTCCGTCCGATGGAATTTGCCATTCTCCGCTGGGAGAAATGACGAGTGGAGGGGTTTTTTGGGGGAGGGTGGGAAAAGCTGCGACGGTCCGGGGGAAAAATCAATGACCTCGTTGGACAATTGCCAATGCTGATACAGTCCGTGGTGTGGAGGAATCCCAGCAGAGAGCCTCAATAGCACCAATTTCTGGAACATGGGCGTCTTGCAGGGAAAGCTGCTCATAAACATTTTCCGCATCACTTCGGATGGTCCTCGATGGGTGTTTTGCTTGCAATCATGGGCGCGAAAATGACTTTTTTTTCCCCTCCTTCGCATGGCGGCAGAATCTATAATTGTGAAGCACAAAGTGAGACAATGTAAAATTGCGAGAGCGAAGTTGTGTGCAATGAATTGCGAAATAATTTCAACTGAATGTGGCATTTTCTCTGGTTCAATTTCCCCAAAAGCGGGGAATAGAGGAAGCGTGGCAGAATAAATGGTTTCTGGGGAGAAGTACTCTTGGAAATTGCAGTCGGAGTATTTCCAAACATACCTAAATTACTAATATTCCCAGCCGCAGAGGAGATTTTCCCGTGAATTATGCATTGAACCACGAAAATTGCCAAGCTTTTGAGCAAGAAGGAGCACAAGGAGTTGCACACACTCCTCCGAGTCATAATGTAAATTGGGGGAAGAATGCAAGCGTTAACACAGCAAAGAGATCATTTTCAAAAGTTTAACCTACTTTTTGGTGTGGAGAAAAGTGAAATTTTTCCCAGGTATAAATTTCACCCCTCACTTTATCTCTGCCTTCTTTTCGCCAGGTGAATTTTGCCAAGAAACATCATGACTTTCTTCACAATGTCGTTTTACTTTTCTGGGGCGGAAATTTTGCATTCTGACGGCAAACTTTATATCAACGTTTTAATCACAAAAAGCATACATTTCTACTCACAACAATAAATCATTCACCGCTCACGATTTCTCATCTCCACCAACGCTTTTCAAGTGACTCAACTCAACCTGCACGGAATTGTTTATTGTTATATTGCAATTGCAAAGTGCCGTGCGATAAGGCTTAAGCCTAATCGCTGCCATTTTCCACTTTCCATTGAAGTTTCATACAGAAAAATGCAGCAAAGTCGCGAATGAATTATGAGTAATTTAAATTGTTTTTCCTCATTTTTTATCTCTTTCTCTCTGTCTGTTATCCGATATGACTGAGAACAAAAAAAAACAGCCAGAAGGCAAATTTTGTACACTCAAAACCACGGGAAATAAAGGCTCAAAAGAAAAACTTTCCTGCAACCATAGGAGAACCATAAATAATCGCGGAGCTTTTTCTCACAGACGCGCAAAACATACACACAATTTTCCCATTCATACTTCTTGACAAGGGCCAAATAGTGTGCCCTAAATCTGTACACCACTTCTTGACACTTTCTTAGCCTTTGTGCGGAATCTTCAACACTTCGGGCACTTTTGAACGCCTTTGAAAAGCATTTTAAAGACTCTTTTGACTGTTTTTTACACTCATTTCAAACTTTTATCATAATTTAATCCAGATTTTACAATCTTAAGTGGTTAAAAGCTTTGTAAATACTTAGATTTCAGATTGTAAGAACTGATTTGAAGCGTTCCAAAATTTGTTCATGGAAAATTTCCGTCTTTAGTTTCTAGTTTTGTCTTCGAAAAGTGTTTAAAAGAATTCTAACCAAATTGTGAGGTTAGAAATTCGGCTCTCATCAATTTTTTCTAAAAATTAGGAAAATATGGCGAATCTAACAATGTTTCTACTAAAAATTGAGGATGATTTAACATTTTAACACTAAGCAAAGAGATATTTTTCTAAATTGAAATGATATTTTTGAGGTTATGATTGACTTTTAGGCTTTTGCTCAATTAATATGAAGTTATTTAATTTTTTTTAATGCTCAGCTCTGCTAAAAAGAGAAATATTTCAAGATTAGGCACAATTTTGGAGATTTCGAGAGTTTTTTGATCACCAGAATCAGTTTTACATCAATCAAATAACCTAGAAAAGCAATAAAAATGATTTTTATAGGCAAAATAATTGAGAAAATGCCTAAATTTGTTGAAACGGAAGCTTTTGCTAAGCAAATTCACTTTCTGACTCTTCCTCAAGAAGCTGTACACCACTTCCGACCATAATATTCGTCCCTTGCGTGTTGATGGCTCGGAACAAAACACACACAGAAACTTGTGAAGTTATCAAATGAGGAAAAATGTGCAGAGATTTGTGTGGAGAGACGATTTTTTCGATTTCTCGCGAAGTTGAATGAATCGCGTAAGCAAGTTTGGGTTAATAATTGTGAAAATACGACGCAAAAATAACACTGGCGCAGCGCGAGAACTTGTCGGTCTGAGTCGCATGGCAATGAAAGATTTTTCTAAAAATATATCACATTATCAGGCGGCGCATATGTACATATCCACAAGTGTAAATACAGTGATTGGGCTTATCACACAACCACACACCAGCGACTTCCGACTTTTGCGCCACACACAGAGCGAGATCAATCCCCGGAGTTGAGCCTCTTCAGTGTGACACTGGCTTTGGCAATTATTGCGGCGTGTGTGGACGAGGGCAGCTGAAGAGCCACCCGAAATGTCCGCTCTTGGCGGCAATTTGCTGGCCCAATCGCTCACCATCGCCCTGCTCCTCATCACCGCGGGTAATATTTTTCTCCCAACACTATCAAGTCTCAAGTGATTTCGAGTGTGAAGTGATAATCAATGCCGCAGCGGCGGGAATACAGTGATTTGTGACGCGAGAGGTGCAGAAATATCTGTGCTTTGACTGCTTGTTACACTCGCAAAAACCACGTCAAGGGGTCAAACATTCAACTGACATATTCTGTAACTGAAGTTAACAGAATACTTCACAGCAAAAACAGCAAATATTCCGCATGACTAATTCCCTTTGTCACTATCTGGGCATATTTCTCTTGCATGTATTTTTTTTCGGTGGGGAATAAATAACACTGAATATCAACAACAAAAAAACCACGTGGAATTTCCGTATCGTCCATCGTGACCGATAAACGAATGTGTTTGTGTCGTCCAGTCCAAGGGGGAGATAATACTCCTTAAATCCCAACCTACAGAATCTTAAGACACCTCAGATTCTTCGGAACATCTTCGAAGGCACTTTTCGGTGGTTTTTAGACTCCTTCAACTGTTATCATAATTTAATTTAGGTCATTTTAAGTCAAATCTTAGATTTTAAACCTAAAGAACTGATTTTAATGCCTCAGGATTTGTTCAAAAATAATTTTTGACTTGATTTTTCAGTTTTAAAAAATTCTAAACAAATTGTGAGGTTATGAAACCGTCTTAAAAAACCTTCTTGGACTAAATTTAATACCTTTAAACCTGAAAATGAGTAAATATGGCGAATTTCATGGCTTTTTTCTAGGTAATTAGCTGAAATTCGGTTCTTTACAGCACAAACCGTGGAAAAAATTGAGGTTTTTTGAGGTTATGTTTGACTTTAAAGCATTTTTTTAACCAATATGACGTTTTTCCGAACAAAAATCCTCGTCTCGGTTGAGAAAAAGAGAAATATTCTTAGCTTAAGCATAAATTTGATCATTTTGAAGGCTATTTAAATGCCAGAATCTATCTAAAAAGACTTAATCTAATCACATAACCTAAAAAAGACCAATCAAATTGATTTTTCTAGGCAAATTTGTTGAAATAGAAGCTTTTGCAGTGCAAATATTCTATTTATTTCGCCACTTTCGTGCAGTTGTACACCACTTCTGACCGTGATATCTCTCCCTTGGGCAGGTCCAGAGACGGGCGACGCTCTCAAGTGCTACTCCTGCTCGTCGCTCAACAATGCAGCGTGCGCAGACCCGCCAAACGTGACCCAGTTGGAGGTGACAGACTGCGGCGCGCTGGTGAAGAACGCCGTGTGCTCCAAGAGGATCACCAAGACGCCGCAATTGACATTCACGGGGCGCCGATGTCTCTCGCAGGACATCTGTGACTACGCCCTGGAGCTCTCCGGCCAGGTGACGGAGGAGTGCGCCACTTGCACCACGGATCTGTGCAACGCCTCGCCTCAGCTGACCACTTGCACTGTGATTCTCCTCGGGAGCGCCCTCAGCCGCCTCCGGGCGATGCTCCCCGGGGTGTGATGCTGCCGTTTTGTACCTCTAGAGATGTGAATTAGTAAAGCGGCCAATTCGCCTGCAATCAATTTCAATTTTTCCAACCCCCTTTCCAGCATGTGGAGCTCGATTAGGGTGTCCTGGTGCCGGCAATTAGAGGCGACACACGGAAGCTCACGCAATTCCCCCTCGTCTTGTACTTGCTCTCAAATTACCGTCAAATAAATCCCCACTCCGATCGTAAATTACATGTACATTTGCTGAGAGATTTCCCGGCCAATTCTACACATGGCTGAAAATTGCGGAAGGTCAAGTGCTTCAAGAGGGACTCGAAACACTCCCAGCAACCACAAAATGCTGAGATCTCAACCTTTTTCGCTTTCTTTCGCTAACATCTTAGCCATTCGATGGATGCATTGGAAGCGAATGAAGGAAAGTCCATAAAAGTTGGACTTCTTGCTTCCTTACTAAGCTTTTATCAGAGGAAAACGATAAATTGAGCAAAATATACTTGATTGTTCTTAAATGATCAACTTAGCCTCCTATTCTACACTTCATAAAAAATCACTGAACCGGATTTTGGCCGCAGTTGTGCGTAAGAAAATAAAGAAATTGTGCAAAAGCGTTGTGCAAAGTCCAAATCAAGGCGCTGAAGGATGTAAAAGTCTTCTAGACGTTCGAAACTTATGATTTAATGTGATTATCCCAGTCAGTATTATGCTTACAACGTGGATTTAGAGCAAAATAAGCAGTGTCCTAACTTAATTTTCGCTGCTGTATGCGCAGCTTTCTCTGCATTTTGCAATATCTCAGCACAGAATTTAGATATCGTCATGATCTCAACGCCATTTGAAAGATCGTTAAATTCTAATCATTCTTTATCTTAAGGTAATTGTCTTAAAAATTGAGAGAAATATCGAATTTTAAGCACCAAAAGGAAAAATGGCCTAAATTTCGCTAATATATAGCGAAAAACAACAGGAGAATTCAGAATATTGCTAAGAACATTGAGGGAAATTGCTGTGTTCACTGCTGAAATTTTAGTTCAAATATCTTAACACTTATCATCTAAATTAACTGCTTTTCCTTGGGTTTTGTGGCTCGCTGAATCAGTTCAATAGAAACCCTAAAAATAAATTCGACGAGAAAATCCATTTAATGCCAAAAACACGAATTTCATTTCATCCACCAAAAATGTTTCACACACGACATATTATCAACATCGCATCGACATAAAAGTGCTAAAGAGCATTAAATAAAAATGCGGAGTGACTGCCAGACAACAACAAAAAAAAACACGCAAATTGTACTATTTTTATTATTTGAACACAGAGTATAAGTGAATATTTTGCCGTGGAAAAATGTGTGAACAAACATCAAACATTTTGCCTCGAGGGGGGAAAAAATTCAATTAATTGCTTCATTTTTATGCTGCCCATAAAAGCTCAGCTTCATGATTCATATTTTTTTGAACTGTTCAACAACATTCTGTCAGGTTGTTATAGTTATATTTTAATTCAATTTTATATAAAGCCTTTTTTTCCAGCATCATGCAAATAAGGTGTATAAACACTGGGAAAGTTGCTATTTTCACGCTGTAAATAACACTTTTGCCTCTTTCTGAAGTGGAAAAGCTGCGACTAAGAGAGGGAAATTAGAATGATATTCCGTGGCGAGAGAGAGAGGTGTAATCGTAAAATTAAATTATTTTCTCTGCTGCTGGGGAAGAAGGAAGAGAAGAATATGCAAATGTGGATCCTTTTTTTGGTGGGATTTCGTGGCGTTGCGTTCGAGAAGTCATGACCAAGAGCAATTTTGTCTGCTATCATCGCATATATTCATAGCCCGAGCAGCCCTCAGAGGTCCACTCTGGTTATGAGAATCGAGAGAGAGAGAGAGTCACTAAAAACTTATCATTATTTTCCACAAGTGTCTCCTTTTCCCCACACTTTTCCTTCCCAAAGACACACTTCAAAAGCCATCAAGTTAGAGTGAAAATTTATGAAATTACATTATGTCCACTGTAATCTATATTTATTTTCCTCTCACGATGTCTTCACTGCTCATAAAAGTTGTCTTCCAAAAACCACATTGAGAGCTTCGCTTTTCTTTGGCTTTTCACCCGCACTTTGAGCAATTTTCGCGCTCGCTGAATGATGACAAACACGAAATTTATGACTTTCATTTTCACTATTTCCGCACCGTTGAAGAGAAGATGTTGAATAGAGAAACTTTATGATGAAATTTCTTGGTGGCGCGGACACAAAAACACAAACACTCTTTCTCACCAATTGAATATTAAACAGTGGCTTTTTATCCACGGTGAACTTGCAGGGGAGGAAAATTGAAATTTTCAATCGTTGGCGCCATTTCTTGGCCTCTTCACTCGGGGCAAAGTCAATTTCCCCGAGTGAATCATATTTAATGATCCTTGGGTGATGATGGAAGACCTTCTCAGTCTCCCATGGCTAAATACTCTCAGCCAAACTCCACCAATCCCCCTCTGCCCTCCACCCCTCGGGCGTGAACCCCTTTTCGGAACATCCGTAATTCGATATTGTGGGCGAGGAAAACAGTGGAAGAGAGGCTGAAAGAAAATCTCATATTTCCCATTGAGGCAATGAGGCAAAATTGATGAAATTATTTCTCTATATTGATGATGAGAAGTTGTGATTAAAACTTCATCAATTACCGTATCCCCGGCAAACCCATCAATTGCCCAGCGGGGATGGAGTTTCTCCCCCGAGGGGGAAAAAGAGGAAAAGCCCGAGCGCAGGAAGTTAAAGGGCACACCAGAGAGAGAGAGAGAAAAGTTTTCCAATAACATTCCTTTCTCTAATACAATAACAAATTATTTTAATAATTACGTACATTTTCTTTCTTCTCTCCCCAGACTTTCTTGGGTATTTTGGAAAATGCTTCTCCCGGGGAAAAACTTTCTATTGTCTCGCCAAATTGCTTTCCGTCACCGATAATTTACGGCAGAAGTGGTTGCTGGATGGCAGGAATTGAGATATTATTAGTGGAAGAGGTTTTGGATCTTTCAAACTCCGCTTTTATTTCAAGCGGAAAGTCAATCACATATTTAAGTATTTATTTTTACTATGAAATTATCAGAATTTGAATAAGAGTAATAAAAAAAATTCCCTTTATTATTCTGAGTCACACATTTAAGGCCTTAAATTTTGCCTCTTGTGTTATTTGCTGTTCTGGCTCACATGTGTTAAATCATTAACACAATCTCAAGAGGTTATTTTATTGAGTGACAGATCAGAAACTGCAGAATAACTTGCAAAAATTGATGAATCTGCAATTGTGGCTCTCATTTTCAAGCAAGAACATGAAAAATATTTGCAGTAAATTCTTTTTATCACGGATTTTGCTAATTATAGACTTAAATTTTAATAATTCCGACAAATTCAAATCGCTAAAACACTGTTTTAGCGAGAATAACAAGAGCTTTTTTTCTTTATTCACTTCGAATATTAAACTTTTACATATATTTAAAGTTTCACACTCCTGTGTTTGACTGGGAATTGATCAATTAATTATAAATCTAAATATTTACTGAATATTTAAGCGAGAGACACACAAAATTTTGCCTCAAGCTGCATTCGAACGTCTAAAATTAGGAGGAAATACAATCGAAATTCCAACATGCCTTTGAAGATTAAATTGCTGCCCTCTGGCGGCAATATGTGGCGAAAATAATCAAGTATTTTTTGGTATAATCGAAAAGATTGAAAAGTCTGAAATCGCGAGTAATTTTCGCATCACTTTCCGCAAGATTTCCGGCAACGCGTGAAGCCTGAGGAAAAATCCTATAAATTACAAGTCATTCTCTACTTAATTTTCACCATTTTCACATATTTGACGACAACATATTGCCATTAAATTAACAGCCGCTAAATTTACCTCTTCTCGCGAACATTTGGTGGAAAAAATTTGTCCCCTGGAAGCCAAAATGTTATGAGCAAATCTCCTTAGCGCGATGTCTTCCTCAATTTATGTCGCCGCATCCTTAAGAGGGAGGACTTTTACGGTGACGCCAAAGGGCGATTATTAAATTTTCACCTGACTTTGTGGAGGTGTATTAAAACAGCCCTCAAAGGGTCATCAAAATGCCTCATTGAGTGCAGTGAAAGGCTCTTGAGAATTCAATTATAATTGCGTGTTTCTCATGGAAATTGAAATTATTGATTGCTGTAAGCGCTGTGAATATAATATTTTCATTTTAATATCGTTTTGCCAACCTGGAATAATGCTTATACGCTTAATTGGATGTCAACTCCCCTGTGGGAATTCTCATTGTCGATGATGATGATGTTTTATCCCCATTGTTGGGCCACAAAAAGCGCGAATTCGCCAGTAAATGAAGGCACGAATTTATTATAGAGATTTTGCGAGGGTGTTTTGTTGATGTGCTGTTAACAGAGAAACCACAAGAGAGCTGCAATTTTTGCTAAATGATGATTGGTTATAAAACTTTTCTCATACTCCATCGTCTTTTGCAAAATAATGTACTAGAACACTGTGTTCGTGTGCCAGAAGGAAAGTTTCCCTTTTTTTTTCTTCCTTCCTCACAATTCCGCATCTCAAGAGGAAGTTTTGTGTGATGATGAAAGAATTTAATCGATACATTGATCTGTGCTTTTTTTTTGCTCCACACTCAATCGAGGAAAGTTGTGCATTATATAAAAATTTGCAAAACCCCAATTTACCCTCGATTATTTACCACAATCGATAATTTCCTCTTTTTCCATGTTTTCCGCTCATTGAATTGGATGGAGAGGGAAAAAATCGCACAATATACAAAATGCACATAATTGATTGACTGAGATGCAAATTTTTTGGTTCATTTTTTTTTTGGGAAATTGCCGATGATTCTCTGTCTTTTTCCGCCAATATCGCCCATCAAATATTATTGACATGCAGTAAACAAGTGGATTTAAAATGCAATCATAGAGTTGAAGTTTGTAATTATTCGCCAAATTATGGCGCTCTGTGGGTGGCAAATATATGTATAATTGATGGGCGGTTGATTAAAAGTGAATTATCACATATGGAAATTTAGCTCTCTTGCATGCTAAAGAGAGTTACAACGAAATTAAACTAAATTAAAGTCAAAGTCGCCATTCTTCAATTGAGAAATTGCAGAAATTTCTCCTTAAACTCCGTCTTAATCGTTCTTTAATGTCAATTTCAATATTTTTCTATAATCGTCAGTTGATTTTATTGGTTAGTTATTAAAACATAAATTAAAATATGGAGAATTTATATACAAACTCACGATATCAAGTACAAAAAGTCGGTTTTAGTGTCTTTTTCTCTAAACAGATCGTAAAAAAAGCAATTTTTCCCATTTTGCCTGTTAATTTTGTTTATTATAATGATTTTATGACTAGTTTTTCTAAACAGAATTCAAAATTTAACTGATTTTCTATGTAATTTCCTTGATTTTATTCATGATTTAGAATTATTGTCAAACATTTTTGATATGAATTCAGATATCGCCATTATTTCAACGTCATTTGAAGGATTATTACATTTTAATTATTTCATGTCTTAATGAAATTGTCTCGAAAATTGAAAGAAATATCAAATTTTTAGTACCAAAAGGAAAATTTGGTAATTTTCGCTACATTTTTTTTCTATATTTGATATTTTTCACCAAATGTCCATCAATGTAGATGATTAAAAAGTGATCTAAGGATGTAAAACAATTAAAAAGACACTAAAAAAACATCCATTCAACTATCAAAAGCCGACTTTTGATAGTTTTCGAGAAACTCGTCCAATTGTTTTAACACAATGAGCTGAATTCTTGGAGACAAAAATCGTGCAAACTTGCATTGAAAGTTCAAATGTTTGGATAAGATGCAATTTCAAAGAAAAGGAGCTTAATAAGATAACGAGTGAACAATAGAAGTTTGTTAGCTTAGAAATTGTGTGTGTGTGTTTTTTTATGTTTGGAAACTTATTGAGAAGTGTTTCAAATAGAAATTTGCAAACTCTTAAGAGAACTGTTGAGAATTAAATTCAGTTTCTGGTGCAAAAAAGCAGCACTTCTCACCACAATTGCCACACATTCTCATGGTTATAAAAGAAGTGTTTTAGAGATGACGTCTAAGCGGGAAGGAGCAGTAGAAGTTTCCACTGGGCATTTCCGCGTTGGAAAATTGCTCGCCCAGGTGATTCCTTCCCAGGAGTAAAGTAAAGGGAAGAATGTGTGCTTCCTTGGCGATGGCAATCGCAGCGAGGAGATAATTTCCTGCTTCTCGCATTCTTTTCCACACACACACACACACTCACGGCGAAATCCTTTTCTTGTGGCAAGTGCAAAAAATCCGTGTCACATCTCTTGGAAGCTCTTCCCACCGTGAGAATCATCCTTTTCATCTCCTATGCCTTGTGCAAACTCTTCCACGAGATATAAAACACCTTTATCCACAATTCTATTCTTACTTCAGCACACCCAGTGACTCTATTTATTTTTTTCCCTCATATCTCTCCTTCGGCTTTCAACACCTCCTGGAGAAAAGAGGAGCAGATGAAAGTGTGCTGGGCGAAATAAGCACAGAGTTTCGCCTAGGATGAGAATCTCTGTGGAATATTTACAGTCTCAATCGACTTTTTTTTCACCATCTTACCGCGCTTTGGATGACAACACAAATGAAATTATGTTCCCAATAGCAAACAGGTGAGGCGGAGATTCGATATTGCTTATTCAGATATATCACTATTGGGCGGGAGGAGCGAAAAGGTGTGAGAAAATCCTAATTCCATTCTTCTCAATCTCACACAGGCAGCGCTGAAAAAGCATGCTTTCTATGTACATTTTCAAGTCCGGGATTATCGATTTTCCTCCCAAGCAAATCGACAAATTCCACATCCTTTGGCGCTCTTCTCCTCCGCGGGGAGAATTCAATTTTGAGGTTGACACAGGGAGACGAGAAAAAGGACACAGAAAGTCTGCTTCAATCGAATGGGAGAGAATCGAAGCCGCCAATTCAACGATCCTGATGCTTTTCGCTAAATCAGGTTACGCTTAAACTCCTCTCTCTCTCTCAACTCTCTTTCGACTCTCTCTGGTGATTTTCCCTGAGAGAATGGAAGACTTTCCCCATGCTGTCAGCCTCCCTGGCTGGAAAGTGGCAGCATTGTCGAAAATGCGGCCCAGAAAGAACCAGTTTGGCATCGACATTCGACGTGGGAAAGTGTGAGGATTTTCCCAAAAAAACTCATCAATATTCCCTAGTTTTGTAGCCACTAGAAAGAGACAGAAGAAGCTTCTTGGAAATCTTGTACAGAAAACACAGAAAAACAATTATTTGCTCATTTCCATTGAGCAGCTTTTATGATTTTCCACCCAGTCACCACTCAACTATTGAGCCTTTTGCGCCCAAATGAGCGAATGGACGAATAAATGTTAATTGATGCTGAGTGCTGTTCTGAGTACATCTGCAGAATTTTATGAGTTTCGCCCAGAGCAATGAAATACCGAAAAAAATCACCTCATTGCACTTAGCATAATCACTCACCGATAGTGTATGATTCTTGGAATTCCGCTACCTAGAAAATTGGTGCGCTCTTAATGAGCAACAAGGGGGAGATAATACAGTCAGAAGTGGTGTACAACTAAGCAGAAGTACTTAAGAAGTGGAAGTGAATTTCCTGAATCCTGCTTTTACTGACAAATCATCCAGATTCATTGGATTTCCTTCAATTTTCATGCAGAAACAATCGTAATAATTGTTTTTCTAGGTTATGTAGCGAATTAAGAACAGATTTTGTGAATATTTAGCATTCTAGCACATCAATTCTTATGCTAAAGTCGACAAAATTGCTAGTCATTGACAGAATTAAGCATTTTCATGCGATAAACACTGCTAAACACTGCAAAATGTATTAAGGTCAAACATAACCTCAAAAAAGATATTTTTGGCTTGGAAAATGTTTGTTTAGACCACCTTTTCCATGATTTTGACTGTGAATCAGCGATTTTGAGTTGAAAAGATACTTTTAATACCTAGAAATCTTCCAAATGGAGTCTTTTAAGCTCTCTTTGTGATATTTTTGAGGTTATGATCAGAAGAATAGCTCCAAAAGGCGCTTTCAAGTGGATTTTCTCAGAACTATCGCATGGAATCTTGGGAATTACTGTGGAAACAGTCTAGAAATTTGAAGGGCTGGAAGTGTTGTGAAGTAGTGTACAGATTAAGGGCATATTATCTCCCCCTTGATGAACACAGTGATGATGATCAATTGAAAATGCTCCCGTTGCGGCACCAAAACTCGCTCAGCATGATGTTTGAAACAGGAATTTCCCTCGGAGGAGGAGCCCAAACTACATTGAGCGCTTGAGAGTCTGTCATAAAGTTTGAGAAAATTGTTTCTTCTGGTATTAAATGAGTGCTTCTTTCAGCTCGCGCTCGGGTATCTCCAGTCAAAATTACTTTTTAATGTTCTAACTCGTTTACATGACTTTTCAGTTGGGTTTTTGGAGGAACAAATTAAACAATAAATCGCTACAAGTGCCACCCCCTCGAGGCAAACTCCCACCATCATCATCAAATCCGGCGATATATCTCAAATTGTGCTCTCTCTTCCTGCATCTGCGGATCTCGCTGGCAACTCAGCTTCACTGTCCAAAGTCGAATTGTGATTAAAAAGAAAAAAAAAGAAGAAGATTGGCGCCCTCGGGGTGGTTTTTCCATCTTCTCAGCTGATCTCTTAGTCACTTTATAAAGTCATTATCCCCCGCAGAATGCGCAGTTTGTCGGCCAACAACCCTCTTTTTGGCGGACACACAATACTCCATGATAATTTACAGCAGTCTGCATGGAAGAATTATTGTGGGAAATGCCACCATGAATATTCAAACTTATGCTCTCTCTCTCGTGGGCTTCCGTGCCAGATGGAGAGATACACAAGAAGTGGATCAATTTCGTCTTGAGGGAAAATTTATTAGTTTACAGAGGGCAGAAGAATCACAGCGAAAGAAAGTGTGTGTGTCTGTTTTGGGATGAAATTTTCCCACTCGCGCGCCTGATAATCCTGGGAATTTTGCCCGAGGAATTTATCAAAAGCTCGAGTGCATGTTTGGCAGGAGGTATAAAAGACGAGCTTAAACTTCTCCCCGGACGTGGAAGTTGTATGGCAGAGGAGCGGATGTCATCATCGTCATTGAAAACACTGGTGAATGTTTAATGAGTCCAATGGATAAACAGTGGCTGGGCGGAAAACACAGGAGAATAGATGGGAGAACACGACATTAAATACTTCTTCAATGTACAGCGGTTTTAAGCTCGGTGAGGATTAAAAATGCCGCCACGGAGAGAGCTTCGAAGAGGGTGATTTGCAGACCCAAGTTAAACATCATTATAAGTATCTCGTGCAATTCTCTGTGTTCAAATGCACTGACCTGAATATGTGACGCAAATAAACCATCAGATGTATCAGAACAACTCTGCACTGAGCAAATGGAACTTTTCCTCTGCAAACACCCAGAATTTGATACTCTGTGCACACGCTGTGCTGAAGTCTGATGCCATTGTCTTGATGGTAATCTGGAGAATGAGTTTTATTGCTGCTCTCGGTGAGATTGTGAACACCTTTAGTGGTGGAAAGCAATCAATAAAGCGGCGCCCAATTAATTTAAATTCCGATAAGATTTTACCCCGTTTGATGTTGATAATTTTCACCAAGCCATGATTGAGGCTGAATTGCCAATTAAAGTTAATTATTGGATCCCTTTAATTATAGCATGAGAGAGAGAGAGAGAGAGAGAGAGAGAAAGTCAATCGTTTCTTGAGGCTATATTACGGAATTGAAAGGAAAGTCAGTCAAGTGTGTGGCAAGAAATCACATCGCATTGCTCTTTGATGGAATTCTAACCCATTCAGGCATGTCTTCATGTGTATAGTCAACGATAACCAATCATCATTTTGGTCATATGCAAATTGATTCACCACAAGGGGCAGATATTACAGTCGAAAGTGGTGTACATTGCAAAAGCTTCATTATTTTGCTCAGAAAAATCAATTCGGTCACTTTTCTAGGTTATGTGATTGATTTAAGACAGATTCTGACGAATTAAAAACACTAAAAATCATCTAATTTGTGTTTTAGTTGGGATTATTTCTCTTTTTCTCAGCAAAATTGAGTATTTGCGTTCGAAAAAACTCCAGATTCATTGAGAAAGAGCCTAAAAGTCAAACATAAACTCAAAAATATCATTTTAGTACAGAAGAATGTTTCATTTCTTAGTAATTTCCTAGCTTGATTAACTTTTTAATCCAAATTCATAACTTCACAATTTAGTCAGAATTTTTTTAGGGCATTTTCTGAAGACAAAACAGATTAAAAAATGATTAAAATCGCTTTTTACAGTCTCAACTTCAAGGATTTCAATAGATTGAAATTCTTGTGACGAATAAATTTGGATTAGATTGAGAAAAGTCAGTTGAAGGAGTCAAAAAAGCGATGGAAAATGCCTTTCAAAGGCGTTCAAAAGTGTCTTAAGTGTTGAAAATTCTGCACAGAAACTGTGGAAGCACAGATTCAAGACATATTCTCTCCACCCGTGAATTGAGACACTCAGGAAAGCGTCAATGGGTTAAGTACACTACATTAATAGGGAGAAAAAGAGTCTCGACGCTTTTCCATGAATTTTCGATTCAGTGAATCATCATGAAATTAAATATGAATGCGATGATGATGAATTTCTCTCTCGGCAAACAAAGGGAAAATGCCAAAAGGCATTCCAAGGAGGCGAATCAAACCACTTTCCATATTGTCAGTGTCGCTTTGAGGGGTGAATTTTACAAGAGAGTGAAAAAAAAGTACGTGTATAAATGTCTCTTCGTATCACCAAGCCATTATTTGTTCACACATTCAGTGCGACTTTCACTTGGGAGCAGCGGAAATGATTTATCGGGAAATTTTCACTTCACGACACGCTGTCGGTCCTCAAGATATTTAAATCGCAACGTCGCGCGTCTCCGCATTTCACCATCAACTGATGGGGAACATTTTCCCCAATAAAATGCCTCCGCGTGTGAGATTGACCCAGAGGAGTCGATAATAAATTAGATTTGTATGTTGGAAAAGACAAGGAGTGCTTCAAGTTCCCCGTGAAAGACATTCTATACCATTGAGACGCACACTTAGTACAATTTCACCCACGCAGCTTCGCACATTCCGAAAGCTCCGGGGAATTACTTCAATTGGAACGCTTTCTCGCGGTCTCTCGTATCCCCAGGATTGAGTGGAGCCTCCCTTTTCCACCGAACAAAGTGATCGATTGAGCCTTCGCGATTTGAGTGTCGCGCTCACGGAGATTCAATATGTACATATGCAGATCAATATATATTGAGAGCGGAACGTGTACAATTATTTGTATTTCGCGAGAAGGCGTTTTAATTGAAGGAAGCGCCCCGCTTTTCCACGTCTAAATCACTTCCTGCCAATATTTTTCACATGAAAATTGATATCTTTGCCGCGCTCAAGGCGAAATATTTCGCCTGAAATGTTTATTTGCCATATAAAGGCTCGAGGCGCAACGCAATTTGCGGTGAAAATGACACAAGACACACATTGGGTGGAAAGAATTTCATCAATCAAAGGGAAAATTGGGTGATAAATAAACAAACGTAATTAAATATAGCATGTTTGTCGTTTGTTTCGAAGAATTTTCACGATAAATGCGCGTCTTCGTGAAGGCAGAATTTGGAATGTTCTTGGGAAAATCCAAAGGGAATAAAAGGAGTTGCTTTGTGACTTTTCTGTCCCTCGTCGAAGATGCAAATTCGACAGTTGAGTTGAAATCTATTAATGTCCTTAGACTTTGAATAAATATAATATTTGTCAAAGTTCATGAAACGTTGATTTTATTTGCAATATATTAAGTTTTTCTATATTTCAGTGAAAAATTCCACTAATTACTAATAAAATAAACTCGAACAGAGCAATTTTAGCACTTTAATGATCGATTGGAAGGTGTTTTGAGTATTTTAAGGGTGTTTTGGCAAATTCAAAGCGATATTAACGTTAAATTTTGAACTCGCTTTGCTCAAAAATCAAGTCAAAATGATAAAAACCATGTAAATGTTATGATATTTCAGCAAAACTCTCGCCACCTTTGTGGCTCTTGAAGTTTCATGAAGACTTTTGAACTTCATCCAAATCACAATGAAGTGGTAGTTTAGCAGAACATGAGAGTTTCCTTTGATGGCGGGCACTTTTTCCATCATCCAGACGTATAGACTTTTCCCCATCTCGGGCGGTGTTGAGTGTGTGTACTTTCCCTTGGAAAAATTGCCCGGGTGAGGGTAAATTGTGACCCAGTCTCGGGAAGATGGTAATCTCTTAAGCAAACAAAAGCTTTACACTCTCGTCCTTCAATTGGTGGAATCCGTTTTCGGGGGGTTTTTTGCCGTGCGGTGTTCATGGCTGGAAAATGTCGAGAACGCAAGACGAAGAGAACCCTTTTAAAACACCCCCTCAGGAGATATTGGTTTTGGTCCACTCTTCGGGCTCTCAGTGGAATCGATCGAGTCAATTTCCACCCACCACCGTCAGGGATGTGTGTGTGTGTGTGTCCTGTGTGCCCGAGAAATTCCCATGTCGGAGATGATATAAGAAAAGAAACAAATTCACAAAATGGATATGGTAGAAAAATAGATTGATGAAACCCTTCTTAGTTTTATTGTCCTTTTCACCCAGAATGGCAATGGGAATCCCTCCCATCCCCGTGGGGACTTTCGGTTTTCTCCACTGTGTCCTCTGAATAAACATAAAATAATAATTTTCATGGATTTTTCCCACATGCAATGGGCGAAATTAAATTACAGTGTTTGTCACAGAGCTTTTGCCTGTCTTTTCCACCTGCCGCAAGATTGACACGCTGATCAGGGGAAGGCGAAAAGGATCTCTAATGCCACCGTGACGAGAGGTTGTCCTCGAATGACATCAAATATAAATGTATCTCCTTTTTGCTGCTGCACAGCCATTTACTTCCCCAGGATTCCACCGAGGAAAATCCTCCCCATCCGAAGGATTGTGCTGAAGTTTCACAGAGAGAAGACAACAAAGTTCAGCCAGTTCTTTATGGTTTATGGAAAGTACAATCGACAAGCAGCCAGACTAATTTAAACTTTATGTCCCACTGTGAATTTTCCACCCACAGCAAATGAGACACTGACTCTCCAGAGAGTGATGATTTTGCATGTGTATTAAGCAAGATTCATTAGAAAGCTTTATTCTTGCCTTGATTCTTGCATAGGTAATGGCTTCATTCATTAAGAGTAATTCTAGAAGAAATACTGCAACATTTTTGCACAGAACTGATTAAAAACAAGTCTGCGAACAAGTTTTAGGAAGTTTGAATGATTTTCTGTTGATTATTTTACTTTCTCAAATGATTTCCCAAACAAATTCCAATTTTGACACATTTTTCTAGGTTATGTGACTGATTAAAGACTAAAAAAACATCTTAAAGTAGAATTTCTTGTGCCTAAATTGAAAGTATTTTTACTTTTTGGGTAGAATTGCGTATTGCGCAAACAATGATAAAATTGAATAAAATCTAATTTTAAAAGAAAATAAACTATAAAAATTTTTGATAGAAGTAAAATAGAAAATAATTAAATGATTATAATCATGAAAAATACGCAAAAGAACAATTTTAGCGGAAAAAAATCATAAAATATTGTATTAAAACGTGTTTCTTAAAATTATTAGTTAGATTTCAGTCAGTTTTGGGTTAGATTTCGGTTAGTTTGTTGTTATATTCCAGTCATTTGTAGATTTTAGTCTTGTTATAAACAATCCATGAAGTCTGAAGTCCTGAAAACTTGTCAGGATCCTCCCTTTGTTCTGAAATCCTTTGTAACTGAGGTGAACATTTTCTGTGAAATAATTACGCTGTGATGAGATAAATAGAAGAATTCAGTTAACAGGGTTTAAGAATGATAGTCTGAGGGTTGAATATCAAATTGTGCACAATGTCACTTTGTCCACTCGCAAAATGTAATTCATTACATCGCAAGGAGTTTAATTAGCGAAATGAAAGTGAAGAAACATTTGAGACATTTCCCAATCCTTAGGCGAAATTTTTGCAAGAAAATATAGCAAGTTTCATGCACGAAGGACACAACGTTAAAAAGTTGTCATATGTATTTGATAAGAAGTTTTGTGGCACGTGAGATGAAATTCAAATGATTTTCCATGGCATTTCGGGGGGCGTGGGGAGTATTTTAGCCATTTTGCAACCCTTCTCAGAAGAGGTGAGACGAAGTGAAGACATTGGGATCCATGAATGGCGAAATTGGATCCTTTTCCATTCCACATAAAAAGGGTTTTTCTCTGTATGGCTCTCAAATTGAAATCCATTTCGTTTTTCGGTGAGGACGACAGAATTATTAAGTGTAACGAAATTGCCTCAAAGGTCAATTCATTTGTCCAAATGAACCCTCCAAGAATTCGAGAGATCATCCATAAATTGATATTAAGATAAGCTCTCATTTACCTTTCCTTGTCAACATTTCTTCTTTTGTGACCAGTTTTCTCAAGGGGATTCAATCATTGCTTGATTTTTCGTTATTCATATTTAAATTGTGATTAAAACTTCTCTATCGCGCTCAAATTTCCATCTCTGTTGGCCTAGAAAGGCATAAAGTGTGAAAATGCGCTAAAAGCGTCCCCCACACCAACTTTACTGCCCTCTGGCGGTGATATGTGGTGAATATTGTGAAATATTGAAATTTTAATGAAATATCTAGAAAATCGTAATAAAATAATTCTTTTTTTCAAATATTTGCCCGAAAATATTCAAATTTTGATTGTTTTGTAAATTTATTTGGAAAAAAATCCTTTTTTGATTTTTTTATTCAAGTTTTTTATTCAAATTAATAATTAATTATTCAATTGAGACCATTTTAAGATTCTTCAAAAATTGCCTTGTGACTTGCCCCTTGATTTCTTTCATCTCTCTTGGTGAACATAAGAAATGTCCGACTGTCTGTGGATATATTTTCCATTCAGTGTGGCTTTCGTGTATGATATTCCCAGTGGAGGATTTTATGTATAACATTCACTATATGGAGTCACGTAAATGGGGTTAAATTTCAAGAAAATCCACCGAATCATTGTCTAAATGGCAGCATTTTCCATCGCATGCGCTTCCATCTTCATGTGGCACAATGATAAACATCTGTTGTTTGTTTGAGGAAAAACCACATGAGAATGTCGCCCTGCAAATACAAACTCCTCCTCCCCCTCCGCCATTATGGTCAAACGGGGTGCGCTCTTCTGGGGGTGTGTGATGGCGAAATTAGCATATGTGAGACACTCGTAATTTCCACTCATGTACAAATTGTTGCTCATATTTTTGCTCATGTCTCTGAATGATGTGAGAATAAATTTGTTAATTGGTTTGCCCGGCACGACAGAGGATGTTGCAAATGGCCAGTGAAGTTTTCACGAAAGCTTTGCAATGGTAATGAACTTTTCCGAGAGCCCTGGAAACTCATGAAAATTTTATTGCTTGCGATATTTCGCATTTGGCTCGTGAATAATTTCGCCAGTGATGGGAAATCATTCACTGGGCGAATTTTCATGTCTGCAAGTGATGACAAGGGGAAAAAAAGCATTGAAAGTCTTTTACAATCCGACGGTTGCCTCGAAAACTATCAAAATCGCAATTTTCCGTAGATCGAGTTCAAAATTTAGCGTTAAAAAAGCTGCGAAATCTGCCAAATTTACTTTAAAACTCCCAAAATGCATTCAAAATGTTTGTTATAGTGAAAATATTGCTCTGTATTTTTTATTTTGTAAATATTTTAGTTAATTTTATTGGTGTTTATTGGAATTTTTGATTAAAATATAACAAAATTAATAGAAAATCTAAAAATATTACTTTTCAAAGTCAATTTTTAACAGTCTTTGAGTCGATTTTATCGAAATCAGTTCTAAAGATCAACTTTTCCTTGATCTTTTCAAATGAAAAAAATTAAAAGATATGAGAAATATTCATTTAAAGTCTAAAAACATTTTAGAATAAGTCTGAAAATCTACAATTATTTTCTTAAAAAGCGTTTTATGCGTTTGACTGCAAATTTTGAGACATTTTTCTTATGGCGTAAACAACGAAAATCCTGCTTTTCATTCAGAAAACATGACATTTTTTTCCATTTGTGCTTTTTAGATAAATAAGATTTTTTGCAATTGTCTCGTAAGATACAAATCTCAAAAATTTTTGTACAGAAAAAAAACAAATAAAAGGCTTTTCATAGTTTTCGATTCACGCGTCGAATAATTTCTCTTAACTCAGTGGAAAAGTGTAATCTTTCAGGGATGAAATCATAACGGACAATGGGAAATGCGATGTGATAAATTTTGAAAGCATAATTTCCCACCACTTTCTGTCCATCTTCGCACGGGGTTGAATGGTCTCTGTTTTGTGGGTGGTTTGTGTGTGCGTGGCAGAATTGCATGTTGGGCGTGTTGGAAAACAATTTTGAATAAATTGCATGAAATAATTGGATTCCATTTTGATGGATGATATTTGGCGTCGTGCGTTGTCATTTTCCAAGCACCGCAGCGAGTGTTTGTTGTGAACTTTCTGCAGATTCTGGGGGTGTGAGGGTGGCATTTAAATTAAAGAGGATGCGCGCGATGGATGGCGAAGAAGGGCCACTGCCGGCGACAATTTACAAATGGACCAAATGGTGTCTCAATGGGCGGCCACTGGAGCCCTCAATTCTGCCCTCCATGGCATCCATTTCATCTGTCCTCGTCGCCTTTTTTGTCACACCACGCCAAATGGGGCTCACGAGGAGGCAAATAAATGTATAACTTTGCGTGCTTCTTCCCTCCCTGGGCGGCCAGAGTGTCTCATTTGAATTGCAAATGCCCCAAACGATTCTCATTCACATGAAGAGGGCACCCGGAGAGTGTCTTTGTCGGCCCACTCCAGCCCCACAGAGCGACGCCTGGCTGTGCAGCTTGACCTCAGAAAGCGTGATGGAGTTCCTGGTGACTCGGTGGTAAACCAATTAAGCAAATCCCCTGGAATCCCAGCAAACAATTTGCGCGAAAACTCAATAATCTCCACGCCGGCCAAAATACACGCTCAGCCACAAAGGATGGCAACAGTCGGAGTATTGCCAAGAATTTACTGCACACTCAAGCTTAATTGATCCCATGAATTTTAAAGTTATTCAATCATTCACGCCGGCCAATCTAAAAATTCACAGCCGCCTATTAAATTGCACGTGACAACACGGCAAAGCTTTACAGAGTGAAATAGGGAAATTCATGAGATTATCCCAGTGTTGAAGACCACAATTGTTGCACTATTTAGTAAATTCAAACCACATTTTGTGCACTAATGAGTCGTTGTAACTTTGCAGATTTCGTATGTCAGTTCGTAAAAGCTTGCTTAATAGTTACAAATTTCTACATAGCATCTCTACACCACTAATCCCCAAATTATAATGAATTTCTTAAGTTTCCATTCGAAAATTCTATAAGAACCGTCTTAAGACCACTTTTTTTTGCGTATTTTTCCAACTATAACCTCAAAATATCAGCAAAAGATCTTCAAAAACTCTGTTTGGAAGCTTTCTAAATCACAAAATCATCTGTTAAATTTACAAATGAGCTTAGAAATGCTAATTTAGACTCAGACTGTTCGAAAAGATGACAATTTTTGAGGTTATGTACAATATTGGCATAATTTGAGGTATTTCTTGGCTTCAAAGGAGTTCAATTCAAGAGGAAAATTATATTGTATTAACTTTCAATCCGATATTTCTGCAAAAACCCACTTTAAACCGTTTTTTTTGGGTGTCTTTTCTGACCATAACCTCAAGATGTCACTAAGAGATCTTCAAAAACTCCGTTTGGAAGTTTTCTAGATCACAAAATCGTCTCTTTTTGATGAATTTTAACTATCAAAAACCATTTCTTTGCCCCTACTTTTATTATTGCGATTTTAAGAGTGTTTTTCTGGTCATTATCCTCAACCTTGACGTAAGGAAATGTTCTTCTATGTTAGTGAAGCGTACTTTTCCGTGTTCTCTCAAAATAATCTCAAGAGACTTTCAAGAGCTTTCGACAAGGCTTTCGACAAATACCGAGAGATATTTTCAGCGCTAAGAGTTGCAGAGGCTTTGAAAAACCATTAATTTCATTGGAAAGGATTTGAAGGATGTCCAGAAAAACATAACCTCAAATTTTGTGCAAAGAGATGCAATCAAACTGTGATAATCTTTTAATTTTGACTGTCTTAATGAGATCTTATTTAATAAGATATGACAATAAAGTTGCAATGACCCCTAATTTTTCTCCAGACAAGACTGTCTGAAGTGAAGATATTATTCTAATGACCAAACCTCACGTCATTTGCATATAATTTCTGCTTGAGCCTCAAGGAATTGTTGCAAGAAGCCAAGAGTTGGAGAGGAAATGGGCGTTAGTGTGTGGCTTGAGGGCGTTTCTTGGGGAAAATTGTTTGTATAATTCATCAATTACTGTCCTTTTGTGCACAAATACCTGCACTTTGCATACAAATGCATCTGTATTAAATTGTTGCACTCAATTTCAATATTCACCGGCGCTATTTTTTGTCCCTCTATTTTATTTGAATATTCAAATGAAATTCATCAATGCGGACTTAATGATATATGCATGAGTGTTAAAGTCTAATTGGCATCGGGTTTGCAAATTAACCTAATTTGGAAGCGAAGCAAATGGCACTGAATCTCTTCAGCGATCGCATTTCGTCCTGTTTTTTCCTCTGGCACGTCATGAGAAGCTTCCAGGTCAGATGCCCTATAATTGGAGCCAGTGCTCAAGTGACAATTATGCGAGTTTTACTGTATTTTAATGACTCCGTTCTCAGGTCAATGGTGTTGTCTTTCGTGTCAGTCCACTCTCTGCGGATGCCGAGAAGCACTCAACATCTGCATAACGCTGCCAGAGTCGATGATTTACAATTTTCTGACAAAGTGATAAAAGTCAGTGGTGGGAAATTTGCATGGAAAACTATCTCTCAAAATGTCGACGAGCAAATGCAATTACACATCATGTATTTGTGAGGGGGTGGAAAAAGTGGCGAAAGCTTCTCATCACAACTTCACACATGTGGAGAAAACGAAAGAAAAATCAATTAAGAGTCTCTCAATGATTCAACAGTATTTTTTCCTCCACACTCCGCATTAATGGTGATGATTGTGAGCGTGAGGAAAGGTGAAAATCACTAATAAAATTTACACCATGACTAAAGAGAAAAAGAGAAGTGTGGAAAAGTCTTACAAATTCTGCACTTTTCCTGACTATTTTCTTTACTGTGTTTGGGTGTTTGTGTGTGGGAGTGTGTAATGTGAATTGATTGATGGTCACGTTAATGTATTGTGGAATGACTTTTCCTTCTTTTTCCACCGCCGCCGAAAGTGGAGCTGAATTTTAAGGAGATTCTTCCGAAAATCTCAGGCAATGAATAGAATAAAAAGAAAAAAAAACCACCTCAATAGGGCTAAAGGAAAATTAATGATCTTCGGCTCAGGGTGGAAATCGAATTGCGCTATGAATTGGGTGGGGGAAATTTGCTTAAAAATTTATGGATTTTATTCCACTGTAGGATTTCAATAAATTCAATCAACATATTCAATTTTGCAAAAGGTCGAAATAACGAGTGCATTTTCGAGCATCTGCAGAGAATTTTCAATTGAAACGATGCTTCACAACATGAAAGTCACATATTTACTCGAAGGGAAGAAAAAAAAAAGAAGGATAGAAAGCTCAAAGTATAAGTTGCAAGCGGGATTTCTTCTCTATGAGAATTATCATGAGGAATCTGCTTTTTCCTCCCCCCCATTTAAATGCAATTTCCATAAATTCACGTGGAAATCTTGCAAATTCTATCGTGGAATGGAGAATGCCGAACGTGAGCTTTGGAGGTGCCGAATCTCATATGCCATCTTATTAAGATCAACTCCAGCGCCTTTTTCCAGCACAGCCCACGACAAATCCCACGAGACATGGCCCAACATTTTATGCACAAGATGACATTTGCACAGTTTTTCCACTCGAGTGCCGAAAATTTACATGAAACTCAATGTGTTTGCACATTGAGAAGAAAATGTACGAATTTAAATGGCACAAGTCTCAGTTGATGCCTGCCATCGTGACTACGGGGCGCAAAGCTCACTTTTGCGTGGCATTTCGCAGTGGGAATTGAGCTTTCGCTTTATGAGCTTTTTCCCCGGGTAAATATGTGCCCACGAGTGCGTATCAAAAGCTCATCTTTCGCGGCTACTTTAGCGCGTGAAAAGACGCAAATTCCAGCACTTGCAAACCCCTCGAGAATAAACCCATATGAGAGAGAGAAGGAATCGTACATGCATTAAATTCATATTATTATTCCTTTCCATTTTCTATTTGGTCTTGCAATGGGTGCACGAGATGTGTGTGTCTCCCTTTGGATTTTTCAGCTGGAAAACCACCCCACAAAGCCCTTCCCGAGCACGCCTCGCTGTCTGTGAATAACAAGGGGTTGCTAATGTCGAAAAAGCAATGTTATTTGCTTCGAAATGCAGTCAAAATGCATCGGAGATTTGTCGATATTCGCGAATGGTTGGATTTAATTGTAATTTAGACTTTTTAAAGACACAGACAAAGCCATAATGAACGTGAATTCCGTGCAAATGCCTCAAAATTTCATGCCCTTTCTTGCAATTAAAGGAAATAAATCGGCAATAAAGATATTTCGGTGTAGAATTTACTGAAAAGCTTCAGTTAAGAGTTGAATTAAGTGTCAATTCATCAATGTTTATCCCAAATTAGTGGTTATGACGAACTTTGAATGTTTTTCCTGTGAAAAATGAGAGTTATAATGCTGAATTTTAATTTAAAAAGTCTTTCTTTGGTTATTTTTTAACATATTTCGGGCTATAATTCGGGTTCAGATGATATTCTCTAAGTGCAGATGGTTTATTTTCACGGTCAAATTCCACTTTTTCTTGATCAGGATCACGCCAGGAAGTCATAAGGACGTGAAGATGCGATATTAGTAGCTTCCCAAGCGATTTTAACAGAAAATAAGGTGAAAAATAACATTTTGGGCTTCAAAAAGAGTTCTTAGAAGGAGATTCAAAACCCAAGGATCGACATTAAAGCGTTAAAGAGAATCTTAGGAAGAATTCTATAGGAAAATGGTTAATTTCAGGCGAGGAAAAAATTATTTAGCGCGAGTTTTGACCATAAATGCGAAAATTGAGATGTTTTGTTGAATCACGAAATATTTTCTACGACGAATCGAATCAATCTGGAAATTCCCTAATAAATAGCATAATTTGCAAGATGCTGAGGCACTCAAAACCCACATTAGCAGCCCCTTGTCTGTGTATAACAATAAAGTGCAACACATTTCAAAGTGTGGTATTTCTTTCTCATTGCCATTTCGCCATGGATGCTTTTGGCATTTTCCTCAGTCGCGTGAGAGATAATTTAGTGACTTGTTAGCGGAGAATTTCAGCGCAATTAATTGACTACCAGAATTACTCTGGGCGAACGAGGAATTCGGTGTTGGGAGAAGTATTAACTGTAGCACAATTTGCATTGCGCGAATGGATGATATTAATTTGCCATATGAAAAATTGTTCCCTATTATTTGGCCAAAGTATTGAATTTTCGACAATACACAACTCCATGGCTTGGGTGAGAACAAAGCCCATAATTAACTTAAATGGGAGATAATTCATGGCGGCAACCACAAAGCCGTTGCCAATGCTCGTAGTGCTGAAATTGAAGCAATTATTGGAAATTCTCACCTCTACTTTCCACTGTCTCCTCTGTCATTACATCGATTTTCCCCACGCCGCATAATACAGTGTCACGAATAAAGAGCAAAGTTGCTTCCCATTTTCAAACACAAAGCATCAGAGATGATATTAATATGAGTGCAAAAGTTTTCCTCTGCAAACTCCACCGGAACTTGTACGTGACTCGTGATTGAATTTACTTTGATGAGACTACAATGAATTCGAGGTCTGACTATGTATTTTGCGGTTAATTCGATTCTAAACTCTAGTTCTCCACCGCATGGAGTTGTGCAAGAATAAACACATGACAAATATGAAACTAAATTATCACACCGACTTTATTTGATGACAAATTGCACAGAGCATAAAATAGTGACGACAATTATTGCACAAATCCCAGACTAAAAGCTATAATTGTTGATAGATTTATTTATTTATTTATTGTGACAGCAGAAAATTTAGTTGAAGCTCTTTGATATGAATTTAGCGCAGAAAAAGCCTTCACAATTTGTGGCTTTTGTTGATATTTCAATTCACTGGTGAGTGATATTATTAATTGAGTTGCAATTGACACTGAATAACTTCCCACAAAATTACAATGAAAGTGACACACTAAAAATCACCCCCAAAAGCGGTGGTTTTGTTCGCTAATTTCACTGATTTACCTCCTATTTTTCACCATATTTCATTGTGTTCGGGCAATTCAATGAGAAAGTTCGTTCGAATTCAAGGGGGAGATAATACAGTCAGAAGTGGTGAAAATCTCAGCAGAAGTACTGGGCAATTCTGAGTCTTAATCAGCAGTTTTAAGTCCATTGATAACTGATAAGAGACATTTTCGTATTCGAGAAATCCTTCAAATGCAGTCTTTGACGATTTATTAGTGATATTTTGAGGTTATAGTTGGAAAAATACCCAAAAAACAGCGGTTTTAAGTCGATTTTTATAGAATTATCGAATGAAAACTCAAGAGATTCATTATAATTTGGGCAATCATGTGGATTTTAGGCATATTATCTCCCCCTTGGTTTGAACTTTGGCTAAATTGATGCTGCAATTCGATTAATTGTGCTTTTATTTATTAGCACAATTTAACATTTGATGCGATATATTTATCATGCTGGCATAATTAAACATTATCACTGAGATAATAAGATAATTTTCCTTTGATGAAATTATTTGATACACTCTGAAAGCTTTGTGAGAAGCTTTTGAATTCCAATTAATGTGTGCATTGATCAAAGACTCAATCTGGATTGTACACTTAATTACATTTTTCTAATCACATTCGGAGGAAGTCTTGCAAAATTCTTAGACATTTTACAATTTCATCTCACAGCAAATTAAGTGTTGTTCTCGCTAACCAAGTTGATGAGCTGTATTAACCAAATAATTGCACATTTTATGGCTCTTTTTGGTTCACCGTACGAGAATTCTTGTTCACAGACACAGTTGGAATATTATTGTGTTTTAAGGTGACTTTAATGCTAGTTTAACTACATTTCACCGACTGCATGCGTATTCCAAGGGTGAGACAAGCTCTGAGAAAGTGCTTTCGTCTAATTAAAATGTGCGCTCTTATGCAAGGTTTTGGGGTGAAATTACTGGTTGTGACAAAGTGCTATCTGAAATTGAAATCTCGTGTTTCCATGTGGCCCAATTTTGTCCCCTAATCCCAGCTCATCTTCCCCCCCAAAAACCCATTTCTAAATTTATCAATTTACAAATTTTTATGATGGGGCGAAAGGAAACTTTTTCTCCCCTGATTTATCCTCTTTCTCTCTGCCTTTTCTTATTTATATTTCAATAGATAAAAGAGTGATTACAAATTCAAATTAAATTTCCTCAATCGATTCAATCCAATTTCGTATATTTTTTCCCCCGCAGAAACACGCTAATCCTCTTAGTAATCCTTTTGTAAATTCATCACTCGTCCTTCGTTCGGCTATTTGGGGCTCTTCAGTGGCACAATTAATTTTGTATGGACGCGGCCAAGGAAAAGCACTGAAGGTTTCCCGGGTGTGAAGTTCGGCATCGTGAATGGCTGTTAAGTGGTTTAAGGAAAAATCTTAATGGCTGTTTTGGGTGAGAAATAAAAACCACCCCCAAACGCAAACGCATGATATTTTTCCCACACAATCCGCACAACATTGTCATATAACATTTATGGGCCTTTGAAATAAGGGATGGCGAACCACATTTGGCGCAAACATAAAATTTAAGACTCGTTTGTGGATTTATTTGTGCTTTTAATTAGCTTCGAGAGACGCTTCAGGGCGAACAAAGATAAATTGGACTAATTTTTGGGCAATCATATGCATAAATTAGCTGCGATATTAGCAATTGTTCAGGAATAAATTGAGTGTGCAATTTAATGCAATTTAACGAATTTCAGCAGTTCAGTTTTGGGACAAATTAATAAGCTACAACAGCCTCGCCATTGAATGCAGTGCCTGTGATAGAAATTAAAACGCATAATTGCCTTTGCATACATAAATTGCAATAAAACAGCACACAAAAACATATTTTCAATTCACTCTGATGCAAATCTCAGGCAGGCATTTGATCATTTTGCCGCTAAAGCCATCGATTCCTGGAGCTTTCTTCGCATTTATAGATGTCTTAGTGAGAGCTTTGAGAGTTGTGATTGAGCACTTGATCAGTATATTCTTTAAAGCGCTCTGTGAATCCTTTCACTGCATGTCCTCGAACAGTTTGTAAATAAAGTAGCGAAACGGTGGGAAAAATAAATTTCCAGCATTGCTCGTATTTCACTGAGAAAAGCACAATCGCGCAGCGTTTAAGAGCTTTCCCGGGGGACTTTTTCCTCGGCGACATGCTTAGAATCATGATACATCTCAATGACTGGATGCAGTCCTGCGGGAAATCCAGAGGATCAAGCTGAAAATCTCCTGTGTCATGTTTCATTCATCTGAATTGTAAATGAGAAATTCCCTCTTTGATGTGCAGAATTATCGTGCGGTGCGTGTATGAGAGGCACGTCAATCGAAAGAGCTCAGTGACACACCGGAAACCATTGATTGTCCTTTAATTCACTTCTCATGTTTCATCCCCCCCCGTCCAGGATGAGGGGGAAGATTTTAATATAGTGCCACTAACCTTGTCTCTTTCACTCGCAAAAGCCCGCCACAATGGCGTGGGAGGGTGTTTATTTAGTTGGGAGAGAAGGGGCTGTTAAATAACATTGTCTCATCGTCTACCTTTGAAGCTCCTTCAAATCTCTCCCTCCCCCATTGTTCTCAACCCCTATTCACCTCGCCACTGTACACACAATGAAGCCCCCCAACAGACATCACCTTCATCGGCTACAGCTCTCTCTCTATCAATGCGGCGTTTGGCCGCTGAAGGGGATGAAAGTCACCCTCAAATTAATATCGATTGCAGCTGAGTGGCGGAAGTCCATCTAATTCTTCCTTTGCATGCCTCTCACTTCCGCCGCAAACTTTTCCCTCGCCCCACTCCACAGCACAAACCCTTCCTTTGTCGATGACGGAGGAAAAAAGTTGGAGCTCTTTTTTATAGACGCCCTTCGGGGTTAATTCTTAAGGGATATTTTTCTTCAGGTCTGATGACGCTTTTGGCTTGAACGCGACTTGCCTCCCAATTAGTGTGATTTATCGGAGGAAAAAGTCTTTGATCGGCTAAAGTAATTAAATTTGTGGTTTTTCTGTGTGCTGAACAGTTTGAAAGCGTCATTTGCTGTTGGCAGAATGTGTGATGAGGAAAAATTCTGGGATTTTCAAGCAAAAACTTAAATTTGTAGTTGCCTCAAGGGGGAGATAGTGCAGTCGGAAGTGGTGTACAGCTTTGCGGAAATGTTAGGAATTCAAAGAGTTGAAGTATTTCGAATATTTGCACGGCCAAAGCTTCTTTTTCAACATATTGAGGCATTTTCCAAGGAATTTTACCCAGAAAATTTATTTTATCACTTTTCTAGGTTATGTGATTGATTTAAGACAGATTTTGCTAATTAAATAATATTCAAACTCATCAAATTTGTGTTTAAAATTGGGATTATTTCTCTTTTTCTCAGCAAAATTGAGAATTTGTATTCAAAAAACCTCATATTGATTGAGAAAAATCCTTATCGTCAATCATAACCTCAAAAATGTCAAATTAACCTGACATTTCTGACAAATTTCTTCGGTTTGTGCTTAAAAGTGACAAATTAAACTTGATTATCTTGCAGAATCATTTAGATATTCGTTATATTTACTTATTTTCGAACTATAACCTCACAATCAAGTAATAAGTCAGGAAAAAGTGTAAGAAAATGCCTTTCAAAGACGTTCAGGAGTGTCTGAAGTATTGAAGATTCTGCAGAAGTGTCAATCATTGTTTTTTCTGAGTCTTTAACGCCAAGAAACACTGAAAATTATGTTGAGGTTGAATTTTAATTTGAATAATGCTTATTTGAGAAACTTTCGGGATGATTTTGATTCTGAATCAACAATTTGAAGTTCAGAATGCTTTCCAAGCGAACTTCTTTAAGCTTTCTTTGTGAAATATTGCGCTTGACTTCCGCTTGAGTTGCATTTCTCGGAAAATTATACATAGTGCAATTGCTGTGTGATAATTATACTTCTCTCAAAGTGGATTATAAGTTCGGTAAGAGAATCTATCAAGAGATCGATTGATGAATTGACGACTGAGTGATTGATAAAGCGCACCTTTTTCCGATGGCAAAGTTGTGCAGGAAAAGTCGCGTGGCGATGAGAGATTTGACATAAAAGGCCGAAGGACTGAGAAAGTGAATTTCCCCGCGTTTGGCAGCCTGTCAGGGTGGAATTGGGGCTGTGAGGTGGAAAATCTCCGTGTCGCGCTGAAGGAGCGACAAAAAATTTACATAAAACATGCAAATAATTCATCGGTGTGTTTTGTGTGGTGGCCTGGAAAGCAGTGTGGCACTTTTGTATCTGCAGATTTCAACTTTACCTCTCTCGCCCCTCGCATAAAAATATTATTACATGTGAATGTTTATGGTGAGTGTGCTTTGTGCTGAGTGGGTTCACATGCCTGCTAGACGTTAGGGGGTGGTTTGGGGGTGGTTCGAGTGGATGGGGGCGAAGGAATAACCACAAGATTGATGAGTTTCATCCGTATAATATGCTCATGCTCATATATTTCCATTGTTGATGGTGTGAGATGAAGTAAAGTGGTGAGATATTTTGCCTGTTTTTTTTTTCTTCTTCCTCACCAACTTCTTCGTCTTGCAACTTTCTTCTCCTCCATCTCGCAGTCAACAAAATGCAAAGTGTTTGGGAATAAATATGAAGCTCCCCTTGAGTGCCTCATCATTATTCTCCTTGTCTAATATCCGACGTCACTTTCCCCTCAAATCCCATTCGCTTTTCCAATGCCAGCGATCTCATGTCACCCAAATCATATCAATTCCGGGGAAAAAGGCCTCGAGAGACTCTTTAAACTGGTGCAAATTCCATCATGTTATGAGTGGAAAATCATTGAGCTTTGCACATAAACACAATATATACATTTTGCCATTTTACAGTAAAAAAAAAATCTATTTTTGATACTTTACTGCATCACAAAAAAAATTCCTTTCCCCCAATAAATTTTCCATACATCACGCGGCATTTTGTGCGGCAGAAGGTGAAATGTGTGCGAGAACACATTTGTTCGACAAGCATAAAAAGCTCCGTGCGATTTAAATAATTCCATCAGGCGATATTTTATGTGGAAAAATGAGCTTCAAATGCCTTTTTTCCAATGCTTTTCAAGCTCACACGGCGCATTTTGGAGCAAATTAAAGACCCGCAGGAGAAACAATTATGGCATTTCCCGCAAGATTAAGCCATATAGACAAACTTTTATGCCGAATTGTGCGATAACAATCCACTTATTCACTCCTGCCGGAGAGGAGAGGAAAACCCACCCCCGCCGCCGACGATGGGGGATGATGAGAGACGTGGCAGAGAAAGTTCAATAATAAAATGGCTAGCGGAAATATGTGGGGATTTATGGGTGAAATGTCTTTTTCTCCGATTCACTGAGCTTTACGCACAGTTGTGGAGTGTGTATGTCATGGGAAAATCCCAAAGAAGCAATTTTCATCCCCATATTCCGTGTCTGACGGGGCGAAAATGTGAAATTCATCGTGTTTTCTGCACAAGTCACACTTTTTTTTCCACTCCCATCAGAATCTCTTGCGCCAACTTCTGGCCCAGAAAAAAAGTATCAAAGGATGTCCGGAATATGATATGCAAATGATGATAAATCCTGTGATAGAGATTCAATTGAAAATACTCCTGATGAATTATATGGCAAGAGTCAAAGTTTTATTGCACCAAAATTTCCAGTGACTTTTCTCCCCAAATAACATTTATGTTGACTGCAGAGTTGAAAAGTCTCACTTTTCACCACCAGAAAGTCTTTTTCTTTGCCTCCCCCTTGAGAATTGATCTCCAATTTAACTTTTAGCAACTCTGGCTCTGCGACTGTTTTGGGGCGAAATAATAAGAAAGTGTACGCGTCTGGATTGGAAAATTGTATGGAAGATGAAATCGTACGATAAACTTAAATCTGTTTTTATGGAAAAATAAAATATGAACGATAAAATATCGCACACAAGCAGTCAATAATTTCTGTCTCTCCTCCAAAGTGCCGTCTTCCTTGCAATTTCCTCTGTTCTGTGCTCTAAAACGGGGTCAAATGTGTATTTACATTTTTTCCGCTTATCCTTGCGATTGATTCATTGAGCGTCGAATTTATCTTTTGATCTTGCAATGCGACGGGTGCGTTGAAAACTATGAAAAGTCAACTATAAATCGGACATTTTATTAGAGAAAATTGTCTCAAATTGCAATCAAATGTAATAAACGTCTCTTTGTGAAATAATTTGATATTTTTAGAATGATCCTAAAATGTTCTTAGACTTTATATGAATGACTTTCACTTAAAAAAATTAAAGAAAATTATTTTAGAACTTGTTTAGACAAAAAATACTCAAAAACTGTTAAAAATCGACTTTGCAAAGTAAGTTTTTCGAGTATTTCTATTATCTTTGCCATATTTTAATTAGAAATTCTAATAAATACCATTAAAAACCACTGAAATATTCACAAAATTATTTTGACAGAGCAATATTTACACTCTAACGGACGATTAGAAGATGTCTTGAGAATTTTAAAGCGAATTTAGTGAGTTTAGTAGCGATATTAACGCTAAATTTTCAACTTTTCTCTCTAAAAACATGGCAATTTTCATGGAAATTTTGCTTTTTCGTAGTTTTCTATTCACCCGACGAATGGGAAATTGTGTCAATGTGTGAAACTTCTTTTAAGTGGATATAAAACGTGATAAAATTGTGATTTTTCTCACAAATCGTCGTGTATTTCAATAAGTTTTATTTATTTGACTTCCTCTAAAGCCACTCAAGTTTATATAGAAAATTTCTCACCGTGTTCGATGCAATGGAATAAAGAATTAAGCAGTTGAAAGGTTGAAATGTACAAATGATGTTTCTCTTTCATGAATTTTTCCCCATTCGCTACTGATTTCCACATTCCATTGATTTTCCATCCGAGTAGAGGAAAAACTCGAGACTTTGGCAATGTTAATCCATTAAAAAGTGCTTCAATGTCGACTAACTGGTGAGATTCATGGACTCGAAAACATCCTCTTCAGCGTCTCTTTGGACTCATTTTCCACCTATTCAAAACACATCCTTTTAGTCAGGACGTATTTTTTGCTCCTGTAAGCCGCTTACATATTGCAAACAAGCAGCTTGTGTTGATATGAGGGATTTTCCTTTGAAAATCCATCTCACTTGTGCATTGATGAGTTTCTCAATATTGACTGAGCGCAGCTCAAATGCGCTCTTATCAAAAATCCACTGCATTATCTGCCAGTATTTGCGTAATCTTGCTAAACTTTCATCCTCTCGAGAGGGAGAATTTCCACCAAAACGACTTTCGAAGCATTTAATTGTATTGCAATCTTGAGCAAATTATCTGCTAAAGTCTCTTCTTAAGTGCACAAATTGAAGTCAGATTAATAGAATTTTCGTTCTGGAGAGTGAATTAAAAGCACCGCCACGAGTTTACTTTTCATTCTTCGTGACTTATTTCCCCAGGAAGCGTCCAATCGCTCCACATCCTGTTCCTGTGTCCCCACAGATTCACCACTCAATGGAGTCGACAGAACTTTTAGCGCTGACAGCGAGACGATCTCTCAACTCCTTTCCAACCTTGTTTTTCTCCTCTCTTGGCCTTAGACAATTTTCTTGGTGTAGAATTTTTCCCTTAAAAATATATTGTCAAAGTTAATTTCGCCAACAAGTCTGCCTCTTTCGGAGTCTCTTTTGTGTTCTGCACTAAAAGTTGAGCGAAAGAGAGAGAGAGAGAGAGCTTTGCGAAGAGCTTTCATTTAGATGAGAAGAGAGAGAATTAAATGGCCCAGAAATCCACTGTAAAGCTCTTCAATGGGGCAAATTTGTCCAAATGGAAAAGTCATTGGATGACTTTTCACAGTGAAATATTCATTCTCCGAGCGACGCAGGCAAAAAGGTGGAAATGCCGAAGGCATTATAGCGAAAAAAGGTCACCTGAAAATCATTGTTAATTCCACTTTGGGATATATTAATTCAGGATGTAGATTAATTTGTCGAGCGAGAGAGTCAAGAAATTAATTCGCCATCTAAGCATTCGAGGCGAGAGCGAATCAAACAAGAGGCTGAAATTAAATTCAATTTATAGACACTCGTCCGATGTGATTTGTGTCACTGCAACTCTTCGGGGGTGGATAAATTAAAATGGGAATAATTCATGAGGAGTCAGGCAAAGAGTTCCGTCGGTGTCACTAAATTTCATATGAATTTATCTGTTTGTGAGAATAAATTTCCACCCCCTCCCGAAAATGGACAGAAAAGCGCCGTCAACCCCCCGTTGGAGGGGAGTTGAAAAAAGGGTTTCGTCTCTGAAGTACAATTATGGGGTTTTGGAGCAATGCTTACATGTTTAATGGGATCCCACAGTGTTTTCCCTTCTGTTTCGGGATTTTGTGTCTATTCCACTCGCTGGAGCAATTAAATTTAAAAAATGACTCAAATGTCAAAAACTCAAAATGCTTCCGAGTTCAAAATTTAGATGACTTTTGAGACAATTTTGCGAAATGTTGTCGCAACCCTTGTCATCTCTTGTTTTTCCACCCCCTCGCGCTCATTTGTCTCAGACAATACGGGAAGTTATCTCAGCTCAATTCCACCGTGGTTTTTTTCCCAGTGTTGTTTCAACATTTCAAATTGAAGTGAGAATTTTGGGGGAAATTTAATAATGAAAATCCCAAACTATTTCAAACTTTCAATTCACTTTATTATGTATTTTGACATTTCCATCAGCAATTTTTCCTCTCAATATCATTTCACTCTTAAAAATCACCCTTAAACTGAACTATTGAATTTTGAATTTAAGCATAAAATTTCACATAATATTCCTGTCAAGCTCGGCATTTTATATATAGATATCTGCAATTCCAGTCCAAATTCAAACATTCCAAAAATTCCAATTCTATTATCATCGCAAAATATGCTTCCTGCTGCATTATCGCTGATGTAATTAATGCAATTAACGCCAATGTGCATTTGTAAAATGCAGATAAACACTGATGAGGATGACATTGACTAACAATGTGGCTTCATTTGCTGCCACCCTTCGCCTCTCCCCCACCCCCGCACGCCCACATTCAACATTCAACATATTGAATTTAATCACAAACATAATTTGCTGATGCTATCTTAGCAGTTTGTCAATGAGTTAATGCAATTGAATAGCATTTGCATAAGTCTGCCAGAGCGAAAATATCACTTGTTGACTCTCTTTCCCTCGCCAAGGGGGAGAAAATGTGGTCAGAAGTGGTGTACAACTCAGTAGAAGAATGAAAAAGAATTTCTCTTCACATCTTTCGAGGTTATGTTGGTAATTTAAAATAAATTTTGCCACTAAATAACCTTTAAATCCTTTTAATCTGATGAAAATCACATGTTTTCAATGTTAAATTGTGTTAATTATGCTGATATTGATCATAACCTCCAAAATATTGTTTCAATTGATACAAAATTGTCTATTTAAGGACCTGTTTAATTGATTATCTACTCTAAAGTAGGAAATTTCAGCTCATTATCGATATATAAGAGATTAAAATTTCTTTATATTGCATTTAAAAGCTTGATATCTGAAGATGATTTTTAGGTTATGTTTCATAGTGCATCTAAAAGAGTTATTAGAAATTGAAACACATCAAAATGTCTACTAAAAACTTCAAATATTTCTTAAATACTGTTTCTCTGTAAGTTTTCAGGGTAGAAAAAGGAAAAAATGAGTCAATTTTGAGCCAAAGACTCATAAATTTAGGGTTATGTTCCGAAGAAGGTGAAGAAAAAGAGGAAAACGCATGTTTTAAGCAGTGCTTTGGAAGTTGTGCCCATAGATTTTAGCCCTATCATCTCCCCCTTGTTCTCCCCGGGAATTTGCGGCCGGGGTGAGTTTTTGCGTGAAGGGGTGGTGTTTGTTTGGGGCGGCAGATCAAAGAGCGTATATTTATGGCATGTTTATTTCTTTTACCGCATCGAGAGCTTCGGCGGAGAGTCTGCGCGCTATTAGTGGTGGAAATTCTTCAGGTGCTGACTTTCCATTGTGGGTGATATTTGACCAATTTGTATTCCCAGCGAAACGTGCCACCAGAGATATGTCGACGTGATAACACACTCGCTGTAATACATTATTGATGTGAGCTGCGAGGCGAGTTGGGTGGAATTTTGCGCGATTCGGGCAAAATTGTGGCTCTCGGCGATGACGAATAATATGCACACACACACACGGAGGGTGTGCGGAAAATCAATGGGGTGGTATTTTGTGCACAATAAGCTCCCACTTAGCTATGGAGAAGGTGGGCGAGGTGAAGGATCCCAATGCCGCTCAAAATTGCCAACTTTGTCAAAGATTAATCTCACACGGCATCGTGACTCTGCTGCATATTGATGATTATGTGCTGGAAGTGTTTCGCCACTTCCTTCGAACGTGGTCTGGTATCTTCCAACTTGCCATCGGCAATATTATGCCAAGCCGCCGATGTTCTTGCAAACTTTCCCCAAAGGCAAACAGCGCGGCTGCTTCTGCATGTAATACAGGACATTCTCTCCATTCACACATCATGACGCTCAAGAAATTATGACGAGGAGAACAATTCCGCGTTGATTCTCAGCAGAGAATCACTTATGAATGGAAAGACTACTCCCTTCGACAGGAAGTCAGGCAGAATTTCCTAAACTTTCACACTGTAAGGACTGAAAGACTGACTTCAACTCAAGAGGAAATGACCAAAAATGCGTGGAGTAAGATCTTAAGAGCATTTATTGACACGCTTTAAAGCTCTCACTGAGGTTTATTTATATCGTGGAGGCTTAAATTTTTAAGCGGGATCAATTTTGATCGGCAGCGATCTTGACCGAAATTCGCCGAATCACTTGACAGATCAAAACGCACAAAATGGCGGCTCTTAAAATCACTCAATTCTTCTGCAAATCATTCATTTTCGCAATATTAACGTTAATATTTCACGCTTTTGATAAAATCTAGAGAAAATAAACAAATCTACTAACAGCGATACGCGATCCAAAACTCGATGCCTCGATATATCAATCGATTTGACGATCGGCATAAGCATAATCGATTATTTTTTGAGAAATTTTACCCAGTTTTTCATGGTTTTCAGTCTCATTGAGGACAAAATACACCCGAAAATATTCATTTATTACCTCTAAATGCTAAATTTTGCAAGAATCTTTAATTTCTCCGATAAAATGTGTCACTTTGCTACGCCATTGTTCGTGGTTTCGGAAAGAAAATCTACTTTCCTCAATTTTTCTCTAAGACAAGGGCTGGTTTGTATTTCTATTGGGATAGATGGCAAGTGTTATTGATGAGCGAACTTAATGCTGCAGAGATTTTGACTCTGATGGCTTTCTCTGTTTTTCCAAACCAGGAAGCAAGTTTTGCGTCAAGGATTTTCCAGTCAAAATTTTGATATAAATTTCAACTCTTTGATGCAATTTACCGCACTCAAAAGAGAGCCAATATTCTCTAGTTGTTTATTCTAGCGTTCCGGATAGGTTTTGATTTTTATAGGGGTTTGATCCCCTACTTCAGGCTCATCCACGGAGGAATGAACCCAGTTTTTGGCGATTCGAGGACAGGACGAAATCTGGACTAAACAGCATGAGAAAATCCACATTTTCAAAAGCTTCGTGTGATCCGAATCGTTTTCATTCTCGCTTAAAAATGAAGCCACGCACGATATAAACAGCCTCGCTGTCTTCCGCCCGGGGGAGCTTTTCCAGCTTGTCTTGTGTGGGCCTGAGACTCGTGCTGTCTCCGGCTGCTGATGAGATTGCCCGTGTCAGAGGTGAGATCCCCAACACGTGGGCGGAAAAGTCTCTGGGCAGCAGCAGCAGTGATTGTGCGGAGAGCAATAAGAGGGCCGACATAGGTGATAATGACACTTTGTGTGTTCGAATCACGTATTTCATGTCATATCGGGTGTCATTCGTCAGGAGCACGCTCTCACGGGACCGCAGAGCATTTTGGCCACGCAGTGACAAATGTTGTCGCCGAGGGGAATCGTGTGAAGGTGCTCAGATTTCATGGGAGGTCAAAAAGGTGAATGGTTGATTCGTTTAGGCGTCTTGTTGCTCATGAGGAGAGCCTTCGCCCACAATAGACACCCAGCGAAATGATGATGCCGCAAATCATGCAAATTGGCTCTTCACACCATCTCATATCGCGCTCTTTTCTCGCCTATATTGATAACAGCGAAATTATACGTCAGCGACGTGGGGATGAATGGAAAAGAATCTCAGTGTGAAACTTTTATTGCGATAAAAAATATGCGTATTCTCGCGAAGAAGAAGAAAAGCGCACATTTTTACACCTTTTCACCTTCTTCTCCAGCGCCTCGTCGCGAAGGAAATGAGACACTTTAGATACTCGAAAGTGTGCTTTCTCCAGCGTGATTTCTTGCCATTTCACCCCTCGTCGCTTAATGATGGTTTCTCATGTTGTATATATGCGAAATTAATATGGCGCGCCTTCGCCGAGGCACAATCGAATATCATAAATTAGTATGCTTATCATAAAGCGCAACCTTTTTAGTTCATTTATTGGGGGCGCCCAGAAGGTGATGGAAAGTGGAGGGTGGAAAATTGTAATTGATGACGATAATGGCGAAAGCATGGGGAGAATTGAAGCGCAATGTGATAATTTCCCACCTCCCGATGATAAAATATCCTGCGGCTCCCGCCGCAATTCGTGAAAGCACATAATGCAATAATTGTCGACAGGAGGTTGAGGACTTGGGGGTGTGTGTGTGTGTTCAATAAACGAGACGATGAAGAGATAGAGAGCTTCGCTTGCGAGGTAGATAAATTTCATGGGTAAATGACTCTATTTTCCTCACGCTTTTTTCTCCTCTCGCCCTCATCGTGGCACAGGGAGAGCTTTATCACTTCCACCCACGGGAGCTTTCGCGCCGAATTTCAATGCGTGGCGAAGCATTTGCACTTGCCAAGAGATTGCCAATTTTATCTAGCGCCGCGACGCTATTGAAATAAATAATCAGCGTGGAAGACCAATTGAATTTCACCCACGCATTCACGGCTAAAGCTCATCTGGCGAGCTGAAGGATTTCCCCTTTGTCAGACGCGGAAATTATATCGTTGAGAAGTCAAATTCATCCTCTGACAAAGCCAACAAGAAGCATCTGATCTATCCAGAGCTTCGGAGTTACAAGACACAAAAGGGGAAAGTCACTAGCCGATTCTTAACGAATCCTCCTTAATCAAATAATAAAATATCAATTTGTCCTTTGGATGTAAGAAATTAAATAGCCAAAATTTTAATAAAAATAGCCAAAAACTGATTCTTTTCCGAGTAATGTTGCAAAATAATCAAAAAATAATCATAAATTAAATATTCAACAATTGGTCACCAGATGGCAGCAAAGTTGGCGTGGGGGACGCTAGTCATATCGTATTTTTCACATAATGTTCTCTCTTTCTTTTCATGCGTTCTCACAAGGGGGAAATAATATGGTAGAAGTTTCAGGAAGTGGAAGTGTGTCAACTTATGCAATATTTTGCCGGAACTTTGTTTTCTTGATTTTGAACGTTAAAATATTAAGAAACAATGCTAAAGTCAAACATAACCTTAACTTCTAACCAAACAGTAGCGATTTCTAGTCAGAAAGATTTTAGTCATTATCTTTGAAGGAATATTTAATCTTATTTTAAGGATTAAGATCAAGAAAAATTCGTAGAAGTACAATTTCAACTAAAGAAAATTGCGAAATATTGTATAAAAACGTGAATTTTAATGTTTTCTCTCAGATTTCAGTTAGTTCTCGGTTAATTTTAGTCTTGTTTTAAACAATCCATGAAGTCTGAAGTCCTGTGAAGTTTTAACGATTATTCATGACTTCCTGGTGTGATCCTGGCTAAGAAAAAAGGACATTTGAAGTCGAAAATGAAGCTTTTCGCGTACAAAATGTCCAGATTCATCATCAGCTGATCAACTGATCAAGTTTGAGAAGAAAATTCAGCCCTTTAAGCTACTCAACATTATTATTTAGAGGCGTTTAACTCATTCATGCTTCTGTACTGCTGCCCTCTAGCGGCAATTTATGGAGAGAATATTAGGGGACTGAAGTCGTGAGTGATTTTCCCCTCGCAAATGCGAGAAGTGAGTGATTTATTTGGGAAACACAGCAATACATCGAGTTGCTGCTGAAAGTCGGATGAACATTTGGAAGGAATAAATTCCCGAATGTAAATGTAATATGCAAGAACAATGAACAGTTCTGGGCAGCAGCTAAATTCCACCTCCAGATATTGATCCGTTTGCGGAATGGACAAGGTGGATAATGAAAATGGACAAAAGGTAGTCGATGGCTCACCATAAATTTACCCACGCTGAGCTTTGCCATTGTCTGTGTGGCTGTAACAAATAGTTTCGTTCCAGTATTTATTGGGGCAACTGCAAAGATGAAGATCTCCAGGAGATTGCGAAGGAATTTTGCAACGGTGAGCGGAGTTTATTGGATGCTGTTTGCTCTGAGAGACTCCCATGGATGTTACTGTTGTCTTCTCCTTTTTCTATGGATCTCGAGCACACAAACTTTCAAATTGTATTGAAGCATTTTCATCGCATTCCTTCTCGCTCTCAACTGGGCGTCTCAAGGGGAATATATTCTTTGTGAATATATGGAGAGAAGTTTTCTCGTCTAAATCAATATAAGTTTTGTTAGCTCTCGACACAGAGTGAGCAAATTTCTCATCTGTTAAATGAAATCAGAGTCAATAAGTGTTATCGTGAATTGGATCAATGTTTGGTGATTTCTGATCCATGCACTTTTCATCCGAATGCAGATCGTGATTTGGAATTAGCATTTTCTCTCTCTCTCTCTCTTAAAATTCAATTGCTTCTCGATTTTATTTCCTTCGCATGGCAACTTTACGGCTTCATGTACAACACTTTATGCACTTTACAAGTGTGAACAAGAGGTGAATACTAAATTCCACCTGTCCGACAATTGCATTTCGCATGCTGCATTTACTCTAACACGTCGAAAAGTGCCATTGAGATTTTTATATCTGGGCAATTTTGCATAAATTCGTCAATTTTCCACTGAATTTACGCCGATAAAGTTGCACCCCAAAAAGCATATAAAATTCAGATTGGTCGCCAGGCTTCAGCAGAAACTTTTCCTAAGGCGCTATTTACCTGCTGGAAAATTAATGGTCTGCCCCAGCATCTGCATCAAAATGCAGTTTTAATGAAAAGTTTCCGCACGATAGTTGGGCAAAAGGAGTTTTATAGTGTCTTTTGGGCAAAAGTTCTCGATGGCTTCGTCTGATTAAAGACTTTTGGAGTGCTTCTGGCCAGTGGCGGCAAAAGTTAACCAATAAAATTTCCCTTGGCCCGTAAAATCCAAAACGAAAAAGCGACACAGGGCAAAATGTGCAAACCGAAATGTCATGCTCCTTTGCGATCTATCATTTTCTCTTATGATTGCAGCTTTTCACGATGAAATTGTATTTGAAGCACATTCGCTGGAGAAAATAAAACATGATATTTACTACTTGGCATTCAATGCAATCATCTCAAAAATTCCTCCACTGGCTCGTGATGGAAGCCAAGCATTGAATGCATCGGAAAGTCACGTTTGAGATGAATGACTTTTTTCGACCTGTTTCGAGGGTTTTCTCCACTTCATCTGCACTTCTTAATTTCTCTCAATTCCCAATGGGAAAATGAGACTTTTGCCATTAGTCTCGCAGTGTGCTTGACTTCGACAGAATTAATCTTTGTCCATTTGGGAAAACAAGGCAATTCCAAGGGGGAGATAATATGATCAGAAGTGGTTTTCTGTTGATTATTTTACTTTCTGAAATTAATTTTCATCCAAATCCCACAATTTCGCCATATTTTTGCAACTTTACGTTTTTCATAGCTTTTATTGGCGGACGCCTGGCGGCGCTACTGTAGAATACGAAGTACGAAATTACGACCTCTAATTTAAGATTCAATAACATCTCAAAGTAGACATTCTTGGTCCAAAACTTAAATTTTTTACTTCAGAACGTGATTTTTGAAAAAATACTAAAGTGAAACATAACCTAGAATTGTTTCTTTTTAATAAACTGTTGCAATTTTGAGTTAAAAATGAAAAAAAAGAAAAGGTGATTAAAAGCTTACCGTAAGGAAATAATAAAATATTGTATGAAAACGTGAGTTTTAGAGTTGTTAGTCAGATTTTGGTTAGTTCTTGGTTAGATTTCAGTCAGTTTTCAGTTAGATTTCGGTTAGATTCCACTTATTAGCTGATCACTACGAAGTAGTGTACAGATTTTGGCCATAATATCTCTCCCTTGGGCAATTCACATTTGGTGCACTCGTGAAATTCACTGAGCAATAAATTCAGACAAATTTTACTCCGACAATATTTCATGGTGTGCTTTTTTACACCCTCGCCAGACGCACTTGCATCAAAATACAATAATTCTCGGCGCATAAAATGCAAGACGAGGGTGAATTCATTAAATTCTCCCATAATTGGCGCAGGGCGAATAAATAAATTCCGCCACTTGTGTACAAAAATGTTCATTTTAGCGAAAAACTACACCATTCTGCGGTGTAATTCACAATCATCCGTAGCAGTTTAATCACGTGCCGCGTTTTTTTTTTGTCGCTTTCCATAGCAGCGATTTTTTTGCCAGCTGCCGTTCAACCCCGAGTTTTCCAGTGAATTACAGTGAAAACGCTTTTTGCATTGCATCCGCACGAGATTCTTCATTCGCCGCCGCACAGCATCCGAAAGTTCATCTCTGGGGTGTCCTTTTTGCCCACCCCAAATGTCGGCTCGTCTTGTGCACCCTCGTAAAAACAGTGAGCGTCAAATATTCTATGCAATTGTAATGATTTTGCATAGAAATTGCCACTTTACATCGAATACGGAGAGTGGATAGTTGAGCAAATTCATTCGTCCTTTTTGCCCTGGCATCCGAAAAAACGACGCTCGCCCATTCTCCCAGTTAATTATAAATCCTATTTTCAGCTCTGTAATCTCGACTCTCCACTCTCCGCAGCTTTTTATCGCTCATCGCCGGGCGGAGGGTGGCTCTAATGTGAATTATGACAAAGTTTCTGCATAATTCCGCCACCCCTCGCAATGCAACTCCCTCGTGGATTAAATGGGAAAATCCTGAAGGGGAGACATTGTGACATTTCAAATTATTTATTGAACGCACCGTCAGAACTTGCGGAAATAGTGGGAGAATTACACACACAATTCCTGCCCCAGCAAAACTTCCCCGCGCGCGCGATTGTATTGAAAAAGCTGCCAGAATTCAGCAAAAGCTCTCTGAACTCCAGCACGAGAATATGTGAAATAGAATCACTTGAGCTGCTGTTTACACATCGAAGAGACGGATTTTTTTCCATAAAATAGCAATTCTCCTCGATAAGTGCATTATTCAGTCGCTCGATTGCCAGCAAACTATTAGAGCGCTGTCGAACAGGCTGAGCTGAAAAAGAATTCTTGCAAGAACAATTAGGAAAAGCGCTGAACGATGCGGAAAAGTTTGAGCGAGAGTGGGAGAAATTGTGTGTCAAGAGCAGTTGACCTAGTGAATTTCAATTAAAATGTTGCAATATTAATGGTTATAGCCAATTTAAGTGAAATAGTGCGAAAAATTTCTGTTGGCAAAGCTTCCATTTTTCAACCTTGCCGTCTTTTATACAAGTGATAACTCTCACCCAAATCCTCGTCCACCCAGAAATATGAGATGCATTACGCTGTCTAAGTTTTCTTGGCATCCGCCCACAAGAATTTAGAGCATTTCTCTTCTTATTTGTTACTGCAGAAGTGGCTTTGCTCCTTTCTCTTCAGCGACTTTCCAGTTAATTGAATGATTTGCATTGAAAACAACTCACCAGGTCAGTTGATTCAAGGGTTAAGCTCTCCGGACACTTCAACTCTTTCAGCTGGGCATTAAATTTCTGCGAGAACTCGTGCCAAGGGGGAGATAATATGCCCTCAATCTGCACACAATCTTCAGCACTTCAAACACCTCTAAAAGTATTTGAAGGCATTCTTAAGACTCCTTCAAATGTTTATCGATCTGAAAAGGTTTGAATGTTCCTAGATTCATTCTAGACAAATTTTTGTTATCGGAAAATGCTTTAAAAACTTTGAAACAAATTGTGAGGTTATGAAGTTGACCTTAAAAATTATTCTTAGACTAATTTTAATCCTTGCAAACGTGAAAATGCGTAAATATGATGAATAACACAATGTTTCTACTAGAAATTGATGTTGAATTTGCCACTTTTAGGCTCACACTGAGGAAATAATCAGACAAAAAGACATTCTTCTAAATTGAAATGATATTTTTGAGGTTATGATTGACTTTTAAACTTTTTCTGAACTAATATTGAGTTATTTTGAATACAAATGCTCAATTCTGCTGAGAAATAGAGAAATAATCCCAATCTTAAACACAATTATATTATTTTGAGGGTTATTTAATCGCCAAAATCAGTCTTAAATCAATCACATAACCTAGAAAAGCAATAAAATAATTTTTTCTGGGCAAAAAAATATAGAAAATGGCCAAAATTGGTTAAACAGAGGCTTTTATAGTGCAAATAGTTGAAATATTTTATCACTTCTAATCCCAAACACTTCTGTAAAAGGTGTACACCACTTTCGACCATAATATCTGCCCCTTGATGGCCACAGTGCCAATTCAGAGAGAGACTGAAGAGTTATATTTCAACTCCAAAGGGTTTTTGCGGAGCTTTCTGAAGATTTCACATCCTCGCCTCGGAAAAAGCTTTCCACACAGAATATATTTATGTATCGCGGTTTTATGAATACTTGAGCATCTTTTTCACTTTACCACAAAATTGTCTAGTTGCGCTGCTGATCCATTCGACAGTGTGGAAAGGGCAGAGAACTCGCAGGAATCCGGCATTGTGAGTTTGTGAATGAAAGAGTGTCTGATGGAAATTCGCACCGAAACTTCCAAGTTGACGGCGGAGAAGTCATTCACCTGATGTCTGTGCATAAAGCCATGGCTGAGAATCGTTATAAAGAGGAGCTCTAAAAGACTCCCCGAAAACAATCCCATCGGTCGTCACTTCTTGGCTGTCTTTTTCACTCACTTTCTTAACGATTCCATCTTCATCATTCATCCCACCTCATGGATGCTTTCTTCCCCACTCGTTTCGGGGTGTTTTATTTATGAAATTTTTTATAGCTCTCACTGCTGCTGTTGTGTTCTTTTTTCCCTGCGAAAGCTCATGAATTTTCGTGCCAAAAATCATCTCGACAGTCTCACAAAAAGACCGTGCATTAAATCTAGAGTGGAGCAATAAAATGCTATGCAGAAATTTGCGTGCGTATTCGTGGTGTTAAAGGTGATATGCAATTTCAGACTGTTTTTCGACCAGTCGTGATGAAATTAAACAAGTGGAAATGTATGGTGAATTTGATTAGAAAGCTTTTTTTATGGTGAAAAGCTGTGCGCGCAATGTGTATTTTTTTTATTTCTCGCGTATCGTAAAATTAAGACGAATAAAATTGCCAATGGCACAGAGTGAGCTGTACAAATAAGAAGATATCGTGGAGAGGCCATAAATATTTTATTGCAACATTGCGGAAAGAGCACGGGTGGGAAATTAAGAAAGTTTTTCCCACCCAATACGTCTATCCGATTTTGTATTTTTACCCCAAGACATCATCGTGCATCTCGCGAAAGTTGTTTGTTCTGGTGCATAATGCATAAAAGAATTTGCAAAGTAATTATTTCCATGTGAAAGGAGCGAAATATGCCAGCAACAGGAGATGAAGATGTTGGGGGGGTGGAAAAAATCCTTGTATTTCAAAGTTTTTCAATCAAAACATTTCCCCATGACTTGTTCAACTTGAGTGGTTAATAGTTTCTCCATGCAACTTTTACGCCCGCAGGAGTTTTTCACCAGTAAATCCTTCGCCGTTCTGCTGGTTCATCTTAAGCAACTCTTCTCAGACTCAATTGAATGGATTGTCTTAACAAGATCAATGCAATTTCCTCGCCCTTTTTTATCTACAACACCTCCAAACTTACATCACCCATCGAATGTTGATGGAAAATCATCAAGAGTTCGCCGTCAGCGAAAAGCTGCTCAATCAATGAAAACTTTCTAGACATTCAATAATTCATAGCATTGAAGGAAATTCAATTTTCCCTGTGGAGCTTAATCAGATAATCCACCCAGAATCTTCGTATATCGAAGACAATTTATCACGCGTGCTTCTTCTTCCTCATCAAAAGCCTGGGAAAGAGAATTTAATTGAAAAACGCTTTCCACACTGCAGATGAAATTACATTCAATTTTCAGGGTGGAAAAAAAAATCTCCCACTATCAATAATAATGCAATATTAATGAGCGCTGCGAGAGCTTTCAGATTTTACAGGCAGCTGAAACTTTCACGAGGCTCTCATAAGCAATTTTGCATAATGAACTAATGAGATGTTTGAAATTCAAATAAACTTTAATCCACATCCACAATATGGAACTGCTGAGAGTTGATTTTTTTCCACTGGGAAACTTCGGCACTAAATAAATTGCGGAGCTTATTTAGAGTGAATTTAGTGTTCTCTGGCTTATTTGCCGAGAGAAAGTTTTTGGGGTTGAGCTTTTGAAGTTTTTCATGCGCACTTTCTCAATGGAAAACACATTAGAGTCCACTTTTCTTATCAATATGGGGTTTTCCTGAAGAGAGCCTCTGTTATGTAAATAATGGGCATGAAAGTGTATATAGTTTGTTTTTCGTGCGTAATAAATCTAATATTTGGAGGTCAGTGAGGAGAAATATGCGAGGTATTTTGGCACAGAAGAGCATTTATTTTTCAGCCCAGAGGCAATTTGGTACAAGCTGTGTTTCCTGTCAAGCACACTCACAATTCCTTCTCACTGCAGGTGAAACATTATTGTGATTAATTTCCATTGCAGATGAAATTTCCGTGAGAAAAGCCTTTGCAGAGAAACTCCACACAAGATATCTGCTCCGGAAGGTCTTGAACAACAAGATTGAAATGAAATGACGCTAAAATGTTCCGCAATATTTGGGGAAACTCCATGAGAAAATGTGTGAAGTTTTGTAGTTCGCTCACAGGGAAAATGCTCCAAATTGCGAAGAGTTGCTATATATTAACGTTAATGAGAAGCTTTTCGGTGAAAGCTTGTGCTATTGTTCATGCTTTGGCAGCTCAATTCATTCAACACTTCATTTGTACACATTTTCATTTGCTTTATTAAACACAAGAGGAAAATCAGAAGATGACTTTTGAGGAATCTTAATTGTCTCAGTAAAATATTTAAATAATGTTTCTTGCTTTCAAATTATCAAAATTTTAAGAGAAATAATATCAAATGATTATTTTTGTATGTAAAATTACAAAATAATTTCAAAAATATAAATTTTTGATACAATATTTTTAAAAATTTGAATTAAAATTACAAAAAATCACAAAATATTACAATATTAAAATTTGATATAAATTTTCAGAAAATTAACAAAAAAAATACAATAATCAAGTATTAAAATAATTTTTAAGATTGAATTAATCACTAAGTTAATGGTATAAAATCGAAAAATAATAAAAATATTTTTGATAAGATATTTAAAAAAAAATCTAATATGTATTTGAATGCTTTTTTAGAATATTTAATAAAAATTTCAATTTAAATAGCAAAAAAGTCACAAAATTCGCCACAAGCTTAAATCAAATATCAAATATTAAAATATATTATAATTTCAATAAAATCATGCAATAATCAAAAATATTTAAATATTTTTTAATAGTGAATAATCACTAAGTTAATGGTCTGAAATCTGAGGTTTCTTCTCAATTGATTAAATATAACTTGCCACAAATCACTCAATCATCTCTAGGGAAATTTGGAGCACATTTTTGAACAAATTTCAAATGATCAGAGATGGTTTTGTATGCTCTCAGCGTCGCTGTGCTTAATCTCTGGTCGTGTAGGAAAATGCAGAATGCAATTAAGGCGCTGATCGCAAATGCTGCAGCACGTTTTTCATTAAGACATCGCGCTCAGATATTTCTGCAATTTTTTACACCCCATTCCTTCACATACTGGGGTGAGAATTTCGGCCCACTAATCCACTTTGGCGGGGCGGGAAATTAAAAAATGTATATCATCTCAATAGAGCACACGGCGTACTGAGTGTGGCAATATGGAGAGTTCCACAGAGTGTTTTGGGAGTTAATTCAGTGTAAAATATTTATTTGTCTCCTCTGGCGAACGTGCCAAAGAAGCTGCATGCAAACACTGTGCCATGGTTAGCGCCAACATTTGTATTAGCAGGATGGTGTACATCATTTTGGACACTATCCACGGTGATAATTCGTGCAGAGGTGTGTCAGGTGCAAAATGAATGGCTGCCACGCTCTTATGCATTCGCGTGCGCATCATTGTTCTAATGAGTTGACTCACTTTTCCCTCATTTTTCATCCGCCACCCCAAAAACTAGGAGCTTATGGACGAGAATGACACACTTTTCTCCTCACGCTCGCCTGACTTTTTGGCATCAGCGCCACTCTTTCTGCCCTGAACGATGAGACTCGAGTGTCACTCACATTCCAACTAATTGATTAACAATTTTCATCCATTCTCATTTGGCAATTCCGGCTCCGCTCACGACAGTTGGGAAGCATAAAAGCTTTCACGAGTCAAAAGTGGGTGGAATGTTCTCGAGAAGAGTGCCTATCAAGGGGAAGATAGTGTGTCCTTAATCTGTACACCACTTCCTGGCACTTCTGAACGCATTTAAGAGCATTTTCGCCTGTTTCTCACACTCTTCTTCCACTTATCTCTGATTTCTGTCCTCATTTTCTAGTTTTGTCTTCGGAAAAGGCATTAAAAACTGCTTAAAATCCTACTTGAACTTATTTTAATTGTCTTGAAACCCACTCGAAACCTCTAATCATTAAATATAGCAATTTTCACAATATTTCTAGTAAACAATGCGACGTTGAATTTTCCACATTAAAGCCCAATCTGCGGAAAAACCTTAAAAAAAAGAGACATTTTTGAGGTTTTGATTGACTTTCGAGCTGTTTCTTACTTGAAATTTGGCCAATTTGAAGTTTTTCGGCACATAAATACAAATATTTCCTGTCCAAACACAAATTTGATGATTTTAAGGGTTATTTTATCATCCAGAATTTGCTTTAAATCGATCACATAACCTAGAAAAAGCAATAAAAGTGATTTTCTAAGTCAAAAAATGTTTAAAATGCTCTTTTTGTGCAAATATGACAGATATTCTAAATATTTTGCCACTTCTGACCTAAATTTATCCCCCTTGTTGTCCATCATAAGTGTCATTTCGGATGTTATATGACTTTGGTACACTAAATTCATGTTATATTCACCCTTGACAGCTGTATTTCCACTCTGTGTGATTAGTTTTCGACCAGGCGAAAATGCAAACTGAGACACGAGAAGACTTTGTGTATTTTTCCATAAAAATCCTCGTCAGACGTGATTGTTTGCATTTGCGTGGCATATAATCAATCATTAAATCAATGCTGCTTGAGAAGTCTGTCTGAGGGACATAATTTCAAGTTCATCAACAGTGTTTTATCAAGTAAATCCAACTCAGATATCTTCAGGGTTAACTTCACACAAGATAGTCAGTTGCAGTGAAGTTTTTGCGCGCAAAACATCAATTGAATAGTATTTTTCGTGTGTTTTTGTAGTGAAAAATGAGTGAAATTTCAGAGTGGTTTGTGAATGACAATATTTTTGAGGCATGCAAAGTGGAAATTCTGCCCAAAACATCCATTGAATTGAATCTGCTGAGCAAAATATGTCGATTGAAGATTATCTCGACAGATCTTCCAGAAGAGTCTGTTTACTTGTTCGTGAAGACGCTGATTGATGGCGATTTGTGTGAAGATGTTGAAGTGGAGAAAATAAGATATTGTTTTGAGCGAGAGGTCAAAGTGTATCGAGAGTTTCTCAATGACCTGCCAAAGAGCGTCGGTCGAATTTCACCGAGAATGATCGAGACTGATTGTCAGCATCGAATCGTCCTTGAGGACCTCTCGGTCTTGGGCTACAGGAGTCAAAGGAAGTTCCTCAATCTGGTGCAGAGTGAGTGCGTGTTTGAGCAAATGGCAACACTTCATGCTCTCTCTCTTCACCACTCCGTGGTTCACAGAGAGTTCACAGAGTTCAGCAATACAATCTGCGAGAGATTCACGCCAACGCTTCGTCTCATGGAGAGCTGCGCTCGAGTCTTTCTGGCCGAATTAAGGACGTGGGAGGGATTTTCTGTATATGCTGACAAAGTGGAAAACTTTCTTCCTCATTATGCTGAAGTCCTCGCCAGGGAGACGGAGGCGAATCCGCCGGGACTTGGATTCAATGTTCTCTGTCATGGAGATTTGCACATTGGGAATGTTATGATTGAGGAAAACACCCACAATATCGCAATGGTAAGTGATTCTCATGGCAATTGCCGAACCGAGAGACACTCCAGTGTCTTGTTTTTCCTCTCTCTCTCTTTCTTCCAAGGTGGACTATCAATTCAGTGCTTGGCGAAGTCCGGCTTATGACTTCTTCTCCGCCTTCAACGCACTCTGCAATGCCGAGGTGAATCTGAACTCTCGCAATCATCTTGTAAAAGTGTATCACAGGAAATTTGAGCGTACACTCAAGGATAGCGATTATCCTGGTCGAATTCCAACTCTTCTGGACATTCACGTCGAACTGCTGCGCCACGGATTCTTGGATTTCTTCAATTGGATCTACTATCTTCCACTCCTCTTGCGCTACGCTCATGACGACGAGGACTTGAAGACGAAGTTCAAGAAATCTCTTCAAGATACTGAGTACAGAATGATCGTCATGACTCTCTTGCCGTCACTGATCGATAAGGGTTTCTTGGAAGTTGATCGAGAGCAATGAGAGTTAATCATAGAGTTTCTGTAAAGTTGCCCAAAATGACAATAAAATTGGGAAATATCCCCTTATCAGCGGTGTTTTATCGCGAATCTAGTGAGAGAAAATAGCGACAGTATATGGATGATTGCCCAATTTAATCTTATCGCTGAATTTAATGGGGAATTTCGGGCATCACCGCAAATTACAATTGCTAAGAGTTCCTATTCGCGTGAAATCATTTGAAAGCTTTACACCAATTTCTCTCTCCTTTTCTCTCTAAACTCTTAAGTGATCACAAAACATGACCAGGAAAACTGCCGTAATTGTTCTCACTTTCCTCTCCTTGCTATCCTTGTGCTTATCAGTGGCTTCTCTGAATTGCTACACTTGTGCCGTTCTTGGAGAAGATTCTTCAGCCTGCAACACAGTCATGAATTGTGAAAACCACTTTCCTGAGCTTGGACCAAATTATGTGTGCACAAAAGTCGTAACAACGCGTAAGAAAGCTCTAAAATGGTAATTAAACATGGTTTTCTGATAGATTTCCACTCTTTTGCAGTAAACAATGTGACTTCGATGGAAAAGGGCTGCGGCAGAAGTGATTTCTGTGACAGAATGAAGGAGGAAAACATCATTCATGATATCTGCTTGTTGTGCAATTCCAATCGATGCAACAGTTCAACGAATCTACATGGAAATCTCACTGTCATTTCCCTGATAACTGTCTTGACACTGATATACTTGACAAAATAAATAGATTTACATGGAAACAGGTTTCGGTAAACTCAGGAAAAGAGCCGGAGGGAAAGCCAAAAGTGCTGTGTTGTGCTTTTACATGGAAAAAATACTCTTTTTACCATTTTACACGTAAAGAATGTGTAAAAATATAACCATTTTCACTGTTCAGGAATGCAAAGATGATCTGAATCGCTGTTTATTAAGGAATATGCCTTCGAAGTATGTTTAGGAAGTGTCTATGACTTTCCTAGATGTCCGAAACGCTTCTCTGACGCCTGAAATGATGCTTGAAGTGGTTTTTGCTCGCCAAAAAACCCACAAATGAAACATTGAGCGCGAAAATCGTCTTTCCTGGTTCAAAATCTGTTCAAGAATTGCTGGACGAACATTTTGCTTCCTTGCTAGAGTTCCTCGAGGGTCAATTGGCAGCAAAAACACCTCCGGAAGCACATTAAATGCGAAGAATCAACAGATTTCCGAGAGTTTTCGCAGTTGTTAACAATTTTTGACGGAATTCGGGCAGAGATCGGTAGAAATGTAAATAATTCGCCCAACACTGGAAATGTGTTATGGAAATATCAGAAAGTGTATCAATTCTGCTGCTGTGCAAACAGTCTGATAAGATTTTTCGGCTGTTTTATTGCCATGTCGCAATCGAATTGAACTCTGCCTTCGGAGAGTAAAACACTCACAAATTCTTAACGTGCAAACCTTTATTAATTAATGGCATTTTATTATAAATTATGGTGCAATGCAATAAGAATATGCATAAATGATTAAGGAAAACTCTTCCAGTTCACATTATAGAAAGACTTTTGAATAGAGAAAAGCTATTCCCAGGAAGATCACTGATGTGAAGACGCTCGCCTTGAGAACACTTGAATTGTTGCAGCGATTTCTGTTGCAAGTGTGGCAGCTGATGATCTGGTTTTGTGGCACTGGAGGACTGCTGCAGAAGTTGTTCGGATGACATCCTCTGATCGTGGCAGTTCCATTGCCTGAAAAGACGGTTTTCCTGAAACTTTCACGATTACAAAGTGTCTTTTACTTACCCTGGGAATAGACTAAAACCGAGCAAACGCCATTATTGCACTGATGCTGAGGAATTTGCGAAACATTTGGCGGATATGCACAACTCGTGCCATTTGTTCCATGGCAGAAGTAGCACGTCAAGGAAAACACTGGGAAATAGGAGAATTTTTGAGAAAAAAAAACTCACTTAAGATTTATTCTTGAGAAATCCATACCATTTGGAACTGACAGAGAGAATATTAGAAACACCAAAAGCAACTTCATATTTGCAGAGTTTTCTTCACTTTTCCACTTTGATCTGGTTGAAGGTTTGCCGGTGAGTAAAACGGAGGAGTTTCTCGCACTGACTTTAGTCTCTAGGAAAATTTCCCATAAATACCATGATAAAGTGATAAGCGAAGGGATTACAAGTGTGACCAGAAACAAACATTTGGCTAGGGTGTCATGATAAATTCCACACTCAATGATTGACGAGTTTATCACGAATCTTTTTCTGGTTAATTTTAAGAAATGATTCACTAAGACTGCGTAATTGATTAAGTGCGTCAATTGATGGTCCAATTGATTATCTCGAGTTGTTTTTTTTCTGTTCGGGGATGCCTTGATGGTCTTGATAAGCCATAGAGTTTCGCAATTCAACATCACAATCCACGCTTTCAGTGCTGAGTGATCCTTAAGTAAGATCACAGTCCCGAAGCGATTATTTAAATTGTGATTTATAAGAGAGAATTTCCTCGAGTGTGCACAGGGAATATTTTGCTTCTTTATAGCCGAGAGGGTTTCTTGTCGATGGCCCATGAACCTTTGATGGCACGAAATGAGGCAAATTTCTCTCTCTCCATGACGAAGAGGAGGAGAGAAATATAAATTGGCCACATCATGTAAACATTCATATATTGAAGTTGCCAGCCAAGGAAAAATGATTGTGAAGCATTCTGTGTTGTTGAATAGTTTATTGTTGCCATTTATCCACCAAATGGATCCTCTTTCCCGAGGCAGGCGACTCCAGAGGGGTTGGCTCCCCTGCCACCCCGCCGGCGGATCGGCCTTACGACACTTTTGCCTCTGCTTTTGATCTCTGACCACGGACAAAATAACACATCGGCCCCATCGGCCGAAATTTAACCCTCCACTTTTTCACTCCTGCGGCGAGAATGGATGGAGTGCCGGAAAACTTCCTCCGGAGTCAATTTATCAAATGGCTATGACTCCAGCCGGAGGTGAAATATGGCCAAAACACATTGAATTGCGATTCTCTGCTGACTTTCCGCACTCAATACTCCGACATAATCGCATTCACCATAACGCGCCATTATCGTTTCGATCAATTTGCACCGAATTCGCGCAAATTTAATGAACGCGCGACACCATATTGGACACTAATGATAGTGAATGAGCTCCAAACTTGCCTGGCCTCTTAATGCCATCCCACTTTGGCTGCGTGTTGAGTCAAAGGGAATAATGCACGAGAGGTTGGCAATTAGCCCTGTTCGACGATCCACCGGCAATTCAGGCTCAATATTAGCCACGAATGGCAAAATTTAATGAACTGCTCGGCTATTTTGTTTGCTGATGAAATTCGTGGTACTCAATAGATACTCGGCGAGCCATTAATTTACTTAGGCTCTCAAAGTAAACACTTTGTGTGTTTCGCATACTTCTCTCCCAAGCAAGCTTGCTAGCAAGCTTTCGAGCTTTATGATTGAGTGTAAAACATGAGAAATGTTCAATTGATTCTGCACAGAAAGAAAACTTTAGTAGGAATTTGTTAAATTTTGTCGAAAAATTTAATAAAACGTTTGACAGATTATTGTAAGTCGAATTCCCTATGCCAACCGGCAAAACACCAAGCCCTGCTCAATTGTTTTCCTGGAGAACTTGTGGTGGGAATGCTACTGCCATGGCGGCCTTCTCCTTCTGACCAGAATCTCGCTGCTAGCATTATTTGACGGCAGAGGCAGCACTGAACGAAAGACATACGTGAAGTATATTTTCACTTATTTTCCGCGAGAAACACTACATTATTTGCTGAATTATGACCCTTTTCACGATAACAATACGCTCTATTCCGCCATCTTTTCACATCTGAGCTGCCGAAGAAATAAGGCCAAATATACTAAAAATGTTGAAAATCTATGGTGGTAAATGACGGGAATAAAAGTTTATAAAAGTATGAAAAACGGTTGTTATATAATTGCAAAAATTAGGCTAGGACACATGAAATTTCGGCCAATTTTACTTTTGGTGTTAAAAATTCGATATTTCTCTCAATTTTTAAGACAATTACCTTAAGATAAAGGATGATTAGAATTTAATGGTCTTTCAAATGGCGTTGAGATTATGACGATATCTCAATTCTGGGCTAAGATATTGCAAAATGCAGAGAAAACTGCGTATACAGCAGCGAAAATTAAGTTAGGACACTGCTTATTTTGCTCTAAATCCACGTTGTAAGCATAATACTGACTGGGATAATCACATCACATCATGAGTTTGGAACGTATAGAAGACATTTACTTTGTAGGAAGCCTTGATTTGGATTTATCAACTTGCTTTTTATATGCTTTATATGCTAATTTTCTCTGTTTTTCGTAAAAATATTCGAATTTTAACGAAAAATTACCTCTTCTTACATACTTTTTGTAACTTTTCGTGAAAAAAGCAATTCACTATCATGATTAACAAAATTTCTCGCTTTTTCAACTATTTTTTTCTTTCTGTGTACTCACTTTTACCAAGAATAAGGAGGCATAATCAATTTTGGCGGGAATGTATTTTTCCCTTGGTTATCATTAAGCATTATAATAAGCAAATGATTAGAGCTGAGGTGAAGCCTCATCACTCGTGCCTCATTAATTATTTCAATTTCATTTTCTCAGGCGTCGCCAGAAAACACTCCACATGTGGCAAAGTGGATGTGATTAATTATGCCCGGGAAATCCATTCAGGAGAATTCCGCCAGCAAACTATATTATAAATGATCACAATTATCTCCTCATCAGGCTCAACGGTTGCATTCTGCAACTGCTCTGATTTTTCCTCACTCATGCTCAATTGGCCGTAAATAGCAAAGGGAAAACTCTAGTTAAACTTCAGTGAGTCATATTGCACTTAACAAGGGCAGAGTTTGAGTTAAAAATCTACTTTGTCCGCTTTTGGCGCTCAATTCACGTTGAAAGTGTACAAAAGGGATTATGTCATGTGTAATTTATTATCAAGAGTGAGTCAAAAAGTTAAATTAGTTTTACATTTAGCAAACTTTGAAGGGAAAGTTAAAATTTTTCCACTGATTTTCCATCCCATGTTTTTCCATCTCATTCAGTCATCAAGTGAGAAAATATTGTCGTTAAATTCCAATTATATTCCATCATTTAATGACACTTTATTAGCCATGAAAATTAAGTCAGCATTTTAAAATTGCTCTCTTTGTGATTTTTCCTAGAGAATTGCGTTGAAACTGGTTGAAATAGTGAAAAAAAAGTATGGAATTATTTTATGAAATATACAAATTACACAGCTTTATCTTCCTTTTCTGCATAGGAAAAAAAATCCTGCAATTTTTCCACTGTGTCTCTGTGATAAATTCAATGAATCTCACAGTGGAAGGCGGACGAAAAAGGAGCGGTTAAAATTGAATTTGCTGTAATTGCAAATTGCAATAAAATAACAAGGTGGAAAGTTTTCTGTTTAATTGAAAAGCTCCCCATAGTCAGGAAATAGAAATTCTCAGTGTGTGTGTATAAAATAGAAAAACTTTTTAATTGCATTCACAACAATATTTTACATTTACACATCTGCTTAATGGCAAACATTGTAGGTGACTGTATTAATGTGCATTATTGTGTGTGCAGAACAATTACTGCGATGAGGTTTTGTGTGCATTTTCCCGCGGACGAGAAAATATTATTCAATTACATTCATATTCAATTTAACTTCAGAAATTAACTATATTGTCAGTAAATGAGGGATTTTCGAAAGTTAACTGGATGGAATGCATTGTTTTATAACAGTGTTTTTAATGAGAATTATTACTGAATCACATTTGATTTGATAAATGAAGAATAGTTGAAGAAGCAAGGGGGAAATAGTACACTTCCAAATTTGCTTGACACTTCTAGACTATGAAGTTCTTTGTTTCCACATGAATTCCCAAAATATAATTAATTTCTTGAGTGTCTATTCAATATTTCGGCAAGACTTGATTAAAAAACGCATTTTTGGACATCTTTTCCGACCATAACCTCAAAATATCCACCAAGAAATCTATAAAAACTCAGTTTTGAAACATTCTAGATCACGAAATGAACTCAAAACTGATAATTCGAAAGCAAAATTGTCCAAAAAGCATTCTATATAAACATTTACCAAATCTAAATTACCATTTTTGAGGTTATGTTCATGTCCAATACAATTTGCTGTGTTTCTTGGCATCAAAGGTTCAGAAAAGCACTGTTTATTTCATGTAAATGCCAAATTGCGGCAATAGAATATGAATTTTCACAAAATTTGTCCCTGATACATAACATAACCTCAAAAAATGATTTTTATTATTGAGTTTGCGTGAAAATCGAAGTAATTTCAAAGAATTGGCTCAATTTGTCAGTAAAATAAGCTCTCAGGGAAGTAATACTGTAAGCTTTTGAACACTAAGTACTTCTGCTGATCTGTACACCACTTCTGACTGCATTATCTACCCCTTGTGAAGAAGAATTCAATGCAAAGCCGTGAATTGAAATGTTTTCCATGCACACTTCGTTCTCAGCTTCAGCCTCGGATTCGAAAGAGTATAATTCATTGGGTGACAACAGGGAGCCTTGCCCGCCACCCTCTGTCGATAGGGAGTGACAATGACTGAGGCAATTACACTCACGAGGGGGTCGATTTGTATTCAAAGTGGCTGACACTGCCAATAAATTACATTTATTCCACCTTCACGCATGAGCTTTCGCCCAAGAGAGCGCCGTTGCGACCCCACTTATTTTCAAGTTATTAAACAACGTGACACGCCACCGAATCGTGAAGGATTTGTCACATGACACTCCACCACATGTGGCAATATATAGGCCGAGTCCCCGGTGTGCGTGTCACTTGCGGGGGTTGGGGCGGACAGGAGAAGAGGGCGACATTAATTTTGGCAGGGAAAAAAGGAATGGCTGGAGCAAAAATGTAGGCTTAAACACCTGGATTCAATATATAAATATTAATGCAGTGACAGGGTGGGGGAAGAGTGTGGGGAATGTGCGAATCATGGTCACATTCTGTGCACTTGCGGTTGCTGCAAAAATTGCGATAAGTGCTGTTGCTATCGCTATCGCTGGCAACCACTTGACTGAAATAGTCCCATCCACGTAAACACTATAATAAATGAAGTTTAAGGAAGCCGGGATTATAGGCACACTCTTCCCAGAGCAGGCGAGGGAATGTCTCTATTTTCCTCGCAATTTCCCCATCGATTTTCCCAGGGATTTGCCATAAAAGCTCTCTCTCCCTCACATCCCCATCAGAGGCACACTTTCGAGTAACTTTCTATTTGGAATTAAAAAGTTTCGCTCCTCGCAATTTACCTGGCTGTGCTCCGGAAAGAGGGTGGCAAAAACACACCCCCATTCCGCATGATTTCGGGGGTGTGCTGGGTGGCGAGCATACACACGGCGTATGTTTGCTGTGGAGGGTGAAGAACAACAAAGTGAATCACATGTAAACTCACATGTGAAAGCCACTCATAGAGAATTGGGGTGTGCAATAATTTCTGGATGAAATGTAATTTGGGATGTGGTGTCAAGGGAGATTTCTATCATGCATAACACAGAACAAGTGTGACACATGGTGGGGAGAGCAAACACGAATAAATTTTAATTTTTAAAACTACCATCATGATACAGAGGGCACAGAGACAGTGTGCCAGAAGAGATTCGTGTGCAGCCAAAAAGGGCATCTCCAGAGTCCGGAAATCATGATGTTTGGGGGTGGCGAGATGGCATCCCTTGCAGCGAAACTGTATTTCATACTTCGCATTTCCAACGGCCAGACAGCGACAATAAATTCGTAAAATATCCGCCCTCAGACGCGATGTCGCTCTGGGCCTTTGCCATGACTGATCGAAATTCATTTCAATTCCATTCAATATATTATACAGGAAAAAAGTCAATATTTGCTGGATGTCGGAAAGTTGGAAAATCTGCAAAGAACATTGTGAAAGGGGAGAAAAAAAACAGATAATGGAATAGGAAAACTAACAAGACAGGTAGAAAATTATCTGCAGACTTTGCTTTCCCAATTTTTAATTTAAAACCATGAAAAAAATACCAGTGATGGCTGGAAATAATTTATTCAACACAGAACAAAGCATAATGTTTGCTAAATCACTGTTTTGAAATGAGTTTTGTCGGAGATTTCAAAATTTGTGTCACTCGTCGGTAATTTTTACGCCGCCAAGAAGAAAAAAGAGAAACTTCCATGAAATATCTTATCAAGACTTGACTATTGACAGTGTCAAGGGGGAGATAATATAACTAAAATCTGTCCAACACTTCAAACTTTAAAACTTTTAAATCTTCCATCCAATATTTCTGTAAAAATCCACTGAAAACCGCTTTTTGGGTATAATTTCCGAGGATAACTTCAAAAATATCACTAAGAAATCTTTATAGACTCTGTTTCATATCTTTTTATCACTTGCGAATGGCCTTGAAATTGCTGATTATGAATCAAAATCATCCAGAAACTTTCCTAAATAAGCATTTTTATGTGCAAATCAATGTTTTTGAGGTTATGTTTGAGTTCAGCATAATTTTCAGTGTTTCTTGACATCAAAGAGACAGAATAACAGTGTTTACTGAAAAGAATTGCTAAATTCTGCCAATAACTGGTCATATTTCGTGTTTCTGCATAAGAATTTATGAGCTAGAACGCGAATTATTCACTTGATTCGTTACATAACCTAAAAAAAAGAATATTGTGATTGTTTCTATGAAAAAATTTGGACAATCTGTACACCACTTCTGACTGTATTGTCTCCCCCTTGGATAGTATTTAACAATGGGCGATAAAGCCGTGTGATAAGTTCACATTTCCTGATAGATTCCTCTCGACTTCTCACTAATGTTTTCATACTTTTCACAGCAAGTGAAGTTCGACAAGTGAAACTCAATATGCAGTCTCTCAAGTCTCTGGGACTTCTTCTCATTCTCCATCCTTTCTTCAGGGGTAATTTGCAGTGGTTGTCTTTTCACTCGTCAAAGCGAGTTAATTACAGGAGAGTTTCTCTTGTCTTGTGATCTTTAGTTGACGCTCTTGAGTGCTACTCTTGCCTGCATTCCACCCCCGAAGACTGCTTCCGGCCCAAACTTAACGGGCTCAGCGTGATGACCTGTCCTTCCACCTTCACGCACTGCATAAAAATCGTGGGAAATTGTGTGAGTACAATTCCTCATGCCAAGCATCTTGTCATGTCTTAAACTTCTCCGGCAGCTTCCGATGGCGTGTGGATGACGAGAGACTGTGGACCAGCTGAAGTTTGTCAAGCAATTGAGGTCGTCAAAGACGTTACGGAGTGTCACATTTGCGATAGGAAGCTGTGCAATTCCACCTCCTTTGCAGATAGTTGCTGCTTTTTGCTCATTTTGGCACTGGTTGCAGCTCAGCTCAGGTGTTTTGTCAAGTGAATCTTGTCGATTCACTAAGACATCGACACGACTGATAAGGAGCTCACTCATTGAACACACCTTAATCTCTGTGACGATTTCCCACAAGCGAGTCTCACTCACGAGCACTGATAAGATATTGAGGGTAAACGAACAATGTTAAGCATGGCAAAATGCTGTGAAATTTAATAAAGATTTCCCAGAGAAAGAACTTTAAAGTTTCAAATCAATTTTCCATGCGGAAATCTTCAAAATGATTTGATTAACGCTGGCAGGAATACCAAAATGACTTCACTCTTCATTAAACTGACTAAATTAATAAGTAATTCATGTTCAGAATTTGTATTTAATGAATTTAAAATTTAATTTCCATTAGCCCAATTATTGTCCGGTTCCGCGAATTATGCACTATCTTTATTCACTTTAAAATTTCCATGGAAAATTGCACGGTGAATCAATATCCACGAAAATATCACTTACAGGGCTCGTTATCTAATCAGTTGAGCGAATCGGAGAGCGCGATAAGCTCTATCTCTCTTTTTCCCAATGTGAGGCATTTTCTGGCCATAGTCGAGCCCTGGCCAGAGTATTTTCCACACCAATTCGTGCGAAAGAGTGAAATATTTCATAGATTTTCCCCCTGGAGAGTGAAAATAGGTATCTCTGCTGCGTTGTGATAAATCAGGTGAAATGGCATCAAAGATAATTCTGCTGCTCCTCTCGCTGGCTGTGGCGCTGCAGTGGGAAAGAGGTGGGTGTTTTCCACGGAGGAAGTTTGTGTGCTCCTTAACCTCTGATTGGGGCTCTTGTTTGTTCTGCTCCAGTGGAGGGCATCCGGTGCTACGAGTGCTCGTCCAGCGACAACAAATACTGCGCCGATCCTCCTGACACCGGCAGTCTGCAGCCGGTGGAATGTGGCCCCGGATCGACAGTCTGCTCCAAGGAGATCCTCAATATCTTCGACAAGACCGTGGTCTCGCGATGGTGTGCCGACGAGAACTTCTGCCGGAACGTCGACGCGGGAATTGGCTCCTGTTCCCTCTGCCTCACCGATCTCTGCAACACTTCGAGCGTCCTCAAGAGCTCCTCCTTCGTCGTTGGCCTTCTGACTTTGGCAGTTGTGCGGCGGATATTTGCAGTGTGATGTAAGAAAATGAGTCATTAGCAGCGCGCTTCTCAGCTCATTTGTGCCTTCCATGCCTTTTCAGATGGTCTTTTTATATGCAAGAAATGTACAACTTTTCGTCGGGAAAGTGAAGAAGAGAGAAAAAAAAACGAGTGTAGCAAATAGAGTCGGAGAGGAAGGAAAACTTTAGCGCTTTTTTGTCTCCATTTCCCAGAAGCTAGCCTGGCTCAGGCAAATTATGAAAAGTGAGATGTTAACCCTCATTTCTTCCGTCATCTTGCGCGTCCAACAAGTATAAAAAGAACCGCGTGACATCCAAGCCATATTTCACTCTCTTTTCTGAATGTAATTTACAGCGACGGCAATTAGGATTCATTCCTGGACCTTATATGCAGAGTATATTTTCGAACACTTTGGCTTAAAGAGTGTCAGGTTGTTAGAGCGCAAAGTCATAAATTGTGGTATTTTCTCAGCGATTTTCCCGCCGATTTCCACTGATTTCCTCTCGCTTGAGAGATCCAGGAAGGTGGGTGTGAAGACTTCTGGAGATTTATATCATTCTCCTTCGGTTGCGACTCTTCCAAGATGTCCTTTTTGTCTGCACTTCATTCACACCCCTTGATAACACACTATTTCCTTTTGCTGCTCACTTTCTCCACCCCCAATTTGCGAGATACTTAAACTTTTCCTCTTGAAAATGCAAAATGTTTCATTCGAATTGCGCCTGCAATATAATTTACTGAATTATTGATTTGGATTGTCTTCCATTTGGGAGGTTTTTTTTTCTCCTTGCCTGCAAAACTTCAGTCATCTCTGTATTGACCGAGAAATGAGGAAAATCAATGCAGATAAAATTTTATGGCGACATTTCTCCCCCTGCAAAAATATTGCAAATTGAATTATTGACGAGACTTTCCTTTGCCTCACGTACAAAAGGCCGTGCTAAAGGAGTTTTTTTTCCCCTGTTGGCTGTATTTAATTGAAAATTCCGTCTGGCATGACAGAGAGTGCGAATCTCCGGAGTTTGGGAAGGAGGAAGATGAAAGAGAGCACACTTCTCGTGATATTAATTAGTAATAATTTTCCCAGCGCCCGTCATACACCTGAACAGGCGAACAAAGAATGTCTTTTGAGTGGATTCGAAGAGACTCTCGGCGCGCGTCGCCATAAATATTAAAATGTAAAATCATCCCCATTTCGCTTTCTAACATTCCACACAGTTAGACGGCATATATAGTTGTGATTTGCCAGCTCTTCTCTTTTCGGCAAACATAATTATTCATACTTCCCTGACGAGTGTTGAGGACAAAGGAGAAACAATTACATGGAGAATTCCAAATGATGGCACGATGACTAATTTGCCACCACCACCCACTCGAGACGCGGGGGGATGAAAAAAGCCACCCTCTGCGTGTGGTAAATGATGACTCTGTGCTTCTATTGTGAGCAATGAGTCTGAAATTATTAAATATTTATGATTTATATTGCGAATTAATTTTTGTGTCATCCCACCGACATATTGATGTCATTAGAGACGTCTTACAATTTTCCCATCCACTCGAATCCGTGATAAATAGTCGTGGATGACGCTTTTCTGTCGCCTTTGACCCCATCGCGTCGGAAAAGCTCCCAAAGCACAGAACAAAAGAGCGGCAAATTCAGACCATCAAGAGACCAAAATTATGCACAACCGGAATAAATCCGGGGGAAATATCAAACATTAAAGCATTTATTGTGCCGAGTTATACAATTAAATTTAAATCGGCATAGATGATTAATTCCATACGTTTCCCGCATAATTACATCCGAAAATTTCATCACACATAAACCATATTTTCCCGCCATTTCGCCATCAAAGATCTGGAAATGGCGCGGTTTAAAAAATTTCCACCCTCATTATTTGAACAAATGCACTCCAAACCACACACAATGTTCAATTGTAATGCAATTTTCCGCCCACTTCCATGATTATTTGGGGGTGATTAATAAAAAAGGCCGGCCGAGTTGCGTTACCTGCGGGGGAATAATTAATCAGGAGCAATGAGAGCGAATAATCCGTCCTTTTGCTTTGGGAAAATTCTACTCAATAGCATGTGAATATTCGCATTCCTTCGCGCACAGACGCTCGTCTAATTGATACAAATGACCAACAACGAGGAATGTGACACGAAAGAATTTCTCTCACTTGCAACACTGATGCCTTGGTTGATTATTCTTTATTTGCACGTTCATAAATTAGTCATGTTACTTTCATTTGTTCCTCCTCCGCTCCTCAACGGAGTTGACACTGAAGAAGATTTATAAGTGAGCTACGAAAGAGTCTCGCTTTCCCGAAATCAAGGGAAAATCTGGCTTCTTCGCAACTCTGTTCTGCTGTTGGGTCACTCAGATGTCTCTGGCCTCACTGTGGATGGCGAATAAATCGATACAACAAATGACAAACTGAGATTATATTGCTCGACACTGTCGGAATATCAAGTGGCTCATTTTTACCCCAAAAAAACACCCAAAGCCTGAGCAGTCACATCGCAAGCATCCTCATGAGGTGAATCTAATAAAGGAGGAGAGATGTCTCTTCATCAGCATAATTCTATAATTTTATCATTTCCCTGCCATAAGACAGAAATTTTATTAAAATAAGAAAAAAAAAAACCATCGATGCCGTTGCCTCAATGGCGCATGCAGATGAAAATTTTATTCTCACCGAATTGATATCAATTTTCCGTGCAAGGGTGCTTTTATCTCTCAACACGTGCTCCCATCAATGCACAACAGTGTTTCGACATCCAGAGAGGAATCTCCGGCTTGGAATCTCTCATGGAAATTTATTCAAAAGCTCTCTGCAAATATTTTACAGATGTCAGAATATGGTGGAATTCAAAAATGTATTACATGACTTTTCTCTCCCCCTTTTTCCTCCACAGATATTCAATTTTTTATCAACCCACACTCTGGCGTGATTGTCGTCGGGATATCAAGTCTCGGAATATGCACAGAGTTCAGTGATTTACCAAATCACTCGCAATTCTTTACATTTCCACCATGGAAAAATAGATAGAAAAGCGACAAGAGATGCTGATCAAGGGGGAGATAAAACTTCAGCAGTGTTTAAAACACGCTTTTTTCTTACTTTCCTCTCCTATTTCGATCATAACCTCAAAATTTAGGACTCTTTGACCTAAAAAGACGCCATTCTTACTTGTATAACGCTGAAAACTTACAAAGAAACTGTTTTTGAGAAATATCTGAAGTTTTCAGCGGATATTATGATGCATTTTGGATCATAACCTAAAAATTATCTTAAAATCAAAGGCAAATCTAGGGAATAACAATTTTTTAATTTAATAAGAACACAGAAAAGAGCTAAAATTTGCTATTTAATAGTAGAAATCCATCAAATATCTCTTGAAATTGACCATTCTGTATTCCACACAATATTTTTGAGGTTATGATCAATCTTAATCTCCTATAAGACTTCTAATTAATAGAGTTTAACATTGAAATCTTGTGATCTTCATCAAATATACCAACTTAGTTTCAAGAATGAATGATTTTGGAGGTTATTTAGTGACAAAATTTGTTTTAAATTATCACATAACCTAGAAAAATGTAAAGAATCATTCTTATTGCATTAATTCTTTTTGAATGTCACTTTTGAGCGCATCATATTGAAGTTATTGAAACACTTTCACTGAATAGTACACTTCTTCTAATCAAAATGTCTCCCCCTTGATGCAGACAGACGAAAACGCGGATAAATTCATTGGGAAAGTGTTCCTAGGAAATGTATGTAAAGCGGAGTCAAAAGAAGTCCCGCTCCTCCATAGCATAAGAGTTTTTCTTCTAGGGGAGGCTTTCATGCAATTTTCACATCTTCTGATTCATCAATTCGTTAAATTTTAATCTCACCAATCTGCACGCTCAAACATCTAAATGGGATCGTGTTCCATAAAGAATCCTCTCATTCTTTCTCCATCATCATCCTCGTCCCGTCAACATTAACTACACAAACACTCTCTGGCGCTTCCTCTCTCTCTCTCTCTCTTTCTCGCTCTCGCGAGAGGAAAAAGATGAGGAATGACGGAGAATCTGAAAATTGAGAATTTTCACCAAGTATGCAAACCACCGCCCAAAAGAGATATGGGCTCCTTATAAATGAAGATATTATATCATGTCGCATATTAAATTTTCTCGAGGGTGCTCTAAAACATCCACTCAAGGAATCCACCCTCGCCAGAGTGTGGTTTTTTCTTCCCCAAACATAGCTGAATATATATTTAATGTGTGAATGACAGAATTTTCCCACCCCGTCAGAAGTTTGCAGCGAAAGGTTTCGAGCAGGTTCAATACTCGCTCTTTTTTCTTCTCCAACCCCTCAATTGCCACGTGTGAATATCTGGTGGGCTCTGAAAAATTACCTCACAGGGAGTTTGAAGAGTTGCCTGTTGTGGGGTGAAATTGCGAGGGGGGGCGAAAAAAAGTTTAAAGTAATATTGAGACACTCCAGAGGCAATTGATGGCAAGTTTATCTCAAAAATACAGGTGATTTTGCGACGCTATAAAGCATTTCCATATCAGTTTGTTTGAGTTTCATCAACTTGAAGCCGAAGCGGGGGGAAATTTTCCACTCATACGAATGAGATATCCACTTTTCACACACTTTTTCAACTTTTGAATTTCCCTCTCTCTCTGAGCTAATAACGAGCGAGACACAGAAAACATTCCGCCGGTGTTTTTTTCTTTCCCAAATGCAAAATACAAGGTGTGCTTCGAAGCCTTCTCTGGCGAAGTTCATGAATAAGAATACCTTTGTTATGCAGATGATTTCACTGGTCGATACACCACCGTGGGGAGCATTTTAATTAACACACAACCCCATTTCAATGGGCGCGGAATTATCTGCGAAAAAAATCTGCTACTCTTTTGCTGGAAAGGAAAAGAATTCCACACTTTGTAATTAATGAGGCTAATAAATCCAGTCTGATTCACTTCACTTTCCATCGTGAATGGGAAAAGGAATTTTCCCTGGGAAAAGCTTCGTGCGAGGCGAAATCGTGCGGATGAAACTGAGGATGAATTCAGTGCAACTGAAGATTGCAACAAAACAAAGGGGGTTGAGGGTGAAATGCTAAGTGTATTTGCCATTATCACTGCATTCGCGGCAAATGGCGAAAGGCAGAAGAGCATCATTTTCCCAATTATGAAATATTTTTGTTGAACTATGGCATAAAATACGGGGAAACTTTGAAGTTAATACAAAGTTTCTTTCAGCTCTTTCCGCTCTTCTCTTCATCGTCCAGAGGGCAAACTTTTATGTGCTGCATTTTGAAGCTTTTCCTCCCTCTTTTTCCATTAAATTTCCTCCCTCCCACAACACACCCCATCATCAAATGTGTTGCAAATGTTGGAGAAAATTTGCATTTTATTGCATGAAATTGAAGCAAAAGCGGCGGAGGCATATTCTTATGGAGATATATTGTGAAATAAATCAATAAGGAAAAATTGATTAATAAAATTCTCTGCACAAACTTGCCTGTCGCCCAAGAATTATTTGCTCAACAGCGCGAGGCGAGGATAGAAGGAAAAAAAAGTGCCTCATTATTAATTTTGTCTGCAGGAGATAAAAGGCGAAGAGAGAGATTTTCAACAATTCATCTTGCGAAAAGTTTAACAAGGATTCTCACAGATTAAGTTAATCCTTTCATAAGAAACTCACCGAGTGTCTCAAAAGCACCCCGAGAGAGAGAGTCATGAATATGTTTTATTAGGCAAATTTAAATAAATTCCAAAGAGAGACACAATCTCTGTTCCTCCACTTATTCGCATGCAAAAGTGACACGGATTTTGAGCACAAAATAGAGTCCTTTGTAGGACAATTGTATGGTCACATCCGGCGATGTCTCCAGAAATTTAGTCTCTCTCTCTCTTGATCAAAACATGTTTTCGCAACACCTTTTCGTGCGCCGTGAAACCAATTGCTAAGTCATTGTGGGGATTTTTTGATGTTCTCTTTCCTTTTGGCAGCACTCCAAGAGACACCCCCGCGCAAAGGGGTGGTTTGTGTTGTTCGAGGGACGAAAATAAGTGTAAAGGGAGGAAACTCAATTATTCAATATGCCCATCATTACTCATTTTTGTCACGTTCTGCCTTTTGGAGCTTGCCTTTCTTCTCTCACTCGCTCTCTCTGTGGGGAAAAAGTCTTCACTCATCTTCACCACCCCATCAGACTTCTCCCCCGGGCGCACACAATATTCCATGAGACAATGAGTTGTTCCAGAGGGCGAGCGAGAAGTCTCATATGACACGAGGATGGCTTCACAAGTTGGAACTTGAGGAATATTTCTCTTTTATATGTAATTTACTTTAACACTCTCCCTCACACACATCCAAACAATCACCCTGTCATGCGGCAGGAAGAGAAATCCCCGGGAAAGGATGGAGAAAAGTGAGAAAAATTGTAGCTGATAAAGTTATTTGGTCTGGCGGGTGGGTGTCAGAAGGGGAGGGTGAGTTTTTGCGGTATGGAAGTGGGGGAGGGTGACATATGAAAGAATAAAATAGATGGTGTATTTATTTTCGTGGGGATTCAGCGTCATTTTTATTTGGATTGAGGCCAACTTAGAGCATTTTCCATGTCGACATTCCCATTGGTTTGCTTTTCAACCAAATCCTTCCAACTGGATGTTTTTCATCAGAGTAATTGATTTTTTTTTCTCTCTCTCTCTGGTGTCACCTCATTTCCATTTGCACCCGCATATCCATTGTGGCTTGTACCTTCCCGCCCAATAAACTGCTGGGGGGAAATTGAATGAAGAGAGAAACACTTCCATTTACTAGTCCTCACCACAAAAATATAATTGGACTCAATGGCATCTGCTCAATCCATATACTTTGCATTATTTTCCATATTGCCTCAATACGGCCGAGTCAATAGATTTTATTGTGATTGAAAAATATTTTCAATGATTTTTTCCTCTTCTCTATCGCCACGCATTTGTATTGACAGAGCTTTTATGCCAATACAATAATATTCATATTCGACAGGTGAAGCGAAAACTATGAAAAGACGATTTATCAGTGTTTTCGTTTTGTGTATTTTTCAAATGCCTTTTATTTGTTCTTCCTGTGCAAACATTTTGAGATTTGAATCTTATGAGACAATACCAAAAAATCTTACTTATTTAAAAAGCACAAATAGAAAAAATTGTTAGTTTTGCAAATGAAAAGTCAATTATTCATTGTTCAGAATTACCCTAAAATGTTTTTTAGACTTTGAATGAATATTTCTCATATCTTTTAATTTTTTTTTTCACTTGAAAACTTTGAAGAAAAGTTCAAGTAAAGTATGAAAAGTTGATTTCTTAGAACTTCTTTGGATAAAATCGACTCGAAGATTACTGAAAATCAACTTTGAAAAGTAATATTTTTAGATTTTCTATAAATTTGGTCATATTTTAATCAAAAATTTCAATAAATACCAATAAAATCAACTGGAATATTCACAAAATAATAAAAACCAAGCAATATTTGCACTTTAACGGCCGATTTTAAGGCGTTTTCAGGGTTTTGAAGTAAATTTGACAAATTTCGCAGCTGTTTTGAAGCTATATTTTGAACTCACTTGACTGAAAAATTGCGATTTTGGCTTTTCATAGCTTTTGATTCACCCGTCGATATAAAGCACAACTTTTTACAACATTCTCTCTCTTGCATGTGAATGCATCGAGATTTTAATCGATTTTCTCCCTCACGAGACTGCTGATGAGCTGCAATATGAGAATATTTGCCAAAAATACAATCTATCATGTGGCATTAAATATTCCTCAAGTCGAAATTGCAAAGTTTTCCCCTGTTATACCGAATTATTTACTGGGGTAAACTTGAAGCGTCGAATTTAGACAACATTGATCCACATTTGGGGGGCAAAAAACGACAAACTTTTGCCATAGAATATCCGCCCTGAAGCTCTCAGGCTTGTTCTCAGGTGCATTTCTGCGGTACTCACTCAAAACTTGAGGACAATCAACCTCTCCCAGCGTTCAATTCCAAGGATAGTTGGAGACGAGCGTGGGAATTCGATGTGAGCACGTCTGGAGATTGTTTTGGGACCTGAAATAGCCTCAATCACGAAAAGTGGATGACAATGCCATTTTTCATATGTGCTTTTCTCCATAATTTCTCATGCAGAATTTACATAAATTTGCACTTTCAATTCTCTCCCTTGGATATTGATTCAGCAAACACAATTTTGCATATAAGCGATTAATGAGAATTCCATATTGCAAATTAAATATTTTAATTGCGATTCATGAGACTCCATGTTAAGCACAATGAGACACCGTTTGTAATTCCACTGGGATGAAATCTCAACCCCTTAATTAATTGCTAATGACAAATATTGTGACTTCGGGGTGTTGTAAATATTAGCATAAATGCATCTCATCATGCGAGAAATGATGTAGTATTTTACGGCACAATTGTTGCTTATTTAATGTAAATTCTCAACACCACCCAGTGGAACTTGAGAAATCCCTCAAGGAGACAACTGGCAACATCTTTGCCCCAGTATTTATGTTTTCTCCCGAAATGCTCTCCGTCGGAATTCACACAATTTCCACTGCCTCTGGTGAAAGTTCAAAATACCTTTGGAGTTGCCTGAATACTGAATTGAGTGCTGATGTAATCTTGCGGCAGTTCTGAGACTGAGAGTTCATTTGCTCAGCCACCGCAAGGATGTCTCCACATCTTCTCCCAGTCCAAACTTGGAGCATATTGAAACGTGAAATTAGAGTTATGCTAAAATGATTAACAAACACACGCACTTGCAGCCACATTTCCTCATTGCCTGTGCGGTGAAGTATTAAAGCTCTCAGGAATTCCCATTAAGTCGCACGCAATTTAATTACTTTGGCAACTTATGCATTGCAAAAGGAATGCACTTGAGTATTCATAGCATTTCTCCGGTATTCCGCAATGGATTAATGCGAATTGCATTTCAGCATCTTCAAGACATTTTGTACGGAGGTTTCTTTGCCACAAGTTATTGGCCTAAATACTGCGGAATTTATTCACCCAATACAGTGTCGCAAGGAAACACCTTCTAGAGCTGTCCAGAGTTCCATTCATTGCGAGAAAATGCATCTTGAAGAATACATCTTGATTTCAGCAAAGTGATTCACTTACAAGAAGCAACACCGGGAGCTTCAAGAGCCACAAATCACATGAAGAAGCATGTTGAACCACAATGAGAAACCAATTTTTCCCTCATCATAAATCCTCTTGTGTTTCCCTTCTACAAATTCTCCATTTTCCCTCTCTGTCCTGCGGATCTTGAGCAACTTATATACAGTTGCAGTTCCACTTGAAGAAAGGTATCTTTTGTGTGTGAATAAATAAACTAACTCAAGTCTTACAATTCACAATGAGAGTGAGTTTTTGTCTATATTTAAAGCTCCTGTCGGTGGTGATTAGCGGCTTTATAGGATTTAAGGCGGAAAACACATACCTAAGAAATTTCGCTCCTTGAGTTTTAACAACCCTAAATTCTGCGCGTTTGCTCAGAGTGTTTGTAATTTACGATCATATTTTTCAGCTCCATGTAAGGAGTTTTACGACCCCAACTTCCGCTTGCATCAATGTTGGGGAGGAAAAGTGCACACAAAGTCTATTTTCGCCGAGGGGTTGATAATATGGATTGTGAATGTCTTCGCGATGCGAGAATTCTGTGGGAATTTAGAGAATAAGAGTGGAAAATTAGGGAGAAAAATATATTTTAGGTGTTAAATTGTCTCGTCGGGAGAAGTTTTAGGTCTGAAGATAGATTTTAAAGCGTGAGAGAATGATTTGAACCAAATTTTTGGAAATCATTTATAGATTAAATATTATTCTGTGTTAAATACAGAAATTAGGAGAAAATTATGAGCGAAAACTGTATTTTGTGGGTAGAAAAAGGAATTCGAGGTTGAGTTTAAGAAGAATATTGAACAAATTAAGGACATTTTGCAGTTTCTTCGAAAGCATTATTATTCTTGTATTCTCTTATGTTGAAAAATTATGCGGTTTTTCCAGTTTAACACTCGTTTTTATCGTAAAATCTTGGATAAAACCGTAAATATCCGATTAAAGATCAAGTAAATGTCTATTCATTAGTCTTTGCAAGCTTTCCAGCTAAAAAATTTGCTCTTTTTTAAGAATCTAAAGATTTACGAAAAAGATAACATGTTTTTGCATTTGAATTTGCATCCCCAATATTAGCAACCCCTTGATTTTCACGCTCCTCACAGGGATGTATTTTCCTACAGTTGTTTCATTGATAATATACTTGAATTCCTCTCTCTCTGAACCGCAGAAAACTGTATCAGAATGCCAATCATGCGCGTGTGACGGAGGAAAATTATTTCAGAGAAAACAATATTGAAATTCACAAGATGTTCCGCAAAAAAGGGAGGCAAAGTTTACGAAGAGAGCAGAAAGATGTGAACACGGCGGATTTCAAGTCCGAAACTCTACAGATTTCATTCTGGAATTCAATATAATCTCTTCTTTTGTGCCATTTTACGAAATCACGGATATTTCTTCTATGGAGACAGAGAGGAAAGGTGAAGGTTTTCCGGGACGTGTGTCGTAAAAATTTATTCCAAAGTCGGGACTTTTTCGCCATTGAGCACAAAGAAACAGCCCCGGGGTGGCTTTCAGGCGTTCTCTGGGACACACCTTTTGACTGTTGTTGAAATAACAATAAAAATATGGAAAAGAATCGCTCCGCTGAGCCCCAAATTCATCGCCATGCTCAAGGTTTTGGAAAAGGCGACGCGAAGAGACCTGAGAAGGAGATTTTGTGTTAATTTCCGAACACTTTCATAATGATTTTCCCTCTCGCATTGTGAGAAAGTCGTGACTTGAATGGCAGTGAAGATGGTGGGCATTTAATTGATTTAATTAAAAAGTTGAAATACTTCACAAATTGATAGCTTGCCAATTGGTGATGAATTCTCCCAGGAGACACACAAATAAAGATTCAAAACTTTTCCGCTAAATCCTTGTTAAAAAACTAATCAGGCAAATTAATCAGTGATTCCGAAGGGAAAATGTCGCACAGTCATTTAATTTTCCCGCCACACAAAACTCTCTCTCTCTCTCTCTCTCTCGCAAAAGAGTCCTTTTCCGGGTTTGGGATCATCATGCAATTTTGTGAATAACTCCCCGCGAGGAAGGATATTAATGATGAGGCGCAGTGCGAGAGATTAATGAGTTGATAAGGGAAAATCACGAATAATTACCACAAATCCAATTACTCAGCTGAAAATTTGATAAGTCGCGAGCAGAGTCTTGTGACTTGATTTCATTTCGTCTGCCCTTATCTGAATTTTCAATGGCGCGAAACTCCGCGGCGGGATTCGCGCGGGGGGACTCCAATGAAGGACATGCCCATGATGATAATTTCGCTGGTGAAGAGGCGAAAGTGCTGCAGAAGGCGGGGGCGGAAGCACGTTCAAATTTAATAAAATGAAATTGGTAAGCAATTGGCGAGCTCTTCCACCCTCACTCATGTCGCTCTCATTCACTGACTTGGGCATTTACAGGGAAATTCCTCCATTACAGCAGCGCGCCCAACATAAGCATAAATGTTTATCATCCCCCCCCACGCCCATTTCCCTAATTCACCCACAAATGGACGCGCATTGGGGGTGAAACAGAAGGGAATATAGAATGGAATTGTGTGAGGGAAACCAATAAAGAAAAACTTTGGAATAATAGAAAACTCAGCAAGTCGGTTCATTCTCTCGACATTACACGCGGATTGGAAAATTTTCCACCAGGCACAGATTTTCCACTCACGTGCAAATTGACTCGTGATGATGCCTCGGAGTGCTTTTCCCAATGGATTTTTTCTTCCTCTCCTCGTCGCTCAAGTGAAAGAATTAAGCACCCAGCTTGAGGATTTGTATCTTGGCGCTCTTCTCGTCAAATGACTGGCGCGCAGGAAAACATTCTTCAGATTGTTTCCCAGGGAAAATGCTGTGGAGAAAAGCTTACAATGTAATTTGCTTGCCAGAACACACAAGGTAAGAGAAAAGAATTTGCGTTTGTATATTTTATCGATGAAACATTCCATGGAAATTTAGAATCTCTTGTCCAGAATGTTTTTTTTTCTCAGTTTGTGTGGTGAATTGTTTAAAATAAATAGCAATAAAACCCAATGTGTAGCACAAAAGCGGTCAATTGCTCTCACATAATACAATTTCGCATTATTTACAACTAATTGAGCATCATTTCCGTGCAACGATTGCTCGCAAAATTATTTGCAACACTGAAGAGCTCTCGAAAGTCCCCAAACCACTCGACAGAGGTGATTGATAAATACTGCTCTCATGAGCAATTCCAGTGAAATGAAATCCTTTGAAAATTGCCTCAACGATTGGCTAATACCAAGGGGGAGATAAAATGGCAAAACCACGTCCTGACACTTCCACAAATTGTGTAAAAAATCCTTAACACTTCCGAGAAGGATTTGATTTGAATAACATGCTAATTTTGGCTTTATTGTCCTCACAATTATCTACAAATCAACTAAAATCTAACTAAAATCTAATTGAGAAACATTCTGGCCTTTATATTTGATATTCTCAGATCATCTTTAATGATTTTCTTCCGTCAGAGAATATGTTTTGTTTCTTAATTAAAATATTTAGCTCAAAATCGTAGCTGTTAAGTATACAAAAATTAAAGGTTATGCTTGATTTTGGCCTGTTTTTATCCATTCATCTTCCATAATTGCGATTTTCATGTAATTTAGACACACAATGTTGTTAAGAAAAGAAATAATTTCATTTTCAATGCAAGAATATTTACTTTGAGGTGTTATTTTGTCAAAAATTCAGTCACATAAGTAAATTATTCCGTTGGCAATCAAAACAATGATCCGAATTATTGCAATTAATTAATTGCAATCATATTATCTTCCCCTTGGCTAATATATTTCACTCACTAAGTCTTCCAATAACTTCATATGAATCACACTGGAAATCAAATTGGAATTTTTGCGAATATTCTCGAGAATTCTCCTTTTATATCGCCGCACAACAAAAGCCATTGAGGTGGATTTTGCCACCTCGAAACACTCTTAACTCTTCCATTGCGAATGCATGTTTCGCTGGGTGAAAATTGCTCGGCAAAGCGTAAAGACAGGCTAAATCCCATTGGCTGCGGTTTCGTCTGAAATCGATACAAATGGTAATTTTCAATAGCTGATTTTCTAACAAATTCCATTCAGCCACAGAAGCCTCAATGATTCCCACTGAGGCGCATGAATTCCCGCCAATAAGTCGACAATGAGTGAATCAATTAGAAAAGAAGGTCCACAAAGTGCTTCTTCGTGTTTCGTCTAAGGGATTTTCCTGATGTGAGAAAAGAGTCAGGGATTTTTCCAACCCCCGCCCTCGATTCGCTCCTTTTTGTCGTCCGAACAGAGCTTTTCAATTTACGAGGGATTCCTTCGTGCGAACCATTCGAAAATTCCTCCTTGTCACTCTCTTCCTTGACACGTGAGAAGCTCCACTATATATTGTTCCCATTGGGATCACTTTCCTGAGATGCCCAGCCCAATTTCCCCAAATGAAAAGTCTCATCTTCTGCCGGATTAATCTCAAATGCATGCACATTTGAAACTCTATCGTCTCAGAGCTTTTTGGGGGTGAAATCAATGGGAATTACTAATGAGAAGAAATGTGGTGAATTTGGGGAGAATTGTGGGCAGGAAAGCTACTCAGATTGATGAAGGGTTGAGAAGCGACAGAAGGGATTTTAAGTGTTGGCTGTGCGACAGTGGAAATTCTCTCAAAAGCACCCTCAAGTTCTACTCAAAGGCACACACAAGAGGTTTGCCAATTTCACTATGTATCGCATTGTGTTCATGTGCAAGGAAAATTGCTTTAATAAATCTCTGTGTGTGTGTGGGCAAGAATCTCAGGGATGCATGAGGAAGTGGTTAATTTTGCACTCTTGCATGTGAAGCTTTCTGTGAACAACAAAGCTCTTTGTTGCCCAAACCAATGCGATCAGCACGTTGATAACCAGAGACTCCTGAGCGGCAACTCATCGACACTTTGGGGCTGCTTCGGGCCACAAATAACATCTCTTAAGCTCTGGAACAAACCTGGGAGAGCTTCGCTGTGGCAATTCCCTGGCGGACATTAAATTTGCGTTAGTCGAGGCTGTGTTCTGGAGGAAAGCCCAAATCCAAATTCCACGCGAGAGTCTCGTGGAAAATTATGATTTTGCAGCTTCACAGAAGTTCCCCAGAAAGTCATTCTTCATATTGTCCGAGGCAGAGAAACTGTGCGCCTTTTGTGTGTAAATTTACCACGGAAATCCTCATTAATCCCAATTGGTTTAACCATTCGAGGGAAGGAAAATTGGTTATTAAAAATTGTTCCAGCTGTAAATCTTCTTAGACTCTTTGCACATTATTTTTCTCACCACCGAAGAGTCTAAGAATTATGCTAATTTGTAGGAAAAATCTCTCTTTTTCGTACACCGCTTCAGATAATTTTCCACCCCCTGGAAATTGTATCAGCCACAGAGAAGTTTTCACCCCAGTTTGACAGTGTATTGAATCTGGCGAAAAATTGCATAGCACAATTGAATCCTTTGCGAGCAATGGGAAATAATCTGTGGGGATGAAATCCACAACATCTCGTTTAATTACACTGTGCAACACTTTTCTGCCCTTTTTTTGAGGTGTGGATTTTCTGATTCCTTGAGTCATCAGCTTTTCAACGGTACCTTCCTTTTTTCTCTAGACCCTCAAGTTTTCCTTTTAGAGCCTATTTTCCATTTTCCCCTATTTTCACCCACTTTGCCGCACTTATGTGCTCATATCTCGCTCAATTTTCCACGGACTTTCTCAAATTAGGCTCAAACGATAGCTATTGAAATTACCTACTACTTTGTAAAACATTGTGAGTGTTTTAGATCACTCCTTGTTGGTCAAAAATGATCTTTTGTGAACCACTAGGTAAAAAATTCACCGGGTTTTTTACCACTTTTTTCTAAATATCTCCGAAACGAAGAAACTTTTATGTTGGATTATTTTTCCTATGTGTAGAGCACTTCAGGGGATGCATTTCCTCCATACATGCCGAAGTGATATTTCTTTTCTATCTGCCGGAAAAACGAGGTTTTTCCTCGACAAATTTTGCTTTTTTATGCTACGCGCACCCGCTAAAAAATTGAAAGAAGGTATATTTTGCTGTTTACGCACTCATTTAGGTAATGATAATGCTTAGATATTAAAACAAAAGAGAAAAAAGGCCAATATCTCGACTTTTTAGCTATTTTACGTGAATTTTTTGTGTTTTTTATGGACTTGTTGTCATTAAGACCAAAAAAATACGTAAAATAGCTAAAAAGTCGAGATATTGGCCTTTTTTCTCTTTTGTTTTAACATCTAAGCATTATCATTATCTAAATGAGTGCGTAAACAGCAAAATGTACCTTCTTTCAATTTTTTAGCGGGTGCGCGTAGCATAAAAAAGCAAAATTTGTCGAGGAAAAACCTCGTTTTTCCGGCAGATAGAAAAGAAATATCACTTCGGCATGTATGGAGGAAATGCATCCCCTGAAGTGCTCTACACATAGGAAAAATAATCCAACATAAAAGTTTCTTCGTTTCGGAGATATTTAGAAAAAAGTGGTAAAAAACCCGGTGAATTTTTTACCTAGTGGTTCACAAAAGATCATTTTTGACCAACAAGGAGTGATCTAAAACACTCACAATGTTTTACAAAGTAGTAGGTAATTTCAATAGCTATCGTTTGAGCCTAATTTGAGGAAAATCCGTGGAAAATTGAGCGAGATATGAGCACATAAGTGCGGCAAAGTGGGTGAAAATAGGGGAAAATGGAAAATAGGCTCTAAAAGGAAAACTTGAGGGTCTAGAGAAAAAAGGAAGGTACCGTTGAAAAGCTGATGACTCAAGGAATCAGAAAATCCACACCTCAAAAAAAGGGCAGAAAAAAGTGTCATTTTTGTTGCCTAGTGTTATTTCCCTCCTGGGGATGATTTAAACTTGCTACACTCGGCGAAATAAGTTGCCAACGAGCTATCCAGCTGAGGTGACGCTGATGCAGAAATCGCTCCAAGGAGCAAAAGTCTGTGATATGGTGAAAATCTAATTATCATGAAGGAGAGATGGAGTTAAAAGTGTGCGAAGCGGCACAATTTTAATTACTCTCTGGGTGAAATGCGCCATAGTTGGATTTTGGATCATTTGCATACTCCTATTGCACACTCATATTCACAACTCCTCCTGGCATGTAAGAAGGAAAATATATAAAATTCCCACCCATAAGAGGAATAGCGCGAAAGGGGAATGGGGGGAAATCCCATGAAACATGAATGGAGAAAAGTAATACAAATGCTCCAGACATAAAATGCAATTAATGAAATTGTATAGAGGAGCACTTTGTGTGTTTCTAATTAGAATATCTCACAAGTAAATGAGCGAGAAGGAAACTTTTCCTCGCATCAAGTTTTTAACACTGCTAACTTTATTGTTGGAAAACTCTCTGTTCACCCACTCAAGAAGATTTCTCTCTCTCTTTATTTAACTTTGCAAAATATATCGCCTCTCGTGCCCTCTTTCGCCGCCACATGGAAGTTTACATCATCCACGTAATTCTTGAACAATGTACATTCTTGCACTCGCGTGAGAACACAAAAGAAAACCACGTAAGAGGCAATTTTTCCATCGAACAATTCCTTATCAAACATCCGTTGCGCTGCAAGTGTGTTTGAATCTCCCACGTGTGTGGCCATCAGCGCCCCTCGCGGAAATTCCGTTCAGTTGCAGAGCGCTGTCAAAGTTCTGTGCGATAAGAAAAATTACACGGAGTATTTTCTCGTCGCGTTAGCCTGTTGCTCCATCACGAACGCGTGTTATTTCGGCAGTGAAGCGTGAGTACGAGCGCCGAAGGAGCTTCCGCGAGTGCAAAGTTGCGTGAATCGAATGCGAGGTAGCAAGAAATGGAGGAGAATGAAGATGGGATAGGAATGACAGGTGAGTGGCGTCGCATTGTTTACATTTTCAAGAGGCCTTCGTGGTCACTTCCCGGCCAGATTTAACCGTGATTCCTCCGGGATGCTCTCCAGGGACATCGAGTGGTGTGCGGGTGGTGAAGAGATCGAAGGTCAACCATGTGATTCTCATGGGGAAGAAGCACTCCAGTCCGGACAGATGTAAGTTGATGTTCTCGCGCTGGTCTTTTTGTCTCAACATCTTGTGGCTCTTCCAGATGGATCATCTGGCAATCTGGCGAAGACTCGCAGTGACGCGTCCTCCTTCGGCTTTCCCGAGGACATGCGGATCTCGAAGCTGCTGAATCGCCTCTGTGCCGAGCGGAGCGTCGATGGCGCTCTGGATTTGTGTGCAAAGCTGAAGGGAGTGATTGTGGATCCCACGAACAGCAACTACATCCGTCGCTCCTTCGACTCCATCCTGGAGTCCTGCCTCACCGTCCTCCTGGACGGTCCGGAGGAGTGCCAGAGTCACATGGTGGAGATTCTGGCGAAAGTTGGCATTGTGATGCGCGCAGATTTCCTCCAATTCCGCTCCGGAGTGCTGAAGAGTTTCAAGTCACACAAGAACCTGCGCGGCACAATGATGAGAGTCCTGCAGAGGACACTGGAGTTGATGAGAGAGCATGAAATTGACATCTCGAACCAGATGCCGAAACTCTTGGACACACTGAAGGATCTGCTGGAGAAGACGGACAATGTGGAGGTTTTCCTGAGTGTTTCCAGCATCATTGACACGGTGGCGGGACACTATCCCGCCCAATTCCGACTCTACTTCACTGACATCGTGGACATCCTCGTGGGATGGCATCTGGAGACGGAACAGTCGCTCAAAGTCAAGCATCACTGTGGAAAGATCCTCGAGAACTTTCGTCCCTTCTGGCTGAGAGACATGAAATTCACTGAGCGCCTCCTGGACCAGATCCTCGAGGACATCGTGCTCAACAGTGAGGAGTTGACGAAGGAATCCGCCGCCGCGGAGGACAAGCAATCTGTGGTTTTTGCCTCCTTCGTCGGAGCCTTCAACACGATCCTCAAGTGCATCGATGTGACGCGCGAAGAGTCAATTTCTGCCATTGGAGAGGAATTCCTGCACGATGGCTTCGCCAAAATCCTCTCAGTGGCCAAGGTGGCGATTCTGGAGAGTCCTGGCGAGGAAGATGTCATCCTGACGATTAATGAGAACATTGCGCTGTTCTTCGAGTGCAACAGTGCGAAATTTGACGTGTCAAAGGAAGAGATTCAGTGTCTGATTGAGATTCAACTGGAGAGGATTGAGGAATACTCGCCTGGACAATTGCTGAGTCTCATCTTTGTTGTTGTTGGCTTTGTGCGAAGCATGAAGACGAAAGTTCCCATGGAGTTTGTCGAGATGCTGCTGGAAGACACAAATCTGCTGAGAGAGAGATTCTCCAGAGATGGCAGGATTCGAGAGGCTCTCGTGAAGCTGTGGCAAGAGATTGTGGATGTGAAGAATGTGGCAATTCTGGAGAAAGTCTATTCGCACATCATCTCCGAACTGGAAACGGCGATGGAAGTGCTGAAGAGTGAATCTGGGGATTGCTTAATGACAACAGAGCGAGGAAAGTATCTTGTGATTTTCCATCTCAACAGTCTGGCTCGCTTGGCAGCCTCGTCAACTTCCATCATTGCACTTTATGCACTCCGACCGAGTCTGCTGGAGATGCTGACGACGAATCTCGCGGTCACGGATGAGATCTGGCGCCAATATCCACTGGTTCATCACGCAGTTGTGGGTCTTCTGGTCGCTCATTGCACAAACAATGGCAACTTCATTTCCTCCAGTGGATTGCTGAAGGCCAAAGTCTCTCGCATCATCAACAAAATGAGCCCTGAAGACACGTCAGAGAGTCCAACGTCGGACAACTTCGAGATGATCTTGTCCACAATGGATGTTCTCCTGGGACAGACGGAGATTCCTCGGCATGCGCTTAATCTTCTCCTGGATTGGTGTCATCAACTTGTCCTTCAAGCGTCCGCGCACAGTGAAGCACTGAAGGATAACATCACATTCTCGGGAATTCTGCAGAGTATCATTGAAATGCCCACGGAGAAGACTGATGCGGAAGTTGTGCTGAAGTGTGCAATGATTCTCAATGATCTGCTGGAGAAGTTCACAACGGTGGATCATGGAATCTTTCCGGGATTGGCTGAAGTGTGTTGCATTGAAATGTGCAGCACAAATTCGCAGATTCGTGAGATTTACTCCAACATCTTCGGGAAGATTCCTCTCAACGTGTCTCTGAGGCAAGTGAATGAGTTCACGGGGATGGCAAGGAAGTGGAATTTGCACATTCGTGAGATGCAGCAGTGGCACAAGAATCAGGCGATTGTCAGTGAGATTTGGCCGCATCACTTCAGGAAGTTCCTGGAGGACATCACCTTCAGCAATTCCATGGAGTTCTGCGACAATCTCCTCAGGGAGATGCTGAAGAGTGCGTGGACAGTGAAGCAATCGGGTGATGAGTATCAGGAAGCGGCGCTGAGTGACATTCGCTGTCTGGTGTCGTGGATTCAGTGGGAAGCGGCGCAATTCTGTGTGGCGAACAAGCTGAGGACGCCCTTTGGGAAGCCACAGGAGACATTCTTGCGCATTGAGGCGATCGTGAAGGAAGATGCCCGGATTCTGGATCTCAAGGAGTCATCAACGGTGGATGGCATTGAGACGGTGATGGCGAATCAGAGACACGCGAGGATTCTGCTCGGCTTCATGGAGGCGCTCGAGAAGGCGATTTACAGTGCGACTGAAGGCACGGCTTTTGCCCTTCCGGGACCAGAGAAGCCCGCCCGGAGTTTCTTCCACTTGAACTCCATCACGTGCAATGAGTGGTTCAATCGCATACGCACAGCTGTGGATCTCGTGGCGCTGCACTGCATGGAGCCTGAGATGGTCATTAGATACTCAGAGACGACAATTAGGAATCTCTTGGAGACAAATAGAGTGGCTGAACCGCTCTTTGAGCACACTCTCATGTCTCTTGCCTGGGCGCTGCTGCGGAATGGCGAGAGTGACTCGCTGAGTGGATTGTACACTTGGACGAAGAAGATCACGGGCAAGAGGCTGATGTGGGTGAAGATGGCAGCGGAACAGGCGGCTGGACACAGAGAAACTGCTGCTTCGGGTTATGCGGAGATTCTGGAGGCGGATCAGAAGCTAGACTTGCACATTCGGGAGTTTATAGCTGATCAGCTGGTGCAGTGTTTGCTGTGGTCAGGACAGTGGCTGAAACTGGCTGACTTCCTGGAGGCTGAAGAGGCCAGAGCGATTCCCAGAGCCACAATTCCACTAATCAACGTGACATCGGATCAAGTGCGCTGCATGATTGCCTATGACGAGGATGAGAGCAATGTTGAAGACTGTCTGTCGAATTGGGAAGTTCTCTCGGAAGACACAGAGTTCAGCAATAATTTCTCTTATCACCACATAATCTCTCTGGCTGAAAACACCATCGCCTGTGTCTTCCCGCTGGAGACAATGCTCTCGCCTGCTCTGGTGAAGATGTGCTCGAAGATCTTGCAGAATGGACTCCAGGAAGCGCTGAGAACTCGCTCTCAAGAGCACTTAAACAATCTCACAGTGTTGAATCACATTTGCCACAAGATTGCCAAGGAGGAATACTCTGTGGATTCACTGTCTGTGGACAAAACCTTCGGCTCTCTCACGCTGATGAGGATTCTCTTCTGGGCAGAATTACTCTGTGGATCGTCGAAGAAGGTTGACGATCTCAATGCGATGCTGCGACTGGACATGGTGTCAATGGCGAGGAAGGAAGGCAGTTTGCAACTGTGCAAGAGGGAATTGGAGAAGTACTACTCAAGAAGCAACTGCTTCACTTCTCTGTCTCCTGACAAGACATCTCTTGTGGATGCTTGTGAAGCGCTGATGCATCAGACAACGCTGGAGACTCCGTCGCTGTGGAGTGTGAATCTGGGCAGAGCTGTCTATGAGACCAGCAAGTGGCTGTATTGCTTCCCGGAGAAGAGGGAGTTTGCTGTTCAGTTTACAGCAGCCACGGCGCTTGGCATTCGTTCGCATCTGGCCAGTCAGAATGATTCGGAAATCAGTGAGAGAGGCTCCAGGATCTTTCTCACCATCAGCGAGTGGTTGCTGCCGGAGGATGAGAAGCATCTGGTGGACAAGAGTCCGCTGGGAAGGCTTCTGCAGGAGTTGCCGGATGTGAAGCCCTGTGCGGATTATGCTTCCAACAATCTCGTGCCGGCCGTTGATCTGGCCACGGGGAAGTTGATAGCGGCTGCGGTGAAGCAGTGTCCAGATCTGGCGAAAGCCTGGAATGCCTTCGGTGGATGGTGCTACAAGTGGGGCAGGAAGATGGTTGAGAATCGTCCGAGTAACACACTGTTCCAATCCACAGACATTGCGGGCATTGCTCAGGCCATTCCCGAAGCGTCTCAGGAGGAGATTAAGCGCGTGGTGGCGATTTTGAGTGAACATCAAGTGCCAATGGAGGTGGATGACATTGAGCCAGGCGATGGAAGTTCCACTGAACTGCTGGAGAAGCACTTGAGGAAGATCTCCAGCTTGGAGAAGATTTCGCCTGAGCAGCTGCAAGTGATCATTGGCATTTGGAGGAGAGCGCACAAGCACGTGTACGGATATTACGAGATGGCAGCCGATGCCTACTTCAAGTATCTCCAGTTGGGAACTGTTGGCAAGGTGGATGACGATGGCACGAGTTCCACCGTTGCCGCAACTCTGCGTCTGCTGAGATTGATCGTGAAGCACGCCCTGGGATTGCAAGAAGTGCTGGAAGAGGGATTGGCGTCGACTCCAACGTCACCGTGGAAAGTGATAATTCCTCAGCTCTTCTCCCGCTTGAATCACCACGAACCGTACGTGAGGCGGAGAGTGTCTGAGCTTCTGTGTCGCGTGGCTGAGGATTCGCCGCACATCATCATCTTTCCGGCTGTTGTTGGGGCGGCGCAGGGTGAGAAGAGCGAGGAGAGCAACACTCTCAGTGAGTGCTTCTATTCTCTCCTGGACACACTGTCGAGTCAAGCGGCAGACACGGTGTCTCAAGTGCAGCTGCTTGTCCGGGAACTCCGTCGGATTTGTCTGCTCTGGGATGAAATGTGTCTGGTCACAATGTCTCAGACTTATGTGGATTCCAGCAAGAAGTTCACAGAGTTGGACAAGAAAATCACTCAAGACGGCGTCACAGATGCCAATTATGGGAAGTTTGCTGAGCAATATCACCAGCTGATGAAGCCAATCGTGGTGACGATGGACAAGCTGAAGAGGGCAGTTTCGCGTGAGCCAGAAACGAAGCACGAGGCGGCTTTTCAGGAGCGATTCCTGAAGGTGATTGTGGAGTTGAGTGATCTGCTAAAGGAACCCATGCGAATGGAGACGCCTTTGATGCCGTGGCACAAGTTTAAGTCACTCTGTGGAGTTTTCCAACAGCGTGTTCAGAAGCGTTCAAACTTTGTCCTCAAGATGAGTGACATCAGTCCAACGCTGTCTGAGTTCCGGAACACAGTGATTTCAATGCCGGGCGTGGAGAATTCTGGGAAGCAACACATCTACATTCGATCCGTTGAGAATATGGTGCAAATTCTCAATACGAAGACGAAGCCGAAGAAGTTGGCTTTCTGCGGAAGTGACGGGAATAAGTACACGTACTTGTTCAAGGGACTGGAGGATTTGCATCTGGATGAGAGAATCATGCAATTCCTCTCAATTGCCAACTCAATGATGACCAGAACGATTGACTGCAATGGAAATGTGTCCTCCTATCGTGCCAGACACTATTCGGTGATTCCTCTGGGTCCACAATCGGGACTGATCAGTTGGGTGGACGGAGTGCTGCCCATCTTCTCGGTGTACAAGAAGTGGCAGCAGAGAGAGGCGTCGAAGCCGCGCAAGGATAAGGAAATCAGCCCGATTTTGCGCCCTTCTGAGCTGTTCTTCAGCAAATTGACGCCAAAGTTGCTGGAGAAGGGCATGAAAGTCACTGATGCGCGCTCCTCGTGGCCACTGGAAGTGCTGCGCGACGTCCTGACGGAGCTGTCCATGGAGACCCCACGGGATCTGCTGAGTCGGGAGTTCTGGTGCACCAGCACAACGGCGGCCGAGTGGCGACAGATTGTGCGGAACTACTCACTGTCGCTGGCCGTGATGAGTGTGATTGGGTACATCATTGGCCTGGGCGACAGGCATCTGGACAATGTGCTGGTGAATCTCAGCACCGGCGAAATTGTCCACATTGACTACAATGTGTGCTTCGAGAAGGGTAAGACGCTGCGAGTGCCAGAGAAGATTCCCTTCCGCATGACGCAGAACCTGGAGAAAGCCTTGGGCGTCACGGGAATTGAGGTGAGTCTGTATTTTCTTTCTTAAATCACAGAGTGTTTCAGAGATAAGAAGTATTTTCATGCCTAATAATTATGTGACTTATCAGTCAATGAAGAGATTGTATTGGAAATTTTTGACAAATTGGCGTGGAGAAATTAATTAGTTGTACACAATCCGCTGAAGAGCGATAACAAGAGTTAAGAGAGAAGGACAGTTTGGGAGATGATTGGTTGAGAGGCGTGTCATTTGAAATTGATTTGTACAGAATTTCCCCCCTTTTTAATCACAAATAATTTCTCAATTTGTAAGTCGAATTCCCCCGGCAAAAGACTCAGTCCTGCTCAATTGGTATCCCTGGAGAGCTTGTGGCGGGAATGCCACTGTCATGGCGGTCTTCTCCTTCTGACGAGACTCTCGCTGTTAGTATTATTTGACGGTAGAGGCAGCACTGAGGGAGGACGCGGAGAAACACGCGAGGAAGTCAGTCGTATCGTGATCGCGAAGCAGTGAAGTGCGTTGTCTGTAGGAACAGGGACGCAGCGAGATGTGACAGCAGGAGGAGTTAGCTACTTAAATGCCAACCTTCTATGGTATTTGGAACTTCACAAATAATCTCTCAATTCAACAATGATTGACCCTTTCTGAACACTGACTCATTATTTGCTGTTTCTTCAAATCAATTGCGCCTCTTGAGGAGGGGAAGAAGAAAAAATGAAAAATCTCATCATTTTGTACTTAAACTTTGTCTATATTTCGTAAGAAGAAAGAGAGAAAGAGAGAAAGAGAGAGATGGAGAGATGTTGAATGAAGAGGCAAAGTGAAGCTTCACATTGAACTCTCTCAAGCGGCACAACTTTTCACAATATATATGCGAATGCATCTTATCTATTTGGCAATGTAGCATTTAAAATATTGATTGAAAGTGTTTTTCGCATTCATCCTGCATTATGTGTGGGAGAAAGATTAAAACAGCACGTTGCGATGCTCTCTCTCTGTTGGTGTCTTGAAGAGGATGCACGCGCTGTGGCGCGAAAAATAGCCGCATCACTTCGATGATTGTGGTGGAAATTGCACCAGAAGAAGGGCGCGCGGGAATGTTCAGGAGGCGCTCGTTGAGGTGCTGAATTTGCTCAAGTGCGTCGTCATGGTGTCCGAACTCTGGGCATCGTAGCTGCTTCTGGCGCTCTTGTTGTGAATCTCAGGATCATCCTCCACTTCCTGGCGGTTGTCCGTCTTTGGCGACGCTGCAGTGACTTCCGGAGGACTTTCCTGGCCGTCGGCTGATGTTTTGCGTGATCTGTTGTGAACTGCGGTGTTGTTGTCGATTGGTGTGAAGGAGTCGGGATTTTTGCAGCGCAGAAGATTGCTGAAAGCCTTCCGGAAGTTGCGATTCTTCCACGCATAGATGAGGGGATTCATGCCGGAATTGGCCATGGCCAGTGAGAAGGCGCCTTTGTACAGTGTTGCCGAACTGTGATTCAGCATTCTGAAGATTTGCGATGTGGCGATGGCAAAATAGGGCAGCCAGCAAATGGAGAAACATCCCAGAATCAGGAGAACAACCTGAAGACAGCCAAAGATTCAGAATGAGGAAGCCAAGACATGAATAACTGAAGATTTCTACCTGAACTGACTTCCAATCCGAGGGAACTTGGTTGAGATTGGAGGCAGAGGAGCGCATTTGCTTCACTTGCTTCGAAGCCTCGCGGTAAATGCGACTGTAGACTATGAGGAGACATAGCCAGACCATTGAGAAGACAGGAGTTATGACTCCTGCCATGTACCAAGGCTTCAGGATCTCGTCGAATTCGCACTCACTCGCCGTGCTCCAGTTGTTCCAGAACAGAGGAACAGTGGCTATAAGGATGCCCAGCATCCAGCCGATGCTCAGCAGAAGCAGCGCCACTTTCTTCGTCATGTACCTGAAGAGTTGGAAGAGGTCTTATTATTACCCAATGATTGTCTGTCGTTTCAATGGCAATTTTCTCAAATGACAGCAGTAATTTATTGCCTGGGAATTCCAAGAAACGCATGCAAATACTGGCTTTTCCACTGCGTCGCTTGAATTTGCAAGAGTCGTATGTGTATTTTGGGCATTTTTGGATTATTAACATCACGAGAATCAGTGAAATTTGCTCTATTTTTCTACTTTTTGATTGAATTCTTCTCATAAATCCATCTGTTGGTCTATCAAGGCACTGATACGACCTGGTGGAAGCTCACCTGGTGTAGTGCAGAGGGTAAATGATGGCGATGTAGCGATCCACGGCGATGGCGATGAGGTTCCAGATGGACGTGCAGCAGGCGAGGATGATGAGGAAGAAGCGCAGGAGACACCAGATCTCCACCTTGCCCAGCGAGGAGCCCACGTAGAAGGCCAGGTGGTAGGGCAGGGTGAAGCCCACCACGATGTCTGAGATGGCCAGCGAGAGGACGAAGAGATTGGAGATGGCGCTCCGCAGGCGTCGGCTGAAGCGAATGGCGAGGATTGTGAGTGTGTTGCCGCAGAGAATCGTGATCACGAGGGCGCCGTCGACGATGGACCAGAAGACAAGATCACTCTTGATCTTGCTGACGCGATCGCCATAGCCATCCTCTCTGCCGGGCCTCGTCAGGACCTCATCCATTGCACACACACACACACTTGACTGTTTATGCGCGCTTTTCTCAACACACTGAATGACTAGCTTAGAGACACTCTGCTGCTCCTGGGACGGGATTTGCACGAATGACGAGTGATTGGCGGCAAAAAATTAAGCAAATCACCAATACACAGCCCATCTTCTGGCAAGATCTACGCGACACAGAGAGTGATTTTCTCACAGAATTTCCTCACGCTCGCCTCTTGGCTGGAGAGTGGCAAACATTTGCAAATACAAACAGTTTCGAGTGAATTCACATCAATCATCACTACACGGCAATTTTTGGCTCATCTTCAATTCGACAACGAGTTTCCCAAAGCTAAGATGACGAGGCGTCGGAAGAAGTTCTGAGATGTTGCACAAGAAATTTGTGGTGGTGGTCCAACTGATAAAGTTCGACCTCTGCGGCGGTAATCAAAAAGCACAGACGGAAATTTGATAGAGGCGCAAGAGAGCGTGAATTTCCACTAATTTCTATTCTCAAACTGACGCTGGTGTTTTCAAGGGGAGAAGCATCAAGTGGCAGACAGAGCTTCGCGTGGAAAGTCCGAGAGACGCACACAAACAAGCACAACAGAAGAGCTGGAGAGCGCAGGAGAGATGGAAATTGATGAGGTTTGATAAGTTTCGTGAAAAGTATCAAGCATTGGGGAATTTTCAAACTCACAACGACTGTTCAGCATGACTTTTAGTGATGAATTTATGATCATCTGTCTTAATGTTGTGCCCTTGAGAAATGCACAGAATGTTTCGCAATTTTTCCATTACACAGCAAAAAGAATTTGCTCACTTCCCACGTGAAGTGAAAAAAAGAATTGAAAGACCGTGAAATGTGTGGAAAAATACAGAAATATTGGGAAGTTCAGCAGGTGGAAAAATCATCTAAACACAACACTGCAAATGAGTTCATTTCGTTCATTTGGGAAGAATAGATAAACACACAAAATATAAGCGTTGCAGAGAGATTTTTACCATTGATTTTTCCCCATTCGAGAAGGAAGCAATTCATGCAGAGAAAGAGTGTTTGATTGGAGAAGGAAAGCAAACAGGGAAAGAGTTTTTATAGTGATTTATTATTGAATCCTCATCCACAATCGATCACACACACACACAAAGAGTGTTTCTCTGATAAATCATTTGGCGCGAAAGTAATCAGTGTGGAAGGAAAATGGTGGAAAATTAATATTAATAAATCTCTCACTCTCTGGAGCTGTTTAATAAGCATAAAGTCACCTTTATCACCGTGGCAATTGTTTCAGCTGATCGTCTTTGCTTTATCACTTTTTCGTGATTTGGCGCTCCGGAGATATCAACAGAAAAAACACCCCAGGAAGTCCGCTCAATCTTATCGCGCCCTCATCGAGTCACACAGCCGGAAAATTCAAGTATTATTGACTCCATTGGGCGCACAGAGACGAGAGAGAGAGAGACATTAAGGCGTGGAGTATAAAATACAGGCGGAATCGTCACATAACAATAATAATCAAATATAAGTGCTGCTCATTTTTCTGCGCTGTCTCTCATGCATAAATTCACCTCAAAATGTGTGACAAAATGCTATTTTAGGACTCATGTTGGGGAAATTGATATGAGTCTCACCTTATTACGTGGAATATTCAACGGAGGAAATGTCGTCCTTTCTTGGACACATAAAAGCGGGTGAAGAATTGATGGGAATGTAGTTTATTTGCTGTTTTGGGTGAATTTGCAATTGTTAAACAAGCTAAAGAGGTCAAAAACACCCTTAATTTGTGTGTATTTTAGCCTGATTTTAGAATCAATTGGGAGAATTATCTGCAGCCTCATCAACTCCATCCTTTCGTTGCTTTTTTTCCATGCTGAACTTGACACTCTTTCAGCCAATATAGCCGGAGCTATAGTAAATGTATGATGATTTTATTGCAGGGAACATTCCGATTGGCATGCGAGAATGTGCTGAAAGCTCTGAAGCGAGGCCGAGAGACACTGCTGACGCTCCTCGAGGCCTTTGTGTACGATCCCCTGGTGGACTGGGCAGTGGGTGAGGATGATGACACCACTAATGGGTATGTGGAGGCAAAGCAAACATCCAGCGGCGCGGCGCAGGAGAGGGAGATGCTAAAATTGCGGTACGAAGAAATGACAAGAAGCTGGAAGACTAATCGGTAGTGTTATTGAGCATACTAAACACCATAAATATCCCACAAAGAATTGCATGGCTTCTATCAATTAATCAAAGGGGAGATAATTGTGCTCTTAATCTGTACACCACTTCTTAACACTTCCAGCACATCCGGCTCGAAGGACCAATCTTAAGGCCGATTTACCTTAAGATGTACATTAATTCCCATGGTTTTATGCGATATTTCTGTAACAAACCACTTAAAACCGCTTTTTTGAGCGTTTTTTCTATCCATAACTTCAAAATCATCACGAAGAGAGCTTAAAAGACTCTAATTGAAAGCTTTCTAGGTGATAAAACCATCTTTTCAACTCAAAATTTGCTGATTCAGAGTCGAAATCGTGGAAAAAGTGATCTAAATAAGCATTTTCCAAGCCAAAAATACCTTTTTTGAGGTTATGTTCGACTTCAACTCAATTTGCAGTGTTTAGCAATGTTTTATCGCATGAAAATGCTGAATTCTGCCAATGATTAGCAATCTTGTCGACTTTAGCACAAGAATTGATACGCTTAAATGCGAAATATTCACAAAATCTCTCTTTAATTCCTTACATAACCTAGAAAAAAGATAATTACATTTGTTTCTGCATGAAAATCGAAGGAAATCTAAAGGATTTGGATGATTAGTCAGTTAAAGAAGCACAGAAGAAAGGAATATTGAAGGTTTTTCAACACTTTCACTTCTGAAGTACTTCCTCTGAATTGTACACCACTTCTGACTGTATTATCTCCCCCTTGAAATTAATCTCTAGCTCTCACTTGAGGACTTTTCTCTGGAAGCACACACAATTGTGGTTGTTCTTGTTTCTTAAAGGTGGGCAACTGTAGAGGTTCTGGAGGCGTTGATGGGACATGCGAAACCACTGGCGAAGGCGGCAACGAGTCGCGATGCGGCGACGGAGAAAGTGGAGACTCTTGAGGCTCACTTGAAGCTTCTCAAGACGATGTCAGAGTGTCCGAAGGAGCGCAATTGCGGTGTTCTGACGATTCCTGGTGAGAGAATGCAGCTGATGAAGAAGAGGACAGAAGTTTTTGCTGTCTTGGCGGAGATTATGGGAAATCAGGGGAATTCTGTGGCGCATCCGCGACAAATTGTGGTGATTCCGGAACAGCGAGACTTGGATTTGATCATGTGCGAATTGGATCTCAATGAGTTTGATGGGATTAGGGAGATTGCGTCGCAGGATCTGTGCAAGGAGGGAAGCACGCTGTGTCGCGAAATGAATCGCTCTTATCACGAGGAATTGAGAATTCTGCGTGATGTCTTCGAGCAGATGTCAATGTATGTGGACTTGGAGCCGTTCCTCATTGATGCTGAGATTGCCAGGAGGAGTCAGGATATCTGTTGGCAGTGTCAGAAGTTGCTGGCGGAGAATCGCAATGCCGAGGCTGGTCAGAAGGCGATGGAATTGTGGGACATTGGCGTGCCGTGCTGGAAATTCTGCTCCTCCTTGGCGTCTCACATTCAAACTGTTCAGCAATCTTCGTATGAAAGTCAGCGAATACTGAACTTCACCTTGGCAGAAATGCAGCAAAACTACACAATTTCTGACTTCAAACAGATGCAATCGTCCGTTCAGTGCAGCTTTGAGCGATCAATTCTGTACTACATTAGAAAGTCCTTGGATAGCAGTGAGGAAAATCTCCTGCTTGAGACTGTGGAAATTCAGCAGTTTGCCAACTTCCTCGAGGGTTGCAATGAGACCTTCAAGACTGGTCGTCAGAATCTCAGCGCAGTGATGGAAATTGTGAACAACATTTGGGAATGCAGTCACACGTTTGCGAAGGAAATGGTTCTGGGAATCATACAGAAGATAATCGATGATGACGCTTCTGTGCTGACGATGATTACGACAGTTTCTGCTCTGCAGCATGACAACATATCGCTGGAACAGATGATAAGTGATACGGAGAAGGAGTTGAGTTGTGAGAATCACAATTCAGGTCAGAATATTGAGAAGCACCTTCAGGAGAGCTTTGAGCAACTCGTTTGCCAATACAGGAGTGAAGAAGTCAGGACAACGGGTCAAATTCTACTCGTGCAGCTTTATGACGCCTTTCCCAGCATAGAAAATGCCTTTCAGGACATTCTGGATGGTGTGAAAGATTCTGTTGTGCTGAAGGAGTTGGAGAAAGTGGATGAAATTGCCCATGAAAAGCGTCAAATTGTGAGTATAAAAAGGATTGTTTGATGTAATTTTGTGGCTAAGTTTGCTTTTTCACAGAAGATCTTCACTGATCCGGAGACGAGAGAGATCCTTGTGAGATTGTGGTCTCTGAGGAAGCTTCAGGCAATCATTGAGCTCTTCACTTGCACGCTGCAGATTGCTTGCGCCTTCCGCAGCGCCAGTCCAGCGACTAATAACATGTGGGAACAGCTGTTCAGCTCTCATGATAAGTACATCAGCACATTTGTGTGCCAACTGCTGAAGCCCATCATTGACTACAGTCGTGGATTGATGATTGTGGGATTGCTGGAGAATTTCTCCAGCACTTGGCGACATGATTTGAGCAAGAGAAGTAGTTTGCGAGGAATTGTCGATGCCTTTGCGGACAAGGAGTGGAAGGAGAAGGCTGATTTGCGCAACAAAGACTATGAAGTGGAGAAATCGAGAGAAATGCAGACAAATCAGATGTTCTACAATTTGCAATGCAAGTATCGGATGCCATTCTACACTGAGCAGATCAGAGTGAATGGCGCCAAGGCCAGGACGCTGGAGATCATCGGCATGGCGTACGCGTGGCGTCAGAATGAGCATGAGTGCAGCACTGTTCACTCGCGCAAGGCTTTTCTGCAGAAACTGAAGTCCTCCGTGGATGCGATAAATGCCTGGGAGATTAGCATTCAGAAGATGCATCAGGAATTGATGGTGATTCATGAGAAGATGAAGAAAGTCATCGCCAACATGACAGGCACTTCCGGACACTCGGATTCTCTCTATCCAGGCATGAGAATGATGCGCAAGACTGTTGTGGAGAAGTTTCAGCGACTGTCGAAGATCGCCAGTGCGAACTACAAGGAGATTCTGGCCTATGAGGGTGGAATTGCGAAGCAGCGCGAGGGTGAAAAGGGATTTCTGGCGTTGGTGCAATTGTTGGATGAGAGACAAGATGGATTGCAGAAGAAAGTGGAGAAACTGGACAAGAATGAGAAGGCCTTCCTTGAGCTATTGCCAGTGGACAGGGAGATCAGTGAGGAGTGGCTGGAGGGGGTGAAGAAGCAGTGCGAGAGTGTCTTGATCGAGACGAGGCACAAGTTGTTCTTCTTGGAGAAGGATTTGGCAGCTAGATGGCAACTTGTTGGTCAACACGCTGACAAACTCGAATCCGTCAATGCAGACTTTGTGAGAGTGTCAACGGAAGTGCGAGGATTGCTGAAGAGCAGTCTGAAGATGGAGGGAAAGCATCAGAATGCCACGAAGGAGTATTTGACGAAGAACAAACACTTCACAACCACTTTTGACGCTTTGACAGAGAATCTCCGGCGACTGGAGAATCCACGTGAGATTCTGCAGCAGATTGAGAGTCTTCTGCAGAGCATTGATGGGATCTTCGATGGGCCGTCGGAGCTGAAGAAGTACCATCACGAGGCGATGGCGGAGAAGAGTGAGGTGAGAGTCAAGGAAGCGCATCAGAATCTGCAGAAGAGGAATGCTTATGCGGTGTCCGTGTGGCGACGCATTCGCATGAAGCTGGAGGGCAGAGATCCGGATCCCGCCAGGCGCAGCACGGTGCCGGAGCAGGTGGAGTGGATGATCAGGGAGGCGATGGATGCGGACAATCTTGCGGTGCTCTACGAAGGATGGACGCCATGGGTGTGAATGAGCGCCTGAGATGTTGGCGAAAAGGCACACAAACCTTTCTGGTGAGGAAGAAAATGTCTCCTCAGTGATATTTCCTTGCTCATCTTGCTGTTTGTCTTTCTCGCAGGGAAATCTCAAAATGTCCATCATCGCGAGCAAACCTGTCCGTGGGCGAGCCAGCGGATAAATCGTGAGCTCCAGCGACAGGGAATTTTCATGCAAACTTGCTCATTATCAAGCTTTCACCGTATTTCTATACAGCTGCCAAAACTCTGTGCAGGTCTGATGGGGTTGGTGATTTGCATGTTTAGATTCTGCGTTGCTGTGCGCCGTCAGCCAAAAGCTTAAGGAGACATTCAGAGAGCGTGCGAAAAATACAAATTTACTTCTTTTTCACTTTCAGGAGGACACAAAAAGCCTCCAGAATTCTTTCCAAGTCTAAATTCAAAGTTTTTATTGGTTTTTTTTGTTGAATGGATTCAAAAAAAGGGAGACAAAATCATGTCAAGATTAATTTAAAAAGGCGACTTAATAAATTTCTGATTTCGCATCTCCTTAGCGCAAAAGTCGTGTGTTTAACTACGAGATCTGAGGCAATAGGAGGATCAGGCGGACTCAGTGTCTTCATCTCCATCGTCAACTTCGCGTTTCGTGCTCGACGATTCTTCGGTTTCCTGTCGCGCAATCAACTTCTTCTGCAATGGGAAGGAAGGAAGTTTTCGTGTATCTAACGCCGACAGTTTCTGCGTGGGGAAACTCACCTTCCTGGCCACTCGCTTGGCGTGTCTGTCTCTGGCGATCTTGAACTGATGCACGACGTCGTGATAGTTGGTGAGCTTCTGGGCGTACTGGAAGATCTTGAAGGAGAAGATGCTGCGACGATCAGTGGATCTGGACAGAACGTACTTCGTCAGCACATCCTCCGTGATCAGCAGTCGCATCCAGTCCGTGGGGAAGGACATGATTGTGTCCCTCACTTGGCGCACCAGCGTCGGATCATTCTCAAACTCCTCGTCCATCTTCTCGAAGCGCTTCGTCGACGTGACTGGGAAGGCGTGCAGATCGCCCTTCGCGCTCTGCGTCGACATTGTCATCTTGTTGTACTTGCACGCCGTGTCGACAATGTCATCGGGCAGGATCAGGCAGCTCTCCAGCTTCGTCGCCTGATCCATGACAAAGTTCAGCTTGGCCTTCAGTGTCTTCTCGATGCCCTTGATCACCTTCATCACCTCCTGCGAGAAGTCGATGTTGTCCTTCACCAGTGTCGTCTTGCTCGTGGGCAAGTCCTCGTGGCCGTACTCGCGCAGGATCTTCAGCAGCTTCCTGGTGCTGGACACTGACAAGTTGTCCTCGATCACGAGCTTCGCCAGGCGCTGCTCCAGCGTCTTGCCTCGCACCTGCAGCTTCCCATCCTTCATGCCCGTGTACAGAGTCTCGTCCTCCTCGCTCTCCGCGTCGGAGTCGACATAGCCTTTGGGCAGCTTCAGGGAATCGTCTTCCGGCAGAACTTCGAGCGCCTCCGCCTTCAGAATCTTCCTCCTCTCGCTCTCCTTCAGCGGCGACGAGTGCGACCTTTTGCTCATGTTGGAACTGCAGAGAGAAGTTTAGGCTCGACTTAAAGCTTTGGAAATCTTCAAGAACTCTCAGATTTCAGTAAATAAGAAACTTCTTAAGAAGTTTGCAGACAAAACATGAGGGTAAACAGGAAACGCACTCATTACGAGAGAGCAACGCAATATTCAACAATCCTGTTCGATAGGAGTATTTACCTGATTCCACAGAACTCTTTCAACTATAATTACACAGATTTGCAAGGATATTTCTGCGGTTTTTAGCCAAATAAAGCGTCAGGAACTCTTCTGATGCGCGCTTGTAAACAAATTTCCAGCTGTGATTTTGACAGCGCGCGCGCCCTGCGCCACCTGCCGGAATATCAGAGAACAAATATTCACAACAAAAATATTCACAGAGCATGCAAGACGCGATCAGCTAACACAAATCTGCGAATTAAAGGCCATAAGGTAAGGATTTTGAACACTTTTCGTGCACTATTCTCATCATCTGTCCTTCCTCCTTCTCTCCAGATGGGAAAGTTCAATGAGGAACAGGTGAATATTCTGGTGTCGTTCATGACAGAGCATCCGGAGCTGCTGCAGAGGCGAGAGTTCTGTCGCATCGATAACAAGGAACGTATCGCCTTGTGGAAGGATCTGGCGGAGAGGCTGAATGGCCATGGGCCACCTCACAAGTCTGTGCTTCAGTGGAGAGGCGCGTGGGCGAAGAAGAAGTTCGAAGTGTCGCGCATGAAGAAGAGCCACAAATCGTACTTTGCCGACTATTATGCTGATCTGTACAATCTGATTACCAAGGCGAATGAGATTTACGGATCCCGCTCAGGAGGCTCTTCGGATGACGGAGAGGCGCTGGATGATGATAGTCAATCTGAGTCGCATTCGCTGCAGAAGAAACAGAGCAGCAGAAAACGCAAACGACGACGCTCGAGTCCAAAGCAAAAGAAACCAGGAAACCCAGAAACGGAAGAGGTTCTGAAGGAAGAGGAAATCGAACTTGAATATCCTGTGTGAGTATTCAGATTCCAAGCCCCATTTGTGTCACGGATTTCAAGGAATTTCTGCTTTTTTCCAGGGATATTCAATGGCTGGAGGAGCCGAAACAGTCAAGTGTCGTCAATGAAACTCTTGAAACGCAAGCAAACCACAAAAGAAGCTCTCGAAAGCTCTCCGCTTCGAGTCTCTCCTCCTCTTCAGACGATCACCACTGTGTCCAGGTGAAGCAGAGGAAATCCTGCGTATCCTGTTCGAATCAGCCGGAGCACAGCGTTGATCTCTTCTTCAAGAGTCTGTCGATGGAAGTGAAGAATGCGAATCTGACGCCTGAGAATCTCTTCACTCTGGAATGGAACGTCCTGAAGACGGTGTCGGAGAAGATCAAGGAGTTCACTGGAGGAGCCACAAGTGAAGTTCAACCGTCAGCAAAAGAACCCTGAATAAAAAGCGTTCAATTTGTCTTTATTTACAATTTATTGAGTATCAAATAATATATTTTACGTTCATCTTGTTGTTCTTGTCGTGAAAAACTGCCATCAGGTTGCATGTGTAGGATAATCTCCACTCTGGTTGATAGCCTGAGGAAATCCATTCAAACGAGCACGATTTATTATTTTCCGGATCGAATTCCTCAACATTCTGCAAGAGGATTAAAAGGGCTTCATTAATAAAAGTGAATTTATTCCCAAAATTGCACTAATCAACCGAATCAACCTTACAAAGCCTGAATTGTATCGATTTATGCACAGAATCTTCTCTCCTAGAAGAGTAGCTCCAATGCGTCCTGCACAGTGATTGAGCGACGCCACGATTTTCCACGCATTCGTCTTGGGATCATATCTTTCTACACACCGAAAAACCAAGGATTCGTCCTTTCCACCGAGAGCATAAATGTGGTTTTTGGTCGCTATCACAGCCATATCAGCTCGACGTTTCACCATGGGAGCCAAGAAGCTCCACTTCCTTGTCCACGGATCGTAGCGCTCAACAGAATTGTGGTAATTGTCGCCATTTCGTCCTCCGATCACCACCAAATCTCCTTGGAACACTACAGCTCCAGCTTCGTACCGTCGAGTACTCATCGGAGGTTCCTCTGTCCAGATTCCTTTGCCAAAGCGCTCCACACTGTTCATGTTCCTGCCGCCAATCGCATAGACAAACCCATTCAGCTCCGCGGAGCAAAATTCAGCGCGATCCGATCGCATTGGCGGAAGCCTGAAAGGAAAGGTTTTGAGCAAAACTTGTCCAATTTTCTACACTGTTTTTCTCTGCCAATAATTTACATTCTGAGATCCTTTGTTGCGAGATTCAAACAGTTCACGTTATTCCGATGTTGGGTTCCACAAGATCCACCCATGAACATTATTCCGTTGCCATTGAAAGCTATGCCACAGTTGAAGTGATTTTCATTGTTTTCCGCCACAAATGTCCACTTCTTGGTTCTGAAGCAATACGCGTCGACGACATAACGCTTTTCTCCTCCAGCGCAATCGTAGCCAACTGTGATCAACCTTCCCGCATTCCATCGACGAGGCTTCTGGCTGAGCCTCATTGCAGAACGATTCGGCCAGCGATGCCATTCCAAAGCTTGACTCACTAAATCCTTGCAATTCACACTCTCGCACAGCGGCTTCACTTTACTGATGATAAACTGCCAAGACGAAGAAAAATGGCGTCATTGAAGAACTGAGACGCACAAGAGATTCATTTCCTACCTCTGGATTGAGCCGATGAAGTCGAATGAGCCCCAAAAGAGTGGGAATGAACTTCTTCCGGTGCTTGAATTCGCCTTTAAGCCACACAAGCAATGCGTTGAAGACGTCTTCTTCTGATGACACATTGAGATCATCACAGGCCAGTAATTTGGCCAGCTGTTCAGCAGAAATCTCCACAAACTCCTGATTCTCGCACACTTTAAGGAAGTGCTGGCTAATGTAATAGCTTGATGTGATCGCAAGACCGTCACAATTGTGCAGCTCAGCAATTTCGGCGATTCCCAGGCAGTTTGAGTGATTAAGATGGCGTGTCAGGAAAGTGTCGCAATATCTCACGAGATCGTCCAGTTGGAAGCAATCTGCCGCGCTCAAGAGCGTCTTAACGGAATCCACAGAACTCTCACTCAGCTGTACTTTTCCCGTGTAGCAAAACTGCACCAGAAACTGAAGATCGGCTCCTGAAATCTCGCCAAGAGTCACTTCTTCTTCACCAGCTTCCTGGAAATTGCCCAGGAGCATTGCTGCGAAGACTTCACTGGCCGCTGACAGGACGCCCCGATGAGCTGGGATTCTATAAAGTGGTCAGGATGAGATTCTCAAGAAACCAAGACAGTCGAAAACTGAGATCTCACCTCTGCTCATCCAATCCTGCGATCAGCACCACATCGTATGGCGTCTTGTTCTCCTGATAATTCTGCATATTCTTTCATATGCGCCAATCTTGGCCTTGGGAATATCCTTGATCTCTTCTGCGTCTCTTAAAGCAAAGCTTATCAGAATATAAACTTATGAGCTTCCGATCTCACGATCCCAGTCATGTTCTTCATGAAGGTTCACACAGTAATTAGATCTTAATTACTGAGCAAACCACGTGTCCTTACGCATCCCCGGCAATACAGCTGAAGTTGGCAGCAATTCTGCTGGGATTCCCCAAAATCCCAACTGAAATTCGATTTCAAAACCTCGAAATAACGGCTAACGCTTGAAGGCATTTTGCTCTTCTTTGAACGCATCTTTGCCTTATTAATTTCCTCGATGGGAGAAATTTTCCTCTTTTCCATTTCTGAGGATTTTGAAGTTCTATTTTGTAAATTTGCGAAGTCCTGGCAAATTATCATGCCAGTAAATTTCGAACGCAAAACAGCTGTTTTTGACAGCGCATTCTTCCAGCGACCCTATCGGGAAGTCGTAAAACTACAAAAGAAGCTTTTTAGCGAAGTGTGATTTGGTCAGAAAATCGGCCAGAAGTTAGTTAATATTGAAGTTTATTAGTCAAATCTCCTCATCATTCTCTTTATTCTCCTCTCCAGATGGGGAAGTTCAACGAGGAGCAGTTGAGAACGCTGCTGGAGTTCATGACAATGAATCCGGTGATGCTGCAGAAGCGCAGTCGTTCCAACAACAAACCCCGGATGGACTTGTGGAAGGATCTGGCGGAGAAGCTGAACAGCCACGGTCCGCCGTACAAGTCTGAGATCGACTGGAGGCGCTCGTGGGCGAAGAAGAAGTTCGAGATGGCGCGCGTGAAGAAGCGTCGAGTGTCCGTTTATGCTGACTTGGACAATCTCTTGGCCAGAGCATCGGAGCTGAATGAGTCCCGGTCGGGCTGTTCGCACGAGGAGGACGACGAGTCGGACAGAGATGTGAAGCGAACTGAGGCGGATCCGCTGCTGATCAGGAAGAAGGACAGAAGAGTTGACAATCATCAGTCCGGGAGTGGACAAATGTCGAGGAGAATGAAAACGGAGCTGATGGGGAAGAAGGACGAGACATTGGATGGTAATCCCAAGTGAGTTTGCAAGCTTTGAAGTCGACGGAATGTTTGCTAATTTGAAAAATGCAGTATTTCCAGTGATATTCAATGGTTGGACGAGTCAAGCTTCACTCCAGAAGCCACAAGTCACAAGAGACGCCCTCGGAAGCCTTCCTGCTCCAGTCTCTCCTCCTCGTCGGATGGTGGGCGGAATGGGGGACAGAGGAAGAGATCGCGCGAATCGTCGCGAAAGTCTGAGGACAGCGTTGAGCTGTTCTTCAAGAGTCTGGCGCTGGAAGTGAACAAGGCGAATCTCCCGTCAGAGCATTTGTTCAATCTGGAGTGGAGCGTGCTGAAGCTGGTGTCGGAGAAGATCAAGGAGTTCACGGAAGGAGTCGCACTGGTGCAGCCGACGTCGGGAAAACCCCCGCTGAAGTGATTGGCGCGCGATGATCCAGCAGGTTTTCGACTCTTTTTCACGCAACACAGTCGCGGCCGGCGCAGCCTGAGGCGGAAAAACTGGTTTATCGCGAGATGAGCGCGCGATTTGTGACCAGCGGAGCTGTCGTGAGAATTTCGGACCCTTGATCTGTGCTGATCTCTTGCGATGCGCGATGAGAAAAAGTGTCGGAAATAGGAAATTGATGCGAGATATCGCGGCGCGAAGGAGACAGAGAAGCGCAGCATTGGGGAGAGAACAAGATAAAGCTGGAAAAAGAAGCATCGAGGGAAATTGTATTATTGATGGGGAATTTTGCAAAAGAATAAACAGTCGCGGAGAGACAAGAAAATCAGTCGAGAGAATCTGCATAACTGGAAGATTAATGTGCTGAGGAAGCGAGAAGCGATCGCTTTTTGTCTCTCTCTCTCATCAACATCTTCTTCTCTGCTCCCAGATGTTCTTCTTCGCGTCACGTTTTTTCTTCTCGGCTTTTTCAGTTCTCGCGAAGTCTCAGCGGCCGCCAGTAGTTTTATAAAGACGCCCGCGTCAGGAGATTCGTCTTATTCGCAGTCACTCAGCCGTGCTTGAGCGTCAACAGGTGCTAATCAGAGTCATCAGCTTGTCTTTCTCGAGGTATTTGAAATTCCATGGAAATTTGAGATCTCAGTGAAATTTTCGCGCACTCTTTTTGCCCTCCGCAATCGCAATTTGCATAATTCTCAAGTGGAAAAAGTTCAAGGCTTGCGCCAGTTGATGAAAAACACACTTTCGCGGTCACACATTTGCTGCAGTGACGAACGGAAAAGTGTCTGTTTGCGCCAAGAGCAAGATTCACTCTCATCCGCGCAAGCATTCAGTGTCTTCTCAACAAAGTGCGATTGCGTGTTGAAGTGAAGTGGCTTTCATCAAAACTGTTGATATCGTTTCAGAAGATCTCTTTGCGATAAAATATGAAGTGCTTCGCGGGCTTTTTCACACTCTTCATCGCTCTGCAGAGCGCTTTTGGTGAGTTTTTCTCAAGACACTCTCGAAAAGATCATGAGAATCTGATGTGATTTTTGTGTGTTTTGTGAATAAAAGAAGTGATTGGCAACTTTATCGGCGGGTGAATCGAAAATTGTGATTTTTTGGCACAAATATCGCTGCAAAATTTGCCGAATTTACATCAAAAACTCTCAAAATACCTTCTAAAAATCACTTTCTGAATTTTTTCAATTAATTTTATTAGTATTTTTTAAAATGTTGGACAGAAATATGGCAAAATTAATAGAAAAACTTTAAATATTACTTAGAAGAGTTCTAAAAATCAACTTTTTATACTTAATTTGATTTTTTTCTCATGTGAAAGATTCAGTCAAAGTCTCAGAACATTTAAGGGAAACTATGAAAATTTATAATTATTTTTCAAAGAGGCTTTTTACACGTTTGACTACAATTTGAGACAATTTTCTTAGACTAAATGTACAGCGTAATGGATTAATAGTCGACTTTTCATAGTTTACATCATAAAAATGAAATTATTTCCATTACAAATTAAAAGCTTATCAAAAATACATAAAACGTAAAGTATGAAGAATTGACTTTTCATAGTATTCGATCCATCGATATCAATCCAAAGATGTTTCTTGGCAAATGTAAAGCTTGCTTCTTATGTTATTTAATCGCAATTGCAGCTTATTTTGCACAATTCAGCAATTAATTTCATCGGCTGGAATACTTTATTCAGCGTTTTTAGCTTGTTTTCCGAACATTGCGAACACTCAAAGTAATTTTCAATAACAATTTAACATCTTAAGTATTTAAATATTCACTCTAAAGACTTTAAATAATTTTTTGTATTATCAATACAAAATTCTGTACGAAAAACCGCAAATAAAGATGCTATATTTAATCGACAACCTCAATATTTATTGAAATTGAAGAGACGGAATAGAATTCATAAAGAGACTTTTTTTCTAGACACTCAATTAGACTCAGTGTGAGCGAGTTTTTGTTAATATTATAGTTATGACTCAATATCTGCGCTTTTTCTAATCTTGTGATTACTTTTCTCGCTTTTCTCAAACACAACTTGCCGTCAATCAATTGTTAAAACATTCTCTGCAGGATATTCAGCGACTTCGGGAGCCGCGGCAGGAGCTTCGGCTGGCGCGGGATCTTTCTCATCAACCGGAGGCTCTAATTCCGCGGGAGTTTTCTCCACGGGATCCGGAAGCGTTCCTTCGAATAGCTTCAGCAACACGCCTAATGCTGGTCAATACGGCTCGCAATATCCTTATGTAGACAACAACCTGGGCTCTTCTTACGGAGGCTCCGCAGGCGGCTCAACTTTCGGAGGCTCCACAGACGGTTCTTCTTACGGAGGCGCGGCAGCCGGCGCGGCTTCTGGCGGCGCCTATGCTGGCACCGGAGCGGCTCCTTTCATTCCTCCTGTTCAGCCGCCAACAGGCCAATTTCCCGGGCAATTTCCGTCCCCGCCGTCGCAGTACGACTACCAGAATCTCTTCCTGAACTTCTGGAAGAGCCTCAGTGATAACTACGCCAAGTAAGATGCTCTGCAAAGAGTCCTTCTTAGTCTGTAAGCTCTAAAATCACGTCGCGGTGGAGGATTTTTGACACAGTTTCTTGTGCTTCTCAGTGCGGCAACAATGACTTTTGCCACTCCAGGCGCTAATGCTTTCGCCGCAGCCTCTTCAGGACCACACAATGAGTAACAATCATCTTCTCTTCTCGCACTCTTTTGCCTCTCTTGCATGAAAATTCACGGCGACTTCGCCTTGCACAACTTATAAATGTATTCATTTGAGATGATAATCAAGCGTGTGTAATTTTCCCTCTGACTCACAATCTTATCCATCACAAACACAGTATTTAACTTCCGATTATCATAAATTGTCATCACATTGATTTGTATATTTGAGTGTTTTTTTCTTCTTGCTTCTTGCGACAATCTGCTTCCTCAAATCTCTCGCAGCATTTATTTCGCCATGATTACACGAGCGGAGAATAGCCATGAATTTTGATAGAGTTTGGCGAGGAGTGATAAAAATAGAGTGTTTTGGTGTCTCTTTCAGATTGATCAATGAGCAATTGGCTCATCAGGCGGCTCTCTTCAACCAGATTAACGCCGCTGGAAGCCGCTTTGGGGCTCAGCCGGGCGTTGGAGCGTCAGGCGGTGGTGGCGGCGGATATTACGCACCCAGTTTCGCCAGCTCGAGCGCCTCTCTTGGACCACAAGGTGGCTATCAAACGGCCAACATCATTCCCGCCAATCCGGTGAGTCTTCATCGTCTTCATCCACAATTTATGCGCCAATTTCCCACCTCATCGTGCTGACTCTTGCGCGTGTGTGTTTCTGCAGAACTCTCCGAACGTGGACACGCGCTATGGCGGCGAGAACCCCGTTGTGACGACGTCAGTTGGCCAGCCAGGCTTCTACGGCGTCTCCAGCTCGAGCTTCTCCACGTCCTCTGACATCAATGGCCAGAAGAGTTCACACAGAGAAGCCCAAACGACCATCAACGACAACGGTCAAGTCACGACGTACACCGTGCGATCGTAGATTCCTTGGAATTCCTCTGCGAGAAAAAAATCCCCCTCAACATCCTGTCCAAGAACAAAGTGGAAGAAATACACGTATGAAAGAAAACCGTGATTTACAGCGCAATTCCTGGGAATTTTGTTATGAAATGCCATCAATCAGAGAACATTTTTGCTCACAATTGATTGGCGCAGTGAGAAAAAGTCCGATGATGAGAAGTGATTTTCTCACGTTTGCGACGACTTCTTTCCTCGTCTCGCTATCACATGTGATAACCCCAGAGGAGAGTAGAAAGGCGATTATGCAATTGTAGAAATGATAAAGTGCAAATAATGGAGGATTTTGATTTTGTGCAATTTGGCGGTGCTTTTTGGCGGGTGTTTCGTGAAACATGAGTGTGTGAAACATGTTTTGAAACCCGCCAAATTGTAGGCAAAAGTCATAGATTTGAACTCATTAACGAGCAAGGATTTAAGTTTTCTCATTAAATTCTTGATTTTCTTGACAGACAAATCCTCCCAAATCCCCTCCTTAAACTCACAATTGCTGTAATGAATTTTACTGCGGAGAGAAACTAAAATAGCCTTATCGTTGCCTGGCGAAAATCACTCTAAAACATGATGTAGTTATCAACTAAAATACAAGTTAACTTTGATACTTTTTCACGGGTCAAAGCTTCAAGTTTAACATTATTCGCTACTATTTCAACACGTTCAACGTCATGTGTTCTAATGTTAGGGATGCAAAGGTTCTTGAGCATCGCAATTGTTGCGTGAGTGGAAAAGAAAAACATGTTAGTATTTTTTCGAGAGATTTCCCACTTTTTGCCCACAAAGTGATTCGCGCTCGTGGCAAGAGATATTCCTCTTGGGGCTGATCGATGGAGTTGCCCATTATTCCCTCAGTATATCAACCAGTCTGTCCATGTACGAAATAGCTTATTTTTATTGATAAATGGGTCAAGGATCATCATTCCACCAGTCAATTTTATCGGGTCCACTTCTCTGTGCCAAGCACGATCGCGAGACAAGTATATTGAAAATTTTGCTATAAATTACTCTACACTTCAGTCAATTGCAGGACTTCAAAGTGCTCGGTTGGATTTTCAGCAAGTTCAGTTTTAAACAGTGAAGAGAAGAGAAGAAGTGCAAAATGAGAGTGTTGGTTTTCCTCCTCGTTCTCTGTGTCTTTCACGGTAAAGGCGGTGGAATTGTGGATTTTCCAGCATGATTTTCCAGGGAGTTTCTAATGTGTTTTCTTCATTCTTGAATGTATATATATAGAGATTTGTGCCAGACCGGAAATTCAGTGGACGGGCGGGCATTTGGATGATAAGTATGGCCCGTAAGCATAAATCATGAGTTTATGGCTTACTTTTCTTTTCCAAATTCAAACACTTCGTCACAATTGGCTTGTCGAGTTGTGAAGTAGTTGGTGGATTGCACCAGAATCCTTGTCTAACTTCCTGCCATTCCTCCGCAGTCACTTCGATCAGCACCACGAGAGCCTTTCCGCCGCCCGCAAAGGCGCCGTGGATCGCTTCTCTCAGATGGGCGTCACGGGATCCTACACGCAGGACATCGGCAGCGGCTCCTCCTTCGCCAGACAATCCAGCTACGGTGGCTCCTCGTCGTCCTCATCCTTCGGCAGGTTAGTTGAAGACTCCGCCAGCATATTTCATAATGATTGTGAAAGCTCTCTGGCGATAATCGCGCGCGCGCTTCCCGTTTTTTCACATCTCTCTCTCGAGAGAGACGAATGAAGATGATAAAAGGGGAGACAGAAGATCTTCGGCAGAGACAGAAAAAAGCCCTGAGCGATAGCTTTTGGGAAGTGAATAGTGTAAAAGCACTTTTTGTGCCCCACAAGAGAGAGATAGTGTGATTTTTTTGCAGACTCTGCTCGCGCTGTGATAATTATGAAATTCTCTAATGAAGTAATTTCATTGAGTAGAGAGAATCTCGGGCAGAGTTAATGACCCGAATTTTTGTGAGATCCGCTTTTGGGAATGAATTGTCTTTTCCTCTCCTTCTGCAGCAACAGCGGATTCTCCTCCACTGGCGATGCTGAACTCGTGGGCGGATACACTGGTGTGGGCGTCGTGAGCTATCCATCTCTCACGTCCGGAGGCTCAAGCTCCAAATTCTCCAGCAGTTCCATGCAGGAAAGTCGCTCAGCCGCTGCTCCTGTTCACGTCTACACACCCTCATCGAGCTCCTCAAGCTCCAGCTTCTCCAGTTCCAGCCAGAGCGAGAGTGTCCAGCAAGCGCAGCCCGTTGTTGTGCCAGTGTCCGGAGGCGCTGAACGCTACTCAAGTCACTCTGAGAGGATTTCCGAGGTGAAAGCCGTGCCACAGCCCGTCATTCTGCCCGTCTCTGGCGGCTCCGAGCGCTTCTCCAGTCACTCAGAGAGGATTTCCGAGGTGAAAGCCGCGCCCCAACCTGTGATCTTGCCCGTCTCTGGTGGCTCTGAGAGATTCTCAAGCCATTCTGAGAGGATTTCCGAGGTGAAAGCCGTGCCGCAGCCAGTCATCCTGCCAGTTTCTGGCGGCTCTGAGAGGTATTCCAGCAGATCCGAGAGGATTTCTGAGGTGAGTGCAGTTCCACAGCCAGTGATTCTGCCCATTTCTGGCGGCTCTGAGCGCTTCTCGAGCAGATCCGAGCGCATCCAAGAGGTAAAGTCAGTGCCACAGCCTATTATCCTACCGAGTAGTACTGGCTCTGAGCGCTTCTCCAGTCACTCTGAGAGGATTCAAGAGGTAAAGTCTGTGCCACAGCCTATTATTCTGCCGTCTAGTACAGGATCCGAGAGGTTCTCCAGCCACTCTGAGCGCATCTCGCAATCTCAGGTACGCAAAATCACCACCAAAATCCCCACAGAATCCTCCTGAGGCCCGAGTGAACCTGATGTTCTTCTTCCAGGCTCAACCCGTGGTCTATCCTGTCTACCCATCCGGAGGCTCTGAGCGCTTCTCCAGCCACCAAGAGAGATACTCCCAGAGTCAGGCTGCTCCTGTGGTGCCCATCGTCTATCCCAGCGGCGGCGCATCTTCTCGCTTCTCCAGCCACTCTGAGCGCCACTCCTCATCCAACCTTGCCGCTCCTGCTCCCGTCATCCTGCCCTCTTCCAGCTCCCGCTACTCTGCCCACTCCGAGTCGCAGAGCCAGGGATCCAGCCTGCCCACCTACTATCCCGTCTACACGCCCAGCGGCGGCTCCTCGTCCAAGTTCTCTCGCCAGGAGAGCTTCCAGCGCTCCGGCGGCGGCTACGTGCCCGTTTCCGTCGTTCCTGAGGCCTCCTCGAAGTTCGTGTCCGAGCAGAGCTCCTCCTCGTCCTCCGCCAACTCCGGCGGCGGCGCCTATGTGTATCCCACGTATCCCTACTACGCCCTGGACGGCAGCCGCGTGAGCTCTCGCTTCGGAGGCTCCTCAATCTTCGACAGCCACTCCAACCTGGGACACTACATGACCGAATCCGAGCGTCTGGCTCGCCTTCAGGCGTCCTCCGTCGGCACTGGAGCTTCCCTCTCGGGCAGCTCGACATTCGAGGGAGAGGCGTACAACGACAATCTCCTGGGCGCTTCCTCGGCCGGTCTGGGCGGATCCACGCGCTCCAAGTCGTGGGAGAGCAGCTCCAAGTGGCAGTCAGGCACTCAGGTAAATTTCGCCATCCTCCTGCCAGTCGTCTTCCTCACCATCCTCCTCGGCTTCGTCATCCTCCTGCGCAGGAGAATGGCGAAGACCGCGGAATACCACAAACCCTCCTATCTCTGCTATCATCCCGCGTACTGACAATAAAAGCCAAATGAGACTCACGAGGGTCTTTCCGTTGACAGTATGACGCCTCCGGAAGGCCCAAGACTTACGGTCTCCTCTCCACGGCTGAATCCGAGCAGCACAACGTCGATGGTAAGTCCACGGGCTTCAAGGCGGCCACAACCACCGTGGAGGATGACGGCAAGGTCAGCACCTACAGCATCCACACGCCGTGAAGTGTTGGGATGGAGAGGAAATGATGAATTCCCTTAATAAATTGCTGTCTTTTTTTACTGGAGGATTTTATTTTAGCACAAATACAAATCTGAGATCAGACAAACTAGTTGGCTTTGAATCCCCTGCCGAGCTTATCGTCCACAGAATCCTCTTTGGGGACGAAGTAGATGTTCCCGAACGGTGGCTGCTCTTCAGCACTTCTGCTGCCGAAACTCACGTCACTGTCGTAAGAATCGCCACAGCGACAGGGCTTGAAGAGTGGCTTCACGGCGACCTTCTCATTCTGCCCGATCATGTAGGGGACAAAAGGAGGCTTCAACTTCCCGTAGAGCTGACGATTGCGCGGCGGTTGAAGCGGCAGGAAGCTCCTCTCCGTTGTCCAGAAGCCCTCGTAATTGTTCGGCAGGATCAGCGGCTTCCAATCTCTGCTGTCGCCTCTGCTGTGGAATTTAGGCTCTGGCATCGCCTCTGAGTCTCTGCCCTTGAACACCGGCACATTTTCATCCTCCGCCGTGCCGCTGGACTCATTCTCCGTGCTCTTCGTGCCATTCGCCGACTCATTGATCTTCCTGGCTGGAATCTCGAAGGTGATATCCGTCCTGATGCCAATCGTCTTCTCACTCTTGCCGGGACTCACACTGATCTCCTCAGACGTCTGATCACTGGTTCTCTTGGACTTTGTTGTGTCCACAATCACGTGAACTCCGTAGAATTTTCTCTCGCCAGACTCTTCCACAGATTCCGACGCGAAGTCCAGCTTCGGCGAAACACTGCCCAGAATCACTGCAAATTGCTCTCAATATTACTCGTTTGCATGATTTAATTACAACTTGAAAAAAAAACCAACTCACCGGATTCAATGCAGAGTGATAAGATCACAAACAACACGAGCCTCATTGTTGCGCACTTCCGATCTCACTGGTGTTCTGAAAGACACTGAGAAACTGCGGAGAGCATCAGCGCTGACACATTCTTCTCAGATTCGCATCGATCTTGAGATTGTGATTCCTTTGAATCCAACTAATTGGCCACGCGCAAGGCGAAAAGTGATACACAGGAAAACGTACACCGCGCAAGTCTCTATTAAGTGCGATTTATTTTCAGTATTGATACAATTATTTGAAAATTGCAAATAAGACATAAAAAAAACTTGATATGATCCTGTAATCTAGACTAGATTTAACCCTAAGAATCGCTTTTTAAAACCAGAGGATTGCAAGACGTCCAAACGGCTTTACACTAAGTTTAAATTAATTATTACAATTATTTTTTAATTTTATTGTCAATAGGAAGAAACTCATCAGGAATTCTTCGAGACAGAGGAAAACGCAGAAAATAAGAGAGAAAATGAAGAGAAACTCCTTGAACATTTTCCATATGAAAATGATCTAGCTCATTTTCTGGAAAATATCAGCCACTATGTGAAAGGAAAATTTTCCAAAATATATCATAAATAGCCGTTGAAATCGATTTCTTGCAATTCCCTGTTGAAAATCCATTCACATTGCGAACAACTTAACATTAGAGACAATAAATCATCAAAAAATATCCTTCTTCGGCGGGTAAATGATAACATTTTCTGCACATTCTTCTTATAAATCTCAATACAATGCAATAATGGCACTGTTTGCATTCTTTGCAAACAACAAACAATAAAAACTACATCTAATTTGTGCCTTTGACTAAAGCAAAACAAAGGTAGATGCATTAAAAATGTCATAAATTAGGAACATTAATAAACATTTTGTACTACAAAATTGATATTGCACGCAAATTAATCTCTAAATTTTCCTCATCCATAATCCCAAGTAAAAAAATACGTACGATAAGTTAATGTTCAACAAAGGAATGTACACCAACTCTCACTTTTTCACCCGCCTTGGGCGCTCTCGTGCGTTCTAACGAGTTTTCAAGATTTCATTGAGATCTTCGCGTTTCACAAAAATTTAATCATCCACTTTGCGTGTCTCTATTCATTTTTGTTCCTTCTCCCTTGGCGGAGATGAAAAACAGCATCAATTGGGAGAGATCTTCTCGTCAACCCGAAGAGAATCTCATCCACACAAGCACACACTGTGGAAAATCATCTCTGGCCAAGTGGGCAAAAAGTGAGAGTTATGGCGCAAAAAGCCACGCACGGCTTCATAAATCTCCTCTGCCATTTTGGGTACATCATCGATAATTATGCAATTAAGTGACACTCGTCAGTTGGATCACTTATTCCTTCCCCAGCAGCGCACGGCCAAGGCCAGCGCGCGCGCGCTCGATTGTCTGAGCGTGAGAAAATCACTTCTCCAGCGAACTGATTGTGGCGTCAATGAGGAGATTGAAGTCGATCTCATTGAGATTCGCCTTGGCCGTGAGAAGATCCAGAAACGTGTCCAGCGGCGCAATTGTCTCCTGATCCTCCGGATAGATTCCACCGTGACGGACATTCTGCTTCAGTTGTCCATGCGAGCCACGCGGAAACACAGGAACGCCGCAGAGGATATTTGTGGCATGATCGCGAGCTCTGATCTGCAAACTGGTGGTGTGAGTCCACTTGTTGAGCAATCGTCGAGCTCGTGAGCGTGGCAGCATCGAGAGGAGGTTCAGCTTTCGCCTCAGACCCTCTGAAGAGTCGCCCAAATCCGACAGGATTGCCTTCATCACGTCAATTTGCAGCTCAAACACGTGCCGCTGGACATATTGCAGAAACATGTCATAGGAGAGAGTCCTGTAGCCCAGATAGGCGAAGAAGGAGGAGAATCCTTGTGGCAGAGGATAAGCCAGTGACTGGGCGGACAAGCAGAATCTCTCCAGAGAAGAATACAGAGCATAAAGTCGAGAAGACGAGAGAGAATCTCTGCAAAACAACAAGAAGTGAGTCAAAGATCAGATCAAAATTCATCTAGGAAGCATTCTTACATCAGAGGAAAGCCTTTGAGGGTCTCCAGATGAGGATCCACGCCCGCGAAGCGACACATGAAGCCACAGAGAGTCTTGGACATCTCGTACTGAGCAGCAGCGTACATTGAAGCCACTGTGTGGACATAAGTTGGTGCCTGATCATAAGAGTTCTTCAGCCAGCGAAAACCCACATTCTGCTTCGCTGTGTACTTGGCCAGATGAACGCTCAGCTCTCTCAAGTTCTGCCCAAATCACGGGATGTGTGAGAAACAGGAGAAAATCCCTAACATTCTGAGCACTTACCACTGATATCACGTGTTCCTGCTTACTAGCTGTGCACTCCTCGAGCTCAACGAAGGGCAGATCGGCGGATTGGCTTCTGTGCGACAGCGAAAACACGTCCGGACCCCCAATTTTGGGCCCCGCCGGACTCATGGGAGTTGTGCAGCGCGAGAGAGTCTCAGGCTGATAGCAAGCCAGTGAGAACATCAGCTTCTCCACCACCTGTTCGGGTGTGAATCTCACGGGCTCCTTGTTGTCATTCAGGCGATCCCACAGGCAAGTCCAGATGTCCGTTCTGTAGGGCGACAGTCGCTGCTGCGACGACAGGAGCATCATGTTGGTATTGTAGAGTGTCTCGTGGGAAATGCCAACGGACAAGTCGTTGACTTTGGCCTGAATGGGCTTCAAGGGATTTGACATTGTCAGCGGAAGATATCGAATCAATCCTGCCGCTTCCGGAGGCAATCCCTTCTTCACTGACGCATACGTGCCGCCAATCAGGACCTCCTTCATCAGCGACACAATGTCCAGACTCATTGGATGCTCCATCAGGATGCTGATCAGCTCCGCCACCACGTCCATGTCCACGGAATGCACGCAGAAGTAGTGCAGGATGCTCAGGCGATTGTCCAGCGACGAGTCTCCCTTGAAGGTCTCAATCAGGTGAGCCTTGGAGACGTTCATGGACACGAGATTGAGTGTGGCCGAGTCGAATGTCAGTGATCCCCACTTCACGCACGGCACGAGATGCGTCACGGGCAGTTGGACAGGCGACGGGCAGACGATGTGACAGCAGGGCTCGTGGCTCAGACCAATGTCCAGGAGATGAGCGAAGAGATCCGCCTGGAAGACCAGCAAATGGTGATCTCCGTGCAGAGCAAAAGTCGGCTTCATCAGCTTGGCTTTCTCCCAACTTATCCCCGGAACCACGCAGTGGACAACGCATCCGTGGTGCAGGATTGTGACTGAGTAGGCGAAGTGGACAGACTCCGTCTTCCCGGACTCCTCTGGCGGCTTCACCGGCATGTAGAGATAGTAGTGGCAGACGAAGAGCATCCCAATCTCATTGGACACAATCACGAGGTTGAGCGAAGAGTCGTGAATGCGCAGAGGAATTGTGTCGTCCTCGTAGATGACCTTCGTGCCAGGCTCCGTCAGTGGCAGCTTCGGCAGATTCAGCGGGATGTTCAGGACAGTTTCCATCGGGAGATCATCGTGGAACTGAAAGGCGCTCAAAGTGGGACTGAGATCCTCCTTCTCGTCGTCCTTCTCCAGCGTATTCCGCGTCTGTGGCTTGTAGTGAATGTAGTAGAGTGACTGCACCTCCGGATCCCACTGACACCACGTGAACTTCCTCAGAATCGATTCACTGCCCATTTCTTTGGTGTCGCAGAACCACTTGTCCTGCTTGAAGTCAATCCTCAGCGACGCCGTGGAGTGTCCGTCGTCGTCCGCCGATGGGATCTTCCTGATGTTCGCCGTGAACAGGAGGACGCACTCTTCGTGGATCATGACTAGAAACTTATCTCTGTACGTCTTGTCGAAGTTGTCGCGTTTCTTCCACAGGAATTGCACCATCACTTGCTTGCTGCGCTCCATGGCGAGCAGCTTGAAGGGCTTTGCCTCCTGTGTGTGGTTAATCTCCACCAGATAGGGTGAGTACATGTCCTCCTGCTTCATCGAGTACGCCAGCAGAGTCCGGGAACTGTTCACCGAAGCCTGCACGACATTTCCAGGCTCTTGGATTGTGGTGAGAATGTCGAAGGATTTGCAGTTCGGATCGAAGATTCCAATGTGACTCTGTGGCTCATCATTGCGCCTGGATATCCAGTTCACCAGCAGCGATCCGTCTCTCTCCTGGCTCAGGATTTTCCACTCCACCGCAGGATCTGAATGTCAATGTTTACATTTTTTCAAGTTGAGAAAATCAGGCAATTTCAAGGACTCACCCTTGTTTCCTTGCTGCGCAAGCAACCCACAGAGATTTGCGGCCAGATTCTCAGAGTTCAGCATGTTTGGAGTGGCGGAATCTCTGATAAATCACTGGGAAAATTCCTAAACACCTTCGCGACTTCCTTTACGCAACTTGACAATTCGTACACTGTCAAGTAAACATGAAACATTCCAGCTTTCACGTGTGCTTTTCCCATGCTTCACGCGTGCGGCATGAAACACTGGAGAAACACGGACTTTCCTCTGTGAGGAAGAAAGCTTGCGGTCGTCTTGAGAATCGGTGGAAAATTTGTATGTCGCGGGGAAGAGCGCCCCCGGAAAGGGTCTTCCTGCTTCCACTCTGTCCCATGTCGTCACTGCTCTGCGCACACTTTGCCACTCCACGCGTTCGGCACATGAAAAATGGGGGGAAACGCTGCCTTCGGGTGGCCGTTTGGGGGCGGCCGACGAGACGCCACCTGGCGGAAAGGACATGCTGGCAGCGAGACACGACCTAGAAATTCCAGTGAGGAAGGTGCTTCAGATCCGTGCGTTCTCAACCATCAATTCGCGCTCCCGTGATGAAGAGTTCAAAGTGACCCCGCGGAGCGCCCAGTGAGTGAAAGTGCGTGCGTGCGTGAATTGCGAACGTGGGGGCTCTCATGAGTGCGCGCCCCTGACGAACTCGTGGTTTTTGGGGTTGAAAAAGGGAGGACGAAGCGTGAGGAAAAATCGACAAGGGGAGCTTTTCACCAGTGCCGCAGGGTGAAGTGCTTTTTCCGACACTCCCCCGGATCCCGAAAGTGACTCCACAGTGATGGGGAGAGCGAGTTGGGGGCGACTTGCGGCCAGAAGCTCCAATTTGAATGTAATTGCAAGCTGTGTGGGGCCCCAATTCCACGGGAATCCTGTTCTCGCGATATTTTCCTGGGGACACTTTCTTGCCTCTGCGATGCCCCGGGAAATCCTCCCATCAGCACGGACTTTTACTGCTTTCGCAAGCACTTTCCTGGCTTGCGGAGGATGAAGAACGTGCGAGAGAGAGAGCCATGGCGACAGTGGGCGAACGGGTGTTGAATTGTACATAAAATGTATACCCATAGCGCCCTATATATGCCACACATCTCTATGCCACACGATATGGGGGTGTTAAACGAGGGAGTATCGACATTAAATGTCTCCCTCTCTCGTCGCCCAGCATCTCTCTCGCCAGGACATTTCTGTTTATCCAACTCTCCTCCGGCCGCCCACCCTCCCCCACCGCCCTCATGAGAAATGGTGACAATCAGAGCTCAGACACGGGGAGAAGGGATTTTCCGTCCCGCAAAAAATAACACGCCATGTTGTGAAAATTAAAATGTTGTCCCAAGGAGACACACACACACATCCTCGGCGAGAGGACACGCTAGAAATTCATCCCTTTGACCGCTTCATCAATAAACTTTGAGGAGCAGAAGGGACATTTTCACAGCTCCGAAGGCGAATCAAGGGGGAGATAATATGGCTAAACAGTGTACTCCACTTCTTGTCACTTCCACAATTTCTGTGCAGAATCACAGACACTTCCAGAACTTTGGCAGGGCGTAAAACATCTATTTTTCTTATTTTCTTCTTAATTTTGTGGAATTTTACAGATTTAAAAGTATCATAACCTCAAATTTAGATCGTAATTGTCATAAAAAACTAAATTTTTAGTTGTATTACTCTGGAGAAACTTACAAAAAAGCCGTATTAAAGAAATATTTGAAGTTTCCAGCGGATATTTTGATGTGATCTAATTTTAAATCGCTTTTTTAGATGCACTGTTGACCATAACCTAAAAATTATCTTGAAAGAAACTTATTCGGAACATTCGGAACTTTAAAAAAAAAATGGAAAATTTTATTCTTTTACAAATCGACATTGTTTTGAGAATCATTAAAACAGCTCTTAAAATAGATTATAGTCACTTAATGTTGCTTAAAGTATATTACATAACCCAGAAAAGCAATGAGATTTTTATTGAAAGAAATGGCGTAAAAATTCTCAAAGTACTGCAGTTCAATTTAATCTAATTTTTGTCTGTCTCAAGATGAGTCTTTAAGTTCCACAAAATGCTTGAACTTCCGATTGAATCGAAACTGCCACTTCAGATCATCTTATCTCCCCCTTGAGGTGAATTTGAGCCGAGAATATCGCATTCTTATTATCCCACTGAATGTCGAAAGCCAGCCATTCAGACTGCACAGGACCCACAGGACTAATGCATTCCTAATGCTGAACTCGAGGTCAGAGTTCTGTTGACGAGCTTTGCGGCTTGGAATTTCAATCCTCAGCTCAACCACAGCTTCCCGCCAAATTTAATTGCACAGGATTTTGGATGCACAGACGAAAAGAATTAAGCTCTCTTCTCTATTCCACTTCTGCAAAACATCCCCTTGAATATTAACCATCAAGTGAATAAAATGGAAAGTTCAAAGTCACACTTGTAGTGCTCTTGTTTCGGTGTTCATTACTTAATTCAATAGCACGAAAGACTCCTTAATGGCGAAAGGTACTCATGACGATAATGACTACGTGAGTTTGATTTCCTCCAGCCCTGTAATTATGGCAGACAAAAGCGTATAAGGAGAAAATGGAACGCTATAAGTCAATACTCTGCTTGAATTGTTCTTGAAAGTTGATGAATTTCCAACGCAATCTTGGCTTAAATTAGACCACGAGTGAAATTACATATGTGCCGATTAAACTCTCTCTCAATTTAGAAGTTTTGGGGGTTGGAAATTTTTATTATACTGCAGTTTCTGTGTCTCACATGATGGTAGATTTGTGCTTGTACACACTGCACAATATGGCAAATAATGGGTTAATTGAAACACTACAAATGAATAACTATAAAGAGCGTCCTATTTACCATGGAAGCTCATCAGCAATATCGGAAGCACTCCCTTGTTAGCATTTCTCCATCAACTTTCAATTTATATCAATTAATAGGTCTTCCTCCCCTTCTTTCTCTTCTGTCCCTTCCCAGATCCACCCAATCACACGCTGTGTTGCGCCCTCGGCAGCACTTTTGCCATCCTAACAATCAGCAGAATGGCGCTTTTCAAGTTTTCATAGCCAAAGGAGACAGAGAGAGAATCAGAGAGAGGGAGAGAGCTGGCGAAAGGGATGTGGGGAGGGTGAAAGTAGTGACATAAAAATAAAAATAAAACGGAAAAAATTCTCAACAGTTTTCTACCATTTCCTCATTCAAGTCGGCAATATCGCTATTCTCGTATTGATTTGAGGGACAAGATAGAAAAAGCGCGATAAAATGTTGAATTTTCCCCCGTCAATTCAATCCGCGCGTGTTGAATTTCTCATTCGAGCGCGCTTCGTTCATCGTGGCGCAGATGAAAGTAAATAAAATCATTTGTGTGCTTGTTAATCGTGATCCATAAAATCTGCCCTCGCCAAATCCAATGTTTGGTCCATCATGGGAGAGTGCGTTGGAGGAGTTTTTGCGCCACCCCCCAAAAATGCTTTTAAGCCCACGTCCATCAAAAGGCTGGTAATAGATATCATGGCAGTGAAGATGAGCGCTTTGGGGGTGAATTTGCAAACTTTCTCTCCTCGCATTTAGTGACAAAACACCGGAAGTGCGCAAGTAGTTGCTGCATTTCCCGCCCCAAAACTTGTGACTTATTCACGATTACGGTAATTGCCAGTGATAATCCGGAGTTGTATGGGAATTACTTTGAGCTTCCCTAAAAGCGAGGAAAATGCAGAAGAATATCCTGTTGTTGAATGTTAAATAAGATGCGCTCGTACACATTATCCTCTGTTGCATCCTGTCGAGGACAAGAGCCCCTCGGCGGTGGAGAGAATTTACAAAATATCCTTCTCATTGTGGGATTAAAAGGCAAATTCACTGTTGAGCTTTCTCATGTGAACTTTCTCCATCACAGAGTGTAATGTGAATTAGCTGTGAAAATATAAATCGACAGAGTTTCATCCCCCGAATGAAACTATCTGTGATTGATCAGATTGTCAACCACAATCCATTTAAATATCTGCACTCCAATCAATTGTCTCTCTCTCTCGCTCGTCCTGTTGAAATCCTTTTGAATTCACCGATGAATTGGGGTGGGCGGATTAGCCGGCTCGTCTTTCATCAATGGAAAGCTTTCCATTCCAATTAGTCCGCTGCAGAGCATGAAAGTGTCCCTACTTCAGTGCGGATTGCCGATTATCTCTCCCCCATTTTCCCGGGGATTGAATTGGGGGGTGGAAACCTGGGGAAAGGCGGCGGCTTACACTGTTGTCTCTCATCTTCAGGCTATGGTATTGGGCGTAATACTCTTCTGCACGACATTTCTGCTGCAATCCAACAATGCCACCCAACTGCACATTGGCGGAATCTTCCCGATAGCCGGCAAGGGTGGCTGGCAGGGAGGGCAGGCGTGCATGCCAGCCGCCAATTTGGCCTTGGACGATGTCAACAATAAAACTGATTTGCTGCCCGGCTTCAAGCTCATCTTGCACAGCAACGACAGCGAGGTGAGTACCTTATGTGGCGTCTTATGTGGATCGTAAAAGTGCCCGGGGATGTGACACACCATCAGCAACTTGGATTTTCACAACTCGCACCCTTTTTCGCCACTTCCCAGCGATGAAATTTATTGACAGGAAGTTGTCATCTCTTTTGCCACCCTCCCCAAAAATATATATTTCTCCGAAATGTGATTTTTCAGTCGGGAGAATTTGGATTAAGGTCAAATTGACGTGAATTCACAACAATCCATCTTCATAAGCTTCAAAGTCGGTGCACTTAAAATAAATTATCGTCATAATTAAATTGTCTGTACGGGAAAATTGAGCTATATTTCACACCTGACTTAGACATCCTTGCAACTTTATTGTTCGTAAAACTATGTTGAGAATCTATTTTCTGCAAGATATAAAGAGTTTGAAATGTTAAGAGGCAAAAAGAAATGCTGAAAAATTCACTTAAAAACCCAAGAAAATAGACGATATTGATGTTTTTCTGGTTAATTAATGCAGATTGTTGGTGGATTTATGTGTTTTCGGACATCTTTTGAGCCTTTCTGAGGAAACTTATTGATTTTCCAAACCGTTTGCAACTCTTTGCGTTGAAAATATATCTCAAATTCGCTTCAAATACGGAAAATTACGCTTCGCTGACACTGAAGAACATTTCCTTACGCCAACGTGGAGAAAAATGGATAGAAATTGAGTGGAAGTTTAAGTATTCTGCCCTAAAGACGCTCTTAAAGTCTTAATGGAAATGGTTTTTTAACAGCTGAAATTCGTAATAAATAAACTCCCAATTTCGCCTTCGTTTCGTAGCTTTCATGAACTAAAACACGAAGTTTGTAAAGTTGCAACGACACATTAATTATGCTATAGAGATAGCATGATCAGAAGTGGTGTAGAAGTCAGCAAAAGTACATATATCGGAAAGGGGATAAAATATTTGCAATAATCGACATATAATTGACTGCTGAAAGCTCTGCGGTAGTCGGAAAAGTTGTGCTATAATTGCTGATCTCTGTCCGCAATAAATCTCATCTGCTATCATTGCGGATGGTGAATTTGGGTGTGAGAATGTTGCATTCAATTTGCCACATGAGTGAACTGTGTACATCCGAGGAGATCCGCCCATTGGACAATTGACTATTTGAGCCAGTGAGTGTGAAGAAATGAGACGTGACGTGAATCTCATTTGGGTGGAATATTGGGAAATTTCATTAGGTCTTGGTGAGAGTGTGAAGGCTGTGGAATTTACATTCAGCGTCACTTTCGATCTCTTTGTCATATCTTTTCCTTGGCAAATATGCAGAGAGATGTACGTTCACGTGAGCGGCCAAGGGCAATTGTGCACGCAGTGTTGTGAGTTGAGAGACCTTCAACTGAGCCCTTCAACTCTTCGGGGTGCTGGGCAAAACATCACATCTCCCTTCGAGAATAAAGGGGGGGCGAGAGTTGCGTGACGGAGCATTGTGTGCGGAATAATTTCCTCCCTTGCAATGGACTTTGAGGAATTTAAATATATGGTGATGAATTGAGCTTTCACTCACACTTATTTAGCACTGTGTCAAGGTTGGATTTCTCCAATAAATGCGCGCTGTGTGTAAAGTATATGATGTTGATGGCATATAGAATTTTCAAGAGGAATCATCCACATATTGTTCCACTCACGCCCTCAGCATTAGCATTCAATATGGCTCAACATTAGCTCGGCAGCCTCATGAGAATACACAAATCCACCCAAAGTCACTTGCAGTGGTTGTTTGGGGGTGCGGGCGGGCGGAGACGAGTTGCCAAATTTGATGTACGCACATATGACTGTGTTGTGCAAATATGTTTGCTGTTAACTGAAAATTCACCACCGCCGCCGCCGCCGCCGTTGACACAGTTTTCTCATCGACCACACAATTACCAGGCAGCGTTGTGTTGGAGCAAACAAGAAATCACGGAGTCACAAGGGCGAAAGCATTTCGTGCTGATAGAAAAAGCACATCGCAAACTTTTTTCCCAACGAGAGAGAGAGCTGAAAGCTCGCTTTCGCACTCAGCCATCAGAGTTGAAGTGTTGGGATGCACATGAAGGAACATTGTGTGGCTTGAGGAGCGTCAAGAAGTTATCTGATAGAGCTTTGATTTGTTGTCACCAAGTGACGTCGATAAATCATGGTTTTTCCTTTGACGGGGTGGGAAATTTTTTAAAGAATTTCACAAACTCTTTCGTTGACGTTGAATTTGAATGTGGAAATTTACCAAAAAACAAGTTTTTATGTGAGAAAAGTGTGAGAAATTTCAATCCATTTCCGCAGGACTTATTTTGGAATTTTATGGAGGCTTGGAATAATATATCAAAGGGCTTCTTTTCTGCCCTGTCGCACAGGAGGGAGAAATAATATATTGTCGATAATAAATATTTTAAGAGCATGAATGGAATTTATCACTGAGTTTGTATCCCATTTATGAATTTTCGCCATAATCATTCTTCAGCTTTGGGCTTTTCATTCACAACTCTCGTCACACACAGAGTTCAAAGGGAAAGCTTAATCCGACCTTTCTGTGTGTATTTCTGGCTCACATTAGCATCTTTCTCTTCATTTGCTTGGGGGTGACGTCCGTGTGTGTGTGTGGAATATTGGGGATGTTGTGTATGATTTTACGGTACGATTCCCAAGAGGATTCACCCTTTCATCCCGCCTTTTTTCCGCCTTTGCAGTGTGAACCCGGTCTGGGAGCGAGTGTCATGTACAATCTACTGTACAATAAACCACAGAAGTTGATGCTATTGGCCGGATGCAGCACAGTGTGCACAACAGTGGCCGAGGCAGCAAAGATGTGGAACCTCATTGTGGTGAGTGGGGTCATTTCTCTAAATTCTTTTCCATCCACTCTTCCGCATTCGCATCCACACGGAGCACAGCACTCTCCTCAACCCCCCTAAACCCCATCCTCAGTCGGAACGTGTTCACTTTTCCTCATGTAGAAAGTTAAGGGAGAATAACTTGTGACACGTGTAAAGTGTTTCATGAACTATCTCAATGGATGAATTGCAATTCACTTTCATGTTATGATGTTATTTTTTTTCCGCACGTTAAAGATTAATATAAGCATTCAACCCCCCCAAAAAACACTCCTTCTTGCCTTGGCCCAGGAGAAGGAATATTTTTGGGGGTGAAAAGAAGTTGTGTCTGTGTGGCAAAAACAGCTTACGTGCTCCTCGAGAGGCCACTTTCACATTCCATTCCAACCTCCTAAATTATCCACTTTAACTTGAGTTCTGTTCTTAAATATTTAAATAATAATGATACACCATGTAATTTGTACTTCAACAAATTCCTCTTCCTCACCCGAAAGAGATCCTTTTTTTCTCTCTCGCAAACTCCTTTCTTACGGTGCCAAAACCACTCATGTGTTGTGCTGCCACAAATTCAGCCCCTCCGTCTTTTTTTTCCCTCCCTTGACGGGAAGCGGATGGAAAAGCCTCTTTTTTTTCCTTTCCACCCACATGACAATCCATCTTCGGACGCGTTTCTTATCTGGGGAGAGAGAGAGAGAGGGAAAGAGGACAGACACAGGATAATTTGGCGTATTTCACACTATAGTCGAGAAAAGATCAATACGACTGGGTGATGGATGCAAAGGTTTAAGGCGCATTTTCACTGAAATGCAAGGGGGAGATAATATGCCTTAAATCTTCCAAATTTGTCTGACACTTCTAGAACTTGAAGTTTTCAGACTGTTTCCACATTCATTCCCAAATTATAATGAATCTCTTATGTTTCCATTCGATTCGATTCGATTCGATTCGAGCATAATAATTGATGTGCTAGAATGCGAATTATTCACTAAATCTGTCCGTTATTTGTTACATAACCTAAAAAAGGTTTTTTCTAATGATTTTGCGTGAAAATCGAAGGCAATCCAAGGAATTGGCATAATTTGTCAGTATAATAGAAGCACTCGGGAATGGAATATTGTAAGTTTTTGAACACTTTCACTTCTTAAGTACTTCTGACTGTATTATCTCCCCCTTGGTGAAATGTCGAATTTTTCTTCGCGCCAGAGATGGAAATTTTAGAGAAAGAAATTGAGTGTAAAAGTGCAGCAAACCCCAATTTTCGTGTGTGTTGGCATTGAAGTTACCCTTGAATATTTGCTGGAAGAATTAATCTGACCCTCTCTGGGGCAAAGTTATTTAATCAGATTTGGTAGTCTGTTGCGATGAAAGTTTCTCCCCTGGATTCACGGAACCTTCATCATCACCTTGGCGGATTAATTGAATTTGTCCGGGTCGCAGGGACTTGAAGTCTTGGCAAAATTTAATTTATTAGAGTGCCTTTTGTGCAATTACTATGGCCTTCTAATTGCCCACAAAATCCCGCACCCAGCTCTGCTACGGAGCCTCGAGTCCTGCCCTCTCGGATCGCAGCCGCTTCCCCACACTCTTCCGGACGCATCCGTCGGCCACGGTGCACAATCCCACGCGCATCAAGCTGATGGAGAAGTTCGGGTGGTCGCGCGTTGCAATTCTGCAGCAAGCGGAGGAGGTCTTCATCTCGGTGAGACACGGCGGAAGATTGGGCGAGTGCCTGGAATACTAATGTGTGTGTGTTGCACATCTTGCAGACGGTGGAGGACTTGGAGAACCGCTGCAAGGAGGCGGGCATCGAAATCGTAACGAGACAATCATTTCTCTCAGATCCCACTGACGCCGTGCGGAACTTGAGGCGTCAGGATGCGCGGATAATCGTGGGTCTCTTCTATGTCGTGGCGGCAAGGCGTGTGCTCTGCGAAATGTACAAACAGCAGCTTTACGGACGAGCTTATGTGTGGTTTTTCATTGGTGAGTTGAAATTAATATCTCTTTAAAATGTGATTACGTGAAGTAAAGTCATTACTTGAGACTTTGGAGTGTAAGTTAAATTCTTCAATTGATTTTCCTCAAAACTTTCCCCATTATGGTGGTAAATTTTTCTCCCTCCTTTGGCCCAGGAGAGAAAGAGAGAGAGACGCTGCCATTTCCCCTCGAGCCAACAATCACAGAAGGCAAATTGAGAGTAGATGAAGATGAAGAAACTTTTTCAACCAGCAAATTGAGTCGTTTGAATGGGGATTTTAATTAAATTCCCATGAGATAATTTATTGATAATATTTTTTGACATGACATAAGATGAAGAAGGGAAGAAAAATCACTTTTCCCAATGGCTAAAGAAGCCCCTGGAGAGCATTTCCTTCCTTCCAGTTCTCTGAAGTTTCATCTTTAGGGCCATTCAATGAACATCTCTCAGGACTTTGTCAATAAAATGGCAAAAGGCACATGGGAAGTTTCATGTTGAAAATTGGAATTTTGCCTGCTGGAGAGACGCATGAATACATTTTGCATGATGGCAAAAGATGGGTGTAGGATTCTCCTGACAGTTGACTGGAAGACGAGAGAGAGAGAGAGAGAGAGAGCTGATGGAGAAGAAGTGAGTGAGAAAGTTTGCAAGACATTCTTGACGAGGAAAATGAATTGCCACAAGAAAGTTAATCTAATTCAGGGAAAATTAAGAGAACAACATTTATCTAAATGCTAGAGTCACTTCACAAGTCTCTCTATGACTCAATTTGAGAGACGCTTTCCACCCTTTTTGTCGTGTGGCTTGGGGGAAATGTCTAGCGGAGTGTTATCACAATTATTATTCATTTCATACAGTGTCAAATGGGCTGATTGTTATCCATGTATTTATGACTTGAGCAGAAAGACATTTTCCAGAAATTCACCCCCCTTTTTGCAGGTTGGTATGAGGACAATTGGTACGAGGTGAATTTGGAGAATGAGAATATATCGTGCACGAAGGAGCAAATGAAGCACGCTGCCGAGGGACATTTGACCACGGAAGCACTGATGTGGAATCAAAATAATAGGCGAACAATATCTGGCATGACATCTGACGACTTTCGGTGAGTTTCAAAAGCCCCCAAAAAGACACATCCCTTTCAGGTGTGATTTCACCAGCAATTCCAATGCATTTCCCCAGAAAGTTTTCCACCGCATGTCAGGAGCGCCAATGTAAAAGTGTTTAAAAAGTTTCTCTCAAACTTTTCACCTTGTGTGTGCAGACTTTTGTGAGAAAATGATGGGTTGACGCGATAAGCAATTTCGGCAAAGAGCTTAAAAGTCGAAAATTTTTGCAGTCAGAAACAGGAAAAGCAATGGAAAATTTTCTTTTTGCTTCCTCGTTCAATGTTGGAAAATTGATGTTTGAGCTTTAAAGTTTTTTGAAGCCGCACAGATATGAAATTGATTTTCTTTTTTTTTTGTGAACTATCAAAGAGAAGTTGAACCGCATGGATTCAAAAGATATTGATTTGCTTGGAGAATTTGCAATTATTTTTCATGATAAAAAGCAAAAAGTTCACAAGATATTCTGAGAATGGTTATACAAGAGAAAAATGGTGGAAGAATTGTATTTTTGTCGATGAAAATGTATGAAAGATTACTGGTCTAGAATTGATCCAGACTTTCTTCTCCATGGGAAAGTTCTCCCATATTTTCCTCATACCTTCTTTGCCATTTCTCTTGGTGTATTTGTTTTTCTCTGCCTTTCTCCAAGCGCGCGATTGAGTAATATTTACTCGCAACCATTGAGAGCAATATTGAGAAATCTGTAAACAATAAAATATTAAAGGAATTCCTTGCGATATTCTGTGAAAACAACCCGCAAACACTTTAAAGTGCAACAACAGAGCGAACACTTGAAGATTTTACTTCCCGTAATGAGACTTTTTCTGCAATGTTTGTTGAAATGGGTTGAATGCGTGCTGAATCCATTCTGTGATTGCACAACTTCGTCGGCGAGGGTGGTTTTTATTTTTGTACTTTTTGTGTGGGATTCGCGTGGAAAACAAGTCCTGAGGTGTTGTGTATGTTTGGCTGATTGTTTCGTTCAATACAGGTTGCGCCTCAACGAGGCACTCAAGGCCGAGGGCTATGATATCAGCCACAATAGGTTCCCCGAGGGATATCAGGAGGCTCCGCTGGCGTACGATGCCGTGTGGAGTGTCGCTTTGGCGTTCAACAAGACAATGGAGAGGCTGAAATATCGCAAGAGATCACTTAAGGACTTCACCTATACGGACAAAGAGATTGCCGATGAGATTTATGCTGCAATGAACTCAACAAAGTTCCTTGGCGTGTCGGTAGGTTGACTTCTTCGCAATTGCTCTTTGTCATAAGATGGATTTGCGGGTAATGTTCTTATCACTCCACTCTTGAGGGTGGAAAACACAGTGTGTGGGCAACAATACAAACACAATTATCAATATTTATTTGCTATCAATTTCCCACACCAACAGCAAAATGTGTTCTGTGCCTGTTTCAGGGCGAAGTGGCTTTCAGCTCGCAGGGCGACCGAATCGCCCTCACCCAAGTGGAGCAGATGATTGATGGACAGTACGTTAACTTGGGATATTACGATACGCAAGCTGATAATCTCACCTGGAGAAATATGGAACAATGGTCCGGTGGAAAGGTGAGAAAACTGTCTGCCAGCCATTAATTGCATATTTATGAGCGATAGCGCGTCTAGTGGCGAGCATAATTAGGGCATTTTTTTTGCAACTTGCGCACTGTGAAAGAATTTCAGGTGCGCATATTTTCCCTCCCAACACGGATGGTGGCAAGAATCTGTCAAGAGGAAGATGATTAAATTTACTTCTCACCTCGCGCCAAGGGGTTGCTAATATTGGGGATGCAGTGGCGCACTTGATTCAAGATGAGCAGAGAATCAGGAAAAACAGATATTTTATCTTATTCTTTCTTGGAAATCCAATTATAAAATTATTGTACACCATTTTGAAAGAGTGGAAGATGAATTTCTGTGCTGAAAAGCTTTCACACACCGCAATAAATAGACAACTTTGATAAAATACTTAATCTTCAATCGAATATTTTCGGTTTTACGTAAGGTTTTAAGTTAAAAACGTTTGTGACACATTTGTAAAAATGTTAAAATCGTAAAGAGTCTTTTAATCGTTTAGTATTAATAAATTCTTCCTAAAGTTTACTACAATTTTCACTTTACACTAATAAAATACATTTTTCTTACAAACTCTTTTTCCAATTGTTGATTTAGATTTTTTTCTTTAATTATTTACCCTTTAGTCGCTCCTATTTTCTAGGGTGTCTAAATTTTTAATGAAACTTTCTTCGAAATGACGAATCAAATCAATACTGTGGCCCCCAAAATCTATATTAGCAACCCTCTGACTCGTGCTTTAATACACATATAGTTTCTCAAATGCGGGCCACTTTTCATCTAATACATCAAGGGAGAGAGAGTGAGAGTAAATGGGAATTTTCTCGAGAAAGCACACTTCGAGAACTCCTAAAGGAAGAGCTTTAAGTCAGTGTGCATGTTAACTTGAGAGAGAGAGAGACTCTGGGGTTCTTCTAAACATGATGAGTTGAAATTCAATTAATTTATTTCGAGCACACAGAAGTATGGTTAGCATTCGTCAGTGTATTTCCAACCCAACTATTTGTGTTTACGGGCACTTTATGTTTCTCCCTTGGCAACCCTTGAAAAATAAATATTGCCCTGATGATGTGAATATTTAATGTTCCCTTGCCGCATTTCAATTGATTTGGTCAAGTTTCAAAAATTCAACGAACTGATAAATCCATTGACATGCAAAGCTCTGGGATAAAATTGTGGCTTTTCGGCGTCAATCATGGTGGCAAGTTTGTGGGGAAAAAGGTCATATAGAGTAGATGATGGATAAATTTTTAGAAATATGATTCTCACCAATTAGTGTCAATCGTGCAAAACATCCCTCACCATTTGACCTTTCACTTCGTGCCATCACACTTTTTCATGGCGCAGGAGTGGCAATTTTTTGCCAACACATGTTCATTTGTTAGCGCAAAATGGAATTTAATTGCAAAACTTTTTTTCAATATTCCATTTGTGCGCGCTCTCATGAAACTTTAATCACAGCATTGCCCTCCCATCGCCAGTGGGTTGGGAAGGTTTTTGGCCTGAGAACTTAACGTTGGATCGATGGCAATCAATTTCACTTTCTGGCCGGGGGAAAAATGTGCTCATTTTCCACACATTTCGCAGGTGCCGCAAGACAGGACGATTGTGAAAAGAGTGCTGAGGACAGTTTCGCTGCCGCTGTTCGTCTGCATGAGCACCATTTCGAGCTGTGGCATCGTCGTGGCGCTGGCGCTAATCGTATTCAACTTGTGGAATAGTCATCGGAGGTAAGACATGACTTGTAGAATGATCGTGATGACAGGCAGAAATGCATTTCCAATAGATTCCCATTTAATTTGTCACGATTGCTCAATGAAGATGACTCGTGACTAATTACATCTTGCAAGTGCTTTGATGTCAACCGTTTGCGACAACACGTCTTCTTGTGACTCCCACAGCGGGGCGACAGGGGGTGAAATTGCTCACGTCGGAGTTAAATCATTTAATATTTTACGACTCCCAAATGGGAGCACAGTGTTACAATGACAGAGCCGAAGACGGAGAGAGGCTCTCAAGTGCTTTGAGTATTAATTAGCATCGGCTTATCAGTGATTACATAAAATTTGTCGGAGATAAGGCCATCTCTCTCTCAGCGTCGAGTGCTTTGAGGTCCTCAAGTGTGGATTATTGCCTCAGCTCTGTGGTGAAGATGGCATCTCTTCCACTCTGACCACCAATTTGCCGCCCCCTTTCCACTGCGGTTTCCACCCTCAGTTAATCAATGTTGAATTTTCCATCAATTCCAGAGTGATTCAGTCCTCACATCCTGTCTGCAACACCATCATGCTCTTTGGCGTCATCACGTGCCTGGTGTCCGTGATCTTGCTGGGGATTGACGGCCGCTTCGTCGGACCAGACACGTATCCTCAGGTACAATTCATTTCTCCCACTGCACGCAGTGTTGTGCCTTTACATGGTGAAAAATGTTTTTAACACTTTCCCTCGATTGCTCTCAGGATGCCAGAAAGTGTTGCAAATAAGTCAAGAACTCATATTATGTGCTTATTGAATGACTTGAATTTCACGAATAAAAAAGCACAATATGAGCTTTTATTAGAGCGATTACAGACTTGTGGGTTACCCTCGAATCGGTGCGAATTGGGATCAATCCTCCGTGAATGAACTTGGAGTGTGTAAAGCTCAGATTAGCCATAATTCGTGGCTGAATTGGCGCTGTTCACACTCAGGAGTTATTCTTCTTTGTCGACACTAGCGACAATTTTGCCTTGTGTGCCACTCTCGGCTGTCAATTGATTTATTTCTTCTTTAATCAAAAAGCGTGAAATTTTACGATAAAATGGTGAAAATGGAAGATTTGCGGAAGAATTTAATGATTTTGAGCTCCCACGAAATCATTCGCAAGAGATCCGCCATTTTGTCCGTTTAGGAACCCCATAAATATCGGATGAACCTTCGATATATCGAGTGATTATTCACGTTTTATGGCTCAACCAACTCTCGTGGATCACCAACAAGTCTGAAATCGCTCTCACATCAACTTTAGTTATTTTCTATGGAAAAAAAATTCAATTTGTGACGAAAGGCATTTTTTACCATGTAATGAATGATGTAAAGTTTCGAAGCAATCCGGCCAACACTGTCTGTCCATAAATCTGTGCAGGTTTGTCAGGCGAGAGCGTGGCTTCTGGCGGCGGGATTCACCCTAGCATATGGCGCGATGTTCAGCAAGGTTTGGCGGGTTCACAGATTCACCACGAAAACGAAAACCGATCCGAAGGTAAGGGTGAAAAATTGTTGAGCTCATGAATCATCCATAGCCACCCCCGCAAGCGGGTGGACAGAATTTCTGATGGTAACATTAGGGAAACATGAAATGAATTTGATATCAATGCACTATGGCAGAATTCTTGCAAAACCATCTAATTTTCCGCGACATTGCCCTTGTTTTGTGGAAATGCTGCACAGAAAAAGGTGGAGCCGTGGAAGCTGTACACAATGGTGTCGGGACTGCTTTCCGTGGACCTCGTAATTATGCTTACATGGCAATTATATGATCCTCTCCAAAGGCGCTTAGAGACCTTCCCGCTGGAGGATCCAATCTCCACTAGTGACGATGTGAAAATACGCCCGGAACTTGAGCACTGCGAGAGTGAAAATAATTCCATCTGGCTCGGTATATATTTAATTAATTATACATAATATCTCTATGGTAGAAAAAATCACTCCCTCTTCTTCTCACCCCTGTCGAAATCCCGTGTAGCATTTCCCCATCATTCTTGTGATAAATTGTGCGTAAAATGAGAGGAAATCATGTGTGGGAAGCCCGACTTTTCCGGAGTTAAAGACAATATACTCTCCTGCAGACTCTTTAATGTACACTCTGTATCATTGGCATGGTTTTTCCTCCCGCACAGGCGTCATTTACGGCTTCAAGGGTCTCATCCTGGTCTTTGGCCTCTTCCTGGCGTACGAGACGCGATCGATAAAGGTGAAGCAAATCAACGACTCGCGCTACGTGGGCATGAGCATCTACAACGTGGTGGTCTTGTGCCTCATCACAGCACCTGTGGCCATGGTCATCGCCTCGCAGCAGGATGCATCGTTTGCATTTGTGGCCCTGGCCGTGATCTTCTGCTGTTTCCTCAGCATGCTCTTAATATTTGTGCCAAAGGTGAGTCTCTCTGGCCTCTTGAGTCTCTTAATTATTTGCTTTCTTCTCCCTCCTTCTCGACCCACCAGCGCCATTCCGTATCCTTTTTGTGCCGCTCGCTGGTCGATTAAAGGGGAAAATTTATTTAGGATGCGAAAATAAACATCGTACAAGAGAGCGAAAGAGAGAGAGAGCGAAAGAGAGAGAGAGCGAGAGCAATTCATTACTAAATTGCTGGTTCTTCACAAATGCTTTTTAACCTTTTTCCTATATTTAAACGCCCATATCCGTTTCTGATGGGGATTTTTCTCTCACACAGTTTATTTATTTAATGTCTTTTGCAAGTTTTCCATATCCGCCCTTCTTCCATCGGTGCTAAAAGACCTTGTTTTGCACCCTCGGAAAATCCGTCTATGAACATATAAACACAGCCAAACACTCTTCATCCATGAGAATTTTCCGTGGAAAATACGATGGAATTATGCAAGTGAGAAAGGACTTGAGGCGGGGGGGGGGGAAAGAGAGAGAAATCCACATGAAAATCTTATTAGCTACTGTATGAATAATACAACGAAACGGCTGAAAGTTCTTCACCGCACTGCAATTTTCACGATGCAATTTTGCTGGAAAATTGTGGCTAATGGGAAAGACATATTATTTGCGCAAGACAAATATTTTCTTATAATTTCATTCTGTCTGTGTGATGTAATTTATTCACATACGTATTTGGCATTCTCAACAATTATTCTAACTACTTTTGCCACATTTTCACGTGTGTGTGTGTGAAGATGAGGCCAAAACCTTCTCAATTTGATGGTAGAATATGAAATTGAATTGACTGAGGAAGTTGTAACTTGAAGATATTCTTGGAGATTCGCATTAATTATTCACTATGCATGAGAGACTTTTGGAAATTTCTCATCTTAACTATTCACAAAGCCCTAAAGTCATTTATAGTTTTTGCCATGGAAAATTTGTATTTAGTTAAATCTTAGTGAATTTGGCACTGACTTGATGCTTTGCGGTCGGTTCTTGTGATGGATGGAAATGGAATTCATCTTCTTGCCAAGTGTGTATAAACTATTGAAACACTTAGAAAAGCTTCTTGAGTTGAAGTGTTTGGCCATTGAAATACAATTGCATTCTCAACTGGTGATTGAGCTTGTCACTCACTATAGTTTTCTCAGAAGATGTTGGCATTATTCAATATGATTTCACTGGAAATCTCCCCCAGAAAACAGAGAGAGAGACACAAAAAGATTCTTTTGCATTAAACAATCACACCTCTGATGTCACATCTCGAGGAGCATTGCAGTGCTTGTGACCTCTGACCTCCATTTCATCTGCTCAATCATGCTGGGTTTCTGAGTGCTTTGGGAGTTAACGTTGGTTGTGTGTCGTCAAAGTTCACTCTTCAATTATCCCGCAATGACATTAGAATTCATTTGCTATTCTGCGCTCGGTATCGGAGATTGTTAATCATTGATTTGGGGTCAATGGAAAAGTCCTCCTGAAGCCACAAGATCCGATTTGCCACTCTGGAGCGATTTTATATCTCCCTGTGAAATTTGATACGCAACTGTGAATGTCAAAGGATGAGGAATGTGTTATTTACATGGGATTCTCTTTGTTGCAAATACTCAGGAATGCAGTGTCAAAGATTCTGTGTTGGTCATTTGCATATCAGAGAGAGAGAGAGATGAATGGCAAATGGAATGCAAATAGAGGACAATTGTTGCATGTTCAAGGATGTTTGAATATGCAGTGGTGTTTAATAAGAAGCATTGCGTGTACTTAAAGTTGTTTTGGGTGACTTTGACTCTTGCAGGTCATCGAAGTGATACGACATCCTAAGGATAAGGCCGAATCCAAATACAATCCGGATGCTGGAATCTCAAAAGAGGACGAAGAACGCTATCAGAAGCTGCTGTCGGAGAATGATGATCTGCAGAAGCTGATTGCTCAGGTGAGATTGCTCAAAAGCACACCAATGAAAGCTCAAAGAAAGCACATTTGAATTCCAAACACTTGCAATTAAAAAGAATTAATTGGAGATTGTTATTGTTATTATTTGCAGAAGGAGGAGAAGATCCGCATTCTGCGGCAACGACTCACCGAGCGAGATAGTGGCAAGGGACAAACTCAGGACATAGACACACAAGGAGGCAACTCGACCGCGATAACGCAAGGTAAGGACACCCTGGTTGTCATCCAGGCAGACCCTGCGACAAGCTCGGACTTTGATAGCGCCATCGGCGGTGGTTTCTCCACCCAGACGCGCTCCTCGCGCGCCAGTCAGTCGGACATGGATTTCTCCGAAAGCTATCTGTAAGGCTCCTCTTCCTCCGGGCTCTCTCCGCCATTACCACCTGACTATGTGTGGGGTTTGGGAACTAAGTACCTTGTGATTCTCGGCCATAAACTTATACATTGACATTGAGGATAATCGAATATGAGGAGAGGATTCAGTGATTTCCAAGAACAATGCCGTGATGATTATGGGTTTTCCTTCTTATGCCACTGGGGACCTATCGATAATGTAGATGTTCAATCTATTATTCAGCAAAACTGCCTTAGAGTCAATCGGATGGCTTAAGCATTTGGAAGGAGAGGAAGAAGAAGGAGGAGAAGCGCTGCCGCGGAGGTCTATAACTCTCTCTCACACTGATAGAGTTGTGGGTGGGCCAGAAATAGCACAATGCCACAATGAGGACACCACGTATGATTTTTATGTCTGTTTACCCCTCACAGAGACATTTTCCATTTTTATAGTTATGCTGCAGCTTTTGAATGGTGCAAAGGAAAATATTTACCCTTCCCCAGCATGATCTGAAGAGAGAAAGGGCTGTTTTTTTATGCTTGAGCATCGCTGTCACCATCACACCCCATGTGAGCTCCCCCAAAAGTTGACCCACTTTTCCCGCCAATTTAACCTCCGGTCGGGCGGGAGCTCAAGCATGAGAGCAGCAACTTTTCACCAAATTTATTTTTCACACACTCATGCTAATGAATCTGTCGATTAAGATGCAAATTAGTGTGCTGAAGGAGAGGAAGTTCTGTCTGTGTGCGTTTAACACCATTTCCCACAACGCCATGTGTCCTCTTCATGCTCTCATTTGCAAGGAAACCGATATTAAACAACCCCTTTTAATATGTTGTGTGAAAGAGGCCTTTTCAGGGGCGAGAAAGACGCGCTTAAGAGTGCACCAATTACGGAATTTCGTCTTGGCCGGGCGGCGAAGGAAGAGGAAATCGATAAAGAAAACTGTGTATTTCTGTTACAAAGGCCTACGGCGCTTTAATGAGCTTTCATAGTCTCTTATTCTCTCGTGGTGGTCGTTTTTGGCCATTGTATACGTTCTTTGGTCAAAGAATTTTAACCTTTTCCCACTCTCCAAACCCAGACTTGGGCGGAATCTTTTTGTCGTGCCCCAAGATGTGGTCGAAAAGTTTCCCGATAATGCTGAACTCCGCAGAAAGCGTTCTAAGAGCTTCTCAAAGCTCAATGTACATATGAGGATTGTCTGGAAATTTTTGGAACAAACCCAGTATGACCACAAGACCATAAAATACAATAAATATCTCCCGGTGAATTGTGGACGAGAAGAAGAAGTGGAGGAAAATGCCAAGAGTGAATGGTGGCGGTGAAAAGAGTGGAAAAAGTCTCTGATGGGCGCGCAAAGAGGGAAAGTTTTTACCAAAAAAACGGTTGACACACTTCACCATTCGGGATAAATGGAATTATTCTCACAATTTTTTTTTTGTTGATGATTTCAATCATAAAAATTCAATAACTACTCAATTTTCTTTTATGTTTCGGAGATATGATAAGGATTTTTAGTTTATGGCGTTGAAAAAAAACACGAAATTCGAATTGCTCTGTTTTTGAATCTTTTTTGGTTTTTGGTGCGGCTAATTAATCGCATTTTCTTCTATTCCAGATATTCACGATGAACACATTTGAAATTTAAGTCAATTTTAACGGTGATAATAATGTAGTTAATTTTAAATGTAAATGTAAAATGCCCTGAAAAGTGAGCGGCGTAGCGTAGAGAAAAAAGAGTAGAGACGATAGGGTTGCAATAAGTGGAAAATTTGGGCGAAGAGAGTAAATTAAAAAAAAAATACGTTGAAGGGTATTTAATTTAGTCGAATGCAAAGAAGATGAAGAAGAAAAAAACTGAGACAGTGAAGATGAGAACGAAATGGTATTAACACTTGAGAATACAAATTTACAAGAAAAAGAGAGAAAGAGAGAGAGAGAAAGAGTGCATGGAGAAAATTTAGAGGAATTCTTTGTTAATTAAGCAAATATATAGATAAGGTGGTAAGATTGCATTTTAGAGAATCCAAGTACTGCACAAGTGAAGGCCATTGAGTCACCCAAAAGCCATTTTTTCCGTGTGAATACTGTTAGCGGTGGTTTTAGGGATTTTTTCATGAAAAATTCCATCTAGTTTTACAATAATGTACCTTTGAATTCTACTTAATGCATTTTGTAAATATGTAAATCTCTAATCGTATTTGAACCGTTTTATTCATTCACGACTAAATCGTTATGACACAACGCGCGTTTTATTGTACGAAAAAAAGGGGTGTCAAATATGTCCCTCAAATTGACGTGTTTGTCTTTCTCCCTGGGTTAATTCCTTATGTTCGAGATGTTTTCATTTAAACCGCATGAGAGAGAAAATATTAATAAAGTGTGTCTGTGAGTCAGCATTTATTCTAAATATGAAAAAAAAAGTGTTCCCATCTTGGCACAGAAAAAAAATCAATTTACATGATAGAAGGCATTTCACAGCATCTCTATTGACTCAATTTGTGAAAAGAGGGGAGCTTTAAGGGGGTGAAAGGGTGTTGTATAGTATTCAAAAAGTCACAAACTGTCCTCTCATCCTCTCATCACTGTCCGCATCAACCCTGTTTTCACCCATCATATATTGTGGAAGTTTTGTCCTGAGAGAGTCGTGAGGAGTCATTTTCCGGGTGCAAATCATCTTGTTGTTGTTGTTATTATGAAATTGTTATATTGAAAATCACACAATTCATTATATTTAGCATGTAAGTGTAGCGTAGGGAGCGCGAAGAGGCAGTAATAGGCTCAATATTGATCCGAAACGGGTAAAGAGAGACCCTCTCAAGGAAGCCATGTAATGCTACAGCATGAGTCGCAAGGGAGGCTTTCGCCCCCACCCCCGCTCATTCACACCAAACGGAGCCCTAAAATGTACATAAATAGAGACAAAATTGCAGATATTTAGCTCTCCCCAACGACCTCGTTTTGCCATCTTTTGCCCTCTTGCTGCGTGCGTAAAAATAGTGCTTTTGTGGAAGCCCAAAAATCGTATTACACACTTGAGAACTGCGCGCGATTGTGTGTTGCGTGTGAAAGGAATAAAAAAAAAAACCATGAGCTTACGATGATGGAAGTTATAAATGGAAGAGAAACAAAAAAGTTCTATAAATGTGAATTCATATATGAAATAGTTAAGGTAGCAAATTTATATACATAAAAAAATATATTAGCGTGAAATATTATTGAAAATGATGGATCTGTTTTTTTTTTTTCTTTTTTCGAGCACAAATGACACATTTTAGCTCCGCTTTTTTTCACCAAAAAAAAAATCACACAGCGCAATGTGAGCAAAATGGAACGCGACGCGGGTGACAAAGACGGAAAAAAGAAGAAAATTTACACAATGAAAAATGATTTTTCATATCTCCGACTGAGTAAATTGAGTAGTAAAGTGTTGTTTCCTCATGTAATTCTTCATACAAGCCAATGAGTCGTTGCAACATTGCGGATTTCGTATTTCAATTTCGTAAAAGCTACCAATTTGGTGATGCAATTTTTCGTTTTCATAGCTTACCTTGGCGGCCGCCCGGCGGCGCTAGTGTACAGTACGAATGAAGAAGACGTTGCAAAGCGAAGTTGAGAATTTATTTAATACGAATTTCAGCTGTCAAAATGAAATTTCTTTGCGAACACTTTGAAGTTGCTGTTCTTATAATATTTTAAGGGCAAAATAGTCCAACTTGAGTCCAATTTGTGGTTATTTTCTTCCACGTAGAAGAAAGAAGTCCGGAAATACATAACCTCAATCTAGTAAAAAACACAATTATTATTTATTTCCTTGGTTTTCGTGGGACGAAATACATGAATTTCCTTCAAACATTAACATTTGAAACGTTTAAGATGTCGCAGAAGAAGAATTTCACCACTTTCGTAAATTATATGAAACGTAATCTTGCAACCTTTTTTTACAAATAATATTTTTGACAGCTCATTTAAAATAGGTTATGAGAGTAAAGTTGCAACGACGCCTAAATCGGAAAGGCAGAATTACAAGACATGACGAGAGAGAGAATGAAATAATTGTAGAGTGTATTTTCCACAGAACATGCTACACTTTTCTCTCCTCACAAAACTATAAACAGCATAAATGGTTCTCCCACTGCGACTCTATGCTCGTAATTTTCATCTCACTTGTCACACATTCAGTCACATTTGTCGTGCTTAAGGAAAATTGACGCGAAATGTGGAAATGCGATGAAAATGTGCAGCTCAAATGCGATATTCGAAAACGGTTAATCTCATGCATCACGTGACGGAATAATTCACAATTTTCCCCTCATCCACCATTCACTTTGCCCCCGAAAATTTCAAGCCACACATTTAATGCATAAATCCTTAATTGGCAGCATTCGCATTTATATTTCTGACTGTGTGTGTGTGTCTGGGAAAAAGGGAGCGCGAGAGAGAGAGAGAGAGAGCGTGAAATGATGCTCTTTCACAGCCCCTGGAGATACTTTAAAGTAGATTATAATTAGTATAGGATGGTAAAATGTGGATAAAATGCAGATATAAGACACTTTTTATGGCACACATTAAAGTTTGTAGTTCTCAAAAGTCTCGTTAAAATCATCTACTAAAAACTAGCACTTAAATTTTAAATACTGTGTCTGTCTGCCCCTGAAACCTTCCAAGGATGATTTTTGCTCTGGCTTTCAATTCGTCTGGCTTTTTAGGTGTTGATTGTTGAAACTATTAAACTGGAGCATAAAGTGCATCAGTGGCGATGACATTTTATCAATTTTTCAATTATCAATTTGTGAAAATGCTTTAATCGCGTGAATTTAGAGCACCAGATTTATGTTGTTTTATCTCTCCATTATCATCATAACATTGCAATTGCATATCGTGTATTTTTCGCACAATGCTAATTTATTCACCGCAGAAATTACTTTTTAATCCCATACAAAATCACCTCGGAAGGGTTCAATGCACTCTCATGGAAATTCACCCAAAAACACACCACGACTGACATTTATATTTGAGGAATTGTTTTGCGATGTTTTTCATCCACGTCATGTTTTCTCTCTGGAAGATCGACTGTGTATAAGAAAATATTGTAGAAATTCACATCTTGTTTATCTTTCACACCATTCCTGGGCTGATATTTTCGCGACACGGAGAATTTATAATTAGAGGAAAAAAAGAGATTCTACTCGCGAAGTGAGGAGATAAGAAAGAGTCACAGAAGAGTGGCTCTAAAGAGCGAATAAAACTCGTCTTTTAGTGGTATTTATCATGATGGAGAAATCTCCCATAGAAGAAAAATATGGTGTTAGTGTGAAAATTTATATTCGCCTCTCTTATGAACGGAAAAAAGTGCACCAGAAAAACTCCTAAGAGTCCATTCATGTGTGTCTCATTAATTGTTATCTGATATTGTTTGATGTTTCACCTTCTTTTTCTTTTCTCCTATTGCATAATGCAAAGGAGAAATGTTCGAGAGAAGTTTTCTAATAGTCGTAACAAAAGTTTATTTGTGTTGAACATGTATTTGCTGAAAAAATTGAATGTAAAAGAAATTTCCAGATAATTTTCCTTCACATTGACAATTCAAGAAAGCAAAAGAAAAAAAAAGAAGAAAAATGAGATTTAAATATAGTGAAAATGACAAGAGTAACATTTAGAATTTCTATATTGTATCTGGGTGGATTTTTGTATCTCCCAACATTTTATAAAATATATATATACATATATATTTAAATGGTATTTTCGACATTTACCCTCACGAAGTGAAAAGTGACTTGTAAATAGCAGAACAAAGACAACAACAAAAAAAAAACCAGAAATATCTAAATTGCTAAATGTTAAAACACTACTAAGCATTAAAGTGGAGAAAAAAGAAGGAGAAGAAGATGAAGAAAACTAGCTGATAAGAGAATGCAGTGGAAGAAGAAAACCAAGTGTTATGTTATTATTGAAATCAGATGAAAGTAAACGAAAGAATGAAAAATAAAATCATTCAGTGAACTTTTAATTCACTCCATTGACCCAAAAACCATCTGCAGACCAAGAAAATCATCAACAATAGCTTCACATTGTGACTCGATAAACTGTTCGCTTTGGTATTTAATCGCGCAAAAGTGACGAAGAACATCTGCAAATTGCAAATTGCTGCTCCATTCTCGCGCGTCAATTGCAGACTCGTTTTGCAATGTTGGGAGTTTCTCTCTGGAACTGAGAGGAAATTTCCATTCTCAACTTGATTTTCATTTGATGACGCCCCCAATGAGTTTTTTCACCTCTGCTCACAACTGGAGGCTGTTTCGGGCTTTCTGGCAAGAAGGCACAGCGCAAAAAAGTAGTTTTTCAGGTCACAACAATCCAAGAAGTTCACTGAGTCGTGGGTTTTTTGAGAACGGTTGACGCGATTTTGGACTTTTTAGCGATAAAGCAGCAATTTTTCAGACAAATTCTGTGCTTCTTTACAGTTTGGTGGCAGAACATTCAGAAATTCTACATTCAATGATGACCCAAAAAAGAGGCATTGGAAAGCCCAAGGGGGAGATAATACAGTCATAAGTGGTGTACAGCTAAGGCAGAAGTACTTAAGGAGTGGATGTGTCGAAAAACCTGTGAAGAATCTCTGAATTTCCTTCGTTTTCACTCAGAAACAAACATAATAATGCTTTTTTCTAGGTTATGTAACAAATTAAGGACAGATTTAGTGAATATTTCACATTCTAGCACATAAAATCTACTAGTCTTTGGCAGAATTAAGCATTTGCAAACAATTAACAGAGCTTTTTTGTCCTTTAATACCAAAAAACACAACAAAATTGAGCTAATATTAATCATTTGGAATTAGAAAATTTCCATTTTTACTCATTGGCAAATCATAAGAGGTGTTTTTATGATCTGAAAATCTTTCAAACTGAATTTTTAAAGCTTTTTTGGTGATATTTTTGAGGTTGGGATCGAAAAAGATGTTCAAAAACAGCGGTTTTTAGTCGATCTTTATAGAAATATCCAATGAAAGCTTTAAAGATTCATTATAAGTTGGGGAATTAATGTGGAAACAGTCTGAAAACTTCATGTTCTAGAATAACATCTTCCCCTTGGGAAATCCACTCTTTCTCATCGCTTTGGGAGCGTCTCTGGGTGACCCAAAAAGGTCGCCTGTCACCCGAAATCCCCGTCCAATTGTCTGATTTATATAATCTGAGCGTCTCCGTGGCTGAATTGAGCGATCACCTTGGGGAGAGGCGAATGATGGCACGGAATTGTGCAAGATCACACCGACAACCGGTCTTTGCGATCCGATACCTGGCGCTGCCCCTACTCTCAGCCGCGATCGCTGGGCTCTCAGAGCTCCGGACGCCAGTCGCCGATGACAAAACCACGGCTCGCCTTGACCAGAACAGCCGTGCGCGCAGCTCCAAAGTGTTGTTGATCAGAGAGTCCGGATCGTGAAGTCATGCAGTTGTGCTGGAAGTTGTGTGCAATCCTGGGCCTCCTGGCCACCCTGGCCAGCGCCAGGCTGGAGGAGGTGTTCCGGTGGAAGGAGATGGAGTACGAGTGGCCGAACGGAGTGGTGCCGAAGGACTACAATGGTCGGCACAATCTGCCGCTTGGCCTGGACGTGTGGCGAAACAAGCTCTTCATCACGGTGCCGCGGTAAGTTAACACATGCGGTGGTTTTGTGAGAAATATTTGAGGAATTCCACCTGTTCTCAGACCATGTAAACACCATCAATCGCATAACTTAAAGTCGAAGGCAGAGAATATTAAATATTGAATGATGTGGAACACATAGAATTACTTCCCAGGTCATCGTCTTTTGGGGGCTGCTTTAAAGAGATTCAGCAAATCTTTTCTCACGATTTAATTTAATCTTATGTGTTGCGCTTCCATAATTTTCAATTCAAGTGCAAATGAGAAGAGATAATTTACAAAAATACAGCAACAAATCACTCTTTTTTCATTCACCTCTGGTTACAAAGTGAGAAAATGTTGCCTTTTTTCGGCTGTTTTTCATCCATTAATTGAAAGATGCTGAAGAATTTACTAGTTTTTGCTTTCTTAATATTTTCTTGTGCCATCAATTAATTACTCCACAGCAATTACATAAATTATCGAGGCGGTCTTTAATGCAAACATCATCATTGACCTTCGTGAATTACATGCTTCACGTTATTCATGTTGAGTCTATTGATTGAATAATCAGATGCCTCGCATAGCTTATCATGTGTGGAGTTTTTGAAAATTATGCGATTGTAAACTCAAATTGGAATGGCAAAATCGCTGTAATTAATTTACATGTTTGGCACTCATCCTGGGCGTTTTCCCATCACAATCAGCGGCACTCAACAGTCCACGTAATTGCTCAACATTGAGATGCACTAATTGGAAATATTTCCACTCATTTGCCTCGTGCAATTTTATAAATATCATACAAATAATTGTGGATATTCTGGTCAACAGTGACACAGTGCAGGGACGCGAAGAGCATGGCAAAAAGCATCGGTTGAATTGAATTTATGCCATGGCCCTCGCGAATTGACGCCTCTCTCCCGATGTTTGGCATAATTTTTTCCACAAAAAAAAAGAAGCTTAATTGAGCATTTCACAATGGCCGGAGTTTGTCAATTCCCTGCTCTGGCACTGGGCGGAATTATCAATCACAACTGCGCGCGGGTCTTTTCGCGCGCATAAAAGACCGGAAAGATATGGAACATGGATTGCAAAATTCAGCACATCATCACCAGAGAATTAATCCGCGAATTTCCCCAAAAATATAATTCGTCACACTTCACATTTGCATGCACGCGACGTTCTCACCTAACGATCTCTCATTCTTCTCTCTTCGTCCCGCTGGAAAACCCCAAAAGCTGGAGAGATGGCGTGGCTTCCTCGCTCAACTACATCGACCTGAACAGTGGCGTGAGTTCCGGGAAATTGCGTCCGTATCCAAATTGGGAGGCGAACACACTACCTGTTGATCATGAACCTTCAGCAACCACCGAAGGGCGTGAGTATAATTCTCCTGAGACAAAACCCAAAGACATGCAACAACTTCCGAGCACTGGCAGACCTTCTGCCCCGAACTTGCACTCCAATATTGCCCACAACACGAAGCTGTTCAATGAGAATCTGTTGGAGCTCTTGAAATGCCTGAATTTACCGAGAAATTCACATCATAAAGCCACACTGTTAAATATTTTTACCACACTTCAGGAGAAATGAAATGACTTTTGAGGCCAAAATCCAGAATTGAATGGCAAAATACAGCGTCAGGGGTGAAAAATTAAATTAATTCCATTATATTTTTCCGCAAATTGACACATTTGCAAATTATTTTACATAAATCAGCCGACAATTTAAAGTTTGTTTGATGAAAAGCTTCCCATGAAGGGGGAAATAATATGGCTAAAATCTGTACTTCATAAATCTTTCCAATCGCCTAAAGTATCATAACCTCAAATTTAGGAGTTTTTGTCCCAAAAACAAGCAATTTTTCCTTTTTTACCCTAAAAAAACTGATAGAAAAACAGTATTATAGAAATATTTGAAGTTTCCAGCGGATATTTTGATATAATTTAATTTTAAATTTCTCTTTAAAATGCATTTTAGAACATAACCTAGAAATTACCTCCAGATATCTGAAAGAATGCTTAAAAGAAACTTATTCGGGATCGATAATGAGCAGAAATTTTCTATTTAAAATTAAAAAATCAACCAAACAGCGCTTAAAATAGACAATTTTGTATCCTGAAATAGTATTTTAGAGGTTATGATCAATCTTAGCACAATTAACACAGTTTTAAACTAAATACTTGTGATTAACAACAGATTTAATTATTATTGTTCTAGTAAATGCTGAAAATACTAGTTTAGGCGCTGGAATGAATGATTTTGGAGATTATTTAGTGGCAAAATTTGTCTTAAATTTATAAAATAACCTAGAAAAATGTAAAGAACGATTCTTTTTCTCCAATTATTGCGTTATTTCCTTTAAAAAAAAATGACTTTCGAACGCATCATATTGAAAATATTGAAACACTTCCACTGAGTTGTACACCACTTCTCACCATAATATCTCCCCCTTGTCATTTTTTACAACAATCACAACTTTTTGAATTTTCAGATAAGTTTTAAAAAACTATCTTTGAAGAATCTAAGACAAACTTGTAAAATTATCAAGATTATGCGTTAAAAAATGATAATTTTATACCAAATACTCTACAAAAATATCTCTTTAAGAGAATTTTAAAACAAGTCTTGAATACTTTGATTTTTCTACCGCAATATCTTATATTACACATAAATCATATATCAGTGATGTTGATTTTCTTAATTACTTGTGACTTTTATTATTATTATTATCTCTGTTTTCATCGACTCACTTATTATTTATGGAGTTTCCCAGAAAGATTGAAAGCGAGCGCGTGGGTTTTAAACATCCAGCTGACAAGAGTAATAAATATTACTATTTTTACACGTGAAAAGCGGTGAGTGCGAAACCGGTGGAAAGATCATTGATTCTGGGGATTTCCTCGCGACAAGCGGAGCAACATAATGAGATTGAGGAGATTTCCGATTCAATTCTGGAGGTGTTTCACTGGGGAATTTCGCATGAGCTGTTTGATCTCCAGAGATGCGATTGAGATAAGATTGTGATGTGGATAAGATGGGCGTGAGATGCACGTGCTTATTACATTTGCCCTTATTAGATAAGTTTTTTGTAATTAGTGTAATTAATGGGTGTTTTCCAGCGCCGCGCGATCGACTGGCGGCCGCATCGCTGCCCAAGGACGTGGAATCTTATCCAGTGAGGAATGATTCCATCATCTCCACGTTCAGGATTCGCGTGGACGAGTGCGACAGATTGTGGGTGGTTGACACGGGATTGGCAGACATTCTGGGCTCTCCCAAACAATTCTCCCCACCGGCGATTGTCATCTTCGACCTGAACACCGACGAGTTGATCAGGAGGTTCGAAATTCCCAGCGCCAGCATCGACGATGACTCCTTCTTCGCCAACGTGATTGTGGACGCGGACAAGACGGACTGCGGCAACAGCTTCGCCTATCTTCCCGATCTCGGCGCCTATGCCGTGATAGTTTACTCCTTCAATGAGAACAGATCGTGGCGCGTGAAGCACAATTACTTCCACTTCGATCCTCTACAGGGCGACTACAACGTGGCCGGCGTGAACTTCCAGTGGACTGACGGGGTGTTCGGGATGGCTGTGGGCAAGCCGCTGCCAGACGGAAGTCGCACGGTGTATTTCCACGCGCTGTCCAGCACCAAGGAGTTCGCCGTGTCCAACAGAGTGCTCCAGAACGAGTCTTACGCCACCGGAGACAGTCACTACCATGACTTTAAACTCCTGGGCGATCGCGGGCAGAACAGCCAGTCCACGGCGGAGTTCTACGACCCAGACACCGAAGTCATCTTCTACACACAAGTGAGTATTTCTCTGGAAAGCGTCGGAAGCTCCGCCCCCTCGAATGCCACGCCCATTTGCATTTCATTGACAAAGAAGCTTCTTATCTAATCTCTCAATTATTCAGGCACAATTTCAAACATTTTACTTAACAATGAATGATTGCAGGTCAACAGAGACGCTATTGGATGTTGGAACACCAACAGAGCGTTCAATCCGGACAATCAAGGCCTCGTGGACTCGGACTCTGAGGCTCTGGTCTTCCCCAATGACCTGAAAGTGGATCCCAGTGGCACTCTTTGGGTGCTCTCTGACCGCATGCCCGCCTTCATCTACAAGCAACTCGATCCGCAGCAGCACAACTTCAGGATCCTCAGGGGAAATACCAAGCAGCTGATCCAGGGAACTCCTTGCGATCCCTGAAGTGTTGGGCAAACAAGTTAAGTACATTTTACTGTCCTGGACAGTTTATGGGTAGAAAATCATTGTTTCTCTAAAAGGAATTTACTTTATCACACCTTGATAATGTCTAGGGAAGTCTTAAGACAAAAACTCTACATGAATTTTAAATACAATAAATCAAAAAGAGAGAGAAAAAGCCTTTTATTTGCCACAAGTCGATGCCAAACACACAATTAAAACGATTAAAACTGTTAAAATCGAATGTAATACACAAAACACGGTTAACTTGGTCTGGGTTTGCTCATCTGCGGATCCTTCATCTGGACGTCCGTCGAGGTGGCGGTGAGGAAGTTCTCGAACAGGATGCTGGAGATCTTGGACATTGTGGTGAAGCGCGAGGACTCGTTCATCCGACGCAGCATCGTCACGACGAACTGCCCGAAGAGCTCCACCTCGGACGGATTCACCCTGACGCCGTCCATGAGGCCCTTCTCGTAGGCACTCCTGTTCGCCATCACTTCCGCCTTCGTCTCAATTGGCACCCGGCTGAGCTCCTCGAGCGTGATCTCGGGCGTCGGCGGCCTCAAGTTCACGTACTCCTCGAAATCCTGCACGTACTTGTTGTACGACGCGTCAGGCGGTTTGATATTGCTGTGCTCGAGATCGTCCAGGTAGTTCCTCAGGCCCAGGATGTTCTTCAGGCGCTCGTCGTTGGAATTATCACTGCCCTCGGCGTTTGATTCCTCTTTCGGTTCTGCGTCCGTCTCCGGAGCCAAATGCTGCAGCTCTTCTGGCAGTTTGTGCTTGAAGCTCTTCTTGGGGAACACTACAGGAGGCAAGAAAGTGTGATTAGTTCTGGGATAAGGAGAGATTTTCCGTGAAATTACTTGCATTCAGAAGAGGAGAGATCACGAATGGACTGATGAGTTGCAGTGATTTGAATAAACTGGAGGATTCAACACTCAATCTTTGTCTCTTCCCAAGGGATAACAGTTATGGGAGGCTTATCAAATCACAGAGAAGAACAATTACTCAATACTTGGCCATGATGTGTACTAAAATCTTCCCTCCTCGACCGTTTCTCTTCAAACCTTATCACTCCAGCGCCCGTGTTCGCCACCAGGTGCCGCGCGCGGGCGACCTTGCGAGCGCTCGCGCGATTGTCGCAGAGTGAAGTGACACCCTTCGTCGCGAACACGCGTGAAAACGTAAATATAAATAATTTGGCGTGATTTGCGCCTCCTCCATGGGCACCATTGACCTGAGAATGTGAAAATCCTGCGTGTCATCTTCCCCTGTTGCGGTGCTGTGTTGTAAAACGTGCGGAGGCGCAGAACTTCTCGGCTGAATTGCGTGTGATATTTCGCGGGGTCACGCCGGTGGATGGCGACCTTTGTGCGGAGATTGCGTGATTTCGGCGCTGTGGACAGATCTTTCTGGGCACACTGGCGCAAGTACCGCTCTGAGATACCCAAACTATCGCCCCACGATGTAGTGACAGCGCCGCGAAGTGGCGAAACGGGCTGTTTTTCTCACACAATCCAACGTCTTCTTTGCAGGTGAACTTGATACTGCGCGCAAATGAGTTCACGAAGGAACTGTCCGGAGGCCCGGTTCGGTACTTTGACTCGAATCAGCTGGCGTCCAACAGTCCCCTGGAGGATGCCCGGACAGAGGCGAGCTGTCTGTACACTTCGGGACTCCTCGTGGGGGTTTTCGACGGACACGGCGGCTCTGCTTGCGCCCAAGTGAGCGAAAGATTAGAGATAAGATATCGCGACGATTCACGTGAGACTGGAATTTCCGACATTCTTCTTCTACTCCCTGTTTCAGGTGTCCTCCAAGAGAATCTTGAGATACATCGCCGCCAGTCTCATCGCGCCCACGGAGCTGCAGAAGCACATGGCCAGGGATGCGAAGAGCTATTCCTTTCTGCAGTGCCACAACGATCGGCTGGAGTTCGTGCCCGAGATCAGAGACATCTACGAGGAGAGCTTCAGTCGCTTCGCCCAGGATCTGATCGCCACGAACGCCAGGACGTCCGTGGAGGACGTGATGGAGCGCGCCGTGATGCGCCTGGACGAGGACATGTCGCGGGAGGCGATTGAGCACACGAGCGTGCGGACTGTGGCTGTCGCGATGTCTGGCTCTGTGGCGTGCGTGGCTCACGTGGACGGATGCCATCTGCACGTGGCCGGGACTGGAGACTGCGGCGCCGTTCTGGGCTCCGTGAATGACACCACAGGCCAGTGGACGGCGCGGAAGCTCACGAACGAGCACAATGCCCAGAACGTGGGCGAAGTGCGGCGCATCCTGGCCGAGCATCCGGCCAGCGAGAGAGACACCGTGATCAGAGTGGATCGGCTGCTGGGCCAGCTGGCTCCGCTGCGCGCCCTCGGCGACTTCCGCTACAAGTGGCCGCGGGACACGCTGCAGAGCGTCGCGGCGCCGCACTACGGCAGCGGCGCCGTGCCGCCGCACTACCACACGCCGCCTTACCTCACCGCGCAGCCGGAGATCAAGTACCACCGGCTGGAGCCGCGCGACAAGTTCCTCGTGCTGGCCACGGACGGCCTGTGGGACGTCCTGACGCCGCTGCAGGTCGTGCGCCTCGTGGGCGAGCACATGAACGGCAAGACCTTCCTGCAGCCCCTCGAGCTGCCCGGCCGCGACATCCGCCTCGGCGAGCTGTCGCAAATGCTGGCGCACCGAAGGTGAGTGGCTCTCGAGATGGCACTCGAGATCAAATCCACACTCAATCGACAGAGATTTAGCCAGATTTAGATTAGATTGAAGACTAAGTGTGATTTTGCAGGACGGGAATACCAAAGAAGCCGACGGACAAGAACTCAGCCACTCACTTGATCCGCAACGCCCTGGGCGGAACTGACTACGGCATCGAGCACTCCAAGATATCCCACATCCTGTCGCTGCCGCCGGACGTGGTGCGCCTGTTCAGGGACGACATCACCGTCACTGTCGTCTACTTCGATCCTGAGTACCTCCAGAGCACTCTCGTGTGATTAGCCGCGCTGCCCGGTTCACTAGTCGTTTGATGGGTGTGCTTAGAGCACTTCTTGTAAATACTTCGCTAGCTTCTAGACTAGGATTTCTTATGGGAAGAACTACAGTGTTATTTATTCTCCGCCGTGTAATAAAGCATCGAATGAATCACTCTTTATCTCTCACTTCCTCCTCCGGCCGTTGCGAGCTGTCCTCTTGGCTCTCTGCAGCTTCTGGCTCTGGATTGACGATGTTGATGGGCAGACGATCGCCCCAGTTGCTCTTCTTCGCGCAATAGTAAGTCATCTTCCCCTGCTTGGCGGCTGTGAAGATGATCTCCTGCAGATTCCCTTCTTTCGTGCACATCCGGCAGATCGCGTGCTTCTTCCGCACCAGCACAGGCCGAACGATCCTGGGCCAGGAGTCCTCTGTCTGCGACAGATCTCGTGGCTTCTTGCGCAGCACAACGTAGCTGTAAGTCTCATTTTGTATCCGATTTTTCTCCATGGCCGCCAAATTCTCGTACTTCACCTCGAAATTGCACGGCGTTCCGTCGTCAGCCACTCTCCGCGGGCAGACGAATTCGTGCGGACAGGGCGAGTGGACGTGACAGTTGTCAGGATCGATCCGCAGCAGGAAGTCTCTCGCTTCGGTGATGAGCGTGAAGCCCGCCTTGGTTCCTCTCTCCACGATCACCATGTAGTGCTCGCACTTCGTCCAGAGCGTCTTCAGCGCCATCAGACGCGCATCCTTGGACGCCAGCTCGAACAGTGTGTACGCACAGATCACGAGATCGTAGGTATTTGTGGCGGAAGCGGGCAAGAACTGCCGGAAGAAGTAATTTCTCACCATCGGCTCTCTGTCAGGATTGCCCTGGCGCAGGATCAGCTCCGCCAGGTCATTCATATCCGCCGAGGTGTCCACCATGAAGTACTCGAAGATATTCTTCTTCGGCCAGACGTCAATCGTGGCCCAGAGAGCGCTTCCCACTCCCGATCCGAAGTCAAAGTAACTTCTTGGGCAGAAATTCGCGTCTCTGTCGCGAATCTCCGTCAAAATCTTCACCATGGCCGCATATTCCGCCGGACTTCTGCCCAGGAGATACTGCAGGGACTTGTATGTGTCGTACTGGATGCTCTTCCAGGAGTAAATCTCCTGTCGAAGACGAGTCTGCACCTTCGAGAACAGCGTGTTGTTGGCTTTGTGTCTCTCCGTCTCTGTCATCTCGGCGAAATTGAACTTGTGCTTGGCAATGAGCAAATCCCGGAACTTCTCCTGCTTCGCCTTGATCTCTGCCGCTGTTGGTGGCGGATGTCTGCTCCAGAGATACTTGTTCAGCGCCTGAGCGTCATTGCGAATGGAGGCGATCGGGAAGTCCTGTGTAACTTTGGGTATTGTCCTCTCGAGAAACTCTGGCATCTTCACAGTCTTCACTTTAATGACTCCGGGATGCTTTCTGGGCTTGAATTCCACCGTCTCCAGCGCCTTGGCCACATTCTCCTCCAGATCAACTGACACTTTTGTGCCGAACTGCAAAGAGAAACTCCTGAATTCCACACGGGAAAAGCCACTCTGGTGTCCTACCTTGGCGGTGCGCCTGAGAAAGAGCGGCGTGAAAGGGAATTTCATGGTAAAAAGTAGATGAGGAAATTCTGCCGAAAAATCACAGGCCGCAAATGCAAAACAAACACATGGCGTTTGACAGTTGCTCAGTTTCTTCGATTGGCCGCTGTTGGCAGCCTTGCGCCAATGTCAATCCGCCATCTTTTACAGTGGCTTTTTTCTTCGAGAATTTCTTCAAGTTTTTGTGACGGGTTTTCACAACGAAATCCCACGTATTTTCTATCCATTTATAGTGCATTGTGTCCCCCAAATCATGAGAAGGGTGAGTAGAGTGTAGTTTTGGTGACATTTCAACTGGAAGTGCGTGAAAAGTGACGGTGAAAATTTCCTTCTGTTGACAGAGAATGTCGTATGATGATGACGAAGATATCGATGCTCTGCGTCTGGCGGCTCTGCAGAGTCTCAACCACACCCGGAAGCCCATCTCAAATCCCATACAAGTGGTGGAGTCCGTGGTGCCGCACCACAAGCTGCGATTCGAGGAGGAGATCTTCAACCGAACGCACCCTGGAGGCCATCCGGAAGCCACTTTCTGCCCAGCCGAGAAGATCAGCGTGTTCAGTGCCTCCGGAACGACCAACGGGCAGTGGCACTCGCCTGCTGAACAGTACGTGCCGCCGTACGTGGCCCCCGGAGCGCCCACAGATGTGCAGCTGTCGCCGCGGAGCGCGGCTTTTGTACAGCAAAACACGTCGATTTTGCGTCGTCGGAAGGGCGACAAGTCGCCCAGCGTCACCCCGCCGCTGTACACCGCCCAGGCGGGTCCCTGGGACCCTGTATCGCCCGTATTCTCCTTCCGCTCGCGCACGCCTTCGCCTCCGTCGCCCAAGCGCTTCTACTCGCGCTCGCCCATTCGCCGGGAGCGCTCCATCTCGCGCTCTCCTCCTCCTGCGGCTGACATCTACCGGCTGCGCCGACGGACGAGATCCAGAAGCCCGCTGGCGAGACGTCAGTCGCCCAGATTCGCAGGACGCAGTCGGAATTCCTCTCCGCGGCCGGTGAGATCGCGAAGACAATCGCCGAGAGGAAGTCCTCCGCTGAGGGCCGCCAGGAAGCCCTCGAGAAGTCCCGTGAGAGTGCTGCGGCATCGCTCGCAATCGCCGCCGGCGTCCAAGCGGACCAAATCGCCGCTGGTGCGGAAACCGCGGAGGCCCAGAGAGGCTCCGGCGGCCAGGAGACGATCACCGGACAGACACGTCGGTGGGAAGTACAAGAACGACAGGAGGCCGAGAAATCCTCCTCGAGAAGTGAAGGAGGAGAAGAAGGCAGCTTCGCCCAGGCCGAGGCGACGCTCAAGGAGTCGAACTCCGCAGGGAGACGCGAAAGTGGCTGAGAAGAAGGCCGAGGAGCAGAAGCTTGAGGTGGAGAGCAGCGGTGATAAGGTTCCGGAGGAGAAGGAGAGGAATCCACCCTCAAGTGGCGAGGAGAAGGAGGAAGTTGAGGATGCGAGTGAGGGAGAAAATGGGGCGGATGAGATTGATCTGTTCGCATCGGAGGAGTCTGAGTCTGAGAATGAGGGACGCTTCAAGTCCAGCAGCAGCAAGAATGAGCGTCCGACGCAGGCGACTGTGTCCTTCTCGAAGCTGGTGACAGAGCCTGTGGCGAGTTTGACGGAACTCAAGGAGTTGCCGGCACTCTCGAGTGTCGCCAGTGCGCCGCGAGAGCGCAGCGACAGGCGGCCGGAGAGGAGTGGCCGGGAGTACAATCGCAGCCACCGGAAGCGCGGCAGGGATCGCAGGAATCCGCGAAGGGAGAGAGACTCAAAGTCCGGAGGCGGAAAGGATGCCGACAAGGATTCCAGATCGAAGTCCAGCACGAGAAATCACGGAGAATCCAACATGAAAATGTTCAAGTCAACATTTCAGGCTGTCGTTGTGAATGACGCGAAGAAGCCATCAGGTGAGTGGATTTATTGGTGGGAGTTTTGATGGTTTCTCAAGTGGAAGTCTTTGCAGATTCCTCTTCTGGTGATGCTTTCAGCGAAAAGGTAGTCAAAGATGTGGACAAAAGGAAGGTTATCCAAATCAAGAGGCCAATATTCAGGGAGACGAAAGGTAAATGCTTTTTCTGTCACTTCAGTGCTTTCTTTGGCATTGTTTTTAACCACTCAAGGTGCTTCAGAATGACAATTTGAGTCTTTTCTGCTGTTAATTGTGCTTTTTTGTTGCATTTTTGATGATATTCTGACCGTCTTTGCAGATAAATCCGAGGCGGATGTGCAGCCAAATGGTCAGACGACGCTGGGAATTGGCGAGGGAAAGGTGAAGAAGTCGATCCACTTGCGCCTGGGCGGCTATGCGACGCCAAACGGAGAGCCGTCGTCATCGCTGAGCAGCGTCCTCGCGACGACGTCGTCCAAGTCCATCAAGAGCAGCAGCAGCAGCAGCAGCAGCTTGGCGAGTGTGAAGAAGTCCTGGAAGACGTCAGAGAAGGTATCAATGAAATATTGCCTAATGATTCTTTCTAGTATTTCCTAAGCAAGTCTCAAGCGCACACAAACAACTCAGCCAAGGGTGAGAGAGAGAGAGGGAGAGATCACTCAAGGAGATCCCACTTTTCCGGTTTTCTCCTCCCTTTTGCCACTGTGTGACCTTCCTTAGTTTTTTTCTTTTTTCGTCCTCTTTATGATTTTTCTTTTTTGCTGTGTCTTGAAGATTCTATAGTCAAATTGAGTGTTTTTTCCTTTCCTTGTTGTTCCACTTAGAATTTTTTATAGTTTATAAGAGACTTTTAATTGTAAGTAGATTTTGAGTCGTAGGATGATCTTTTTCATGAGGAATTCTTTAGGGAAATCATGTGTAAAGAGACTCCAAAAGTGATGAAAAACAGGTACAAAAAGCAAAATATGATGTTGTGATAAATTAAATTGATACCAAAAAATATGCTAATTGATGAGAGACTGTAAATGACTTTTTTTTTTTACTAGGGCCAATTAATTGTAAAAGATTGAGTGATAAACTTGATATATAAAGTTGATTGTATGAGAAAAAATTTATATACTTTTCTAACTCTTGTAAAATTGTTAGATAAAAAAGAGAGAGAAAAAATGGTATTTTTTGTAAAGATTCTTAGGCTTAAGTGTAAAAAAAAACATCATTTGGATGAAGAAGTGCTGTTGTAAAGAATTGCAATGTAGATGATAAGGGAATGCCTAAGAGGAGAATTCTCGTGAGAGAAAGAGAGAGAGAGAGAGAGCGACATTCTCTCGAAAATCTGTGACTAACGGCCGGAGGAAATTGATTTTTATTCTTCTTGGATCAATTCTATTGTCAGGTATAGAGAGAGAGACAGAGAGAATGAACAAAAAGCTATCAAGCTTGAAGCCGAAGGAGGACAAAGACCACAAGACACACACACACTCTCATCGGCTTTCTTGCTAATCTGACTCGCGATCATCAAAGGGATCATCGGAACACACTGGATTTTGTCTCTGCAAGAAGTTACCTGAGGACTAATCGACCAAGAGGGATATTCGGCTGACTCTGATTTTGCCTGCTCGGATGGACAAATTCTCCGTGCTTCACGAGTGTGACAACGCATGTCCTGCACGCCCAACATTGTCTCCTCACTCACGCTGAACGTCCGCCAGACGCTGTCGACGGAATTATTGCCATTATAAGTCAGCATCACACGCAACTCTACTTTTCTTTCTCTGTTCAAACAAAAAAAAATCAATGTATTTTGTATATAATGTGAACTTTTCAACAACAAAAAAAACAAAGATGTACGGCAAAATGTAAAAATAAAAAGATAAAATTTTAATGCTTGTTTTCAACTTGGTTTTCAAGATTATCAGCATTTTTGGACGAAGAATCTTTGGATCAATATGGGAAGTCAATGAAAAGATACTGATTGAAGGGTATAAAGTGTGGCCAGAGTATCCCGATTAATATCCCTGGAGATCTTGTGGCGGGAATGCCACTGTCATGGCGGTCTTCTCCTTCTGACGAGATTCTCGCTGCTAGCATTATTTGACGGTAGAGGCAGCACTGAGGGTGACGCGGAGAAATGAATCTGAGGTGTCTTAATTTAACATCGGCTGTTAAATTCAATCAAATTCGTTCTGTTTCTCCATCTTTGCACTCGATTGTTCCTTATCCTTCTCTTCCTTTAATTTTGTCTTGAAATTCCAATTTGTTAAGTTTTCTCACAATTCTGATTTATTTTCACTACATTCTCTTTCAAAAAAATGCCTATTAAATACAAGAATGTCGCGTTGTCACTCGTCTAAGTACGGAGAGGGAGAGAGAGAGAGAGCTGTGCCGAGCCTACTTGGGCGTCGGCGCCATCTTTCGGCTGAAATACTTCCATGCAAATTCTATCGTCCACGCCGCGCAGCACGTCATGATGCAGAGTGTCTGCGCGTGGATGCAGATCGGATAGCTGTCCGTCATGTCGCGGATGACGCCAATGAGTGGCCCCAGAGCCACCACGAAGATCGCCTTGCCCACCATGTGCCAGCCGAAGGCAGCTGGCAGCTTGTCCAGCGTGCAGTATTCGGAGACCGTGAGCGTGAAGTTGCTCAGCGCGGCGCCCCTGAAGAAGCCCGAGATGGAGAGCCACACGATCAGCTCAGTCCAGCCAGTCTGCTCGGCAATGACTGCAAAGATTACCAACTGTAAAGCTTCCTTCTTCCTGGAGGATTGATTTGCAAGGAACTCACTTGATCGCGTGATGCCCACGAAGAATATGGCCACCATGAAGACGTGCCGCTTCGGGATGATGAGCTTGTCGCAAATTGGCGGCAGGATGACGCGCGCCAGGATGTCCGTGATGGCTGTGACGGACAAGCAGAAGGCCACGTCGGCTTTGGGATAGCCGAGATTGGCGAGGAAGAAGGGCGTGACCATCTTGAAGTTCATCTCGGCCACGTAGAAGATCGACAGGCCGAACAGGATGTTGAGATAGATGCGATCGCGCAGGATGTCCAGATCCATGATGGACGAGAAGCGCTTCCAGAAGCTCTGCTTCTTCGGCTTCAGCATCTGCAGCCCAATCTCAGACTGAATCGTGTTGATTGAGCCAATCTTGGTGGGCTTCGTGAAGGAGTTGAGCGATGACATTCCCACGTGAGTCTTCACGCGCCGAATTACTTCATAGTCAATATCTTCATTGTCATCGTCGCCAGTCTGGAGAGCAATTTGCACAGTGATATATTTATAGTTAGAGTATAAAAAGCCTCCATTTTCTTCCACGCATGTGAAATACAGAAGCTTCATTCACTTCTCATCAGCAAATATTTGCCTTTTCCGGGGGAATAAGAACGCGCGATCTTGTGAGAAACTCGTGATGAAATGGACTGATTCTCTACTTACATTGACGTGGATCTGCAGATAGCTGCCGGCGAAGTCGAGGTGTGAGAGATTAGAGATCACAGATTGCTTCCGCTTGCGGATTTCCATGGTCATCTCCTCATTGGACATGATCCTTGGGAAGGTGGGTCGCTTCACCATGCCGTTGCCGCTGCTCAGCGTCGTGCTCATGGCCATCTCCGAGAAGTTCTTCTTCATCCCATTCACCACGCCCAATCGGCTGATCTTCCTCACTCTCTCCTCGCCCATGTCGTGTGCCGGGAATCTCTTGTTGTCGTACAGGAGCGTCGTGATCTCTGGCATCTCGTCCTCGTCGTCCTCCTGGATGGGCTGGATGGGCTTCACGGTGTCCGGCATGGGCACCATCTCGATGTCCACCTCCTCCTCCTTCAGATGCCACTTCGCCGGCTGCAGCAGCGTGGCGCCCACGACGGCGTGCAGCGCCAGGCCGGACAGCAGCAGAACGGCGCCGCGGAAGCCGAACGTCTCCAGGAGGATTCGCACCAGCTGCGGCATTATCAGCATGCCCAGCGCCGTGCCGGCCATCGAGAGTCCCACAGCCTGTCCGCGGCGCTTCTTGAAGTAGTGATTCAGCGCCACGAAGGCCGCCGAAGTGGCCAAACCAACGCCAATGCCTGGAAATCAATTTGCAGCTGAATTAATAACTCCCATTCCAAGAAATGTGGGTCAAGAGGTCCAAACAGATAAGACGATAGCAAGTCTTTAAGCTCTGCTAGACTCAATTTTAACTGCCAAATATCAAAGCATTGTCACGAGTGTCACGCTCGTCACGCGTGAATGAAAAATTAAGCTCTTCTTCACTCTTGTTTTTTTTCAATATAATTCCATTGGGAGCAGCAATTAAAGGTTGCAACAAGGGCACATTTACAGTGTGATAACGCTGATAAAAGTCTCTTATTGTATCATAAATTCATTAAATACTCCGCAACACTTGTATAATGTCTTGTGGAGAATATATCTTGTCAATTAACATCCAATAAAACTATCGAATTGTAAATTAGCACAATTTCGTTGCGCAAGAATGAACTCATTGTCACGATCAGTGGAAAGTAATTTGCTCTATCGCTTATTTGTGGGTGTTTATGGAATAGAATTAGTGTCTTTTTGGTGTCAATAGACATTAAGTCACTGAAAGTGGGGAGAGAATCAAGGGGGAGACAATATGCCCTAAATCTGTACATCACTTTTGAACACTTCCAAATTTGCCTGACACTTTAATATTCAAATTATAATGAATTTCTTAAGTTTCTATTCGATATTTCGGTAAGAATCGACTTAAGAACGCATTTTTGGACATTTTTTACAAACATAACCTCAAAATATCAATTAAAAGATTTTCAAAAACATAATTTGGAAGCTTTCAAGATCACAAAATTAACTCAAAACTGTTGATTCTGAGTCAAAATTGCCCAAAAAGCTTTCAAAATGAACATTTTTCAAGTCTAAATGAATATTTTTGAGGTTATGTTTGATCTCAATACAATTGGTCCTGTTTCTTGGCGTCTAAGGCTCAGAAAAGCTCTGTTTATTGCATGTAAACGGCGTGAGCGTAAGAATTGATATGCTAGAATTCGAATAATTCACAAAACCTGTCCGTAAATCGTTACATAACCTAGAAAATGACTTTTATTATTGATTTTTGCGTGAAAATCGAAGGAAATCCAAAGAATTGGCTTAATTTGTCAGTAAATTAAGCACTTATGAAAGGAATATTAAAGGTTTTTCAACACTTCCAATTCTTAAGTACTTCCGCTGAGCTGTACACCACTTCTGACTGTGTTATCTCCCCCTTGGTGAGAACAATTGCAGCAAATATGAATTAATAATAATAGACGACAATAGAAAGGCAGGTGGAGTGAAGTTCACGAGAAATCGCGAGTGTCACACAAAAGGAACCTGATAAACTGCGACTATCTCTGCAGGTTATTGATTGGACACTTTATCAGCGGCCGCGAAGTTCTATCAGTGAAAAAAACCTCCCACGAGTTCAAGGGAACATTCTGCAATCCTCGAGGTTTTCGCATTGCGCATGCAAATGGAAGAAGTGCCGATGAAAGAGCATGTCAATGGCCAATGCAATCACGTGAAGCCCATACTAATTGATCAAACTTAATTGTATCCAACTGGAGATCACGTGGAAATCATGATCACATGAGGCATTCTCGTTTTTCAGCATCGCGCATAATTGTCTCCCCATGAATCGCGATGATTCCGCGAATTTATGCCAGAAACGAGATCTTTCAGCGATCTTTGGTCTTTTCGCGCACAAGCTTTGACGATATTCAGACTCACCGTTGATGACGCTGTACGTGGCCAGGATGTGTGGCATGCTGGAGGCCAGGGAGGTGAGAGCGAGTCCCAGGGCGCACAGCAGAGATCCCGCCATGGCGACCTTCCTGTAGGAGAACTCCTTGAGCAAGGGACCCACGAAGAGCCCGGAGAAGTTCATCATGACGTCCAGGGCGCTCATGATGATGGCAGCGCCTGTTGTGCCCACATTCAGATCCCTCAGCAGATCACCGAAGAGCAGCCCAAAAGAGGGCTCGATGGATCTCGTGGCCAGCTTGGGAAAGAGAGCGCGTCCCAAGGAGACATTCATTAAATCTCAATTCACACATCAAGTGACTGAAACAAACAGTTTGTTTGCACGAATAATTGTGAGGACCGTGAGGAAATTTCCTAGAGAAATGGCCAGTTTATTTTTAACTCCACCACGCCGAGACGTGTTCGAGTGCTGGAAATTTTTTACGGCCAACACAAAAATGTGATTTACGATGAAAACACTTCAAGATCATGATCGTCAGCTCATCTCAGAAATGCGCTTCCAATTTGATCGCATGTGAGGCCAAAATGCGGGTGAATTTATTTTGTCAAAGCGACTTTTTGTATACACAAATCGACAGTCTAAGAATATATTTGAGAGATGAGAAGAAAAACTCTCAACACTTTGATAGAAATCTCTCAGAGTGTTTATTGCAAACGCTGAAATTCCGTCTGGGAGATGAAAATTGGAAAATATTTTTAGGCGGCAATATTTCTCGACAGACTTTTAATGCCACGCCGATTCCCATGAAATTTCCGGCAGTAAAATATTCAATTAAATTGTCGTGTGTCTGGGGAATAATTGAATATGACGGGAATGATATTTGCAAGATCATGCGGCGTTTGTGCTTGAGAATGTTACACGACATTTGCAATAAAAATGCATCTTAGAGAAATTATACAGCAATTGAAGCTTAAGCAAGTGTTTAACTGCGACAAGGGGAAGATATTATAGTCACAACTGATGATTTCCAGACACTTCCACAGAATCTGTGCAGAATATTTATCACTTCAGACACTTCTGAACGCCTTAAAAGGTATTTTCCATCGGTTTTCAGACATCTTTGAACAGTTTCTTATCTTTTTTTCCATTTTAAGAGGTTTAAGCTCTGCAAATGCTTAGATTTTAGGTTGTAAAAACTGATCTTAACGTCTTAAAAATTGTGAGATAGTGAATAATGGAGTTGAATGGGCTTAATTTGCCACTTTAAAGCATCGACCGCGGAAAAACCTTCGCAAAGAAATGTTCTTCTTGGTTGAAGTGATATTTTTGAGGTTATGATTGAATTTAAAGCTTTTTGAACTAATTTTAAACACAAAAACTTAAATATACCAAGAAAAAGACAAATTTTTCGAGTTTAAACATACATTTTATGATTTTAGGAGTCTATTTTATTATTAGAATCTGTTAGAAATCAATCACATAACCTATAAAAGCAATAAAATCAATTTTCCAAAGTAAAATATTTATAAAATGCCGCAATTTGTTGAAATAATTGAAAATGAAGCTTTTCCAATGCAAATATTCAAAATATTCTGCTACTTCCAATTCCCAAAACTTCCTCAACAGCTGTACACCACTTCTGACCATAATATCTGCCCCTTGATCTCTAAACAATACAGATTTCAGCCATATTGTCTTCCCCTTGTAGCTGAGAATGCTTCAGATCTGCAGCATTTTGATCGAGACTTTGGTGTTATCTGGAAAAATCTCACTCACTGGAGCTCAACTCTGTCCCGATCGAAGGGCAGACGATGGAGAAATTCACACTTACATTGACGAGACTCACTCCGAACGTCGCCACCCAGCCCCATCCTCCGTCCGGGGCGACTTTGCGGGCGGCGCGCATTTTCTCCAGCTCTCCAGTCTTGTCCATCGCGCACAGAGAATCACAGAAACCGCAAAACTACCTAATTAAAGTGCACCGCATTCGATGCCTATGTGGAAAATCACTTTACAGTCACTTTAAGCACTTTTTCTTCTTCTATGGCAGAGTCGCTGGGCATCAGGAATCCTTCGTCAGCATCGCACTTTGGCGCTCTGTGGGCGATTCCAGGGAGAAAATCTCACTGTGCTGACGCTTTCTAGCCACTGAACACTGTCGTGGCGCAAGTGGAAGTCGCTGCGGTGCCAGAAGATCCATTCTGCAATGGCAAAACAGAGACGAGCGTTAGACTTTCGCAAAATTTCTCAACCAGATGCAAGCGAACGAGCACGAGTCTCGCGATAGTCATGTGAGGCGCTCGCGATTCGTCAGCTGATTCACGAGACTCTCGGCATCTCTTCTGGCGCACAGCGGAAAAACCAGAAAAGTCTGTATTTGCTCGCAAAACTTCTTCTCTTTTATCACAATGAGTGTGGCTAAAAATAATGGCGTGTGCTCCTGACCATCAACAATTCCACATACAAAATTCATTTGCCTCTCAAAACGCTGAGAGATCAAGAGCGGACTTTTGACTCATCAATTTCTTCAAATTAGCACAAACATTTAAGAAAAAAGCCCATTGATCTCTCGCGACTGCAAAATTGTCTATTTGTTGAGTTGATTAATTTGCTAGCGGAAAGTTTTCAGTTCATCATGTGGATAATTATGAGAAACTGCGGTGAATTGACGCCTTTTTGAGTGCTTTTTAAGGCGTTTAAATGATCTGTAAGTGCTGAAATATTTCCACATTTCATGAAATTCACGATTCCACAGCGCCGAATTCACCAAAAAGTCTTTCACAGTTCAATTGGTGACTCCGGGAGTGTTGTTTTCCGTCACATTCATGAGGGTTTTGCCTCTGTGTGCATCGCAGAGGAACAACGAAATACAGGGGAAAAAAATCATTGTCACATTTTCATGGTTCAACGAACAAAGAATGGGGGCTTTTTTCCTCCTTCCAGCCACGATCAATTTCTCAGTCGCTGTGCATTGGCAGAAAGTGAGCAATTGAAGTCACGAGATTGATCGCGCGCGGAGATCAATTGAAATTGTGCGCGGAGAGGCATCAATAGATGTGGAAGCTCAATTGCGCTTGGGTGATGCAATTGAGTGAAAAGTAATTGCACTTTCTAAAAAAAAACACACACACTGCAGATGAATGTATAACATGTTGATAATCTTTGAGTTTCCGTCTTGATTAAAATTTATTACCAACTGTCGCGCGGTGGGGGTAAAAACAATATGATTCACTTTTGCTTTCATTCGACAATTTGTCCGCGCCTTTTTGAATGATTCAAAGGAAAAATGCGAGTATAAATGTGAGGCCAGATAAAACCAGTGCCGAGATGATCTTCCCTCTCTGGCAGAGTCAATTTGTGTGGCTGGCGGAAGGCGTGCGCCACAAAGCTGCTGTTTGTTCGGCGATAAGACATTTGCAAACAAGTGAAAAAAAGGAGGCCGTAAATTCCCTTCCAACGCGAGAGAGGCACCAAGGGGCAGATATTCTGGTGCACAGCTTTGAAAGAAGTGTTTGGAATCGAAAATGGCAAAATATGAAGAATCTTTGCATTGCAAAAGCTCTCATTTCATGAAAATGAGGGATTTTTTACATTGTTTTGCCTAGAAAAATCAATTTGATCGCTGTTTTTTTAGGTTATGAAGATAAAATAACCCTCAAAATCATCTAATTTCTGTTTAAGCTGTGAATTTTTCTCTTTCAGCTTAAAAGTCAGTTTTTAAAAGACAGCTTAAAAGTCAACAATAACCTCAAAAATGTCTCAGAAAATTCTCTTTTTTAGGTTATTTTCACAGTTTGTACTCTAAAAAGGAAGATTCAACTTCATTATTTAATGGAAACATTGTGATATTTGCTACATTTGCTCATTTCCAGGTTTAAAGCCCTGTTTCAGTCGAATTCATAACCTCACAATTTGGTCAAAATTATTTTCGAGCTTTTTCTGAAGATTAAACTAGAAAATCAAGACGGAAAGTCAGATATCAATAAGAGAAGCGATTGAAGGAGTCGACAAAGGGATGAAAAACGCCTCAAAAGTGTCTGAAGCACAGATTCAAGGCACATTATCTCCCCCTTGAGAGGAATTTCAACGGTCAATTTTTGCATCAATTTCATCAATCGCGCAAACACGTGGAATCTTTCTGCAGCGCACAAGAGCGAAAGAATTCGCTTGAGGGTGAAAGCTATTCAATAAACACACTTTTTATCCATCGTCCCAGCAAATGAAAGTTTCCACAGTGAAGATTATCTGCTGGCCAGGCCGGCAAAAAGAAGCCTTCACGTGACGCGATGGTGATTCTCTGGGCGTAAATTTCATTCTCCGACTGATCATCTGATCCAGTGATATTAATAATATTTATATTAAAACATTCACGAAGCGCGCATTTTTTCTCTCTTTTTCGCCCTCAAACGCAATTCGACCAATCTTATCTGAGTGTTTATTTTTTTTTCTTGCACAGTCCTAACGAGAATTGTGTATGATTCAAAATTGTAAGAAATTCACTGTAATCAGCAACATTCTTCAGTGGCAATCAAACACAGCAATTGGCGTTTGCCGTGAAAGGAATGAAGAAAAGGTGAGAAAATCTCTCTGGAAATCACGATGGGCAGAAGTAGAACAATAAACTCATGAGGTGTGGAGAAGAGATAAGATCACGAGAGCCGATCTTTTGGAACACTGTAAAGCCACTTGTTGAGCCTCCAAAGCGCTCGAGTGCGGAGTTTATTGCGGCTCTCCAGAATTCGCGAAATCAAGCATTCACTTCGCCGATAATCACACTGCAACGTCAATAAGACGAATAATGCATTGTTGATTTAGTCCGTTTATTTGAATTCTCAAATTGACGCTAATTTCGCCCGCTTTTGCACGCGCGCACGCGAACGTTGACCGAATAACCTTGTCGATCGGCAGAAAATGATCACACACAACATTTCTCTTTTTGCCTGTCAATTAGAATAAGAATTCCTCTATTCTTCACCACCTGAGCCGCGCGCACTTGTAACCGGAAGCTTATTGTGAATAATAAAATAAATAGAATTGCTACAAATACACAATTTATATGTGAAATTTTTAATTGTAAAAATAGTCTTGTTAAATTTACTCAGCATTTCCGTCATTTCGCAATGAAATATATATCGACGAAAGAAGAGACTTGAGAATGCCAGTGAGGAAATCAGCTGTTGGGCACGTGCTTCTTGGGAGAAATGCGTGTGATGTCATGAGTTGGAACTGGTTGTACACACAATTGAGACCCGGGAGAAGCGCGATCGACCAATACCCCGATTTATCAGACACTCACACACATTTTCCCACTTCTTTTCTTCTTATCTTGCCAAGCGATTGACATGGCTTTTTTTCACTCGGTTTTTTTTTGTCACCGAAAATGCGTTCCAAACTCTTGAGAAGGAGAGAGAAAAATGCGTGATTCGCGCACTTAAGGATTTGGTTTTCTGATGCAATCCAGCGGGAAGTTTTTGGTGCTTCGCCGACTGGATATTCATTTTGGAAGCCAACAAGAGACTCTCGATCGCGAAGAAGCGGCCAAAGCAATTTTATGATCGGCGCGCGGCTGTTTGTGTGCGTTTTCGTGGAATAAAGTGAACTCAATTCCTAAATTCTATTTGAGTCTTTCATCGACCAGGCAATTTCATTCTTTGCGCCTTTTTTTTGCCCTCTAACACACTTCCAAAAGGAATTTAATGGGATCTTCGTCACACTCACCAAATGGCTCAGAGGCAGTGAAGAGGTCTCTTTGTTGCCGTGCAACTCACGCAAACCATTCGAGTTTTATCGCGCGAACCCAAGAAATGATTCAACAAAATCACAGTTTCGGAGATTCACACTCTTTTCTGGCGAAAATTCCCCAAAATGTAAGGAGGCACCTTCTCAGATTTTCAACTGGGGAATTGCAATTGCCAGAGGAAGTCAAGCAGCGTTTTCACTGGAACCTTTGCCGCGCGATACTGATCCGATCCAAATGCTCGAGCCGAGTCGAGGCGCTGAAAATGAATATCTATCGCGGCTGCACACAATGGAAAAGTCAGCTCAACACAGAGCCAACGAGCTCTATGGCCACCAACACGATGAAAGGGGCGACTTGTGGAAAATTTACACGATTTATACAGTTTCAGAGGAACGTCGAGGGGCCCAAAACACCGGGAAGCGCACCTCAATCTCACGTGCTGCCAGCAGAAACACCTGGAATCGCAACCGCAAAGAGGGACAGACACTGGAATGCTCTTTTCGCCGAGCCTGTGAGCATTTTAGGGATGAAATTCGACGGGTGAGTCGCAAATAAGATAGAAAATGAGGAAAAAAGTCAATTTCCAAGAATGCGAGTTGAAAATTTAGCGTTTATAAAGCTGCGAAATTTGCCAAATTCAATTCAAAATCCCTCAAAATGCATTAAAAAATATTTCAGTTGATTTTATTGGTATTTATTGGAATTTTTGACTGAATTTTATACAAAAAAGACGATTTTATCCAAACAAGTTCTAAAAATCAACTTTTCACAATTTTCATTGGCTTTTCTTTAACATTTTCAAGTAAAAAACCTAAAAGATGTGAGAAATATTCACTTAAAATCTTAGATCATTTTAGGATACAATCTCAAATGGCATTTGAGGTGTTTGACTGCAATTTTAAGACAGTTTTTCTAAGAAGAAACTGTTCATAATTTATCATAAAATGCATTGAGAATTATGTTGAAATACGGCGAACTATTTTTCACACATAATCTCAACTGTTTAATTAAGGAACGTTAAACAAGTTCTGGCAAAAACATTTTGATTGCCTAACAAATTAGTATAATTCACATTATTCTTGTTAATTTGATGATGAAGAACAAATAAGAATAGTAATAAATTGTTTTTCTTCCTCTATTTTATCACTGGAAAATTTCTCTCACTTAACAACATGCTAAACAGTTTGATCTCAGGCAAAGGAGAAGTACTTAAAACCTTCTTCTTTTTTGGTGTTATTCAACTCCAAGAAGTGAAAAGAATTGGCGCAAAAACACTTCCAATGCGAAGATCAATTTCGCCTGCCTTTAGGCGCTTCGCATTTGCCATACTTCCAATGACACACATTTTTCAAATCTTCACGTCTTCATATCTCCTTCAGACAATGCGTAGACGCAATAAAAGCAATTAATCCGTCACAAGTTCATGTGTGATAAGATATCAGCACTCGATAAGCAATCCATCGTGGGCGGAGGCAACATAATTATGCTGTCTGTTGACGCTGAGCACCTGGAAAAGTACCACAACAGCGCAATATTGTCAGCCAAGGAATCCCTCCTCATGACTAAGAGCGCGTCTGAGGTGTCTAAGGTCAGCTATTATTGTAGTTTTCCACAGTGTCGCATTATTTTCGGCCAGCGCGAAAATGCCCAGTCGTGAGAAAATGTGAATGTGTTGGCGGAAAAAAATACACTGATTGTCTTTATTGCTCTGTATAACATTGTATATATCCAGCAGATAAGAACTTTTCAAAGCGCGAATCTTATAATTGAGCTGCTTCGAGAGGCACTCAATTAGTTCAGCACAGTTCGTCACGAGGGGAAGCACGCGCTGGTCCCGTCTATTATCGCATTTTTTCCTCTCACAATCTCTGGTCAAACTGATATTCTAAATAGCTCGCGCTCCTCAACTGTGAAAGTGTTAATGAAATGCTGTAAATCAACGTGCATGATCGCGATCGATAAGCCGTGTTCAGTGAGTGAATTTTCCAGTGATAAGATTGCAAGTGAAAAGGCTGACAGACTCGCTGAAGTCATAACAGTTTTATGGTAAATGTTTCCAGAAAGAAATAAATAAATATATTTAAATGTGTGAAGCAAGAATGTTGGAAGATCACTTAGAGGAAAAATCGTTGCACGATTTGTTGCGTCGAAGACCAATTTGTGAAGCCCCATTAAATCTAATGGATCTTTAATATTCAATTCAAGCTAATCACAGAGTTGTGGTTAAAGGAAAAAAAAAACCGACTTCCAAGTAGAACTTTCCAATTGTTCTCACGTTTTTCGAGTGACTCAAGATCATGCAACACTGGCGATGTGAATGCTGGAGGAAAAGGACAAATTCTCCAATGAAATGTCACTGGGGAATGTTTTCCGCTATCAGTTCTAGATTAACTCCCGCTAAAGTGTGTTATTGAGTTTTTCTAGGCGCTTTGAGTGTCTAATAAAGTTAAGAGTGTCTTATTGTTGAGTCATAAATCATTTTTCAGCAATTATATCACGCCTGAAAGAGATGCCAATTTACGCGCATGGCTTAATTGCACCTCTCGTGATTGCGAAGTGTCGTCTGCAGAGTTTTATCACCACACGTTTCACAAGCTCAGAATCCTCAGAATGATCTTCTGTTGACGATTGATCTCCGCTAAAAATCCTCCCTGTGATCTTTGCAGTGCGCGCGCTCGTCAAAATAAACACTTCCATGTGACATCAAAGACGCGCAGAAATCATGGAGACGATCAAGAAGAATGATCAAAAGGCGAAGAAGAAGATCAACAGATCGCAGCTGGGGCCGAACTTTGTTCCAGCCGACGGCGGCTGGGGATGGATTGTGGCAATTGCAGCGGGATTCTCAAATGTAAAGTGTAAACATTCGTGACCTCTGCTGTGCTATCGCGGATTTTCGCGAACACTACACAGAGGTCACTTGACTCCCCATCTCAACTGATAAGGATTCTAAATCTGGTTTCAGCTGTGCGCCCTTCCCGTCCTCCAGCAATTTGGGCTGCTGTTCAGGGAACGCATGTCGGCACTCGAGATCAGCAGCTCGCAGATCACGACGATCATCAACATGAATCAGTGCCTGACGTCGTGTATCGGTGAGTGTCTCTCTCTCCCATCTCGGCGGACTTATCTTGGACTATCTCTCTTTCGTCACCAGGTCTGGCCAATGGGCCTCTCTTCCGGCGCTTTACCTACCGCCAAGTGGCCTATGGCGCGGCACTTGTGATCGTGACGGGCCTCATTCTCACGTCACTCGCGGACTCCTTTATCACATACCTCTTCACGTTCTCAGTGCTCTACGGTGAGTAGCGCTCCAAATGATCCCTAAATTCAATCTTCTCCCCTTCCCAGCGAGCCAAAATAGCTAAGAATAAGGAGTTAATTGAGCTAAGAAGTGCTGAGATTACTGAGCTAAAATTAGAGCAGCACAAAATGTGCTGAGCCGAAGTATTCAGCGATCGCAGCGGATGATCGGCGTCAGCTAATTTTTCATCAATTTTCTTAGCATTCTTCAGAATTTCCCGAATTTTGAGCTTTTTTCTGATAAAAATTAAGCAGGAAAACAAGAAGTCCAACTTTCATGGACTTCCCTTCATTTTTGAAGGGATTTGCAAGGTGCTCTTTATACAATTCACTTGAGTGTTGTAATCGCGAAGTATATTATTGAAATGGCATGGTTTTACTTAATGCGACATCTATGCATTTAAGTGCGCATCACTACTTTGACTGGTTGCCGCTACGTTCGCTAGTGGATCAACCCAATGGCTCCAATTTGAGCGGAATTTAGCACAAAAATCAACTAAATAAAGCGCAACTTTTAAGATTTAGTATTTTGTGCTCTCTGGATCCAATCATGCCTTCTCAAAAGATTTGCAAATACCCTTTTTTCTCTCTCCAGGACTCGGCACTGGCGTGTCAATGTCAGCCAATGCGCTCGCGCTCAACACGTACTTCAGGGAGAAGCGTCGCATGGCCACCAGCTTCTCCTGGACAGTGACTGCCCTGGGGCCCATCGTCTTGCCGCACTTGATCACGTACACCCTCGATGAGTATGGGATTCAAGGTTCCGTATTGATATTTGCGGGCATCGCTTGCCACACATTTGCAACTGCGTCCATTTTTCAGCCTGCGCAGTGGCACAGTCGCACGCCCGGCGGCGACCAGGAAAATTTGCTCCAGAAGACCGCCAAGGATGCCAATGAGGAGTGCGCGTATTGCAAGAGTCTCAAGGCGAGACAGAACGGAGGATTTCCCTACTTGTACAACTCCGACGATCCCAATGTCACGGGATACGAGATCACGGATCCGGGAACGCCAATGTTGGCTCTGGCCAATGACGGATGGTATTCCGGATCGGGCATGAGATCGGCTTATGGCTCGAAGTGGTCGCTGACGTCGCAGAAGACGGGAAAATTGGATGTGGAGTCCAAGAAGACCTCAGCCAAAGCCTCTACACAAAATCTCGTGCTCTCCAGTCGACCTTCTTATGTGAATCTTGGTGAAATGGCCGGAAGACGCGATCGTCGACCCACGAAGCCCATGATTGAGGAGGTTGAGGTGGAGGATTGTCCGAGTCACAAAGCTCCGCAGGATTTGTCGGAAATGGAGAAATCCACAATTCCTCCAACTCCAGCTGTTTTCCTCCAACTGCCAACGTCTGAGGAAGCGAAGTACATTCGAGACAACTACAGTCTTCGATCTCTGAGGAATCCACCTGAATTCGATCGTCGCCGGAAGTCCAACACTTTCAGTGTGGAAAAGGAGGTGCTGAAGGAAGCCTCCCGGCGTCTTGAGATCTATCTGAATGACGGCAGGAAGAAGAGCGCAGGCGGAGACAAGTGCACCTGCGAGAAGGGCATCAAGACGCCAAACAACAGCCTGAAAGATGAACCGATGGAGTGCAATGACAAGGATGAGGAGGAGATTGACGAGAAGAAGTTCACACTTATGCAGAAGATTGTGATTTTCTTCGATCTGGACTTACTCAAAGACTTCACTTATGTCAATCTCATGGTTGGCATCACAGTGGCTAATTTCGCGGAGATCAACTTTAGCATCCTTACGCCGTTTATCCTGGGAGACTTTGGCTACAGCAAGAAGGAGACGGCCTTGCTGATGTCCTTGCTGGCTGGAATGGACATCGGAGTGAGATTCTTCATCCCATTCGTGGCGGGAAGAATTGGATGGGACAACAAGACTTTCTTCCTCTTTGGAGTCCTGGGAATGGCCATGGGAAGAGTAGGTGAGTTGAGAGAAGGACATGAGTTGAGCGGACATAATTTCTCCACTTTTTACTAGTCTTGGCGCATTTTCAATCCTTCTGGATTGTTGTGGCGGTTTTCTGCTGCATTGGACTGGGAAAAGGACTCAGGACTGTCTTCATGGCGCTCGTATTACCAAGCTACGTTCCTCTGGATCGACTTCCTGCCGCCACAGGACTGCAACTGCTGTTCGCAGGGATATTTTACTTCGCCGTCGGACCATTAGTCGGTAAGATCTTTAACAATTCTTCACACTTTCTCAGAAATTGTCAATGAATTTCCTGGATTCACAGGTTTGATAAGGGACGCCACTGACTTCCCCACAACTCTTCACTGCCTCAATGTCGCCACGTACTTAACAGCACTGTCCTGGGGATTCGAGAAGTACCTGCAATGGCGCCGGGAGAGACTCAAGAAGCGCCAACTCGAGAGTGATAGTTAGGATATTTCTCGCGGTCTGTGATCACTGGAAAAGACTTGTAGGAAAAGAGTGGACATTCTGTGAGATAGTTTTAAGTCTGTAGATGTGCAATAAAATCTTAATGCGTTTCTGTCGTCACGCACGTGTTTTCTTAATGGTGATGCAGCAAATATTTCAATGACAATTCGCGCGATGCGACAACCCACAGAAAATGCAATTAACTTCCCCTTCCAGTATTTGATAGTTTGTGGGTGAAGAAGTGGCAAACAGAGATTCGATTTCCACACACTCACGATTCACCCATTCACTGATAAATTTATCAGCTTTTTTCGGGTTCCCTGGGCAGCAGTGATAGCACACCGGAGGCTCTATCGCGCGTTTAATCATAGAAAATCTATCGAGAAGTCAACTCGCACTGTGATTAAGTCAGCACCTGACCTGATCGTTCTCCTGGTGTAAAATGCGTGATTTCTGTACTCCCTGAAGCTCTTCCTTGTGTGTTTCTTCTCTGGTGGATAGAATGGGCGTGAGGGAGCAAGTGATAGTGGAAGAGGCGGAAGAGTCCGTCGAGAAGGAGGAGATCAAGAAGATTCCTCCCGATGGCGGTTGGGGATTCGTGGTGGTCATTGCGTACGGACTGGCGAATGTGAGTAAATAGAGTGACCCAATTACTAATCGAAAAATTCCAATAAAGCCCTTGACCTCCAGCGCGATATAAATCCTCCTGACAATTGACGAATTGTCTTTCATTTATCTACGATAACTCCTTATCGTTCCTCCCTCGGCGGTATCTCGATCGATTGCAATGTGGCTCAAGCGCGAGATTATCGCACATTGCAAGATAAAGTGAGCGCCAGAAAGTGATTTGTTGCTCCTCACGCAGGGCATTGTGATTCCGGTGCTGCAGAGCTTCGGCCTGATCTACAATGATCAGTTCAAGGCGATGCAGCTGACCGCAACCGACTCAGCCCTGATCGTCAATGTGGCGTCCGCGGTGGGAATGGGCATGGGCCTCTTCAATGGGCCACTGCTGCGGATTTATGGCTACAGGAAAGTGAGCGTGGCGTCTGGAGTATTCTTCTCCGTTGGACTCATTCTCACCTCGTGGGCCTCAACTTTCACTCACTTCATCATCACCTACAGTATTCTAACAGGTAAAGAGAGACAGAGACTCAATGACTTCACTGTGATTCCCCGCGAAATCTTCCTTTTTCAGCCATCGGCTTCGGGATGGCCACTTCGGGATTCTCCCTCGCGCTCAACTCGTACTTCGTGGCGCGGAGGAATAAGGCTGTGGGCATCGCGATCACCCTCACAGGCCTCGGGCCGATATTGTTTCCTCAGCTGGTGTCACTGCTCCTTGCCAATTATGGCGTTCAGGGAACTGTTCTGATCATCGGCGCTGTCTCTCTCCACATCGTCTTGGCGGGATTGCTTCTGCAGCCCATCGAATGGCACATGATTGAGGGGAAATCCACTCACAGTCGTCCTGAAGAGAAGGAGAAAATCCCCAGAGAAATAGAAATGCAGGAGCGTCCAAGAATGGCTGCAACATCAGACAGTCTGCCAAGAAAGACTCCGGAAAAGATAGAAGAACTCTGGGAATTCCCATCGGACGATGAGCAAATGTACCTGGAGTATCCCTACAGAAGGATCTCCATTGATCACAATGCAGACACGCAAAGTATTTACGGCTTTGAAGTCATTCCCATGAAGATCGACTGCACATTGTGCTCGCGAAGTCCTGGCGTTCCTCCGGTGAGGAAATGCGCCACTTTCACCGATCTCGAGCGTGTGAGGAGCGACATGGGAAGTCCTCCGCCGTCTCCTGGACCACTCAGTGCCATTCCCAAGAAGCGCTGGTTCGAAACCGGCTCCCTGGACACGGTGAATCTCGGCAGTTCCGTGAAGATATTCGACGAGAAGTTCCACGAGTTGAAAGATCCGCGCCGGAGTCATCCTGGCAGTCGCCGGAGCAGCTTCATGAAGATGTCAGGTGTGACAGAGGAGGAGGAACAAGAGGGGCTGGTGAATGGGAAGGGACAAGGGACGAAGCAGCCACTGAACAGATCCATGAGCACTGAGAGCTACTATGCAAATCTGCCCGTCCGGAAGCCAGCGAAGAAAGTCTTCCGGCAGTATTTGCGTCGCGTGGTGAAGTTCTTCGATCTGGATCTGCTCAAGGATCCCATCTATGTCAATCTGATGCTGGGCATGTCCGTGGCAATCTTCGCAGAACTCAACTTCTCCCTCTTCACACCCTTCATTCTGGCCGACATGGACTTCAACACTGACCAGATCGCCGCTGTTATGACTCTGCTGGGCATCGCCGATCTCGTCTTCCGCTTCCTGGCGCCCTTCATCGGGGACTACTTCCATCAGTCCGCGCGACGAATGTACGTTTACAGCCTCGTGTTGCTGATCATCGGACGGTCAATGGTTCCCTTCGCACACACGTACTTCTGGATGCTGGGCGTTGGCTTCTTCCTGGGCGTGGCCAAGGGCGTGCGATCGGTCTACATGAGCCTGGTCATTCCCAGTTACATCAGCATCGAGAGATTGGCCTCAGCGTCGGGCATTCAGATGGTGACAAATGGCATTCTCCTGCTCACATTCGGACCTTTGATGGGTGAGTCACTTCGCAGACAATCTCTCAATTGGCTTCTCACTGCTTCCCATCCTTTCAGGCATCATCAGAGACGTTTCCGGGAGCTACGTTCACTGCATCATCTTCATCAATCTCGTGACCGCCACAACGCTAATCATGTGGGCAATTGAGATGATCTACCTTAAACACCGCAAAACGCCCGCCTCAGCGGCCTCCAATTCCAGCCAGAAGAATGGGAAGCAATAAGTCTTCCGACGTAGATTTGATGGCACACAAACTACTCCTCACAATGGCCATGGGAGACAACATTATTTCCCAAGTGTGGCGGCAAGAAAATTCTCAGTGAATTTCTCCGCGGCGAGAAAGTCAAGCGAAAAAGTGACTTATGAAAATCAATGAAAGCCCAACAATGCCAAAGAAGAGTCTTGTGTGCGTAGTAAAGTAAGTCAGGAAAATTGATTTATTTCCCATCACAATAATCTCTCTCTTTCTCTCTTTCTTGTGCCTGATTGAGTGATTTGCCAGTGGCTTCTTTTTCTTAAATGGTTTTGCTGTGTGCGATGATGTTGGGAAGAGTGATGATGATCATGAGAGAAATAAAGGTGTATTTTTAATTGCTGAGTTACACATTTTTCTTGTTATTATTGTCTTTCCTCCTTCGTCAATTATATACCTCTTTACACACATTGTCTTAAATGCCGCGCACTTAAATTATACTGCGCCATCGCGCGTTCCTCTTTTCTCCATCGAAATTGCATTTTATATGTACAAACACACATCAAATTCAATTGGAAAATGATCTCCGCAAGAAGATATACACAAAGTAATGCTCTCGCGCGGGATTATTCAATTTGAGAGAAATTGAAATAAACATATACACATGATTGTGGGAAGTTTTTGCCCAGGTGAGAGACAGTGTCGCGCACGCACTGAGGAAAATTACACTCTCTTTCCTCGCTGTGCCCGAAACAAAGACTGCGCGAAATCATCAACTTCAGTCGGGCTCAGATGCTTATGGTTTGAGCAAAATGAGGAATGTGCGAATGTTATGCTTTACAAAAGTTAATGAAGACGCGCATTGTTGCTTGTCGCCATCATGTTGCAGTGTACTTTGAGACTGAGATTATCCTAAAGTATTATTTTACTCTTATTCTACACATTAACAATAATCACCTCCTTTTCTGCCGCCTCTCGAATTAACTTATTGCCAAGGGAGAGATAATATGCCCTAAATCTGTACACCACTTCTGAACACTTCCACTTCCATGCGATATTTCCGCAAGAATCGACTTAAGAACGCATTTTTGGACATCTTTTCCGACCATAACCTCAAAAGTATCTAAAAGATCTTCAAAAACTCTGTTTCGAAGCATTCTAGATCACAAAATGAACTTAAAACTGCTGATTCAGAGTCAAAATTGTCTAAAATGCTTTTTAAAAGAACATTTTCCAAATTTAAATGACTATTTTTGAGGTTATGTTCCTATTTCAATACAATTTGCAGTGTTTCTTGTGTAATAAATATTGTAAATGCTTTTTGGTGATTTTTCTATATTGAGCAAAAGAATTGATGTGCTAGAATGCGAATTATTCACTAAATCTGTCCTTGATTCGTTACATAACCTAGAAAAAAGATTTTTCTGATGGATTCTGCGTGAAAATCGAAGGAAATCCAAAGAATTGGCGCAATTTGTCAGTAAAATAAGCACTCACGAAAGAAAAAATTGTAAGCTTTTGAACACTTCCACTTCTTAAGCACTTCTGCTGATCTGTACACCACTTCTGACTGTATTATCTCCCCCTTGCTTATTACTTATAGAAAGATTGTTCCATATTTTCCTATCAAGTTCATATTGCAAGAATTTTTTGTCACTTTTATCAGTCTCCCAATTATTTTTCTCTTTCACTCTCTTTATATCAATTGTCTTCTGGGCTCTATCGAGCGTCTCTCCTGTCCAGGATGTTCTCTGTGAACTTCTTCCTGCTCGGCGATGGTGTGATTATTGTGATTTTCTGCAAGAATTTGCGGAACTTAGAAGTCATCAACTGATCCTCATCACATCGATCACTCACCCTCGAGGACACTTCGTCCTGCTCCTCTGAAGACACATTCACGAACGGCGAATCGGCCAATTTGCCAAACAACTCGGGCACGTACGGCGTCGGCTGACTCTGAAGACTATTAACTGGTTTTTTGAAGAGAGAGAGAAAAGAGGCGATCAATTAACAGTGAGAAAATACACCTCATTTTATTGAGTGAAATTCTATGCAAGTTTTGCTCCCAACAATCGCCCAAGGCACTTCGATGGATTTTCACCCGAAAACAGACTCACGGATTAAGGCCTCTTTCTACTCGGAACGATCTATTGAAGGCATTCACACGATCGACATTCGAAAGAGCGGTGATTAAGCCAAATAGCCTCTTATCTCAATCGCGATATCGGATTTTTCTTTCATGAGTCTCATGCTGAGAAGGGCTAAAGATCTACTCTACTCAGTGCAGGTGAACAGAAGTGCTGGCAAAAGCCTCTGAACCTGATTGCGAGAGCGTCAATCCCAAGATGTAGGACGTACTTCCTGCTGATGAGGCGCCGGGCGTCGGCCGGCTGCCCAGATTGAAGCGCGGCGACTTGAAGCCCGCCGGCTCCTGGCGCGCCGGCTGCGGCGTCACCACGTAGATCTTCTCCTGCGTGAGCGGAGAGATGGCCACCTTGAGATGTCCCCACAGCGGCGGATTGATCTCCGTCTTGTAGTCCTCGTCGTGCTGCACCTCGTTGTCCTCGATGGCCTCCGTGGCTTGCCTGATGACCTCATCCGCCGAGCTCTCGTCAGACTGCGGGAGCTCGTAAGAGGTCGCGTCGTAGTCCAGGGTGGTTTCCAGGGTGGTGGTCTGGTAGTACAGCTCGTCCATCGATGGCGTTGTGAGATACTCATCGGGGATCTTCTTCGATGGCGCCAGGAGGGAGATTGTGCTGGCCTTGTGAGGCTCAGCGGCGAATTCCTGCTCCGTCCAGTCGTCAATGTTCTTCTGCAGAGTCACCAGATCGAAGGGCAGTGGCGAGATCTTTGCCACGTCTTTCTCATTCCTCAGCAGCTCGCGAATGTTAATTGTGGGCTTCACGATTCTGCTGAGGAAGCGCGTGGTTTTGTGCGAGGGCGTCTGAGTGGCTGTGATGTACTGCGTCTCCTCCTCGGCATGGAACTCCTGGCCATTGTGGGCATTGGACCACTTGCTGAAGTCCCGCAGCGAGGGAATCTTGATTTCACCCTCTCGGATGAAGTCATCAGCCGTTTTGAAGGGTTGAGGGTGGTTATTGGACGTGTAGGGAATGATGATCTGGATCTGCTTCGGCCTCTTCGTGATCAGATTGATACTGTCCACAGGCAGTGGCGGCGGAGGAGGCTCCAGACCAGATTTGGCCCCGCTCGCCTCAACCGAGGACGACGTTGGCCTCAGAGGTTCTCTGTACGGAGAGAATGTCGTCCATGGAGTGGTTGTGGGCAGCCAGGGAGTGTGATCTGGCCTCTGCGACACCCTCAAATCGCTGGGATCTCGCGTGAAGGGCTTCGGAGGATTCCCACTCTTGATGGCATGGAATATGGGCGAGTCCAGGAGATTCTTCGGCGTATCTCGGTCCTTCTTCAACGGGATTCTCTTCCCACTCTCCGAGGCAGCTTGAATCACAGCCCGCACATCGTCTTCGGTGAAATTGAAGGTCTCCGGCGGCGCCACAACCACTGTTTCCCGCGTGTCCAGGAAGTTGTCGTAGTTGTCAAAGTTGTCCTGCTGCACGGTGATGTTGTGAGAGGAAGCTGCTGTGTAGCTGTCCGTGCTCTCTTCGTGATCCACGATAATCGGCTGGGAGATGTACTTCTGGTTCGAGGGCGCCACCAACTCAACAATCGGCGAGCTGACTTCCACAACCTCCGGAGGAATTGTGGTGAGAATCGCAGGTTGTACAGACTGGACCGGCTGAACCATGGGATTCGGGAAGCTGACAGAAGATGTGAACTGCACCAGCGGAATGCTCTTGATGATCTCGAAGTCCGTCTGCAGATCGTTGTAGTGCTCCTTGGAGACAAGTCTCTGTCCTGGAGACATTGTGGGCGCGAATGTCTCAACCTGCGACTGAGGATCGAAGCTTGTGGTGGGATCTGCTCCAGTTGGGAACCTCGCAGCTGGGCGAGGGTAGTGATATCCTCCGGTGTTCTGTGCAGGAGGAAGATACAGTCTGTTCCCACCAGGATTGTTGGGCTTCTCCACATTTGTCCCAATGATGATGTTGGTGATCTTGGCGGCTCCTGTGCCATCTGTAACTGCAGATTGCCAGGATTAGCATTCGAAGTGAGAAAGAGAAAAGGAGCTTACCTTTGCCGGATGAGAATGGTTTGTAGTCGTAGAGAGGCGGAATGGGCGTGACGCTCAAGTTAGGCACTGGAATGGGCACCAGCTGGTGCTGCCTCTGGTCCTGTATGGGCAGGAGCTGACGCGGAGGCAGGTACTCGGGACTCGTGACTCCTGCCACCGCTGGAGGAGGCGTGAACCTAGGATCGGCCTGCAAATTCACTTGCTGCGACCACACCGGAGCCACCGGAGCCTGCTGCTTGGCCGGCGGCAGATAGGCGTTCTGCAGGGGCGCCGGATGGTAGTTGTAGGGCGCCTGCTGCTGCTCCTGCACCTTGTCCGGCCGGTTCACCGGGATCTCGGCGCCATTGTACATTGGCACCCATGGCATTTTGTTGCACGGGAAGTACTCAGGCCCGCTCACCGGCTGCTGCTGTACTTGGGGCGCGTGCGAGAGCGCGGGGAGCGCGTGAGAGTGCGCGGGAACCGTGTAGGAGTTCACCGGATAAGCGGTCTGCACGGAGGCGTCCGAGGAGACTTGCGAGGATCGCTCGGTGTTGCGATACTTCGCGGGAGGAACCTGAGTCTGCACTGGCTGGGGCGCCAGGGGGCGTTTGGTGTAGCCGAAGCCGAAGAAGCTGGCGATGCGCTGCAGGAAGGACGGCTCAATCTGGCGCTGTGGCAGCTGGCCAGGTGCAAAGTGGCCGGGAATCTGCAGTGGCGGCGGCTGGAGGTTGTCTGGCGGGCCGGGAGCGTATCGCGGGGACGATGCTGTGTCTGGTGCTGGAGTTCCGGCTGCCAGTGCGACTGACAGTGCGCCCAGAAAGACCAGACTCGTTGCCACATGCCTCCAATTGATAAGCTGCAGAGGAGAAAGAAAGGCCTATAAATCACACCGACTAAGATAAATCACTGAATTAATTTCCAGATGGCTTGAAGAAATCACCAAAGCCACTTCTTGGAAGAGAAATTGTCACACACCCATAAATTGATACAATTCAACAATATAATCTTGAGACATTTTCGCTCAATTCTATGTGCGTTTTTCCCGCCAAAATTCCACATCTCTCGCGGCATTTCCGCCACTTATCGATGATGCGGCTAATTGGTAATTTTGCCCGCTGATATCGTAAATAAAAGTGATATTCCACAGCAGACGCTATGTGTATGGAAAACAGCCTCGGATGTAGGAGACTAGGTCGCAAAGAGAGTCTCGCGAGTGTGAGAAATTCCCGAGCAAACACCACAACATACAATGTCTTGATACAGTCGATGGGGAAATATTGTTTCATTGAGTCGAGGAGAGATCATTGAATTCATTTAACTCTTCTCACTCGCGAGGAATTATTTATTAATTTCCTCCCGCTCTTCAGAAGCACTCTCACAATTGGAGAGAAGCATGAAATTCCCAATTTTTCTGATCGTTCACGAGAGAATTCAACAGAATCTCTTCGATCTGAAGAGATTCACCGGCAAGTCTTCAAGAGCACACAACCAACCTTGACTGTGATCTTGGAGGCATTTTAATTTCACTCTCACACTCATTCTGGCGCGTCCACAAGAAGTGTTAAGTGCCAAGGCAATCTCCGGAGAATGGAGATGCGATTCGTTCTGGAACGAAGACCTCCAGCGGCGACTTCCCATGCGAAATCACATCACAAAACCAGAGCAAAAGCCCCGCGAGAGATGCTCAAGAGAATGACTCAATTGCCAGTCTTGTTGAATACAATGGAAAGTGTAATTGGGAGTGTCGGTGGATATCATACAATCCACGGATGAATCAGAGAGGATTTATCGAATCTCCGTGGGTATTTTGGTGCGAAAAAAAAACACCAATTTGTCCATCAATCAAGAGCCACCATAATAGTGAGACTTTTGGACTGGTTTATTGGAGGAAAGTTTAAGATTATTTTGGTAATAGACAAGAGAGATAGTGTCGCGAAATGACATTTTTATGGAAATTACTTTCGCCACTCCAATTGAGGCTTTTCGGAGGATTTTTCCCCTCAAAAAAGAACGTGCGGTAAAAGCTTGCTTATATAGCCAATTGAACGGAATCATGTAAATACTTCACACACTCATGGCTAAATTCATAAAGTATTAAAAATCAATTTCCGATCAGCCACACTAAACGATTTCATAACCAATTTTGATAATTAGGCACAGAGTGTTATCAAATCCACGATGGAAAGCGGAAGAGCGCGCGCTTCCACAGAGATTGGACAATTGTGAGCATAAAATTGATGTCAAAGAGCTTCTCCTCAGGCCAGTTATCATGCATAAATCTCATTGTCCCTCAACTATAATTCATAAATTAGCCTCACTGAGTGGCACAAAATTTCACGAGCGTGCGGAAAAAGACGACATTTTTAGGATGTTATAAATAAGATCACGATAAACACCATTTTTTTTTCAGAGACAATATTCCCATCATTATGCAAATGACGCACCTCTTCGCTGGCTTAACACCTCTTGGCAAAGTGGAAGGAGGATTATTGGTTTTTCAGGCTGTGTTGATCAAGTGAAGATTCACCGAAGGAAAGCGAAATGAGATGGAATAAATTAATAAATCGTGTATAAAATTGACATGAGCTACAGGTGAGAGATTTGCATACACCTTTTTCCACATCGCGCAATGGCTTTTCTTGCGCGTGGCTTTCGCTCGCGATTAATTACAATTTATGGACATCCAATTGGTGGTGAACAATTAATCAGTGCGGGTTTTTTTTTGTCTTTCTTCGATTGCTGAGTGAATTTGTCGCGGTTTCATCAAATACTGTTTGCCCTTCTCACAGTCAATCTTATCTTTTCTTTGGCATTTTCACCCAATTATGAGGAGAAGGAATGATGTGTGATGTGGCGGAAATGCTGTTATTGTTTTTACTGCAAACACACTCACACCTCAGAATCTTCAATATATGGGAATTCAATGAGTGAAATTTTCTCGTGAAGTCTTTTTCTAACATCAAACACACCTTCCACGGCGCGCGCAATTCCGAGCGTCTTGGCGTGGTAAAAAAAAAAAGAAGACTACAAAATTGCCAGTTGGTGGATTTGCAAGAGAGGCCAGGAAAAGCGAGAATCATCTTTTTAACCTTGTTTTGTCGGCCGCGTGCAATTTCATGTGATAATTTTTGATTTGATGTTTGATTAATGAGAAAATCCCATTCAAAGCGTGTGTGTGTGGACTTATTTCTCAAAGCAATGGATGGCAAACAGAATGTTTCTCTTAATTTAATTGTTCAATTGAACGTGCGGCCGGAGCAAGAAGTCGATTGGTATTTGATTAACAGCGCGATTCTTCTAATCGACACTCAATCAATCAAGCCACTGTGGACTTGTAGGCTGTGCTGGTCGAGAGAAAAGTAATCAATCTCCGAGAAATTCATCACAAAAGGCCTTCATTGTTGAAGAAAACTCATTAGATATTTCAATTTTGTCTCACTCCAATTTTTCATGCTAATCAACTTGGGCGCGTGTGTAAATTGAAAATGCCCAAAATTACAAATCCTCCCTCAGAAAAATTTCACATCAGCCCGGCCGGAACGCGGGTCAAGCATCATCTCGCGCGGGTTTTGGATCAATTGGGAGCAGATTTAATGAGCAATTGACTTACAATTTTTCATGAGATCCGGCAAGAGTGTCTCCGGAGATACAAATTCTGGTCCTCTTGTGTGAGAGATCAAATTAAAGTGAATTTTATTGCAAGTTCGCGATGAAAGTCTCTCTCTTTCTCTCTCTCCTAAAAGTTGTAATTAAATTGAACACGGATTTTCGTATGGAGAGTCAAATTTGTGTGAAGAATTCAGTGAACGTGACATTTCAACAAACTGGATACAATTTCTTTTACTGCTTCTGGCTTTTCTTCAACTGTTGCACAAAAAAAATTGTGCGCCGATTTAATATGATATTGGCGCGAGTTGTGAGCTTATCATTTGGCTGCCTTTTTTGGCCAAGATTGTGTGACTTGTTAGGCTGGCTGAAGTGAAATTAATGTGATGCATTGGTGGCTCTTCTTCTTCTTGGAGATTTCTCCTTCAGTCGCTAGACAAAGACGCCGAGAGACAGTGTGATGCACCTGATTTTATAATACAATAATTTTCACATGGCGCAAACAATGAGATACAAGTAAATTTAATGGTGTTTTAGGGTCTCTTCTTCTTCTTCTCTCGCTCTTGGGAGGAAATCGCGGACGTTGGGAGAAATTTTGGACACTCCTAATCGTCCTCATGGCGCATCCTGTGACTCCTAATTGCCTTCGTGTGCCACGAAAATGACATTTTCAACAGGTGGCGGAGGAAAAGTGCGCCGCTGGGAGAAAGAACTTTCTCAATCGATGCGGAGTATTTATGAATTTAATTATATTTGCCCAGAAGAGAAGCCAAAGACACGCACTTTTCGAGCCACCAACATATCAGCGAAGACGACGAAGATAATCTGATCCAATCAACGAGAAATCGAATTAATTTCACCGGCATTTACATAAATATGTGCATCAGCGCTAAAATTGTCTCTTTCTCAGCGCGAGAGAGTGAAAAGTGGATCAAAGTTGGAGGACATACCATTGTATATATAGTTTTGTTTTGCTATGTTTATTCCTAAAAGATGCTGCTTTGCTCCTTCTTCGCGCTGGCCTTCTTGCACTGTTCTCACTGTTCACCCAATCACTCTCTGCCTCATCACGAGATCATCACACATTGTCAAGTTGATCCTTTGCTTAATCCTGATGCGAGGATTGTCCTGAGCTCCTCTCTCTCGCTCGCACTCACTTTACCATTGTTGGTTGGCAATCGAGTTAGATTTTTGAAATCCCAACGACTTAAAGCGATCTTTTCGCACCTTTTTGCTGAAGAAAATCACAGAAAAAAAAACACTCGAAAATTGCACGAAACGCCTCAATTGAGCCACTCACGGACAGACAGTGAAAGAGTGGACCGACGCGACCGACACACGACGCAGAAGTAAAATGATGAGAAGACTTTTATCGCTTTATACCTCACTGACCCATTTCCAATCCACTTCTACTCTTCTTTGAGACGGCGAAGTTCGTGCGTCGATCGCTGCCTCATGGCAACTGCACGATGCCATCGAGACAGGGCTAATATGGCCATTTTTTCCCGACACTCGCGCTAAACTTCACTTTTTTCCTCCACTAACTTTTCCCTCTGTCATTTACTTTCTCACCTGGAGATTTACGGCCGCGGCGGGCTGAGGAATTGTGGCCCCCGTGGAATGCGTTCTGCCGCGAGGAGTGCGCGACAACAGACAATTTATGCATGGAACAATGACCAACAAATAGATGATTGTTTAGGAAAAGATCACCCTGAGAATTGTCCCATGCCGAGAGATGTCTTGTTCGACGAAATTACCGGGAATAAATTAAAATCACATCTAAAGTCATTTGGAGACTCTCAGCAGTTTTCTGTGGAAGGAATTCTCTCTCTCGAGAGAGAGATTTACCGAGAAGTCTTCGCGCTTGCTTAAGATACTCAAAGAATTGATTCAGTCCATCAACTATCTCTGGCACTGAAGAGAATGCTTAAAGGGACAGCAAGGGGGATATTAAGTCAATCTAAGGCATAAAGCTTCTTATATTGTAGGTTTGAAATACGTTAATTTCATAGGCCAAAAAGTATTTCTTCCTCTCTGAATTGTACATCACTTTCCCACTGTATAATATCTCCCCCTTGAGGGACAGAAGATCGGGTTCTTTAATAGAAATTCAACATTAATTAAACAATTGATTCTGTCTTCATTTGCCTTCCAACGCATCCTAAGGTGAAGTGCTTTTACGACGTAAGATTTCGCTCTCAACATCTGCTTATAAATCATCCCCTCAATCCCTCATCTTCAGTCAAGTCTTCAGTCCACTTGAGAGCTCACAACTTGGCTCACAATCGTCTAATTGATTGAATAACAGAAGAAGAGGTCTCCGCTTGATTGCTCGGCCAGACAATCCAATAAATTGAGAGGGATCTCAGATTCTTTCCCATCATCCTTCGCGTGATTTCCTTGGGGCATTGGCAGGTGGACAAAAAACGTCCCTCGCCCAGGTAGAATTGATGAAGAGTGACGGTGAGATTACGCCAGGGTGTGTTATTGTTCGTGAAGCGGCTTTCGGTTTCATCGCGGGCAAAGTGAGGCAAAAACCGCACTCAATCCGGAAAGATTGAGCGAAGACGTGGAGGAAATCAATAAATATTTCACACATAATAATGCACTGGTTGTACAACGACGAATATCAATGAAGAATTCACATTGCATCATCTTCATCAGGGGCGCATCGATGTGGAGATTTGTCTGGGAAGGAAGTGGGGCAGAAGTGATCTGAGCGCTTCCAGACAGAAAATACACGAGAAGATAAATCGAGGGCTGAGAAGGGAGGAATCTCAGCGCGCATCGAAAGGGATGAGGATAATGAGAAGGGAGTCGTCAATCAACTTTCCACGCCGCGGACGCACCCTTTGATGTTTCCTGATCGCGTCAAGGCTTCCCTGGGAAGAACTGTGGAATGCGTTGTGGCGTTTTCTCAGCTCTCAAGCGCGCTCAGTCATGCCTCGGAAATATTCATTATTCTCTCTAATGGATTTGCTTTGCGGGTGCCATTGAGCGAGATGAGATGTTTGTGGGTGGAAAAAAAGGAAAAGTCTGTCACGTTGTGCTGCCCCAAGAGATCACTTCAATTTTCGCCGAGGCCACAAACATACAAAATAGAAACGTGCCAAATTGCAGCTCATTGTAGATTCACTGTGTGTAGTCGCGCCGAGAGTCTGGGCAGGAGAAAAGAGAAGCCCAAGATGTACGTGCTGAATCTCCAGAGAGACGCCAAACAATGATCAGTGTTTCACTGGGACACTTCCCATCGAGCTTCCACTCTTTTGCGACTCTGTTTGGCACTCTTGACGATGCTAATGACAAGATCTCTGCCGCTGTTACGAGATGTCTTGGAGATCCACTGCACAGATGATGCGCGACTGACCCTCTTTCTCACCAACCCAATGTGCCTTTGCTGTGGAAAATACACATGCAGAAGAAATGGCTGAAATATGTGCGAATTTTTAATGAAAATATTGCCGCGATTGAGTCATTAATCTCAGCGGGATTGCTTTGATGGCAGAGAGAACCCTTCCTCGCGTGACATGATGGGGAATTTCTTGATCTTCAGATGACAAGAAGTGGTGTTTTCTCTTTCGCATCAATATGAGTTATTAGCAACATTTTCGCTGGAGAGATGCTAAAATTTTCAGTGGAATCACAAGATTTAAAGCATTGTAAATCCTCATTTGTTCAAATAGATAAAATAAATATTTAATCCCGGCATGATGTGAAAGATAATTAGACTTTCTACTAAATATCCAAAAAGAGATTTCATTTGTAATGAAATCAAATTTATAAATATGTTTATTCAGTGACTAAAAATTTATTTTGTCAGATACAAAATGATGAGCAATTTCAAGCTGAAAAAAAGAGTTGCAAAATAATGCGGATATTAAACAATTTTATGGGAGAAACGTCGTGTGTTGGCCTCTAAGAATCTTCCACCATAAATTGATCCACTTTTTCTCCACTGAAACATTCATGATGTATACTCACAGCCTTGGCATTGAGAGAAAAATGTGACTCATTGAATAAGAGATGAAGAAGCGCATGGAATTTGGATCAAAAAGTATCCAAAAGGTAAATTGCTCCAAATGATACTGATTTACATTCCTTCTCTATGGCTTTTCGGCAAAAAAAAACACTTTTGAATTATATCAGGCGCAGAAATGAGAGCTCTGATAAATGACTTTGTGAGTAAAAATATATTTCATCCATAAGTGGTTGGAAAATGAGGAATAAATTTCGCCGGGAAGACTTTCTATAATCCCAACTTTGTGGCTCGAGGGATTTTTTCGGGCTATTTTTCAGTGACTTTGATGGATTTTCAGATGAAATTCGGGATGACGTAAGGCCAAAACAGAGTCTTTTCACGTACAAAATTGCAATTTGAACGACAAAATGACCATTAAAAGTTTCTCAAAGCAATTTCCTATTTTGAATACAAATTAGGCGGTATTATTCAATATTATTTACTTGACAAAATTTATGAGATATTAGCAAACAAATTGCAATTTGCCCAGAATATTTATTGCACTCTGACAGAGCTTTGGGGCAAAAATTGCACACAGGAAAAGCTCCATGATATTATTGTGTGGGATTATATAATGGCAAAGACGCGCACGTCTTCATCAGATGTCCCTCAAATATACTCTGATCGTCACAATTGGCTGATTTCTTTGACTCACTTTCACTGCAGGTCACAATCTTGCCAAACTTCTGGATGCATCGCGAGTGAGGAATTCGCAATGAGGCAAATGAAGTGTTCCTGTGCATATTCTTAGCTCAGTTCAATTACAATTCAAAACCACTGCACGACATTCTCATCACGATTCGTGCGATATCTTCCAACAATGTGCCAGAGAAATACCCAAGGGGCGGATAATATGGTTGGAAGAGGTGTACACTTCTTCGGAAAGTGTTGGGAAGTGTTTTAAAATTCAATTTAATTTCCCAAATTTGAGAAATTCATTCCATTTTTCATGGTTTTCTCGCGCTCTTCTCCGCATCACCCTCAGTGCTGCCTCTACCGTCAAATAATGCCAACAGCGAGAATCTCGTCAGAAGGAGAAGGACGCCATGACAGTGGTATTTCCGCCGTGTTTTGCTGGTTGATATAAGGAATTTGACTTACAGTTCTTTCTTTTAGCGACTCGGATATGATTTGAGGCTCTAATTTGACAAAATATTGCAAAGAAATATGTATTGTTAAGGCAAAATTTCCAGAATTTGACTTGAACGACCGTTGCAAACATAATCTCTACGATATCTCATCGATTTCCGTATAAAATAGACATATTGCAAGATTCTTAACACTTAAAAACAGATTTTCCTTTTCATAATCTACGAAAGAGACGAAAATAAGTGTTTGTAGTGTCAGAAATCAATCATACGAACTTGGAGGTGTTTGGAAGTGGTGTACACATTTCAGACAAATTATCTCCGCCTTGGAAATACCGAGAACTGCGGCGGAGAAAAGTGCCATTCGCAGATTTGCAAATGCCTTGAAGGTCTCGCGAGGCGTATTCGCCATCTGTGTAAGTCTTTCACTGGAGCAACAGCGAGTGGAAAAACTGCGCAAGAAGAATCTCTAATGGAGGCGAAATTAATTGATGGTGGCGAATGGAAATTCACCGCGAGATTTTACTGCCAATCCAATTTCTTAGGCTCATTTGGTATTCAACAAAGGGGGATTTCGGCGTGCACTTGGCCGTGTTGAGGTCTCAATGTGACAGAGAAAAAGTGCTTTTTTTCGGTGTGGAGAAAGGACAGCAAATTACACCTGTTTAGCGCAGTGCTGAAAAGGTGTGATTTGAGACGATGAAAGAGATTTATAGTGCGTAGATTTTGGGGCTATTCGACACTCTCGCAGATCGTCGAGATAGAGTTGGAAGAAATTGTCACTGTGGGTGTTCTTCTCGGCAGGTTTCAGAGGAATTCCAGTCTCTCTTTGTGCCTTCTTGCGAAAGTTTGATAACTTCGTCTCACATTCGGGAAAAGTTCAATGGAAATGTAATTAATTTTCCCCACCCAAAAATTCTGTCAAAGTGTAACAAACATTGCAGAATTCTTCGAACTCTGAAAATGAAAATTTCGCACAAATATTCTCTGTTATTACTTTCTCTCTGGTGTTTATTATTCTTCAACTTACCTTTCTTTATTTACTTCCTAAAAATATCCATGCAACATTCAGGCGTTTTCTGTCTCGAACAGCAAAATTTTCGCCTGAAAATAGCTGAAATAAAACTCTTCATCAAGTTTGAAAATCAACAGAAAATACAGTGGCGAAAACTTGAATAGAATCACCTCAGCAAAATAAAAGTCACAATTAAGCTCTCACATTTAAACGCACCAAATTTATTCATCGTGCATCGAAAAAAAAAGCCCCACAAGCGAAAGAAACGTTTAAAGACTTTTTGGGTGTCGCGTGACCAGTATAAGAATGTGTCGTTCGTCCCTATGTTTTCTTCCTCTCCTGTATAATCTTCTAGCTATCACAATATTTACTTAATCACAAGAAATCTCTGTGTCATTTTCTGCGTTGTCTGATTACATGGACTTCTTGGGTGAATCCGGGAAAGCCTCGCGTGGCGGCGTGAAGCTCAGCATCATGATGTGCCTGGCGTAGGCTTTGGTGTGTCGGAAGAGAGAATCTGTGCCGTGCAGACGATCCAGGACGCCCAGGACGCCGAAGCAGTTGTTGAATCTGCAAGAGAGACGGCAAATTGAGACACTGAAGAGTGCTGGAAGGTGTGTGAAAGTACTTGAGATGGTGGAAGTCGTGAGCTTCCGGGCTCGGAAAGAAGGGCAAATGGTAGCCGGAGTGAGCATTGAGGGTGGACAGGATGGCCAGGGAGAACCAGAGCCAGGCCGTGGCCACGTGGCTGCCCATGATCAGCACGCCCAGGAAGGGCGGCAGCAGATTGCTGAAGACGTGCTCGATCGGATGGCAATAGACTGCCGTGACGGAGATTGGTGCTGTCCACTCGTGATGCTGCTTGTGGATGAACTTGTAGATGTGCTTGCTGTGCAGCAGCCGATGGGAGTAGTAGAAGCCAATCTCCTCCACCAGGATGCACACGGCCAACTCCAGCAGCACCCAGTGGAACGTGGGCAGCTCGCGATTGGGCACAATTCCCCTGAACGTCATCACCTTGTACGCCAGGAGATTCATCGGAATGCCCACCACGAACTGGTTGATCAGCACCGTCACGATGACTTCCATGAGTCTCTTCCTGTCCACGGGCTCGTTCGTGCCCGGCTGGATCTTGTAGCGCCGCAGCACGGCCGGCTTGTTCGTCAAGTCCATGATGGTGTACAGGCCGCCGAAGAACCAGTAGACGAAGATCGTGAGCGCCGTGCTGCCCACGACCCACAGCGTGAAGTCATCCTCGCCTGCGAACAGCAAATTCACTATCAGCGGGCCAATGCGAGGGCAAAACGCCACTCGGATGGGGAGAGCTTTATCAGTGTTAAGTGTCACGCTCTTGTGCCAATTACCGCGCAAAAATCAATAGCCAGCAATTAATCCTCAGCACATTGGCAGAGGCGCTGAGAAATCACACACTTAATCATTCAAATTAATCTGTTGTCGACTAAGGAAAAAAGCGCAATCATTTTGTACTTTGATCCCCCATAGAATGTGCGAAAAAAGAAGCAAAGAAGAAGAGGTCAAGTAGTCTCAAGAGATTCATGATATTATGGTCTAAAATTACATGTTTGTTTGATAACTTTTGTGATATGAATATTTCCTCTTATGTTTGTCGAGGTTTTTCCCCCAAATTCGCCACATTTAACTTTCATTCACTATGACTTTGACCTTCTTAACTGAAATTCGGATTGCAATGCGTGTAATTTGAGCTTCTGGAGCTTTTCCGAGTGATCTTTGCACACCTTCAATTCCCAGTCAATTAACTTTGCTCACAAACACACACGAAAGACACTCTGCGATCGGTAAGAAGGTGTGTGTGCGTGTTATGAAAGAGCTTTAATAAAGTGTGGCAAGAAACAAACATCAAACTTTCAATATTTACCTGTTATGTCGAGGAATTTGTCCCACTGCGATTGCCAGAAGTCTCCAGAGGCGCCCCAGAAGCGCTGAAGATGCCTTGCGGGTAAATCAAAGGGTTCAGGAAAGATTGACTTGGACATTCTGTGTGCTTAAGAGTCTTTTCTAACGGTATGAATGGCACTTTAAACTACGTGGCTTGAGTTGATGAGTACTTTTCTGCGCAGATTTCAAGAATTCTCAGCTTAGACGTTGTCCTTATCTCAATATCCACCGCGTTATCGAATCCCTTTTTACATTATAACAATTTGCAAGCCACAATTATGATGATAACAACTGAAAAACCACGAGATCGCGAGCTGAGAATCTTGCTCGATCGCCGATCATCACGCAACTAAACAAGCAAGAATGGCTTTGTGACTGAGCTGCTATTTGTCTCTTCTTTATACTGTATAAGCGAAGGAGAATATAACACTCTCTGTTTGATTCACTGTGCATTTGAGAGGCGATCTCTCGCGTGTCTCCGCACACATTCGCGCAAACACTGAGTGTACAAATCATCTGTGGAGATGTTAATTAAGCGGCAATTGAAGCGTCGATTTGCGATATGGAACTCCGCGGACAAATGTGGTTGTGATTCATGCCTTTCTGGGCTCTCATTTTCCTCCTTTGTTGCACCAATTTGTTGTCATTCTTTCAGTGTGAATCGCGTGAATTGACTGGGATTAAAACCACTCTCAGTCTGAGGACACATGCACTGCTGAAGCAAATTCTGAGACTCAAGTTCGGAAGTAAGAATTTAGGCTGACGACACGCGATTTTTCATCAAGTTTCTTTGCATACATAATCACAAATGAATTTCTTAATGCTGTGAATTTTAATTGAGGAAAATTTCCACGCAACTGACGCGCAATTCATTGATAAATTGACTCGTGTGGGGAAAATGGTTTAAACTCACCAAGTGAGGGTGTTTCGAAAGGCTGCAAATCCCACGAGAAGCGAGCTCAGGATGAAGAGGACACTGTAGAGGGATGAAAGGACGTTTGGCCTTTGGATCGCCAAGGAATTTCCAGCCGAATTCTGTCGCTCCATTTCAGCGAGATTTTCTCAATTTCCTCAATTTTATATCTGGCAATAAAAAGAGCCACAATTAATGTGGTGAAAAGAACAGTCTTCATCTGGGCGCAAAACACTCAATGTGAACCTCTTATCACATCTCAATTGAGGGGGGATTTAAGTGAGAGATTAGCTAATTCCCAAGAGTGTACGATAATGGAGCAAACAAAAGCCATCGTGAGGTGAATAATCGATGGCAATAGCATGTTGAAATAATGGAATTGCAGGTAAAAATCAATTTAATTGACTACATTTCTCTGTACTTTTCCACTTCCTCGCACTGAATTATTCACTTCAGACACACATTAAGGGTTGCTGCAGAGAACATGAATATTTAAAACATAGCATTCAAGTGGGTGGGAAAGATTCTCATTGACAAACGTGTCGAATTCCCTTTGGGGAATAAATATTTTGTGCAGGATTTTCTACAATGCGTTTAAAGAAAGAGACCCTGAAAACCGCATTGATTTTCCATCAAAATCCACCCTGACCGGACGATACAACTATATTGCCACTGGAAAGTTGAGAACAATGCCACTCACCTCTTTACTAGACAATATCCTTCACTGGGAATTTTCACTCTTTTCACTAGACAAACTGCCGCGAGAGTTTTGGACTTGGAGCTTTTCTGTTTAACTTTATACCGACACTGTTCTGCGTCGCATTTTCTTGGGTTTCTCTTCGCGTCGCGGTATCAAAATATTTGTGGGCAGCGCACAAATGCCAACGTTGCGATAAGAAAGTCCGTCTGTGGATGTGAAAGGGGAAGAAAAAGGTGGAAAGTGGAAAATACTCAATGCTCATGCGTTGCTTTGAAATTTGAGTGACCATCGAAACGTTTTATTGGAATATCTCAAATGTCCTCAAAAGTCTTCATCGCTCTGATCCTGACGGACACTCTTGGCTCCTTCTCTCGCCAGATTAGCCAGACTGTCGCTGTCGTCATCGTCTGATGGGATTTCGTCGCCTATTCAAAAGAAATATCAAGAATAAACCTCACAATTCCCCAAAACTCTCCGTTTAAGCAATCTCACCATCGAAATCCTGCATGTCCAGTTCACTATCCGTGTCATCGGATCCTAGGGAACTGTCGAAGCGATTCTCCCTGGCTGTTGTGCCGCCCATCGCTCCAATCACTCTCCTTTCGCCGCGATTCATGGCGCCAGTTCGGATCCTCAATCGATTCGCTGACTGCTTCCTGGCCACAATTTCCGGCTCCTTTCGGGCCGTTTCGTCTCTCCCCTTCGCCACGTCGTCCTTCAGGCGCATCATGTTGTCCTCCTCCTCGTCATCACTGTCCAGCAGTCCTTCGGGCAGAACTGTCATTGAGTTCTCCGCGGCATTTCTCTGCTGAGGAGACTCCAAAGCGGCCTCAATGCTGGAATCTCTGTTGCCCAGGGAATTCTTGAGCGCATCAACAGAGCGATGGCGCGTCAAGTAGATGTCAAACAGTCCATTCAACTCCTCCTCGAGCTTCTCAAATTCCTCCAGATAAGATGGGCGCACTTTCTGCAGCGCCAGCAGTCTCTGCCTGCTCCTGTCCAGCTCCTGTTGCTTCCGCTGCAGGCGAGAGTTGAGATTCGTCACTTCCTCGCGCGATTGCTCCAAATAGGACTTTGCTGACTGCACTTTGCCCTGCATACTCGCGAAGGAGGACACCAAAGCATGCTCAACACTGGACAGTTCCATTGGGCGATTGGCCTGATGCTCTCTGGTCTCCTTGTTGAGTGGCTCCTTGCCTAGCAGATCATACAGCGAAGCTCCTCTGTTCGTCAGCTCAGTCGAGAGTTCTCGCACTCGTCGCAGATCTTCAATCTACAAGATATTGTGGGTTAAATTGCTGGCAAAAGATGGTTTAGATTACAATTTACCTTGTCTGATAAGTCAATTTCATTGGCACTCTTCACTTCATCTTCCTGAGCTTTAACATCATTCGGCGCGTGGATGAGAACTGAGGTAATCTTGAGCAGTTCCTTAGCTGAAGCCACAGAACTTGCATAGAGTTTCCTGGGATTGACTTTAATCCCAGCCTTTGTAATCTGAAAAATCCAACCAATTTACCCAGGAATCTGCGGAGGAAAGTGTGTTTGCTTACAAAGAATTCCGAAGCTGCTCGGATGAGAAGAACTCTTTCAGCTTCAGTTTCTGTTCCACCAAGAAGAATTGTTCCTGGTTCCAGTCTTGCTGCCAACCAATTGAGCACGCTGGCGACAATCTTGAAGCTCGAAGCACTTCCGTAGGGCGTGTAGAGGGCCGACATGGGGAAGAAGTCTGGATAGCCCAGGAGCTTCAGGTGCTCTGTGAGGTCTAAAAGACACAAAAACACTTAGAAAATATCCAGAAAATTCCCTTTCTTCCCTCCAAAATCACCTCTTACGTCGTTGAAAGTCATTTTTCCAGAAAAGACTGATATTTGTTGATAGTTGAGTTGCCTGGGAAACAACCAAATACTGCCGCAGGAGTTCACAAAGTTCTTTCACATTCGCTCTTTTTACATCCTTTTTCAACTCCTGCAGAGTGAAAGTAAATTTTTCACACCTCAATATAGGAAAAGAAGTGGAAAATATGAACCTGATCATTTGCCAGAGGAAGTGAAACATGGTGTGAGAGCAAGAGTGATTAGGGATGTAATTTAGGGGTTGCAATTAAGTGCTATTAGAGTGAGATTAGACCATTAGTTATAGTGATTTTTATACCACACGTGTTTCATTGACAAATTGCCTGACTCTCAAGGCGTTTCCTTTTAGTGGTTTTATTAATAAATTGTGCGCCTATTTTCATCCATTAATGACGAGGATTTTCCAGGTAAAAGTTGAAAAAAAAATGCAATCAATGAATTTCCCATTCATCAATGTCACAGGCGGGAAAAAGGGGTGGGGGTTTTACTACACCTGCAAAATTACACGTCAAACAAGGATATTTATTAAAAATATTTGCATAGCGAAGCAGAAGCCAATGCACGCATAATTTACCTACAAACTCGCGGCAGAAGGGAAAATATTCCCCTCGCGGTGTGCTAAGTATTAACACTGCGCAGTTGGCAATCTTGTGGGGGATTCAAAATCGAAATAACTGATGGAATTCGAGTGGATTTCTTGCGAAAATCATGATAAGGAAATGGTTTTCAGCAAATTATTGTATGAATTGGGAGTTGTTATTGCTTTTTACATCGCTTTTGACGGTAATTGTCGACAATCAGTGGGTGTTTTGTGTGCAGAGGTGTTCAAAATGTGTTTGTGAGTGTTTGTGTTTTCACCACAAGTCGTCCGCATTTAGTACAAGTGTGGTGAGAACGTGAGATCATCTGTCAGACCATGTCATATGACAGTTTGCTAAAACTCAGCCTCTGCAAAGTGCTTTAGTATAGTTTTGCTGTGATAAGAGAAAACATTGTGTTAGTCTGCTGGAGCACTATTTTAAAGCATGGAATTATAAGTAATTAAGATAAAGTGGGTATCAATAAAAAAGTAATTTATTCCATCCACAGCCTCACAAGGCATTCCATTTCTTTTCCCCCGAAAAGAAAACTATCGCATTAGTTTTTTGGCCTGCAATTGGATAGTTTCAATCGCACTTCTTACCAATTAATATCACAGAGTGCGAGTGCCGTGTGGCTGATCTTTTTTGAAATTCATAAATTTTGATAATACCAACACACGTTCGCGCTGAAAGTGTCGTGGCGATTGTGTGGATTTTCCGCGGAAAATAACGATTTTTGAACTGTTGGCAGTGAAGAAGGTGGTCGACAGTGTTTTGTTGTCTCCATATATCATCAATATTTTGCCATGTCTTTTCGAATGTTTTGTGTGTACAAAAAAGAAGAAGAAAAGAGTCTCAACAATAAACTCGCGCGCGACTGCAGACTTAAAAACTTAGACTTGACCATGAAAATTTATATTTTTTTTCTCCCTCTCTCGCGCGCCACGATTTTCACGCCGAGCACAGCGTGGAATTTCCTTTCGAGGGGAGGGGGGAAACAACTGAGAAAAAAGTGTGGCTGAGGGACAACTTTTACGCATTGTACATATCCTTAAAGTTTAACCACCGACAGCAACTTTCGCCCCTCTTTAAAATGTAATTTTCTGCACATGTCGAGGAAATTCTCGCTGGTTTTTTTTTGCCTCTTCTTCTGCTCCACCACCGCCAAACCACCCCGCGCGCGACCTCCACTTTCATCAACCGCATATAAAGAGGAAAATAAGAGAAGTTTGTGTCTGAAGCGCGCGGCGGTGCTTTTGTCGTGAATGGTAGAATTTTTGCCCTGAAGCCGACAGAGAGATACAGAAGAGCGAAAGGAAACCCTACACGCAACTTTTATTTTTATCCACGCTCATTTCCAGTATTATTTACATGTTGTAATTAAAAAGCTGAGGGTGAAATTGGAGCACATGCCTTTTTGATGGTACTCCCACAATTTGTGGCCTCAAAACTTAAGGGGTTGCGCGACTTGGGAAACCACACACACAACAATGAGTAAATTGATCTCCCAAGTGAAATTCAACCTGAATTCTTTAACCATCGCGCGCGTCCTTTCAATTAGTCTAGAGTGCGAATGTGTTTTCCGTGGTAAATTGTGGCGCCAATTCTCCTCCCTTTCAGCAGAAACATCACTTAACCTTATTTCGTGTCAAAATTCTGATTAATTGCTCCGCAACTCTGGGCATGAATCGCAATTATACTGTATAGAAAATTCACTTCCTCAGCAGCAGCAGCAGCTGAGGAGGGAAAATGGACATATTCATGGCACACTGAGAGAAAAATGCCTGGGATTTTCTTCAGGTGAAGTACGGTGAATTGGGTCAAGCAAGGCGTGGGTCAAGGAGCAATTCCCAGCCTTTGTAATTTATGCCATTGACCTTCTGGAGCTGTTTCGGGTCATTTATGGAAATCCAAATGGAAATTCACGTCAATTCTTTCAGCCAAATATGAATTATTTTCCAATAAATAATTACTTTCAATTCATTTCACTTTGCCAAAGTGCTTTTCTTTCCTCTCAGTGAGTTTTTCCCCCTTAAATTAGCTCAATTACTCCTGAAGCACAACAAGCGATTTTCTTTCGCGAAACCACCGAAAAAAAATTGCAAATGTGAAGCAATTTTGGAGAGTTTGTAAGAAAAAAGAATCGGTATCGCTATCTCGGTGAACTCTTGAGAAATTTTATCAACCACAGGGAAACTCTTCCGTCGCCTCAATTGTGTATATATTCCATTACATCAGGTTTATCAGGTTTATTGTTGTGTGTACTTTCAGGTGGAGCTGTGCGAAAAGTTAGAACACGCGAGGAACTCCTAAAGCAGCAAAGTGTCGCGACAATTTTGACGGTGCGGAAAATATGGAATAGACAGAGAGAGAGAGAGAGAGTGAAATTCGCGGTGAAGGTAAGACGCGGAAAAGAGCATTGATGGTGGGGAAAAAAAAAGATGTTGTTGCGCCTTGGCGCGCTTTGTCCGATTAAAGCCTGAGCAAAGCGCGCCCAAAAACGCGACGAATCGTGTGTGAAATCTAATTTTATCTGCGATGGTCGGTGCAAATAAATGGCAACTATTGTCTTATCGTTGGGGAGAATGTGATTGCAAGAGTCTTGAAGAAATCGTACAGTGATAAGAGCTTGTCGTCAGATATTACTGTTTTACTTTTTTATGTCATGTTTGTGGATTCAGGGGTAAATAACTACTGAATTTCACATGCTTCTGCACCCGCACACTTGTCACCCGAGCACAGATGATGAGAGTCGGGCTCTTGAGGCGCTCGAGTGTCGCCACTTCAGCGCTCTTGAGTTCTTTGCTTGGCTTATTTGCACAATTATTTACCCCAAAAGAAAGGAGAGTGACTTCTTTCTCACCCAAGATATGGGCAATTTCAGGCGACGATTCAGAGATTTTCTCAATTCTCTCCCGCCCGCTGTGAAACCCTTCGTGCAGCCAAGGGGGAGATAATACAGTCAGAAGTGGTGTACAGATCAGCAGAAGTACTTAAGAAGTGAAAGTGTTCAAAAGCTTTACAATATTCCTTTCCTGAGAGCTTAATTTACTGATTAATTAAACAGATTCTTTGGATTTCCTCCGATTTTCACGCAAAAATCAATAATAAAAATCTTTTTTTGAGGTTATGTAACGAATTACGGACAGGTTTTGTGAATAATTCGTATTCAATTGGGGAAATTAGACGTTCACATGTAATAAACAGTGCTTTTCTGAACATTTGATGCCAAGAAACACTGCAAATTGTGTTAAGTTTGAACATAACCTCAAAAATAGTCATATAGAATTGAAAAATGTTTCTTTATAAAGCTTTTTAGTCAATTTTGACTCTCAATCAGTTTTGAGTTCATTTTGTGATCTAGAATGTTTCAAAACGGAGTTTTTGAAGATCTTTAATGGATATTTTGAGGTTATGGTCGGAAAAAATGCCAAATAAGCATTATTAAGTCGATTTTCATAGAAATTTTGAATGGAAACTTTAGAAATTCAATCAAATTTAAGCCTAAAAAGTGTCTGGCAAACTCAGAAGTGTTTGGAAGTGGTGTACAGATTGATGGCATATTGTCTCCCCCTTGCGTGCAGGTCATTGTGATTATCAATAGACAACTCGTGGCTCTCATAATGTTTTATTGCACGGAGAAAATTGCTGCAAAGTGCTCCACTTTTATCCCACAATCTTGCCATTTATTCGCGATATTTTTTTGTCTGTTTTCTTGCACCACCAGAAGCTACAATATCATTAACCTTTCACGAATTTTTATGGATTATCCCAAGTACAAGTGTCTCTTCGGGTGGTTTTAACATTCACTGTTCTGAAATGGCATTCGGAGCAGCTTTTCTGCTGCAAATCTTCTGCCATGCAGTGTAAAAGCCACTCAGTTATTGCAGATTAATCTTGCTCATGTCGACAAGATCAAGTGAAACTAGAGTAATTTCCAATTATCTTGTGTTATGTCTTACAATAATTTTGATTAATTGAACCTACCAGAATATGAAGAATCAATTTCAATGCTGGCAATGCAATTTTCTCAAAACATGTTTACTTGACTTCTCAAGTGGACAAATATTAAATGCGCGCGTGAAAGGGAATTTTCTCTAATCTCAGTCACACAGAACGCGCGAGTTTAGGGCCAAGGCGATTTTCTGTTCTTGTGCTGAAGAGAGAGAGAAAAAAACATTCTGTGTGGAAAAATCACAAGCGACAATAAAAAGTCGGTGGAAAATCGAGCAATGTATTAATGGAAAAATTCATGTAAACACAAACAATGATAAAGTGTGAAAAACTAATAAAATTTACGGGTTTTTTCTCGGTCTATAAACCTACTTCCAATATTGAGATGTGAGATTAAAATCTCTATATATGGAAATATTCAAATGTTTGAGATGAACTTAACACACACACACACACGTGCGCGTGAATGGATGATCCAATATTTAGACACTGTGATAATTTCTCAGACTGATAACGCGCGATTTTTCAAGTGACTCTAAACGAATGTATCACAAAATAGACGCATTCTGAAGATTGCGAAACTCCTTATCGATTTTTTGAATCACTTGTGATCATCTCATGGGCAGAGAGAGAGAGAGATAGAAAGAAGAAAAAAGCCCCGAAGAGCGCAACTATCGTGAGTAAGATTGATCTGTTGGAAAAGGTTCACGTTCAAGATCACTTTTGTCTCAACTCGCGCGCGCGAGTCAACATCGAGGAAATAATTAAGCCGCCAGTAATGACTTGTGATGCATTATTGAGCTCCATCCATTGCAATGAGCGCTGAAGAAGATGAAGAGCATTCTCATTGAGTGTGTCAGGAGTATTTGAGATAAATGCTCAAGACGTTTATTGCATTTTTATTTCCACACGAAACTCTCCTCTATCATCATTAAACTTCCCCGCCAGATGATGATCGGAGGACTTTTTTGCCGTCTTCTCTCTCGTGTGGCGGAAGTGACTTCATCTATGATGTCAAAGCTCAGCGGAAAACCTTATCGCGTGAGGGCCTTTTTTGCTCGCATTCTCCAAGCCCATCGTCTACTAATCAAGCCTCTTCTGACGTCATGGCATTCGTCATTGGTGTGCAAGACGAAAGAGAGAAAAAAAGCTCAGTCTATAAATTAATGATGAATTTTATATTGAGCACATAAACATTAAGTCACAATGGCGGGGGAAAAATCGGCTCCGCTGTCGATGCTAAAGTTCAACATTTGCGATGAATTTATGAAATTAGTGGAAGAAATGAGTTAAACTTTTAATAAACACCCATGAAAATGTGGGTGGGCTTTTGGGATGTTTTCTTGCGGGCGGGGAAAAACAATCTTTTGATCGGGAGATGAGAAATTTTCGCACAAGGTGAAAATTGCTCAGACACACATTTCTCTTAATGATATACAGTTGGAAGAACAGAGAGGGAAATTTATATGGGATGTTTTTCAGTGCAGTGAGAAATTTTTGATTCTCTTTCATCTCGTTGCGCTGCCGTGATTAATTAAGGCTCCCCCGGCTCGAGGTCTCCCCTTCGGCAAAACAGTTGGACTCAAACTAATTGGCAATTGAAGTTTGACAAAGTATGGCTCAGTTGATCTATGTCTGTACTGCCGACGCTTGCCAGAGAGTTCACAGATATTGCAAGCGGAAAACGCTCGCTTTGAACATCAACTGTGACCACAGAGGCTTTTGAATTTATCAAGGGGGAGATAATATGCCTCAAATTTGCCTCACGCTTCTAGAACACGAAATTTGTGGTCTGTTTCCACATTAATTCCCATATTATAATAAATCTCTTAAGTTTCCATTCGATATTTCTATAAGAATCGACATAAAATCGCTATTTTTGGCCATCTTTTCCGACCATAACCTCAAAATACCACCAAAAAATCATCAAATACTCCGTTTAGAAGTTTACTAGATCGCAAAATTATCGCAACGATCATAATTGTCCAGATAGTTGTATAATTGGGCATTTTCCAAATCCAAGTGACTAGTTTTGAGGTTATGTACAATTTTAGCAGAATTAGCGGTATTTCTTGGCATCAAAGGTGTTCAATTCAAGGGGAAGATTATGTTGTATTGAGTTTCTGTCCGATATTTGTGTAAGAATTCACTTTAAACCGCTTTTTGGGTGTCTTTTCTGACCATAACCTAAAAATGTCACTAACAGATCTTCAAAATTTGCCAAATGATACTAAAATTACTAATTCTCAGCCAATTTTGACCAGAAGGTTTTCTAAATGGACATTTTTCAAGTCCAAGTGACTATTTTTGAGGTTATGTTCAATCTTAGTACAATTCATAGCATTTTTGGCATCAAAGAATCAAAAGGGCACTGTTTATTGCTTGCAAATGCTTAATTCTGCCAAAGACTAGCAGAATTTATGTACTAGAATGCGAATTATTCACTAAATCTATCCTTGATTCTTTACATAACCTAGAAAAAGGTTATTATTTTTGTTTCTGCGTGAAAATCGAAGGAAATCCAAAGAATCTGGGTGATTTATCAGTAAAAACAGGATTCAGGAAATTCACCTCCACTTCTTAAGTACATCTGCCTTAGCTTTGCACCACTTCTTACTGTATTATCTCCCCCTTGAAATTTATTGCACATCTGACACAAGAAATTATATTAATACCGCAAATAGTGTGGGTAAAACCGAGTTTAAACACACCATAATTATCGTCCAAAGGTTAAATAGGAATATTTTATTGCAAGTTGATGTGAGAAAATTTAATGATTTTCACGAGAATCACACAAGATTGCAGCATTGCTAAGCCTTTTCGCAGAAGTTGGATTTTTTTTCCCTCCAAGTGCAGAAATAAAATTAATAATTATAAAATTGAGAGAGTGGATGAATAAATTTTTATAGTTCGCCACATAAGTAAATGGCAGCGCGGAGACACACTGCCATTTACAGTGCTAATAAGTTGCAATGCTCGGTCACATATTACCATAAATTCTTCCATCGACATTTTCACGTGGAAAAATCATCAATAATTCATGGTGAGAAGGGACATGGAAATTGGATGGAACGAAATTTGTCATACACTCCCTGTCACATCATCAAATATTAATTATTCAAGCAATTTTATCACCCACCCAAAACAATTTAGTCAGAGGCTTTCGGGGGGGGAGGCCCCAGAGGGGCTCCGGGGGGACGAGGGTGTGGGTGGAGGTGGAAAAAAAAGCTGCCGGGCCATATGTTGAGTGAGTAAATTAACAAATTACCCGAACAATGAGAGTGAAAAATCACTATTTGAACAGCGCGCGCCAACGAGACGTTTTTAATATCAATACGATTTCGTTGTCGTGTGGTTTGAAAACCTCTCCATTAAAGTGTCTCTCAGCATCGCATATTACAAAATTCATTAACTTTTTTTCCCCTCCTTGTCCCCTCTTGGCAATCTCTTGGCCTAATGAAACTGGTTCTCAATAAGGTACAATTTACTGCATTAATAGAATACTTTCTTCCCATAGCGCCCAGAGTGAGTGATAAGAATTAATTGTCTCCCTCTCCTTGCCATTCCCGCCATCCCAGAGAGATATATATATCGAATCGATTTGTGCGGAGAGCTTTCGATGAGATCTGTTGACGAAGAGCACGTGTGAGATGAGCATTTTCTGCTCTTCAATCAATAAACAATTTCACACGATGGAAATACAGCCATACTCTGCAGATTTCCAAACGCCGCTTATGAGTTTGAGGGCAAAAAAATGATGATAAAGTGCTTCAATATCTGCCATTCTCGAGCTAAACATTTTCACAGTGTTGGAATATACTCTTTGTTTTTCCTCAGCACTCTCGCCGTGCTGTATTTTCTCAAGTCAGCGACAGACGAACAGTGCCCAGTGCAATTATTATGCCAAGTCTCGTCTCTCCTGGCTTTTAGATGCTAAATATTCTCTCTCTCTGTGTGTCTGCATTAGGAATTCATGGTGGACATTTGCTGGGGATTAATTAAGTGAAATGTGCAATTGCAATAATGCTCGTGCCAGAAGCAAATGGCCCTGACTATATTGTCCTGGATTTTCTCAGGGACGCGCGCGCTCACCCACCATTTTCCCACCCTCCATCGCCGAGGGTTTTCTTTTCCTCCTGAAAAATTCTCAAGAGCCATTTCGCCAAGCCTTTCTCCGTTTCATTTCTCCCGCGGGGGCTCGAATGGCAATTTTCTTTGGGCGCTCTGTTTTTTTTTCTGTTGATTGAGTAAACATTTTAGAGGTGGAATATTGAGTTCTTGAGATTGACTGTACAATATTTTGGATCACCATTGGAGAATGTATTCTCATTGGGAAGTCGCTCAGCGAGAGGCCAAATGATAAATGTTTCCACAAATATTTACTACAATGTGATTTACATATTTTCTGTCTCTGGAACACCCTCGTCGGGGTCTTTTTAATCTTCCACCATTGCTTCCTCGTTGGCACCAACACGCGGAAGCGGCACGCGGAGGAGAAATTTGCACTGGAGCAAATTTCCCGGAAATTTTCCTGGGTGGAGGGCGTGAAGGGTGGGCAAATTATATATGCAGAAATAATACATACATATTCCTCCAAATGGTAGTGAATGTGATTTAATGACAGACTGGTATTTGCATTAGGAATCAAATAAATTATGCACCGCTGAGACGTTGAGGGCGTCAAGTGGAAAATTCATTTGGATAATTCATTTTTTCTCCACGCCAAACCATTTCTTTCTCATCTGCTGCTGTTGAAACTCAAGTTGGCGACACAATACTTAGTTTTGTTGTCACTTGAGACAATTTACTTTAATGTAGTTTTAAGTACAACATGTCTGCTTCAATTTCGACACAGAAGCTCCACGTCTTTAAAGTACGTAGTTGGAGAATTTACTATTCACAGAGTGTGTGAGAAAGCATTCCCAATGAGCGTGTGATAAGAGCAATTGCAAGGTTGACACGATTGCAGGGAAGAAAGCCTGATCGAAGGGGCTGATAATTGAGGTGATAAGAAGAAAACTTAAAGCTGCAGCCAAGGGATGAACATCTCGTGTGTTCAGCAGGAGACAGACACGAATATTCCTCCAAATTCAACTTCTTATACACTTAGGATTAAACTAGAAATGCTGCAGAAGCTCCGCCCTCTTAAATGCCACGCCCACTTATATTTTACTCTTGCAATTCCATTAGTTTCAGTATTCCGTGAAGTGATTTCTCCGCCAAAGCTTCCAGAAATTGAAGAAGAATATCAATTTTCAAGTTCTCCAAAGCCTTGTGCGTATTTTTAACAGTTTCCACTTGAGAATTTTCAAGTAATTTCAATTTGGAGTCCACAATCTGTAAGCTGGGCGCTTTGTTTGCCCCTTGACTTTTAAGAAAATGCGAGCACATTTTCCAGATTACTCTATGAATACTCGCTGAATAGTCCATTTTCTGGCTTAATTCAGACGAGCTGATAAGCCTCGGTGTTGTGAGCTTTGAGAATGGCACGAAAATTCCCTCTCAAAAGCTCAACAGTGAAGTGAGAGCGAGTGAAAGAAATTGGAGAAAAAGCGTGCGGCATTTGTGATTGCAAAAAGTTCCTCTCGAAGCGTTTTTCAGAGTCAATGGACACGGAGAAGTCTCAATTTCGTGCTTTTTTGAGAAGGTCTTTCCCACCCACCCACTTTAGGAGCTCCCATAGAGAGAATTTGTGTAGTTTGTCTGTCTCTCTGTGGCACAAATTTCGTTATACGTGTACTTTTATGGTCGCCAGCAAGCAAATTAGTTTGATTTCATTGAACGTGACTCTATTTTGAGGCGAATGTCGGAGAAGAATTGAGATTCCATCAAGATATTTTCTCACAGAGTTTTTCGCGTGCGCGTGTGTGTGTGTTTGTGGAAAAGCACACGCGAAAGTCATATCAGAAAGATGTTATATTGCAGAATTTTCTCCATTCCACCCTTTTTCTTCTCTCGGTGGTTTCTGCCAAGGCAAAATTTTCACAGTGAGACACTCTCGTTTCCAGAGAAACCCACAAAGTGGTGGAAAATAAATCTATCAAATGTGTGCCTTTTGACATTCTTGCATGGAAAATTTCGCAGAAAATTCATAACGAATTTGCAACAATCTCTGGGAATTTGCGCGAACACAGAGTGTATTGATTACCATCGCAATTTCACTCACAACATTAGTGACCCGCTGTCACCCCGATTGAGGCATTCCCGCGTGACCTCATGACCCGTCTGGATTGCGAAAGTTCAGCTGAACGTCGCCCACAACGCCACTTATAATTATTAACCTATACATCATTCCCCACATATTTCTCAAAGTTACAGCTCGATTGACAAAAGTGGCACAGATTTAGAAAGATAATTTCACAGCCTACAACTCTCTAGAACACGCCAAAGTTGTCAAATGGACGAAAGCACTATTTTACGATGGATCTTCCATACTAATGGCGCTTTGTAAAAGGACACTCAATCTAAGAGCGATTACAGACTTGCAGATTACCCTCAAATCGGCGTGAATTGTGATCAATCCTCCGTGGATAAGCTTGGAGTGTGTAAAGATCGAATCAGCGATAAGTTGTGGTTGATCTGCACCTTTACACACTCAAATATGGATCAGACATAATTCGTGGCTGAACTGGCGCTGTTCACACTCAGGAGTTATTCTTCTTTGTCGACACTAGCGACAACTTTGCTTCGTGCTCCTTTCTCAGCTGTCAATTGATTTGTTTATTTTACCGAAAAGCGTGAAATTTTACGATAAAATTACGAAAATGGAAGATTTACGGAAGAATTTAAAGCTTTTGAGATCTTATTCGCAAGAGATCCGCCATTTTATCCGTTTTGATCTGTCAAATGAGCGCGCTGCCGTCGAGAATCCCATAAATATCGTTTGAACCTTCGATATATCAATGGATCAGTCGTGTTTTGTGGCTCAACCAACTCTCGTGGATCACCAGCGAGTCTGTAATCACTCTAAGTCTAAAATGGCTGGATTTTTGCCCATTTTTGCAAGTATTTTCACATATTTTCTGCACGATAAATTGGAGGAGATTTTATTTGCCATGTTGTGTGGAGTGATGCGATGAATTGGCGACTTTTGTCAATATGATTGGCGCAGTCAATAATGAAATAGGTGCTAATTGAACTACACACGCATTAATTAAAAAGTTTGTACCTATTCACTGGGGTAGAACAATAAATAATGAAATATTCACTGGACCGTTGAATTGGGGTCTCGTGTGGGAAAATTACTTTTCCCCAGGACATGCTTTAAGCGCACAGTGAATGCCCAGCATTTTCCCACAATAGCGACTGAGAGAGAGAGAGCTTTTTGCAGAAAGCACAACAGTGGACTTGTGCGGAGAGGGCAAAATATGAGTGGGAAAACAAATGTAACAAATTGAATTCCACTCTAAATTATCTATCCTTTTGCCCATTCTCCAGGATAAGAGAGAAAGGGAGAGGGAGAAGGAGTTTCTTTCATCCACAATTTGTACCGGCGACAGACTATCGATTGAAAGAGATCCTTTCACCCACACTTTCCCTCTCTCTCTCTCTCTGTTAGTTTTTCTCAGGGAAAAACCCCCCCTCTCGAAACACCCTCGAGAAAGTTTTCACGTCTCTTTTTCTTGGTCTCCTCCACGCGCCACCCGAAATGTGGAATCTCTTGACAACTTGTTCTCTATGACATGTTTTCGCAGAAACATTTTTTCCCCACATCCGCACACACACTTCCGCCCCGAGGCGATAGTGCGACCATAAATTTAAATGTCTAACCACACAGTAAAAATATAAAAAGGATGTAAGGAAAGCCTCCTCGGCAGCCTGTGAGCTTGCATGAGGGCAAAGTGGGATGTAGCTCGGCTTTCATTTGCTAATGAATCGCCATGGAAATTCCAGGGGAGTGCTTTTGAGCTGTCTGTCATGCTGACAAATCTGCTGGGAGCATCGCCGTGTCCTCAATTGGCCTCTCGTGTGAATTCACTCGGTGAAATGATTAATTTTCTACCGCTGGAGAACTTGGCGAAAACACCCTTCAGCTGTTGTTGCATCCAATTATTCGGACAATCAACTCCTGTCATGCCAATGGGATTGTCACACTGCTAACCGTTTTTGACCACTGTCGTCAGGACGACATAAAGGACCACATTTGCTGCTGACGTCAGCCTGTGGGATGCCCTAAACTGCCTGGCTGTTGAAAGGTTAAGGGAGCGCATAAGAAGTGTGTATTGGTGTCAAAATTTGGGGCGAAAATAGAAGAGTGCTGAAAGAAATTGTGACGAAATAATACAGAAAAAGAGTGGGTGTAATAAATATTTCATGCCGGAGAAGAAGGAAAAAATCAAGGGACAAATAACAAGACGATTTTTGAGGAAACTCAATGTTCTCTAATAAAATAACCATTTATTTGAGTAAAATAATCAAAAAATGATTATTTTCCCAAGTGAAATTTAAAGAATTATTTAAATTCTGAATAGAATAATAAAAAAACTGATTTTTTCCCGAGTGAAATTACAAAAAAAAACCCAAAATTATAAAATTCTGAATTTAATAATCAAAAAAAAATTATTTTTTTCAAGTAAATTAACAAAAAAAAATTAAAACAATCAAATTCTGAATTGAATAATTAAAAAAATTATTGTTTCCATTCAATGAATCAGAATATTCCGAATATTCACAATTATATTCGAATTTTGATTAAATTTTTAGAAAAAATCAAAAATAATCAGAATTTGTATGAAATAATCAATTTTTTATCAAATATTCAAAAGATAATTAAAAAATAATCCGAATTTTGTATGAAATAACTAGAATTTGAGTAATAATCACAAATAATCATTAAAAAAATGAGTGAATAATCATAAATTTAATGGCCTCAACTTGCGAGTGACTTTCCCCTTGGAAAAACCGACTCCTTTTGCTCCTTTGTGGAAAGTTAATACTCTGTGGGATGAAACTGGGATGAAATAATGCATTGTGAACTTGTGCTTGAGCAGAGATTTCATACCTTTGTTGAGCTCAATTCTAGTTCTCGGTAATTGAGAGACTTTGAAGAGAGCTTAAGTGCAGCCTTCAGAGGGTTTTATCTGCAACTTTTTTTAAATCTTCAGCTCTCCATATTTGCTCTTCTCAGTGTCGTAATTGCTCAACTCATTAAATTTCCATTTATCAATTTTGGGCTGAATAGCGACGGAGGGAAAGCGGTCAAAGTCCCTCAAAATAGTTTGTCGGAGGCATCTTAATTTGCCTCCTCGGCGCTCAATTGAAGAGGGTTAAACAATGCGAATTGAATTAAGAGGAATAAACCCAAAAATTAATTGGCTCATCCGCAATTGCTGGGCGAAAAGAGTAAAGCGACAATTCATGCTGATCATCAAGCTAACAAGCGCGAATTCTTACGTCCACATGCAGTTTTTTTTTCTCTCTCCTCCGCCGAATCCGCGGACATTTGCATGGGAAGCACAGACAGGTTCTAATTATGCCCTGCGAGAGTGACTCCTGGCTTTTGGGCGTCTCGAGGGTGGCTGGGATGTTTGATTTGCTCCTTGTCTGTATTTAGTGAACATACAGTGCCAATGTGTATGCTTAAGCCAAACTTCATCGGATGACGCTGTGAACTTCAAGGGGAAGATAGTATGGCTGAAATCTGTACACCATTTCCTCACACTTTCACAAAATGTCTTGAAGAATCCTTGACACTTCACAGGGACTTCAGACATCACGGGATCAACCAATAACTAACTGAAATCTAACCTAAATCCAAGTAAAAAATTTGAAATTTATGATTTTCAGTTTATTCTAACCATGTTTGCAGTCAAAAATGGTTTTATTTTGATGATTTTCTGATTTTAACCGCACTTTATGATATAAATTCCCAATTTTAATCTTTGTGGATCAAATTATGGTGTTATGAAGTGAGAATTTGAGGTTATGTTTATCAAAACTTATAGAATTGCGATTTTTAATGAGTAAAAATGCGCAATTCTTACTAATAAAAGAAAATATTGTTGCTTCAATGCAAAAATGTTTATTTTAAACTCTTCTTTAGTCTTTAATAAGTCACATAACCTAGAAAATATGTCAAAATTAGGATTTTGATAAGAATTAATTTCTGAAAGTTGAATAATTAATTGAAAAACAAAGTGTTGAGAGAGAAGCAATCCACTTCCTCAAACTTCTACAGCTCTGTACACCACTTCTGGCCATATTCTCTCCCCCTTGGATGAACTTGCCGTTTGGCAGTCTCTCTCGCTCTCCGCACAAATCTCTTCGCTGGATGGCTTTTTTTTATTCCTCCATCTCGCCATTTATTAAATATACGCTCTCGGTGTCTTTAGCATCTCTGAAAATGGTTATGAGATGTGACTGTTTTTGGTTAGTTCAACTTTTCAATTTTAATTGCTCCATCGCGCTGGTGACTCACAACGACAAATCTACATGTTTTTTTTACCTCTGATTTCGCGCGCTCAGCCGACGACGAGAGTCTCCAGATGAAGCGGAACATTTGCACGACTGTTTTCTGAGGTGAATCCATAAATTTATTCCATCGCAAATACGCGCACAGTTCGTCTGGTGTACGCAAATTGTATCTGTCATGCTGAATTTGGACGACAACCACTAACAGGTGGTTGGGAACATCCCCCTGTTTTGTGACATTGCAAATCATGCTTATACGCAAATGCGGTTTACGCTACAACTATCTTGAGTGTTTTATTGTTGTGCCCCATCTTCGGGGCGGTCGTAAAATATTTGTGAAAACCTCATCGATTTTTACGACGCTGTGGCTACAAATTTGCCAGCATTCTTCTCTCTCATCTCCCACATCTCAATGAGGAGAGAGAGAGAGTTTACTAACCCTCGCCCAACCACACTCGATCAATCTCTCAGGCGTGAGTAAAATTTGAGACTCTGCCGTTCATGGGATGAATCAGTAGAATGGCAAATACGAAATCGGCGAAAATGAGCAATTTCCCAATAGTGCGTGCGTGTGTGTGTGTAGATATTTTTAGCTCACCCTTCTTGGTGTCCATATCAATGGCAAAAACGAGGAAAAGAAAGAGAGTTGATAGCGAGTCCGTAATCTTATCAAACGCCGAGACTCGCCATGCCATCATCTCATACCTTTTCCGCCTTCTTTGCAGTTGCCCGTGATCCGCAGTCATGCCATCGCTGGGCGACAGTCAGCACAACTCCGCCGAGGAGATCCAGATCGGCCTGGCGCCCTACATCCAGCACTACCTGGCGCAGACGGGCAGGCGGCACTCCTGCTGCAGCGTCATGCTGCCCGTGGCCTTCGAGAGGGCGGCGCCCAAGGCGTGGTGGGACCCCAAGTTCGACTCCGCCATCCTCGAGGGCCAGTACCAGTCCAGCGTCTTTCCGCAGCTCCGGCTCAGATTTCGGTATGTTTTTTTTTGTGAAAGCCAAGAATTAGACTGAGGCGTTTAACGTGGAAGTCAAAGTGTCTGATTCGGAAGTTCTTTTGTGTTTTGATATTCTTCTGAAATTTGATTCCCACAATTGAGTTTTCTATGCCAACCAAAATTCAGTGATACAATTGGCAATAAATTTGCAACTTTATTAGTGGAGTTTTCCATCGATATTCCCATAAAAATGATAAAAAATCTAATATTGAATCACCTGATCGGCTTAAATTCACTCTTTAGCTCAAAATTGCTAATTTACGATGAAGGAAATCACCGTAAATCTCAAGATTGAGTGTCTTTTGACACTTTAGCTTCTGAAAGCGTCTCTAAAGTGTTGCTAATGTCGGATACTTTTAAATTAGATACTTTTAAAGAAACAGACAAAGCCAACGAAGCGCTGATATTTCAGTGTAAAATATACCGAAATGTGTATAAATATAAATGTAAGAGTTGAATTAAGTGTCAATTCAACAATTTTTACCCCAAATTAGTGATTATGATGGGCTTAGAATGTTTTTCCTGCGAAAAATGAGAGTTATATTGTTGAATTTCAATTGAAAAAGCCTTTTCTTGGTTAATATTCAATATATTTCGGGCTATAATTCGAGTTTTGATGATATTCTCTAAGTGCAAATGGTTTATTTTCGCGCTCAAATTCCTCTCTTTCTTGGTCAGGATCACGCCAGGAAGCCGAAAAGTGTGCAAATGTGTGAAAAAGGAAAGGAAAAGGATACAAAAATGCGATATTAGTGGCTTTCTAAACGAGTATAGTAAAAAACAAGGTGAAAAATGACATTTTGGGCCTTAAAAAGAACTTTTAGGAGCAGATTCAAAGCCCAAGGATGGAAATTAAAGTGTTAAAGAGAATATTAGAAAGGATTCTATAGGAAAATGGATAAATTCAGGTGTGGAAAAATTTTTTTAGCAGGGATTTTAGTTTAGCAACAATTGCGATGAGAAAAGAAAATCGAATTAATCTGAAAATTCCCGAATAAATTGCTTCAATTGCAAGATTTTGTGGCACTCAAACCCTAAATTAGCAGCCCCTGGAGTTTTCTGGAATTAAAGTGAGAAATTGAAGGTGTAGAAAGGAATATTGCATAATATTTTCCCCTTTGTCTGAACCCTTGTCTGAGCAATTCACCTCGTTTTGGGGTGGCGCGCTTTATCAGATGACTTGACAAACGCCGGGCCAAGAAATTCCCGACACTCTGTCATCGATACCACTTGCTGGGCATGCGATACTGTCTGGCGAGTCGATACAGTGGACAGAGGAAGTTCAGAAGCCACCGAAAAACACACAATTTATTGGCCAGAGACAATATTTTGTAAGATCTTTGTGCGCTTCTTCAATTCAGCAAGATAAAAGTCCCATTGAAAGCGTATTTCTCAGAATGTGAGAAAGTTCAAGAACATTTTCATCCCCAATTTTTGTCAACATTTGAGATTATCTTCACTGTGGTCGTGATGTCTCTATACTTATCGCTGTGACTGTGGTCGAAACAACAACAACAACAGAAAAAAAAGCCGAAGTCGCGAAAGTTGTGATAAAAAGTGTCACCCAATGTCGGACTTATTTGTCTTAACATCGCCTTCTTCGAGTCTTTGGACCGTTTTTTTTATCACTGGAACAGAATCTTGCGGCTAACATTATAAATATCACAATCTTGCCGGTTCTATTAATAAATATTTATTCTAATAATAATTTCCTCTCCATTCTCTTCTCCGTATTTATAGGCTCTCATGAATTCCACGAAAACATATTGATTGTATTCATCGTTGCGAAGATGGATGATTTTCATCTGCTTCGGTAATTTTCACAATTTTTCTCCGCATTATTGCGATGAAAAGTAATTTCCTGGGCGCACAGTTTTTGCCTCCTTTTTCTTGCCGAATCACGTGGGGGCTGCAAAAAAAGGGGTCCCTTTTTCGCGTGTTTGTGGGAGTTTTGCTCGCGATGTTTCGAGTGGTTTTTGTTTATTTTGCACGTCCAAAAGTGCAAAAGAATCTCATCTTTGGCGCTGTTTGTGTGTGTATTTGTGTGCCTCTCAAACTCTGTAAACACGCGGATTTTGGGTGATTTCTTGGCCCGATTATTGCTATTATTGCTCACTAATATTATGAATGGATTCTCTAATGGCTAGATCAGCCCAAATCGTGATTTCTTCATTTTGTGGCGCCCATGGAGAAACGGGTGTTTCGTGTGGAGCATTTTGCGTGTTTTCACCGCTCATCGAATCTTTCTTGATTCCCTCACATAATCATTCTGGGCGCAAAATGTGTCTAAAGATAAACCCAGACTGTGGCGTGTTGTGCTTTTCCCGGAGATTCTCTATCGACACGCAGCCAGAGAGAGAGAGATTCACGTGGAAAAACAGGAGCACTTTGCTCCGCCACTTGTCCTGCCCAATTTTTCCTCTCACCATCGCAATAATTGCACAATTATACGCTCATTATCACGTTTTGGGAATATTTACATCTCTCAGCCAAGAGGATCATCTCGCGGCATTCAGTCTTCTCTCAAAGTCAAGATTAAACACTTGAGCCAATTTTCATGTGAATGGGAAGAAGATGTGCGCGAAGTTTATTTCGAGAGAGACACAAGAAGTTCGATGTGAGATTAGGAATCTTCTTGAAATTTAATTATTTCTGAGCAGACGCCAAAGACCATTAAAATCAGATTGAATGCATAAAAAGACATTTATCAGAAATTTTCACCCTTGAAGTCGCGTCGCTCGCGGGGAGAAAATCCCTCAAACAATGCGTATCGGAATTTCCTATACAACATCAAATTCCCTGAAGAACATTGAGACGCGCACTCGAGAGAGAGAAGAAAAAGGAACTTTAGCCATGCAAATTGTTCCATTTGAAAGTCAAATAGGCGCGCATTTTTCTCTCCGCGCCAAAAGCCTGGCAGACAATTTGAAATTCGACAAAAATCCAATTCCTTTTGATGAATCATTGAATTCGCATGTTTTCAAGCGACACTTCAGGGCACTTTACAGCCTCTCTTCCGCGTATTTTAACTGCACGCGGCGTTTAATAGTCGCTTCATTACGTTGATTGATAAATTATGAGGCGAACTATAAAAGTCCAGCGCACGACATTTTGCGGATATCCTCCATCGAGATGGATTAAGTCAATTTGCGATGGATTTGTGAGATTTGCTGAGCACAAGATGCCCTTCCGAAGATTGTTTGAGGTCCTTGTGAGAGTTTATGGACAAGGAATTGACGATGTCTCTGCGTTGATTGTATCCTTGGATGGCTTCCAGGATTTACTTGATGGCAGGCGCAATTGAAAGCCAAGAGGCTTCTTAATCTATTTATGCGTCTGGTTTTAAGACAATTTATGGCCTCTTAACAAGTATAAAATATCGTGCTTGAATTTAGGCCAATTTTCCTTTTGGTGCTAAAAATTCGATATTTCCTTCAATTTTCGAGACAATTTGATTCAGACATGAAATAATTAGAATTTAATAATCTGTCAAATGGCATTGAGATCATGGCGATATCTCAATTCTATGCTGAGATATTGAAAAATGCAGAAAAAGCTGCGTATACAGCAGCGAAAATTAAGTTAGGACACTGCCTATTTTGCTCTAAATCCACATTAAATCATGGGTTTGGAATGCCTAGATGACATTTACATTATAAAGCGCATTGAATTGGACTTGTTACATTGCTTTTTGTGTGTTTTTAGCTACCGTTTAACGCTTTTGTACCATTTCTTCCGCATAACTGCGGCCCAAATCCTGTTCACAGATTTTTTATAAAGTAAAATCAGTAATTTATTGTTGATGCATGGTAAGAAATTGGTTCTAATTGCGTTTACACTGATTTTCTGGACATTATAATAAGAAAAGGAAGATTGGTCTAAATTTCATAGGTGTCCTAAGCTAATTTTCGCTACTGTATTCATGAAATTTCTACTACTTTTTGCGGTGTTTGATAAAATTCTGCACAAGAGACAGATTTAAGCAATATTATCTCCTCCTTGCTAATTTCTTAAGCTCTCCACTTGCGAGGCTTTTCAATGGGAAACTCTTCCTGCGACACGCTGGAAAACTGCGTTGTTTTCTTGCAACGCACTCAAGCGGAAACTCAACCCGAATCATGATATAAATCATGTTCAGCAGCCTGAGACACGCCGAAAGTTTTCAATATTTCTGCGACGGGGAGTCAATCAAGCCCGTCAGCGTGTTTGATTTGGAGAGGACCAGAGAGATGCCTGGCATTTCCCATGAAGATTATCTAATATGCGCGTCACTCCCCACGCCAACAGTCCTCGCCGCCCACGCGCGCCGAAGGAGTGGAATTCCGATATAATCCACGCTCTCTCATTGGAATCCTTTCAGATTCGCCCTCCTGTACATCCTCCTCTGCTCAGTGGTCTGGATGATTTACTTTCTGACTGTCGCAAAGCTGAATTCCCTCGTATCAATAGGTAAGACTGGGTTTCTCTCCTTCCCGCCGCGATAAACTAAGAGGATTTTCCCCCGCTCGCAGCCTTCGGACTGTGCATTGTGCTGTGCCTGGTCACCGTCTGGCTCACGTACTCCAAGTTCTACGAGCACAGAGCCCACGCGGTGACGCTGTGCGTGGCCTGCAGCATCTGTCTGCTGTCGCTGCTCTTCGTCAGTCTGTCCGGGAGGAGCTTCTCCGCCCTGGGACACTTCGCCACCTGCATCGAGGTCATCCTGCTGATCTACACGCTCATGCCGCTGCCGCTGTGGCAGTGCGTCTCCATCTCCGTGCTCTACTCGCTCCTCTTCGAGGCGCTACACTTCATCTTCCAGAACTTCTACTACGCCGGCGACTCGCAGGAGGACGACTCCAGCACGCCCTATCGCGTGATTGTGGTGCGCTGCCTCCTGCACCTGTGCGTGCACATGGTGGGTCTGCATGTGCTGGTGATGAACGTGGTGCGGATGCGCTGCACATTCATGAAGGTGGGCCAGAACCTCCTCATCCGGCGCCAGCTGGAGATGGAGAAGCAGCTGAAGGAGAAGATGATCCATTCCGTGATGCCGCCCAAGGTGGCGGACATGCTCATGAAGGAAGGCTCCACGATGGAGTCTGGGCAGGATCCGAAGCGCTCCTATTCACTCCATCCGCGCCTCTCGAACGACGTCAAGTCGCTGTTCAGGCCCTTCCACATGCACTCCATGGACAACGTGAGCATCCTGTTTGCCGACATCGTGGGCTTCACCAAGATGTCCACCACGAAGACTGCCGAGCAGCTGGTGGAGATTCTCAATGATCTCTTTGAGCGCTTCGACGAGCTCTGCATGCTCAACGGCTGCGAGAAGATCTCCACGCTGGGCGACTGCTACTACTGCGTGTCCGGATGTCCGGAACCGCGGGCAGATCACGCGATGTGCTGCGTGGAGATGGGCCTGGGCATGATCCAGGCGGTGAGGATTTTCGACGCGCAGAAGAACGAGGGCGTGAAGATGAGAGTGGGCGTGCACACGGGATCCGTGCTCTGTGGCATCGTCGGCACCAGGAGGGTGAAGTTCGATGTGTGGAGCAATGATGTCACCTTGGCCAACCGGTGAGTGTCTCTCTCTCTCTCTCTCATATTTGCAGCAAAAATTCCCACAATAAGTGGATATAAATAGTTGTGGAGACAAAACTCTGCATTCAGCGAGTCTGACCATGGAATTTGCATAACAATTTCCTCATACTCGGCAGGATGGAGTCGACTGGAACGCCTGAGCAAGTGCACATTTCCGAGGAGACGCGGAAATTCCTGGGCGACGGCTACATTCTCAAGGAGGGCGACGAGGTGTTCGGTGAGTGTGAGGCGCGCGCGTCCTCAGTGAATTGCGTGACTCTCTCTGGCGCTCTTTCCAGGTCATCGCACGTACTTCGTGGTGGGCAAGAAGTGCATCTCCATGGACGCCAGCCGGAGCGAAGTGGACGTCTCCAAGGCGGGTGCGTGTCAGCTGCTGATTCCGCAGTTTGATGGCTTCACTAATGGGGTTCAGCTGTCGCGCAGCGTCACCAACTTGTCCTCAATCCAGCCCACAGTGCCACCAGCCTCGCCCATCGGGGTGACATCCACCTCGCTGACGCCCAGTCCCATTCTGTCCACGCGCCCCAGGCTGGCCTCCCTGAGTCGCGTGACCAAGTACCTCACGGGCGCCAATCACGCACCCATCGACGTGTCCAACCGGCTGAGCAGCCAGCGCGCCGGCGAGGCCGCGGCGCCCACCATCATTGTCACGACCAAGTCGCTGCCGGGCAGCCTGGACTCCGACCAGGAAGACTCCTGCTGCCGCGGCTCCCACCGCAAGACTGACGAGCGCAAGTACTCGGCCAAGCTGCGCGGCTGGCGAGTGCCGCGCTTCCTCAGGAAGACTGACGACTTCCCGCCCGACTGTGATAGCGCCAAGAAGGCCGACCCGCCGCTCTGCGCCGACCAGAACGGCTACCAGCAGGTGCCCGTGGTGGTGGAGACGCCGGCGCCCGCCATGAACACGCTGGAGCTGCCGCGGGGCCCCACCAACTGCTCCCCCAGCCAGTGCTCCATGTTCGACGACATCATCGACGTGCGCTCCTACATCTCGCACTCACGCAGCGACATCTCGCCCTTCGGCCGCTCCGGCAGCTACAGATCGCAGTGCGGGAGATCGCCACAGGCCGCCGGCGGCGAGGTCACGCCGGCCGGGCGCTCGCGGAGCTCCACGATGGCGCCCATCGCGGTGAGTCTGCAGCAGAGGAACTGCTCAAGCCCGTGGATCGAGGTGCTCAGCATGTGTCCTTCGGCGCACAGCCGCAAGGACTCTGGCATCAAGAGCAACTCCCGGCGCTCCAGCATCCACCACGTGAACGGCGTGCAGCCCGCCCTGGGAGCGTCTGCGCAGCGCGTGTCCGGATACTTCACCAGCTCGCAGTCCAGCCTCGCCGAGACGCCGAACGTCGTCAACGACGCGCCCTATGTCGATCCCCTGGCGGCGTGTCTGCAGCAGCTGCGGAAGCAGTCGGATCTGCAGCTGATCCGCTGCGTGAAGGAGAACGCCAAGTCACAGAGGAGCTACCTGGTGAAGCCGCCAGTGTCCAATGTGACGCTCTTCTTCAGATCCTGGCAGATGGAGAGGGAGTTCCGCAGCAAGGCGCATCGCTTTGGGCAGGAGAACCAGGGCGAAGGTCCGCCCACTCTGGCCACGCCGCGCTACAACACCTACATAGACTTGCTGGTGAGTGTGTTCATCTTCCTCACCATCTCCCTGTCGCTCTTCCTGCTCGTGCCAATCACCATGAGCATCGGCTACCAAGTGTGGGTGGCGCTGTTCGCCGTCTTCTGTGGCATCCAGTTCCTGGCAGTCTTCATTTGCTCCAAGCAGATGATCAGGCTGTCCAGAGGACACACCAAGTCGGATTCCTGCATCGACAGGCTCTTCGATTCCGTGTCCAATTGGTATCCTTGGCACATTTGCGGCTCAATCCTCATGTCTCTTCCTGTCATCTCAATCTTCCTCAATCTCACCACTCTCGACGTGGACACTCTCACGCCCTACGAGTTCCACTACGGCCTGCTGCTCTTCATCTGCGTCATCCACTACTGCAACTTCACCCAGCTCAATTGCTGGCTGCGGAACTCTCTGGCTCTCCTGGCGGCGGTGGCATTCATCGGGATCACCATCTACCAGTGGCACGCGTTCGTGCAGCTCCAGAGCCAAGAGATTCCCTTCGGCACGCACGTTCTCAACGTCACCAATCCGTCAGCGAATTACCTTCACGAGGAGATCCGCCTCCTGACATTCTACCAAATCGAGATCTACATCGATCTCATTCTCCTGCTCTTCTTGGTGTGCTTCCTCAATCGCGAGTACGAGATCGGCTACCGGCTGACGTTCTACGGCAGCGCCGTGGCGAATCAGGACAAGATCCGCGTGCAGCACATGAAGAATCAGGCCGACATGCTGCTCCACAACATCATTCCCAAGCACGTGGCGGAGCAGCTGAAGAACACGGCCAAGTATTCTGAGAACTACCACGATGTCGGCATCATCTTCGCCAGCATCGTGAACTTCAACGAGATGTACGACGAGTCGTATCTGGGCGGGAAGGAGTATCTGCGCGTGCTGAACGAGCTGATTGGGGACTTCGATGAGCTCCTGTCGCGCCCGGAGTTCCAGTGCGTGGAGAAGATCAAGTCCATCGGCAGCACCTTCATGGCGGCCAGCGGACTGGATCCGTCCACGCGTGGTGACAATCAGCAGCACCTGCATGCGCTGATTGAGTTCTCCTGTGCCATGCAGGGCGTCGTGGATGCCTTCAACAAGGACCTGCTGGAGTTCAACCTCATCCTGCGCATCGGTTTCAACATTGGCGACGTGACGGCCGGCGTGATCGGCACCAGCAAGCTGTACTACGACATCTGGGGTGACGCCGTGAACGTGGCCAGTCGCATGGACTCCACGGGCGTGGCGGGCAGGATCCAGGTGGGCAAGGAGTGCCTGCCCCACCTGGAGGCGGCGTACGACTTCGAGCCGCGCGGCAGTGTGTACGTGAAGGGGAAGGACAACATGGAAGTGTACCTTCTCAAGGGCAAGAAGTCGTTTCCCCACGGCGAATCCTGAGGCTGAAGTGTGGAAGCAGCTTCCGGAATATAGTGCATCGAATGCTCAGGCAGAGCTTTTCTGCCTGCTTTCTCCGCCACCCCCCCGGAAAGAGCGAGAAAAGCTCTCAAGGGAGCAAAAAACGCGGCCCTTTTTCGTGATGTTTCAAAAGAAATTAATATTAAAAAAAAAAAAGTTGTTGTCAATTTGTTGTCCTCATAAATATATTTAAAAAGAAAAAAAAAGTATTGTTTTCCCAAGAGAAAAATTGTGAGATTTTACCGATATTGCGCAAAATTATTTTAATTTGTACATAAAACATTATTAGTATGTAGCATTTTTGTAAATTGAAAGCTCATGTTTTATCATTTTGCCAGAGATTGTAACTTTATTGGATACAAAAGCATTGTGTAAAGGAGAGAAAGGAAGAACATTCTCTCTCTCTCTTTCTCTCTCTCCATAAATCTTGGTAGTTCTTTTGTGTGTGAGAAGACAAACAGGAAAACTGTCTCGTGTAATTTCCCCAAAACTTGTAACTACAATTTGCCCCCAAAAAAAACATGAATGGAAGCTTTAACAAGATGAAAAAGAAAGCATCTTTTTATACAGTCTCCAGACGGACTAATAACAGTAAAGCCCAAATAATTGCTTCAAATAGTCATAAAGTAGCGAAGGAAGAATAGTTCTTTTTCCTCCTGTAAAATCTGATGCTCAAAACATTTGCTGCTCCAGAGCATTTTGTCAAGCACAATGAATTCTTCAGTCTCCATAGAGATTTGCACAGATTAATTAAGGTTTTTTTTAATTGTTCCTCCTCTTCAGCGTTTCTCTGAGAACCAATTTAAGACATAAATTATGTGATTTCTTTTTTGAGGCAAAAGAAAAATAATGCTTAAAACTCTCACACAAGATAATCCCATAAGTAATTGTACTGTTTTTTTCCAAAATGATAAATCAAAGGTTTTTTTGCTGAAAAATGCAAAAGCTTTTCATCATCAATTCGCTCCTTTTTCTTTTCAATAGATATTCACAAAATCAGACAACACTCAATCTTCAAAAACTTGACTGTATTGAGACATAAATGGAACTAAAACTATTTTCTATTGACTTAAACTATAGTAGAATTTGTATCAAAATGTAGAGAAAAAAATAATTAATTATTAAATATTTTATGTATTTGTTTAAACGGCGTTTTTATGCATTTTTCGGTTATTTTTCGGCTTATTTTCCAGTTCAATTCAAAGGGAAGAGAATCTTGTGGCAAACTTCAGTCGAATGCGTGGAAGAAGGAAAAGAATTTCCCGCCAATTTTCTCAATCATCTGCGCATGAGTGAAACTGGATAGAATCACCCTGTGTTTGGATAATATTTCCCCTCTTCCTGACTCACTATCCAAACTCGTCGGCATTCGTGCAGTCGGAATTAAATCCTCCGCAGCATCGCATAAAGTTGACAATGGAAAGGATATCGGAAATGGACTTCAATGTCGAACGATGAGGAGGAAAGCGAGAAAGAGGCTTTAATAAAATTGTGCAAAAAGGGAGATTTTAATTGAAATTCACCTCTTTGTAAACTCAATGGAACACCAACTGATGGGAATTCCTTTGTCCACGAAGGACACTCTTCAATATAAAGTTCCTTTCATGGAAATTTTCTATCTCGCCTGTGAATTCTGTCTGAAAAGTTTTTTTTTAAGCGCTCAAAACTCAGCAAAAAGCGACAGGATAAAAGGGAAATTGTTATCTAGTCAATTGGCAATACGTGAAAGTCTCTTTCTCTCTCTCAACTCAAGCATCAGTTCAGCAAATCAATTTATAGCGAAAGTTACTTATCTTTCTCTTCCTTCCGCATTTAATTACATTATTTTCATCCTATTGAATTTCCGATAAAGCATTTATTTATACATTTATGCCAATAGGGAATTATTGACACATACATTTTCCATTGTCTGTTCCTCCTTTTCTTCTGGGTCTTCTATTGGCAATTATTGGGACTTTTATTATCCTTCAGGGCGAAGCCGCCTCTCGGCTGGATAAGTGGCGGGGATTTCAGTGACGAAGGACGAAAGCTGTGTGTTGTTCAGTGCAGAAGAAAGCCATTTAATTCTCAAGTAATCCCATTCACTTAATCCTACACGAAGGATCAGAGGAAAAATACAGATAATTGATTTTTATGTTTCTCGATTAATTGGAAAGGCAGATGAGAGTTGAGGCGGCGCTTAATGAAAATTTGCTTTCGACAGTTCAAATATATAGTGAAAATCATTATTAAATTTCCACCCCGTTCGGTCTCAAAATTTGATTTTCCCTTCCATCAGCACATTTTCCTCTATGTTCACAGAATAAGCAAATCTCTAAACATATTTCATGCTGAGCAAAATGTTTCATTCATCATTTCCTTCTCCCCCCAAAAGGCGCGCAGCGAAAGGAGCTTTTCTGGGTGGCGACAAGACAGTGAAACCAAGTGAATTTATTGAATTTTCAAAAAGGGGGTGGAAGAAAAGTTTCTTCCATGAAACAATCACCATCGTGGCATTTCAGGCAATATATTTTAAATGATATTCATAAACTTGCTCAGCTTTTCGCCTCGTTGCAACTTTACGTCTTCATAGCTTATATTTGCGGCCGTTCGGCGGCGCTAGTGTAAACTACAAATGAAATACGAACGAGAAGGCGTTGCAAGGCAAAGACAGAGTTTATTTAATACGAATTTAAGCTGTCAGAAAGTCATTTTATTGCGAGATTTTCTCTTTGAGGGTATTTTAAGGGCGGAATATTCCAACTTCCCCCCATTTGAATGTTTTCAACGCAAAGAATGTGTTCAACAGGAGAAAATAGTGAATCTCAGTGACAAAACACCTTCATCCACGACTGTCCTGGACATTGGGCGTGTTTCCAATAGGATTCTTGAAGGATTCTGCTAGTCAGAATGTCCAGGAAGATATCTTTATTAAATAGAATAAATATATAGCTCTTCATGTACTCGAAAATGTGTTGGGAAACTAATTATTCTCCATGGAAAACGTCGAAATGACGTCCGGAAATGTACACAAATGGTCAGAAAAATCCAATAAACATGTGATTATTTACATAAAATCATCATTATTGTCTGTTTCCTTAATTTTCACGTGATTTTGAAACATTTCAGGCTTCGCAGAAGATAAATTCACCGCATTCGTATAATATACTAATCGCAATCTTGCAGCGCCTTTTAGCAAAATCACCACATGGCAACTGAAAGTTGCCACGAGGTCTTTGTTAAGTTTATTAACATCTTTGGCTCGTTAAATCAATTTTTAATTACCATCCAACTTGTGTTTTGTGCATCAACTGGCAAGACAGCCCAGAATCACTGTCGCAATGTGTGTTAGACAATGGAAACCATGGAAAAACTGGGCTTTGTCAAGAGCATGTTTGGAGAAGGGAGAGAAAAAAATTGAATGGGGTTGAATGACAAGATAAATCTCTTGAATACAATCATGTGCATTCGCCATGAATAGCACGGGAAATTCTGCATTTTATTCACTCTCTCTCTCTCTCTCTCTCGCCCTTCTCCCAGGCAAAAAGCCAACATAACATCCTCCACTCCATGGCAGAGTGCTGCCCCGACTTATTTGCAGACAGCAAGGGGATTTGTGCACATTAAATGAATGCAATGCTGCAACAATGAGACACAGTGAAGCGCAACAAAATGTGCGAAGCACATTTCTCTAATTTGGAAGTTTGTCTGCCGAGCTTCCTCTCGTGCTTTCATTAAGCACCCAAACTATGGCCAAATTCCCCTCGAGTGCTCATAAATTCCCCTTGCTTCAAACTACAAAGAAAAGTGCACACTTTATGCTTTTCGGCCCATTGGTAAATATTACAATAATTCCTCTCTTCTCGAGGGTTGTTCAATTTGGGGAAAAAGTGGTTTCAATTCTTTCAATTTCCTAATAGTTCATTCCATAATCCATTCCTGAAATACTCCCTCCCATTACTAATTCGAACTTGTGTTTTCGTAAGCGTCTTAGACAGAAAAACTTACACAAGAAGTTATCACAAGATCGTGAAATCGCGGGTTCGATTCTCCTGCAGTTTTATTCTTTTCACCACTCTTTTTCGTGTATTTTCCTTCACTTTATCGCTTTTTATCAGCATTTTTCCCTCAATCTTCGCGCAAAACTCTTTTCTGGCACTCAGAATTGCTTTTTTCTCAGAGTGAGAGAAAATTTATGACTTTAACATTCTTTTTAACGTTTTAATGTCAATTCTTGGGCTCGAAACCTCTCTTAAGAACTCCTTTTTCAAGCCCAGAATGTATTTTTCCACAATACTCGTTTGAAAAGCTGCTAATATTGCATTTTTGCGTCCTTTTCCTTCGCACATTTGCGTTCATGAGTTCAAATCCAGCTCGCGGCATGTCTTTTTTCACATATTTTCCTGTTTTACACTTTTTTTCATACTACAATTAAACCAATTCGGTAATTTGAGGTAGTTTAAACGTCTTCCAATAAATAATTATTCATCACAAATCCCGCAAAATGTGATTTGAGAAGCAGAAGAAATTAATTCGCTCACAAAAGCACGTTCTTGTGAGCGATTAATAAATAAGAGCGATGTAAATGCTTTAATTTTCCATCACACATTCTGCGTATTCCAAAGGATTTTCATTTTTATTTGCATCCATTTCTGGATATTCTTTGATATTCCTCACTTGAGCAGCCCTCGTCGCTTCCCTTTTAGCTCCACTCAATGTCTGAGGCTGGCTTTCGGGTCAGCACGATGAAAATTTCAATCTTTATGAAGTCCTTCCCATCCGCACTGTTATTCATCTCAATATCAATGCGATAGTCACCTGTTGGCAAGCCCGGAGGGAAGTGAGACACATCAAAGACGTAGTCTTTGACGTAGTAGAGCGTATCCTGTGGAAAATAGGCATCATTTAGCCATAAATACATCGGAATATTCAAGTGAAGCAGCTTTACTTTGACCATTGGACAACCCTCAGCCAGATTAGAGCCCTTGTTCAGCGTTTTCCATATTATACTGATGACTGGCGCCGGTTTTCCCTCCTTGATGAGCCCACAAAAATCCTCCCTGACATCGATGAGGAATTTCCGGTACACAACAAAGCGCTTATAGAATGTTATCCTGATTATGGGATCCACCAAATCGTAGTGCGGAGTCACGTTTATCTGAATGTACGTCGTTGAGCGATTTTTCAAATTCACCGTGCAAGAATTATCAATGTAGTTCTCAATGAGTTCCGTGCACTGAATTCTCTTGACCACCAAATCGTACAGCGACTGCAAAGGGAAATTATCTACAGACATCAGCGCAATTGATGCACACTCTTGATTTATACTTACCAGTGTTGCGGCTGAGCCAAAGAGCAGAGCCGCCAATGAGGTAAAAATGACCACACGTTTGAGAGTCATTACAGCAAATGAAAAGCTTTTAATTTTCACTGATGTCAAGTTGCTCACAAATGTGGCGAATCACAGAGTGGAAAATCAGATAAAACTTGTGCCAAAAACATGGTATTTTGTAAGTAATTTGCGAGATATCTATCTTTATGATAATACTAAATCGTCTCTCCCTTTAGTTGAGCTCATTTTCCAGTATTTAACGTTGAAGTGAGCAAAATTATACAGATGTTAGAGCACAAGTCGAATCACTGTCGCGATTTGAAGAGGTGCAGAAGGCAGAAAAAGTGTTCAAATATCTAAGAAATATTCGTTGTCTCAAAGATTTTTCAAAGAAAGAAAGAAATTTTCAATTAATTCTTAATTTTCACATATTATTCAAAATTCTGTGATTTGTTAGAAACGAAAAAGGGTTTAAAATAGAAATTCTTGCATACTGAAAGTGAAATTATTTCCCATTTATTGGTACAGTTGAGCATTTTTTCTCATTCTAATTTGAGATTCTGAGATCTGAGTCAGAAAAATTGTATTTAAGAATAAAAATTTACTATCAACAGTTCAATTAAAATGATCAAAAGAAGACTATCTATGTCTTCTTACATTGAAAAATCTGAAAATCAGAGTTATAAAACTTTCAGTTAGATTGTAGTTAGATTTCGGTTAGTTTTTAGTTAGATATTGTTTAAATATCGGTTAGATTTTGGATTTTAGTTAGATTTCGGTTAAATTTATGATATATTTCGGTTAGTTTTTTTTGTTAAATTTCAGTTAGTTATCAGTGAAATTTCAGTTTGATTTCGGTGAGATAATGAGAGTGAAGCAGTTTAAACTGCGACCACTGTTACACCTCTGGGAAAATATTGCTGATGCCGGTTTGGCAGTCTGAGAACCATATAAGGCACACGTGAGATTTATAGCCGGCAAATAAGTATCTCCTTCCACGCGACGCTCTGAGAAGGATCAAAGTTTGTGGGCGGGAAATTATCAGCGCGAGAGACACTCCAGCAGCCCGTGGTTGATAAGGATGATGGCACACACACACGAGGCTCAGAGTGTGTGGGCGAAATGGCATTTAATTAACTTCGTCCTATAAACGTCGAATGGCACTTTAAAATCTAATTTAGGAGACTCAATTGTAAACAACACACACACACCTAACATGCTGATGTACTGCTTGTTTGTCGCAAACTTCCTGCCATGCGAGAGACTCTCTATTCATTAGGCAAGAGAGGGAATATGCCTTCTGCCTCATTGCTCCATTGATTGCCAGATTTTTGCCACCGCTTTGCAATAATTTCACCCATTCGACTAACGATATTTCGCATTTTCTCGCAATTAGCGTGTGGAAAAGCCGGAGCTTGAGAGACGCGCGAAAGGGTGTGGCTGTTAAAAAGTCCACATGCTGAGAGCTTTTTCCTGATGTGAAGAGCTTTCAATTCACTGGGAGAGATTTTCATGTATTGTTTCACTGCTGGATGTCTTTTGAGATGCAAATTGCTGGAAAATCACAACGCAGTCAATTGGTTTGGCAATTTTCCAGTTGAAACAGCGCGCGTGAATATTGATGAAGCTCCTGACGGACTAAAAAAAATGTCCTGCAATGTTTTTCCACTGCACTTTTTTTTTTGTGCAAATGTGAAATTGCTAGTGTAGAAGGAGAAAGTTTGATTGAAAAATCATTCAAATTTTTCATTCCATTCACGAGAATTTAATTTTTCCCCAATTCGCCCTTCTTTGGCGGCCCGAAAGTTGTGATTTTATCACCCCCCAAACACGGCTTGGCAAATATTTTTCCATAATTATTTAGATGAGACTCCGAAATGGGCGAAAGTGTGAGGATTTAATTTGCAAAAATGTGGTGTGGATTAAAATGTGACCTCAGGCGTAAATACTCTAGCCAACGGTTGAAATGGAATTTAGGACTTTTCTCCTGATTTTTTCCCCAACACGCATCCAATCCTGGGTTATAAATTCTGACTCAACAAAAGTATAACTTCATATCCTGTTAATTTACATTTCCCCCGAGCCTTTTTTTTGTCTTTTTTTTCAGCTGCGACAAAGCAATAGAATAATTCATGAAAACATTTGCGTATGAATATCAGTGGAGAATGAATGATTTAGTGGCCATAGAATGAAATTTTCCCGTTTTTCCTCTTGCCAGCAAATTCACCCTCAATGAGTGACAATGATGCGAATCTCCAATTCGCCAATTCTTTGGCAGAAAACAAACTTTCGCCCCGACAAGCGCCATAAATATGAAAAGATAGTCAAAGTTTTGAGGAATATCTCGCTTTTCTCTCCACGCTGTGCTTGGTGGAAAAAGATTCCTCAGACGAGAAAGTTTCTCTTCAAAAATCGAAAAAGTTGAAATAAGGAAGAACGTTAGTTCTAATCTCGATTAACTCAACGATGGTTGGAAAGTGTTGGAAGCAGTTTTGTGCGCCACAAGAGCGAAAAAGCGTTGTGAAGAACAAGGGGGAGATAATATGGTCAGAAGTAGTGTACAGATGAATAGAAGGTTAAGGAAGTGGAAGTGCTTTAATTGATATAATATTTGCCTCACAGTTTTAATTTTTTGGTCACTATTCTGTTCTCAGAAATGAATTTTTATCTAAATTTTAATTTTGACATATTTTTCTAGGTTATGTGACTGATTTAAGACTAAATAACATTTTAAAGAAGAAATTCTTGCATCTAAATTGAAAGTATTTTCACTTTATTGATAGATTTGAGTATTTTTATTCAATGAAAATAGTGATTTTAGGAGAAAAAACGCTAAAATGAAATATAACCTCAATGTTTCAATAAATTGTTGCAATTTTGAGTTAAAAATGATTAAAAAGAAAAAAAATTAAAGGAATATGATCAAGAAAGATACGAAAAATGTGAGATTTAGAGTTGTCAGTTAGATTTGAATTAGTTTTCGGTTAGATTTCAGTCAGTTTCTAGTTAAATTCCGGTCATTCGTAGATTTTAGTCTTGTTTTTGTACACAAACCATGAAGTCTGAAGTCCTGCGATGTGTTAGAGATTCTTCGCAAATTATCTACCCCTTGGGGAGAGAAGAATGAAAGCATTCAAAGAAGATATCGCACATGATTTGGCATGAACAAAGTGTGACCATTTTTGCAGAATCCGCGACTATATTTTTCCCTCTGGTTTCAACGTTAGATTGAAAAATCGAAAGACGCGGAAGTTTGTTGAAAATATGTATTTGGATCACGTCTTCCCATCGAATCTCTCAATTCAATTTCAATGTGTCATGATATGTATTTTGCACAAGATGCTCTACATAAGAGATGAAGTGACGAATATATCATATTTGTTTCAATTTATTAACATTAAATGTGAAAAAATGCTGCTAATATCAAACATCACTTCAGTTGGCACAAAATCAAGTTTTTTTTCCCCCCATTAATATTCACGAACATTTCTGTTTAATATCAATTTCATGCGAAAAAAAGTACATTTACCTGTCGGTATTAATAAATATATTTCCCCGGGAAACTTGTCATGCGGTTCGTTAAAAAATTTCCATAAAAGTTCAAAACTGTCCCCAAACTCTGTGTCGCTTAATGAATAAATACAGCCCATAATAATAATTGATTTTCCCCGTCAAAAGGCACGTCTCACAGCTTGTTGGGGAGGAAAAAGTGGATGGAAAAATGTAATAAACTCCCTTATAAATCTCTTTGAGCTCTTCTCGTTTCCCCACTCGTTTGAATATTGACTATAAATACATATACATGCTGTATTATGTACGTATGCATGGGCAAAAGCTCTCCCAACAATGTTATTCTTGTGAAATATTTCATCTCCATCGCGCGCGCGAAGATGATGAAATTCGAATCATTTGAGAAATGTCGACTGGGAGTTTTTGACATTGTGAATTCACATGTGAAAATTCTGCTTATTTCGCTGCGAAAAAAAAATAAGATACATTTCTCCGTTTGACGGGGGAAAAAAGGAAAGAATTTCCGCATTTCCGGGGGTGGTTTTATTGGGGATTTTACTAATTTTTTCTTCCACTCCCTCCCCCACAAGAGGTGGGAGGGAATGAAATTGTCTTGAGAATTAAATTGTCTCGTCTTTTCTCACAGAGGCACTTTCTGCCTCCAATATCTTGAGAAGATGAGAAGATATTTTAAAATTCATGTCGACTCTGGACTGAGGAATTTCCTTCATATATATATTCTCCTATAGGGAAAATATCCCCTCGTCATAGATATGGTGAGGAGGTTTCTGAAGAGATAAAATCAATGTCAATTCGTAGGCAAAGTAGAGAGCAGAAGGAATGCCCAAAATGTGACAAACTCTCCTCAGCAGCAGCAGCCAATGTGGCCAGAAAAGTGAGACATTAAAGAGCATTAAAGCCTGTCGGGCAGTGAAGATTGCCATGCTGATGGCAGAAAGAAAGTTTGATTAAGTCATTCGAGAGGTTAGGGGTCATTGGAGTGTGTTTCAGGGTCATTTGTGCAAACAAGTAAAAGTTGGGTAATGAGACCATTAAGGCAAAAGTGGGGAGGCCGAGTCGAAGTGGAAGAACAACAAAAGAAATTCCTCCAGAACATTTCTGAGACGGAGTGAATGGGGATTCAAATGCCCCCTCGAGGGATAAAAGATACAGTGCGAGAAGTGAAAGTTCACTTAAACTCTGCGAGCTTTCATTAAATTTTGATTAATGGTAAGATGAGGGGGTGAAAAAGGGTTAATTTTAGCTGTGAGTCCGATTGTTTAACCATAAATTCAACGTGGTGCAGAACGCTGAAGGGAGAGGAGATTTCTGGGTGTGTGCGAAAATGAATAGAATTTGGGGCCAAAGGGTGGCTGAAAAATCACCAAATTGCAATTCTTCAGCTTGGCAGAGAGCCAGAAAGAGAGGGCTTTGTCAATTCTGACCGAAAGTACAATCCAGAGAAGTGCTGAAGACGTTCCCACCAAATTTCTAGATGGTGGCAATAAACATTAGAAAGGATATAGAAGCAGTTGTATTTTTCTTTTCCTCTGTCAATCCACCCATTAATTCCACACCCCCAAACACAGGAAAAGACGGACGCCAAAGGAGCAGCATTAGAATCAATTCCTGCGTACATCAAACGTCGAAATGTCTCAGCAACTCACAGAGGCAAAGAGCTGCCAAACTGTACACTTTCCACAATGAATTGCTCGTGCCTTGGAAAATTCATTCATTTGCCGGGCGATACTGAATATTTTGTGGGTCTCACATGGTGAATTTCTTCACTGGCAGATCATTGTGCTTGAGAACAAGCAATTGTGTAACTTTTCTTCGCCACCCCGTCTGTGATTTATGGGAAATACGTTTTCGATGAAAGAAAAGAGGACAATTCTGAGCTTTCCTCCAGGCGAATTGGACTGCCAGATTTTCCTCTCTTGCCACACATATTCACCGTTTTCTCAACTTCAACAGCCTAAAGCTCGGAGGTATTAAAGCTTGACCGAAAGTCTTCAATTTTTCAGTGGAAATTCCTACACTTTTAGCACAAGCGACTGATGGGAAAATTCCTGGGAGTTTTCTCGTGCACACCTAGCAACTGTAATGGCACTTTTTGCCCCCCCTCAACAGAAGAAGTTCTCGCAACATTTTCCCGAAGCCATAAGAAGGGGTAATATGAGGTGAAAAATGTAAAAGCTTACCTGCAGATAATTGAATTGGATAAAGTAAATATCACTGTCCATGGCAAACTTTTTTCATTGAATTCTGTCGTGCAGAAAAATCTACTTCACCTTCAGAAATTCTTTCCAAACATCTGAGAGCTTTCTTTATGAAATATTCTCCTGCATTATCTCCATATCAAGGTGTCATATAAGTTGAAGAGAGACATCAAGAATTGCTGTAGCTTTTTGCCATCATCTTTTCACTTCCTCCGACTAAATTTAATAACACTATATTTGCTCAGGATCACGTCGCTATTGCGACGCCACGAGGAAAAAGGATATAAAATCATCAAAATGCAATTGAGATATGGTTACGAGGGAAACGCTGAGTATCTCCTCAAGGATGAGGAACGAGAATGAGATTTTAATGAAAAAGTGCGTAAAACTCTATGAGTTTTAATGCTCACCATAAGCTCGAGGGAAAAGCTCCATAATCAAGGAGTGAAACTTCCAAGAGCAGAGAAGTCATGAAAATGAAACACAGAGTATAAATGGTTATGAAGAAAGTTTGCGAAATGATGTGAATTTCCGTCGCCGCCAGCCAAAATCCCACACGAGAATATATTGATTTTATTCAAATTACATCTTTTGACATGTGTTTCTTATGTGAAAGTATAGAAAACTCCACATTCCAAATGGTAATTCTGGGCAATAAAATTCTATGGGATATTCTTTCAGTCATAAAATTCATGCTGTTTCCTTCTTTCTGGCCAGACGAATCAATTAGCTTTTCCTCTTTCCCAAAGACTTGAATATCAAGCTTGAGAATATGCATCAAATCCAAAGCCAACAAAGTAATTAAAATGTCTTTATCCCCACATGAAGTGAAATCACCCATGATAAAGTTTCGGCAGTATTTTCACTTCTTGTTCAAGAGTATTTTCAGATTTCGACGTTATAATTTATTCTGTTTCCCAACATGAGAGAAGTTTTGTATCGTTAAGAGAAACGAGAGAAATTAATAACCCACAAACCACGTCGAAAATGCATCAATTTTAAAGCTTTGGAGTGAATTTCTCACTAAGACTGGAGAAAAGACTTTGATAAACAAGATATTTGACTAAAATATTTTACTGCTGATCACTCAAAAGCCTCAACTTCCCCAAAATTGACTGAAAAGTAGATTATTTCGTCTGTCTGCTCGTTCATCCGTAACTTTATACAACCGTCGCTAAGGGTGCTAAAGTCGAAAAAACCATTTTCAAAACCTTAAAGTTGTATAACTCGAAAACTAGACAATGTTTTTTCTTTAAATTTCAGTATGTTATAGCTGAAATCATGACCTTTCCAACGAATTGTTACTTACATGAATTGAAATTATAGGAGCGGAGTTATGGAGGGTCAAAGTTCACACCCTTACCGGCTTTTATCTCCTGATTGATTTAATTTTGAACGCCTATATCACGGCAATTAGACAATGTATTCGGATAAAATTTGAGTATAATATAGTCCTGATCAGGACGTCTCCAAAAATAGGTTATAACTCCCACAAATGATGTCTCTAATTCTGAAAAATACAGGAGAATAAAGGCTGGATTTTGCCTCAAATCGAGTTTGCCACAACTCCTCTTCGTCTTCCTGAGCTTTACAATATCTTCAGTTCACTTTGTTTTTCCTCACGTATTCAAATTCCTTTCGATATACTCAACAAAAATCCCGCCTTGCTTCGCCACTCCCGAAAGAGAAAATAGGCAATCATTGCAAAACAAGATCAATGAATACATTTTCAATTGTGTTGGCCCAAACAAAAGACGATGTGAAGGATGAAAAGAACAATTTAAGGGGATTTGGTGGTGAGTGGAGGAGATATTCTAAGAAAGTGAATTGAAAATCTCTCCCACCAGTCTTTTGCGCCCAAGCTTTCTCGCCTTTGTAGCGACGATTCCTCAAAACATTGGCAAGTAACAATTTGCTTTCACGGACCTCGATGGGGGAAAATTGACCCTTGGCATCGCATGGGAAACTTGAGAATTGTTTCGAGTGGTGAATTTGCGAGAATTTAATAAACCCCAGAATAGTTCAAGAGCTCACGATGGAATTAAATTAAATCCCGGGAATTCTGAGGCTATAAATCCATATGAAAGCTCACCTCATCACCATAGCGATGCTAAAGCCGTCGAAAGCTCGTCTATTCGTAACTTACCTCTGCCAAATTTATATCTACTAATCCCACCCCCCAATATTGCCCGAAATAAACCTCTCGAGAAGCGAGTGAGGACACGAAATGGTGTGGATTTTTGGGGTATAAAGAGCTAATTTGCAAATTGATTTGAAAGTATAATGCTTCACTTATTCTTTTGCCACTGAAGCACTCTTGGCTGTAGCGCTATATCGCGAATAATTCATTACCTGAAATGAGTTAAAATAGAGGAAAGGTAAACTCTGGGGGTAAAATCTTTACACGAGGAATTATTTGCTATTGTTGAGGATTATAAAGGAAACTCTTCTGCTGATGCTCGGCAATTGAGGCAAAGCTGAAGCATAATCTCTTGAGCGTCAGAGTGGAGCATTTAAACTATAAATTTAACCACAAAATAGTCTTCTCCATTCCTATTTCCCTGGCAGTTTTTCTTTTGCCTCGCCACGGGGGAGAAAATATTCATCTAATTTTCTGATTCAGTGAATTTTTACTGGGCGAAGCATCTTCAGAAGAGAGACGATTTTATGTCCACTCAGACTGTAAATGTGGTATAAAGAGGTGAACTTTCAGAAGACCAGCTAAGAAATTGGACAACTTCAAGGGGTAAAAAAAAATCGATTTACAGGTTTGCAAAGAGACGTAAAGGGTGAAAAAGATGGAAGAGATTAGCTGCCAAGAAACCTTGCACAAGTTCTTCGACGCCTTTTTACCAGCTTCAATCAATTGTATTTTGCACAAATGCTTGACATCCTCAATAAACTTGTCTCACGTCTACACAAAATTAATGACTTTTCTACACAGAAAGGCGAGGCTTTTTGGGGTCTTTTTAGACTACAATTTCATAAAAATCTGGCGCGATATCGAAGCAAAGAACTATTTCGCCGTTTTTCCCAATAAAAAATAGATATTTTATATTGTTATTTCCTCAGAATTTCATTATAAAATTATTGTACATAATTTTGAAAGAGTGGAAGATAAATTTCTGTGCTGGAAAGCTTGAAAACTCCACAATAAATAGACAACATTGCTTAAATACTTAATCTTCAATCGGATATTTACGGTTTTATGCAAGGTTTTGCGGTAAAAACGATTGTAACACTAGAAAAACTTCCTAACTTTGACAAAAATGAGAATCTGCAAACAAAATCTAAAACCGTAAAGAGTCCTTTAATCGTTCAGTATTAATAAGTTCATTTTAAAATTCGCCAAAATTTTCTTTTTACACCAAAAAAATACATTTTTCATACAACATCTCCGTCAATTTACTATATTTAATATAAAAATGAACGTCAAACTGATCTAAAATATTCTCTTAATTATTTCTTCACTTTTTCTTTAAATTCCGTACATAATTCTCGGCTTCGTCATTGTGGTAATATTTTTTAAGACGTCTGAATTTTGAATGAAACTTTCTTCAAAATGACGAAACACAAATCGCGATGCAACAAAGACACAAGATGCTGTGATATTCAAAATCTATATTAGCAACCCTTTGCTTGCGATATTGAGTTTCCACCCCCTAAAGTGACTAATCAGAATTGGCCTGTCCGAAGCACTTCCGCAACTCTTCTCGCCGGAAAACTGTTGACACAGCGCGCTTTCAGCCCAATTGTCTCTCCCAAAAATATAGAAAAACTTATATGTCCAGTGGAAAATCCGAGCTCAGTGCAAATTGGTGATAAAATGTAGTTTCATGGCGTATTGACAAATGAAAGATTATGTCAATATAGAAAGAATCCCCGAGACAGAATCAATATTTATTGAGAGCAAAAGTGTCAGAAGCACAGCGGACAGTCGAGATTTATCCCCTTTTATGTCGCTTGCGTGGGCGGGAAAAATCACAAGTCCACAAATTCTTCCTCACACTTCATGGCCGGAGAGTTACCAATATTTGGCTCCACGAGCAGCGCATTTTCATTACTCAGCCCGTGGTGAATTTTCATGGCTTTTTCCCGCCAATAAATCTCTTCCCGCACAGTGAAGAGAGCACAAGAGAGAGCTTTAGGAGAGGGAATTTCGGCAGCCAAACACTTCTCAACCACTTCAGCAAATGCTTAATTTCTTATCCCACATCGTCGTGTGTCTCTTGCCAAGAGGAAAATTTAGAGACTTGAGAGGAATTCAGCTTTTTACGATCATTTCATGTCACTTCATTCGGGCAATGAAGAGAAATAACTCTCGCCACAATATGTTATCCATTGATTGTTGTAAGAATACATTGTTTGGAGCAACAAATCTACCTCAAATTTCCCCCTAATGGCCCAAGGGGGAGATAATAGAGTCAGAAGTGGTGTACAACTCAGTGGAAGTGTTCAAAAATCTACAATATTTCCTTTCTGAGTACTTCTTTCATTGACAAATTGTCCCTTTTCTTTGGATTTCTTTTGGTTTTTACGTTGAATCAATCACAATAACCATTTTTATAGGTTATGTAACGAATCAAGGATAGTTTTAATCAACAATTTGCAATTCTAGCATATCAATTCTTTTCTTCAAGTCGGAGAGATCGTTTGTTGCGTATTTTGAACTTTTGATGCCAAAAAAACTCTGTAAATTGTGTTAAAGTGCAACATAACCTCAAAAAGATTAGGGTGAACTTGAAAAATGTTGATTTTGAAAACATTCTGCACGATTTTGACTCTGAATCAGCAATTTTAAGTTCATTATCAAATTATGAGAGCTGATTTTGTGATCTAGAAAGCTTTCAAAATGAGTTTTTTAAGAACTTTTAGTGATATTTTTGAGGTTATGGTCGGAAAAGATTACAAATTTCATGGTCTAGAAGTGTCAGGCAACTTTGGAGGTGTTCCAGAAGTGGTGTACAGATTTAAGGCATATTATCTCCCCCTTGTTTGAGGCCTTGAATTGGGAAATTGCGGAATGCGGGTGGAAATGCCTCTCGGCCAGCGACATTTTGGTGAGCTATAATGCTGACAAGAGTCCTTGCAAGCGATTCCCTTTTGTCCCTATTCACAGAGGCACAGAATGGCTTGTTGTCAGATTCAATTAAAATGACTTTCCTAGTCTCGCCTGTGGGAGATAAAATACTAGGCAGTTCATTGACCACCGCACACACGAGTGGCAATTCGGTTTGCAATGTTGTGAACTCATTCCAGCTGCGCTCTCATGTTTCGCCATCGCACAAAATACGTAATCCCGAGCTTTTCGCAGACAAAACCTCCGCCTCTTGTTTTCAGCCTCAAGTGAGAGAGAGAGAGAGACTTTTGCGCCCAGAAATGACTAATCTCCACTTCCCGAGGAGCCAAACCCAAAAGTCCAAAAATCCACCCCCCAAAGCATTTACATAACATGCCACTCTTAGGTCGCCACGATAATGCCTGATGAGGATCAAGGGGGAGATAATATGGCTACAATCAGTACACCACTTCCTGACACTCTCAAAATTAGTATGAAAAGTCCTTAACACTTCCAGAACATTAGCACTGCTTAAAATTTGCGTTTTCCTTATTTTCTTCCCAATAACCTCAATTTTAGAAAGTCTTTGTCCCCAGAAAGTCGCTTTTATTTTACTTTAATGACCCTGAAAACTTAGAGAGAAACAGTATTTTAGAAATATTTGAAGTTTTCTTTGGATATTTTGATGTGATTTAATTTTTAATCACTCTTTTAAAACATAACCTAGAAATTATCTTGAGATGTCGAAAAGAATTCTTGAAAGAAACTTGTTCGGAACGTTTTAAAGGCAATACAAATCAACAATGAGCTGAAATTTGCTATTTTACATTAGAAAATCAATCAAGAAGCTCTTGAAATTGTCAATATTTTAAAGGTTATGATCAATTTTAGCAGAATTAACACGGTTTCAAATTTAAAACTTCTGATATTCATCAAATTTCATTATTATCCCAACAAGTAAATACGAATTGTCCCGGTTTATGTGCAAAACTTGATGATTTTGATGGTTATTTAGTGACAAAGTTTGTCTTAAATTCATAACATAACCTAGAAAGATGTGAAAAACAATTTTTTCTCTAATTATAATATTATTTCGTTTTGAAAGTGACTTTTGAACGCATCCTATTGATGATATTCAAGCATTTTCCACCTCCAAATACTTCCACTTCTGACTATAATATCTCCCCCTTGTTGTGCAGTCGTAGTGAAATATGCTCGACGACGGAGATGAACTAAGAGCAAAGTGGAGGATCTCTCGTGACGCCCATTCTTTCATCTCTGAGAGCCCCAAAGGCGCACACTTCACAGTCAGACATATCCTCAGTTCAGCCTATTTATTGGCAAAGTTCGCCCTCTGCAAAACTTTCACTTCAAACCCTCCAACGCGTCTAATTGAATCCACACTTGACTTGTGAATTTATTCCACCAGCAAATCCCCGGGATTTGTTCACACAAAACCGCCACAGACGTGTTGTCAAATGGCGGAAATTGTATCCTTTCCACAATTGGAGAAAAATCAATGTTGATTTAGCTTGTCAGTCATGAAGAAAAATTAAATAATATCATGGACGGCACTCGCTTTGCTCCAATGCAAATGTTATTTCACTGACATGGAAGAGGAGTAAATTCACAGAGTGTATTCATTCCAGAGGATGAAATCCACCCAAGAAGTCATAAAAGCAATTTCTCTGCTGCTCTTCAACAAGGCGGAAGTTATCGCAAAACAATTGTACGTTATAGAGAAAAATTTTCATAAAGAAAAATGAGTAATTAAATTATTCACAGTTTTATGAGCAAAATTCTTTTTATCCAATATTGAAAATACTCTTCTGCTCTTTCTGAAAATCAAAAAGGGAGATAATATAGTCAGAAGTTGTGTACATTTCTTTCCTAAGAGCTTATTTTACTGACTTGTCATCCAGTTTCTTTCAATTTCTCTTTGAATTGTGCAAAGAAACAATCCTTTTCTAGGTTATGTGACGAAACACGGACGGATTTACTGAATATGTCGCATTTTAGCAGTTCAATTCTTATGCTAAAGCCTCCAAGACTGCTAGTATTTGGTAGAATTAATCATTTGAAAGCGATAAACATTGCTATTCTGTATTTTTTATGCCCAAAAACACTGCAAACATTTCTAAGATGAAATATAACCTCAAAAATAGCCATTTTGACTTGGAAAACGTTTCTTTAAAATACTTTCTGGACAATTTTGACTGTGAATTAGCAATTTTGAGTTCATTGGCAAACAATAAAAAATAATTTTATCATTTGGAAAGCTTCCAATTGAAGTCTTAATGAAATTTTTGAAGTTATGGTCGGATAAGACGCTGAAAAAAGCTGTTTTAAGTGGCTTTTACAGAAAAATCGGATAAGAACTAAAGAGATTTGAAATGCTGGAAATGTTAAGAAGTGATGTACAGATTAGGATCACATTATCTCCCCCTTTGAGTGCAATGTTTATCCTCTTTTTTATTATTTTATATGCATGGAAACTCGTAACCGAGATAGCGAAATATTACCAGCAAAAATCACTGTCTCAACATTGTAGACACGGATATAAAAGTCGACGCTTTACGATGCCTTTTATGATGTATATTTCCCGAGAGAAGATAACTGATAACTTAGATAAATTTTCAATTAAACTGTTTGAAATTGAGGAAAATGTTTGACGAGCGTCAACTTGTGAAATTCCCACAAAAGTGGAGCCAAATGTGTTTCTTCGGAGGAGCTTTAATTGGATTCTTTTAGAAATAACTCGCTCAAGACAATCATAAATCTCACATTTCTCAACACAATTAGGAACTCTTGGGGAAAGTTTAAAGTATTCACTCTGTTATAATTGAGTTGTTGAGAGATTCTCCGCCTCTTGTATGCAATTTCCTGGGAGTCTTATGTTCCTCGGATGGTCGTTTGGACGGAATTTAATTGGTCATGGATTGAATGTGGGCGAACAGCATCGTAATTGGAATCTTCATTAGAGCTCCAAGAGAGTTTTGCAGCAATATCTTCTCACATCGTCCCAGATTCTCCACAAATGACAGAAAGCTCTCAAATTTTATCAAATGCACGAAGTTATTTGTTGACCAGCCACATGAATAGTTATATGGGATAAAAAATATGAGCTTCAATGGATAGCATTTCCCCCATACATTTGGCATTCATCCAATCAACCTCAAACCCGTCTGAGAATTCCGGCTCTTTCTTTAGACATGCACAAAATCGTCTGAGCCATCGTGTCTCCGCTCTTTACCGCCGTCATGCTACACTTTGCAGTGTTTCTGCAGAAGTTTTTTATCGACAACGGAGAGCTTTGTCTCACTTTGCACAGATATTTTCCTTCTTGCTTCTCTTTGCTTTCTAAGGAATCTCCTTGCAAAATCTCTCCTCGAAAAACAATCTTCTCAGTTGCGGTGTTTTAGAGCATCTCAAAGAAGAAGAAAAAACACCAATTCAGAGAACTTCAAATATAGCAAAAGCTTCTGGGAAAATACACATTGATATTCTTCTAAAGCTCGCCACTCAAAATATCCACCTTTCAGTGATAATTTCATCCCCAGGAAGCTTTCGTGGAAATTCTAGGTAAATAAGAAGCGTCTATTGACGCGTCTTTTCAAGTGAAATAAGATGGAAAAAAGGAACACAAATTTTCCTTTATTGATTTATGTCAAAATATAATGAATATATCTCCCATACATCTTGTTTTTTTTTATATTTATCTCTCATTTTTCGGATCTCTTTGCTGGGGAATTTGATAGGAATTTTTGACGACCGCACAGAAATGGGGAGGAAAAAAAAACGTCGTGGCAATAAAATATTTTTCATTCTCATGCCACCGGGAAAAGTCGTAGGGAAGCAATTGAAAGGATATGCCGAAGGAGTCGTAAAATTTCACCATATTTTATGTGACACACGCATTATTTATCTCTTTCTCTCTCTGTGAAAATGTTCTGAATGCATAAAATTTTGTACAATTCGTCGAGTTGGTGAATAAAGTTATTTTGAATTATGTTGAGCATAGATCTTGCTCTCTTTTTTAATTCTACAGCATTTCCAATTTATATTTATATTGGTGCGCCAGACTTTTTCCGGCAAAATGGCAATTCTCGAGCAATTTTATGATGCTGATGGAAAGTTTGCCACACACCACAAGTTGCTGGAAATATATTTATTGTAACAGTGTGTATTTTGTTACTTCGCTGTCGATTTCCTCAATTGCAAAATATTCCCCTCGGGGGGATTTTTCAGCCCTGAAACTGGGTAGCAAATTTATTGAGTGTGTATAAATCAATGAATATTGGAAAATCCTTTTGTAAGGGATTTCATCGGGCTAAATATGTCTCTTTTCGAGAGTCCCATCGTAAAGATTACATCCCTCACCTTCGTCTCCGCCTTCGTGGCAGCGAAAGGAAACTGCAGAGCCATGAATCAGAGGATCTGAAGACAGAGCGAAGTCGTTTGTGAAGACTTCCACTCATATTTTCCTTGAACGGAGTCTTTTCATATGCTTTTCGCTCGTGGTGAGAACAGTGAAGAAATCCCATCCTTCAGTTCTCCATCGTTGTCTGTATCTTGTGCTGGGCGAGAACATAAACACATAAATTTCCCATTCAACAACCCCTCCATGATATGCTAAAAGTCTCTCGCTCTCTCTCTCTCAGGGTGCAAAATGTACGGCTGTGCTGGAGAATGGAGGAAGAAATATGCAGGAATTTGCAGAATATTTCATCACACTGATTTCCACTGAGAGCGAAGGTGCAAAAGATGAAACAAATATGTATTTTAAATTTAATATTCACCGTCGTCGACATCGTCTTTCTCTTCAATCTCCCCACGTGTTTATCCAATGCATTTTCAACCTCCTTTCCGTAGGAAAAATTCCACCATATTTTCCCTTCGTGCGTTTCCCACGAATATATATATTGTATTTACACATGGCTGAACACCATCTAGCGTGATTTCTTTGCCACTTCTTCCAAGTTTGATCCATATTATTGCATTTTCCATGAAAAGTCATGAGCGGAATTATGATTAAATTTCAATAGTCAAATCTCAACTGTGGCAAAGTTCACCAACATGAACTTCCACGCCCTATCGATCACAGAACTTTCGACACGGAGGAAGTAATCTTGAGATGGAAAGTACATTCGCGGGAAGTTCATATTCTATTAAGAGAGTCTACTTGAAAATTATTTGCGCGAGATCAGGAAATCATGCACAATTCCCCTATTTAGCCTGTAATTCTTTATCTTCAATTTGTCTTCTCTGTCCAGAGGCTTAATCCTGCAAATAACATCCATAATCACACTTCTTATCTCCCCAAAATCACCTCACAGCGATTTTCTGCGCCATTTCCGTGATTTTCTCGCGCGCGCGGTGTTCGTTTTTTTTTATGGTGATGAAGGGAGTTTTATATGCCCGCGATATCAGATTTCTTGCAAGATTAAACTTTATTGAAAATACATGAGAGAGATTTTCAGTATCACCTCGCATTACATCAAAGCTCTTGTTTTTCTATTTCGCTGAATTGGCGCGTGTGTCGCAAAAAAATATGCCAACACGCACAACTTTGTGTCTCTTTTGAGCTATTGAATTTCAAGGCGGCTTATTTATGTAGCTCTGCAGCAGTGGAGGGAAAAAAAAGCCTGTATTATGTAGTGAAATATGTAAATTTTCCCGCTTTTTCGCATAACATTCCCTCCATCACCATATCTCGCACGATAATCTGCAAATGGTCTGCTATATGAGCTTTCTGACTACATTAAACTACAACACACTACGACGCGCCCCGCCCAGAAAAAGCCCGCCGCCCCGGAAGCCAGTGGGTGGCAGGAAAGTTTGGCCTTTATCATGGGGATATTGTATCCTTTTTTGATATCCTCTCCCGTCCCGCCAGCGCCGCTGCAGCAAACATTTTCCCTCTGTGAACATGGTTGAAACAATTCAATTAATTTCCCATGTGTGGAGCGCAGGACTAGGGATTCTATTAAGTAAATTACAATTAAAATAAAAGCCCCCCAACTCTTATATTAAAAGTTTAAATAGCAATTTAGATGTTTTGCCAGCAGCTCAAGAGTCGGACTTTTCCCTCAAAGTCATTTATTTTGATTAAATCATCTCGCTATACAATTTCCTCCCCCCTTTTTTCCACTGTGAATGAATTTGAAAACTTCCAAATTAGTGACAAATTTCCATGCAAAATTTTCACAAAGATTCTTCTCATTTTTCACCCAATTAGCGGCACCGACTTTAAGGTCTTCAAATATTTGCTGAGACGAGAAAATTTCAAACTCGACATCCTTTTTTGGCTGAGTTTATCTTTTCCCCTCGAAGATTGTTATTACAAACTTTCAACTTCATCTTCGTTGCGGTGTTGATGTAGATATTTTGCCATGTAATTTCATCCAAAAATCAATCAATCATGAAACATAACACGCAAATTACTTCAACACATTTGCCCAGCAAATAATATACCTCAGGCGTAATTAATTAAAATGCCGGGCAAAATGAATTTTTCATCAAACAAAGTTCTGTGGAAAATTGAGCTTTTTTCTGCATAGGCATTAAAAGTTTATAATAAATTGACATGGTGTTTTGTGCGAGAGTGATTTTATTTCACACTCCAGAGAGAGAAAGAAGGAGAAAAGAGAGTAGTTTTCACCTTGTTTTTATGTATGTTTCCCGGGTAAGGAAATATTTCACCAGGTGGGAGTATTTTCCATTCTTTAGAGGGTGTAAATAAGACAAAAGTTGATCGATATCTCATAAACATTTTCCTCCATGGCAAGAAGAGAAAAGAATGGTCGACTGGGGATGTACTTAAGGAAGCATTTTACGCATTTCGCAGGTGAATAAATAACAGACTATACAAGGATTCAGCATTGTTGGAGGCTCAATTCTCGAGGACTCACTTCACCACACACACAGTATCCCTTCCGCTCCCTGAAAATGCCGGCCTTTATGGCACGGCAAAAAGGGTTCATCCTCGGAGTTTGTAAAACAAAAAGATATTGTGAAAACTGCGCTTCAACGAGCGAAAGGGATATTTATATGCATACAAAACTCAGTGTTGGCGCAGGGGTTGATTTTCATGAAAACACTTCACATATGTAAGGTATTCCTGTGTCGAAAGTTTCGGTCGTTACCACGCTTGCTCGTGCTTCACCTCTTCTCACTCCTCCGTGGCGTCTCCTTGCCCAGAGATGCATTTCCCAATGCACAGGATCCGTGCGCCAGGATGGAGATGAAACGACGGATCAGAGTAGATTCGGGCTGAATCAGCAACACTATAGATAACAGATGAGCTTTCCCTTAGGGGCAGATATTATGGTCTCAAGTGGTGTACAACTTCACGGAAGTGTTTGGAATTGGAAGTGGTGAAATATTTCAAAAATTTAGACTCCAAAAGCATCTTTTACTATTATTTTTCCTAGAAAAAATCAATTTTATTGCCTTTTCTAGGTTATGTAATTGATTTAAAGCAGATTCTGGTGTTCAAAAAGCCTTTTAAAATCATCTGAATGGTATTTAATCTGGGAATATTTCTCTTTTTCTTGCCACAATTGGACTTTTCTACCCGAAAAACTTCAGATTAGTTAAATTTCGAAAGATAAAAATAGCTTTAAAGTCAAACATAACCTCAAAAATGTCATTTTAGCCTAGATTAATGACTCTTTGCTTAGAACCTAGTAGAAACACTGTGATATTCTCTGAATTTACTCATTTTCACGTCTGAAAGGATTTAATTTGGTCCAAGAAAGTTTTAAAGTTGGTTTTCATAACCTCACAATTTGAGAAGAAGTTTTTCTTGGTGTTTTTCGAAGACAAAACTAGGAAAGCAAGACAGAGACTGTTCATGGGCAAATCGTGAGACATTTAGACAATCTTAAGTCCAAGAATTTGAAGAGTTTAAACTTCTTTAGACGGAAAAACAACGAAATGAGTGTGAGAAATAGTTAAAAGAGTTTAAAAAATTGTCTTTAGATGCATTCAGAAGTGTCTAAAAGTGTTAGAGATTCTGCACAGAGGCTGAAGAAGTGTCAAGAAGTGATCCTGTTTATCTCTAATCTGCAATGTGCATTAAATTTGGATTCTACATAGCCGTATTATTCGTCTAGAAACGAACCGTGTGGTGAACATGAAAGTTGTCTCTGAAAATGTCTCTTGACATTAAAGCCTTTTAACGAGAATATTTTATTTCCATGCAACACATAAACATTTATTTCCATTATTTATTCACAAATGTCACATTTCAGCTCAACTTCTCCCATTTCTCATCCTTTTCTCTGCAACTAAAACTTGTGCAAACTTGTAGTGTCTCCCCGAGGAAAGGTGGAAAGAACGTGAATTGGCACTTTAAGACGTGGCGAAAACTTTAATAAGAAAACCAGGGTGAGAGAGAGGGAGAAAGGGGGGAGAAAGTTTACCGGATGGGAGGAAAGAAATTCGTCAAAGTGCCAAAAATAATCGATGTGTTTTTCAAATGAGATCGATGATGAATTGCGTGTGTTTGGCGAATAATTCAACAGTGTTTTCCACGGCATTTTCGATGGTGGTGATGAGACGGGCGTGTTTCCTGGAACCCCAGAGAAAATGTTTTTATCACGAAGAAGACACACTCAAGAAGACACTCGTGCGTCGCTCATGAAAGTCATAAAATGCTAATGAGTGAAAAGTCTAGTAGTGAAAAAGCGCACATCCCATGAATTTTTCCTATAGTTGCTCAGCACTCCTTTTCTCATCCTTTTCCTTTAGTTTTCCTGCTGACAGCCCAATAATTCTCCTCCCGGTGATCATTTGTATTGATTATTTTCACATTCAAGCGCTCTTGTGGCGGCTTTTCCGCAATTCTTTCCCACTCCTCACACCGCATATCGCCTCCTTTTTTTTCCTGCGTGTATTCAGAGCTTCCTTTTCATCCACCCACTATTCTCTCCTCCGCATACGTGCCTATATATAATTTCCTCGATTGAAAGGGAGGAAGAAAAGGTGGGGAAGGGCGCAGAGAGAGAGGAGAAAAAGTCAAAGAACGCAATTTGAATGTGAAGGGAGACGATGAGACTTGCCTTTCACAGAAAATGACGAAGGTGGAAAGTCATGGAGGGAGATCAATTGATCGATATCATGAAAATTTTCTCTCATTTTTCCCAGCCTCTGGGCAAAAAAAAGAGCACAGAGAATTTTTTTCCTTATCATATTGAACTTCAATTGCGTACAATGCCCTCAATTTGATGTGTTTTTCCCGCGCCTCAACTTGCTTTTGGGGCATTTTCTTTTAAACGCCTTAACTGCATTTAACGGATAAAGCAATTGTGCTGGGGGAGTTTTGCTCGGGGGAAAGTTTCTCGTCAAAAGTTAAAATCACTACTTTAGAAGATCTCCTCTCGTCAGACAATCTTATGGCTCCAGGGCAGAAGAAGCACGGGAAAAATCTCTTCGAATGGCGAGGAAACTTCATGAAATTTACATTGTGTTGAGAAGCAATTTGTATTCATACAGAGGAGCACAGCGAGCCCGCCGACACATTATTTTTGGCTTTGTTTGTGGGGGTGGAAAAACTTCATTAGGATGCGTGGGCGGAAGGACGAGAGGATACAAAAATCTCCGTCTTCCGATTTTCTTCAGCCAACTTCCTCGTTTTCATGTATCGTCGCTCCTCATCTGCCCGCCAGCCATGCACTCTATAATGAGGAAAAGTTAGTTTGCCGAGATAGCATTCTAATTAAAAATCGATTGAGTCTCTTTTCCATGGCCAAAAATTCACTCAGGCGCGCCCATAAAGTGCTTAAAAACATGAGAGAAAGTTTCCTCTCAACAAACTCCATACTAAGGACAAATTGCCACAGTCGTTTCGACACGATTGCTTGGTGGAAAATACAGAGAAAAAAAAAACGAATGAAACAGTCTGAATTTCATAGAGTGATAAGCGCCATAAAATTCCCCATGGAGTTGTTCATGTGGAAATTAATTAAATTAATTTGTCAGACAGTTCGACTGGAAGAAAGATGAGGCGTGTTTTATTGCACCTGAAACAGAGATGTTGCAATTAAATTCATGACTCCTTGTAAATTGAGCCATAAAATTGTCTCCTCCACTTCACCATTTTATTCTTCTCTAAGAGCGCACAGAGGCATTTTTTCCCATCGCCCCGCGTCAAAATCACCTGCCTGCAGAGGGGATGGGGGTGGCAGAACCCACTGAAATTACATGAACAGCCATTTGGGGCAACGAGGACGACGATGTAACTCCTTTGAGGAAGTGTAGCGCGCGGCTACATAAAAATCCTCTCGCTTTATCTCTTCGAAAAGTACATACATTTAGAGTAATTTCCAACTAAACCTTCCTGGCCTGATAAATAGCCGGGAGTCCTTTCGCGACAACATTGACTGAGCGGAAGAGAGAGAGAGAGAGAGGCAGAGTTCACGAGAGGACAAACTCTCAGGATTCAGGGCGAAAAGCCGGTCCATGCGGAGAGCGAAAGCTATATTGTGTTGCCTGATGGCAAATAACAGATTTATTCACTCGCAGGATTTATAGAACACATGAATTTTGAGTAAAGCCGAGTGAATTCCAGTTCTGTGATTGCGCAAAAAATTAAGTTTCGCAAAATCGACTAAAATGACCTCAGAGACGCTGATTATGATGAAATCTGACGGCCATTTTGAACATCCTTAAAACACGTTTTCCTCATTAATTCAGCCCCTATGGCATGGATCTGCCCAAAATTTCAATATGTTTTAGCTGGCCTCAAGATCTGTCCAACGAACCCCCATTCATGGGGATTGAAATCACAGAAGGGGAGATATGGAGGGTCAAAGTTCACACCTTGACCGGCCTATATCTCCGCTGTTTATCAACCGATTTCGATCATCTCTTCACCAAAAGACGTATTTGGGCGTCCTTAAATAGACTTTAAAATTGGGTTTGTTAGTCAGCCTTGGCGTTTGCTTATCACATCCTTTGTTTTGTCTGTCTTTCCTTAACCGAGTTTTTGACTAAATCTGTGCATAATTATTATTGCTAATCATGAATTACACTGAATTTTCTTACACTTCTCCTGGATAAATCATCCCAGCAAATATCCTTACTTATCCGCCCTCTCAGTGTGGCATTTGAGAGAGAGAGAGAGAGCGGCTGCTGGAGAGCGACGAGAGTCAACAGAGAATCCCTCTCTTGGCGCCCCACAAACAAACCGCCGACAGTTTGTGTGCAGAAGTAGCCGTGAATGGTAGTGCTTCCGAATCGCGTCGCTTCCGCCAAGTGTTTTCCCTGCTCAGAGTGCCTCAGCCGGGAAATTGTGGCCATCATTTGAGTGTAAAAAGTCCAGTGGACTGAGGAAAAACGCGCATTTTGGAGGAGTGTTGGCAGAGTGACGAGGGTGAGAATGCTGTGAAGAGGAGCTTTTTCTTCTTTCGGCATCACGACAGTGTTGGAGAGTAAATAGAAAGGAAAAAAAATCCATCAAAGTCCTCAATCGCGGTGGGAGAGTGTGAGTGACGGCGAGAGACCCTTTCGCATGTTAATGACTTCAGGACAATGGGATGTCCGCGCACTGGAGGCCCTGGAGCGAGAGGCGTCAGATCTATTTGATGTCCTCGATGTGCCAGAGCGCCTCCGGCCGCCGCCGGCCAAGACCGCCGTGATGGATTTGGAGCTGCAGGATCACATCAAGCACTGCTCCTGCTCCTGCAACCACATGGGCTACGGCAACTACATGGACTACCAGGTATTGCTACTGTCCAAACAGTCACACGACATAAATTCACACTGACAAATTTGTCGCAAAAACATTCATTACGTTTCAATTGTTGTCCAAATGGGGGCACCAACATGACTCCGGGAGAGTTTGCAATAAAAATGCCCACCCCCAATTTGGAAAATCCATTCGATGAGTGTGGGAAAAACTGGGGGATCAAATTTAATAGGGATCCCCTTGAAATGAAATTCCCCATAAATTTTATCACCCACGCCTCGACGACAAACAAAAATATAGCACTTGAAATTTAGTGTCCATGTCATGTTTTCAATTGATGGATTTATGCCATCGAAATCGCTTAATTCCACCCTCCCGCCCAGCAGTAAATATTTAATTTGTTTCATCTGTGTTTTTCGGGAAACATCCTCCATCAGTGCGAGGATCGTAAATCCACTGTCAGGAGCATTCAAGGATAGGCACACAATGGCATCACAATCTGGGTTAGTTTGTCGTCATTTCGTTGTGTTTAAGTTGTTTCATCAAACAAAGAAACAGCTCAATTTTTCCCCCAACTTCCCAGAGAGCGAGAGCTTTTGCTTACATATTCATGGCAAATGGCGAGAAAACATGCCGGATTAGAGCATTTCCGTGGCCAAATGTCGCACAAACGGCAAATAATTTCCACTCTCATAGTCTCACAGGACGCGGAAAATGTTGCACACAATTTGTGTCCTCTCGCTGTCCATTTGAGGTTTGTTTTGCTTGAAAATGTGGAACACAGTGACTAAATTTAATAATAATAATAAATGTAACAATAAATATTCACTCCATAGTTTTGCCACAACTCACTTGTTTAGTGTTCAAACTTTCCTGGGGCGCGCGAAAATGAGGGGAGTTTGCTCAAATGATAGTCTCACCCTTTGCGCCCTAAGTAAATCCAACACGTCATGGGGTTTGAATTTTTGCTGATGATGCTCCACCGTAATGAGTATCCACTACAGATATGGGGGAGGAAAATATCAAAAGTCCCATCTCCAGCCAAGGGAAAATGTGAGGAAAAACACTCCTATCTGTTCTTCCCTCCTCATCGCACTTCTCCATGACCCAATTTGACATGGAAGAGAGAGAGAAAGACAGTTCTGCGATAATTTTTAATTTGTCCCTCGTGTTCTTCATCATCACACACAACCCTGGGAGGGTGGAGGGGGTGAAATGCAATTTCTGCGCTCATGTGAAACATTGCAGACGGATCGTGAATGAGATTTTACAATTACAGCAGCGAGAAATGGCGTTTTGATATCATAATTGCAAAATATCATCCGCATAAATTGCTATATATACACGTGGTTAAATGATAGTGTTGCGCCAGAGGGTGAATGAGGTTTTTTCCACACACACACACACACACGACAAAACCCTCTTCAAAACTTATCCACTTAAACGGCCGTGGACTAACTCTGAAGGGTGAAAAGGGGGAGTTTTTCTCTCCCTCCCTCTCGAGAAAATACTGGGCAGAAAATTTATTTTCACTCCACCGCCAATGAAATAGACTTTTTGTGTGGTCGGGAAAAAAAAACTCCTCAGGCAAACTGCCTTCGAGGCACTCAGAGAGAGAGAGAAAAAAATCCAGCGGAGTTTTTGCCCGGAAGTTGGAAATTTATATGGGCGCTGTGAGCTTAAATTCAATTCTAACATCCCTTTCAATTAATTATTTATTTGTCCATGTGCCCTTTCCCCATACTTTCCCCACTGAATGCATGCAATTCTGCAAAGCACAGTTGCTCCCAATTAAATAGAGCCACGCGAGAGGCTCTGAGATATATTGATGAGTCGTGAATTTCCTGTGTTTTGATGGCCCAAAGTTCACTTGTCATGTATCTGATGATAAGAGATTTGGGAGATTTCTTTGGTGCCTCAAAAGCGAAGAATTCAGCATTAAAACATGGCGTAGAAAATGCAACGCCTATATTTTCAGTCCTAGACTCAATTAATCTATTAGGAAACAATTCCTAATGGATCTCAGAAGCAGAAATGATGGATTTCGCCTTAAACAACTGAACAGAATTCGTCGAAAACGTTATTCGCGACACTTTTTCCGCGAAAACGACCTTTTTACGCGCTTCATTGCGCTCCAAACGCTCTTCCTGGAAAAAGAGGTCCTTCTGAGTATTCCCCTGATTAAATATCCTTTCTTGCGCAGCCGAAAATTCTCCGTACGATTCTCTGAAGTTTCATAATTTGATATTCACTTAATAAAATTTTCATATCAAGCACTTATAAGCTCGAGATAATAAATGAAAATCACCCAGAGAATTGTTTATGCATAGGTTTGGTTTAAGCACCACAAGCGGATCAAGAATTAAGCCGAATCTTCTCAAACTCGGCATGATAGTTACTCATTAATGATGGAAGATTGGTGGAAAATTTCAGACTTCTAGCTTGAGTGGTTCTATTTAATTTGGAGTCACTGTGTTGAACCAAGCAACCTTGCAAATTTCGTCTCGGCGGAATTTGCGCTGGTCATCAGAGGAGGAAATACACAAATTAATGGGGGTGTTGTCAGGGGAAAAAATCAACAACATATCTCCCTTTATGAGGTGCAGAGCTCAGAGAAAAGAAGGGCGGGAAAGTGTCTTCATCCGCGAGAAAGCTTTTTTCCGCCGGAGCAACAAATGTCTCTTCATCTAAATTAATGAGGTACAGAAGAGGCTCTTCGAAAGAGGACTTTGTGAGGAAGTTTCTAGGTGGATTGGAGGGAAAAAGCTGCGGTTGTTTTGGCACAATCTTTTATTATTGTGTTGACAATTAAATTTACCCCAATGTCCGGGAAATTTCCGGTGTGGGGGAGTTTTTCTTGAGGGAAATGCCTGTGTTTTCATGTGAAACTGTTGGAGAATAAAGAGATTTTTACTATATAAAGTCTCTGTCTGTAAATTTTTCTGACAAAAGTGTCAATTCTTTTTAGCCTATCATGAAAATGACTTCCTATTTCACTGAAACGTGAATTACTTTTGGAACATTTCCAATGGGACAGAGTGAGGCTTCAGCATGAAATTCAATTTAACTGCTTTGTTGCTCTTGTTCGATTTTTGGAATGCTCCAAAGATGGTCCCTTGAGATAGAGTAGCATGGAAATTGGAAAAATCTTCCGTGTGCCTCAGGCGCGAATTTAAAAGCGCTTCTCAGCAACCTCAACGTTAGCAAAATGGCAAAAGGGAGAAGATATAGACCAAAAACAACCACTCTAGAGAGATGAAAATTTGGCAATTTATTGCCATAATGTGCAAAAACCCACTTCGGCAGACTTCATCGAAGGAGAGTAATTAAATTTGGCATGGATGGAGTTAATCTCCGCCAGAGAAATGGAATCATTGTGCATGTTTTTTTTTTCTCGCACTTCGCAATGGGCAAAGAAAAGGGCGCAATAAATTAAATTCCAATGCTGAGAGGCGGCGTTTTAATCACAATGCCCGTGAGCTTGCTTCCCCGGGGGGGTGGAAAAGCCCAGGAAAAAGCTGAGGCCAGAGACATTGACTGATTGAGCGGCGGCCCATGATTTCTCTGTGCGCCCCTTTGTGCCGGGCGATGAGATTGAAATATTAAAGGAGGGGTCAATTGGATGGGAATTTTTGTTGTTGGGGATATTTTGTGTAATTGCCTCGATCAGCAGAAAGCCTCCCTTCGTCATATTTCTGTGTATTTCTGGCTTGTCAGTGCTTGCGCGCTTGATGCTTTTTTCTGCCATTTCCCCCAATCATCCACTCTTCGCCTGACCGCACCAATTTCCAAAATCACACACACACGCCCAAAACAGCGACAAGTTCATAAAAATGCGGGAGTCCGGAAGCCATCCCATCCCCCAAAAATCCTCCCCCCAGAGCTGAAACATTCAGCATTTGCTGGGGGCGAACAGAGAGAGAGAGAGAGAGAGAAAAAACGAGTCTGGAATTCATTAATCATGAAAAATGGTCATGCAGACTGAGCTTCCGAGCTTTAATTGTGTTAAATCCAGCCGGAGTCTCTTAAGCGGGAAGGTGGAAAAGGGGCGACTAAGAGGCAAGGAAAGCTTTCCATGACAGGCAAATTTAGGAGAGATTTTCTCTGCGAAAAATCTCCCTCACCTGTCGACTCAATTGACGCCAGAGCGGCACGTATTTATGGCTGTTTTTCAGCACGTGTGAGTGTGGTTTGGCGTTTTGAGACAAGAAAAGCAAGACAACTTGCTGGATCTTTATTGTTTCATTGCGGAAAATTCCGCCATCCAAGCCACATATCAGCCAAGTTTGCACTCTTTTGTCGTCTCTCAGAGCTCACTCAAATTATAATGAGGTTTTGTGTGAAAAATGCTGCTTTGCAGACATTTGAAAAGTTGCACGGTTCTTATCCTCGCAATCAAGGGGAAGATAATACAGCCAGAAGTGGTGTACAGATCAGCAGGAGTTTCAGATTTGGTTCATAGTTTCGATTTTCTGTTGATTATTTTACTCTGTGAAATTATTGTTCACCTAAATCGTAATTTTGACATTTTTTCTAGGTTATGTAACTGATTTAAAGACATAAATAATATTTAAAAGTAGAAATTCTTGTGTCTAAAGTGAAAATATATTCTCAAAATTCGTGATTTTGGGAGATAAATTTTTTCTTAAGATTTGTGAATCAATTTTTATCCAATTCATCATTTTGTCATATATTTTCTAGGTTATGTGAATTATTAAAGACGAAAAAATAGTTAAAAATTGAATTTCTTCCGTTGCAAACGAAGAGGTTTTCATTTAAAAATATAAAATCATGTATTTTCACTCAATAATAATTGCGATTGTGAAAGTTTAGAAGGTTCAAATCAGACATAACCTCAAATTTTCACTTCACAACACCAGACTTTCCAGCTAAAAGGATTCTAATTAATAATTCAATGTCGTAAAGTGCAATTAAAAGCAGAAAACCATCCAATAAAATTCCTTAAAGACACTCTGAAAATCAGAGTTATTAAATTGTGTGCAAAGTGTCAAGAGTTATTTTACAGATTTTAGCCATATTATTCTCCCCTTGCTCACAATTCCTCTTCAGTCACACAAATGCCTTTTCCTTCCGCACTTTAAGAGTCACAGTTAAAGAGAAGATGGAATTTTGACCTCATAACTTTCCTATAAATTTCAATACAAACAACTTGTGTGAAAAGCTGAGCGTAAAGTGCCTCGTGTATGGCGTAAATTAAATACGGAAAGCGTCTCGCACCCCCTAAAAATAACACAAGAATGTATTCACAATTAATTGGCAGGAGAGGTGGAGGGTCGAAAATGTTGATGACTCTTTTGATTGCAAAATGATATGTTGATACTCCATGTTGTGGAAAATGAGAATTTCTCCCCCTGCGTAAATGGTATGTTTAAGCATTTCTCTCTCGCTCTCGCTCCACTCGAGTGGGCTCAAGAGGGTGGAAAATTTCGGAAAATTTGTCGTACTTGAAGAAGTACATTCAACCCAAGGAGGGAGAGGAGAGGTTATGATACGCAAAATGTATCCATAGAAGAGCGATGGAATGAGCGTGAGAGGAGCTTATTAGGAAAGTTTTATCTCAAATACAAGTCACGTAAACAATTGCTCTTTGAGTCCCCATATTATGCACCCTTCAGGAGTTAAGTATAAGCTCCGCACTCCGGCCCAGGCTTCCAGGTGCGTACTCATGCATAAGGAATGAGTTGCGAAACGTACACTTTTGGTGGTGATTTACCCTCAATTTATCGCCAATTCCCTGACCAATTTCCTACCCATAATCCAATATTGTTGTTCACAATGTTTCCACCCTCATTTGGGAGCACTCAAAAGTCCTCCCCGGCACACCAATGCGTGCAGAAATGAGGAAGAGCCCAACCACAAAGTGGATTACTATTCTTCTTTCCGTGCCTTCAGCGCACAACTCCTCTATCCAACTCCCCCGCCCAAGACATATAAATTGCCCAGCTATTTGTACCTCTGCAGAGGCATTTGTGCTCTCCTATGAATTATTGCTGAGCAACTCCGTCTTCGCCGCCCCCACGCGATCTCCTCTCGCTTTAATTATCTGAAAAATGGCTGGAAAGTCTTTCATTTTCCCACCATACACATCTCACAATTAACCGCTCGCAAGCTCCGCCCTTCAATTAGTGCACTGAAGTGCATATGAATTAAACTTTCTCTCTTTGTTGAGACTTGAAATGCGACAAGATTTTCCCAGAAAATCCTCCTGAGTCTTCGGGATGACCAGAAACATCTTGTGTATAGTTTAATTAAATTTCTCATCAACCAAAACCCATATTTGGGTCCCCTTTGTTGTAATCAAGGAGCAAGTAATGTAGCTTAAATCTGTACACCACATTCTTGTATTTCCACAATTGGTAGGCAAAACCAAGGGGGAGATAATATGCCCTAAATCTGTATTTTCTTAGCCTCTGTGCAGAATCTTTAACACTCCAGACACTTCTGAACGTCTTTAATTGCATTTTCTATCGCTTTTCAGACTCTTTCGACTCGTTATTACGTGAATTTCTAAAGTTTCACAATCTAATCTGGGTTTTTCCGCTACAAGAAGTTTTAACTCTTGAAATCTTTGGATTTCAGAACGTAAAAAGCGATTTTAATCATTTTTAATGAATTTAGTCTTCAGAATATGCTTAAAACAATTCTTCTCAAATTGTGAGGTTATGAAAATCGACTTGAAAACCCTTTTTGAACTCATTTAAATCCTTTAAAATCTGAAAATGACGCAATTTAGGGAATTTCACAATGTTTCTACTTGATAGTAAAGTTCAAACCGCGGAAATAACTAAACAAAAATACAATAATCTAGGTTAAAATGATATTTTTGAGGTTATGTTTGACTTTAAAGCTGTTTTTTTCTTCCGAAATTAACCCAATCTGAAGTTTTTAGAACACAAATGCTCAAACTGTACCAAGAAGAAGAGAAATATTCCAAATTTAGCCACAATTTGTATGATTTTGACTGTTATTTGATGATAAGAATCTGTTTTAAATCAATCACATAACCTAAAAAAACTATAAAATTGATTTTTTCTAAGCAAAGTCTTCTCCTTGTGACAAACAAAGCTCAGCTGTACATCACATCTGACTATATAATCTCCCCTTTGGCTGTAATTCAATTGAAGTACAAGCAGATGCTCTTTAAGATTCTGTTTGCCCTTCTTGCTTGCCCAGAAACTCTTCAATTTAACCTGGCAAGTGATTGTCATCTGGACAATAACCAAGTTTTAATGACCAATTCTCATGTACGGAATCATTTTGATTACGTGCGAAAATTCACAGAATCGTAAAAGCTCATTTGAGCTTTCGGTGAGAACACAAACTGCATGATTGCACTTTGTAATAGTTTGAAATTGTGTGATTAAATATTAAATTGAAAAATTTCCCGCATTTAATTTTATATGTGAATTTCCGAATAAATTATTCCATTTTCCAAACGAATCATTATCGCTGACAATGTATCGGAAAAATCATGGAATTATCCAGATACTTTTCAGCATGGTTTTTCAGCAAAGAGATCAATGGATTTCTTAGGGAAACTCCCTGAAGTAACATCAGATAAATACTGCCGAATAAAGTGACTAGAAATCCAATGGAAATTTCACCTCATCGTGTTCTGCAAATTTATCGTTTTCTCACGAGAAAGGTAAACATTTCCTCTGGGAAAATGCCTTCAAGAACCAGGGTTTTTCACCTTCAAACCCAGCCACCAAACATTCAAGCCACGAGCATTTTCCCTGCTCTTAAATTAAAAGACAATATGCAGCAATTACAGTTTCGGGGTATTATAAATATTTCCTCGGGAAATTGGAAATGTCACAAAGGCAGGGAAAGTACTAAATTGGAAAAATTCACCACATGAAAAATGCTACAACCACACAATCTTTGTATAAGGAAAATATTTAAATTTTTGAGGGTAGAAATATTGTTGGTTGGCAGAAAAGTTTTCCACACACACACACAGAGACGAAAAGAGTTTTGCGCGACAAACGCAAAAAAAATGTCTCTCAAAGCACTGTTGCCAAAAAGCTTCTCAAGTTTTTCCAGGACGAGAGAGAGAGTGAAAGAGAGAATCTGTGAAACGATAAAAGTTGAGGGAAATTTGTGAAAATTCCCAAGTGGATTTTCTCAGGGTGCTGGAGAATTTTTCCACACCATTTAATTTTGTGGTTTTCGACCATTGAGTTCGCGTGTTTATGTATTCATTTCCAGGATGATTTTCAGCTCATTTGAGAGCTTTCGCTCGGAATTCCTCATCATAACTGCCAATTTGCAGAGTAATGAATCAATTTTCAGTAGATTTCATCTTTCTCCCTCCCCACAGAAGAAGGTTAATATGCAAAATATGATGGGCTGAGGAGAGAGAAAAAAGATGGTGAAACCAAACCAATTTCCATATATTTTATATGGAAAACTTTCAGTGGAAACTATATATCCCAACCGACAAGTTTTAAAGTGCTTTGGGAACTTTTTTTTTTCTCAAACATCCCTTGAATTCGAGAGACGGAGAGACGCTTATCTGTGGAAAATGACTTTCTCATCGGGCTATCGGGTTCCTTTTTGTGTGTCAGCAGTTTTTTTCCTTTGCTTCTGCGGCGACCCTCGAGGGTTTGGGATGGGCGAGAGCAGCATCTCAATGATCCATGGCAGTTTCCTCTTCCTTCGCAGCAAACCTCCTGCTTCGGCGGTCTGCCCGACGTCACGGAGCACACGCACAGCAATCGGACGTCCACGCACAAGGAGCTCAGCTCCAGCACCGAGTCCCTGGCCGTCAACAACTCCACACCCGGCGAGCGACACTCCATGAAGAGCCTCACGCCGCCATCCACGCAGTCCTCGATCAAGGACCGCGAGAGAGGCTCGGCGGCCGCGGAGAACGAGCGCAAGTGGTGCTTCTTCGTCGTGACATTCTTCGTCGCCCTCACGGTCTGCGTGGTGATCCTGAGTCTCCTGGTTGAGGTGTTTCTGGGCCAGAGAACTGACAGATCGTCGCAGGCGCTCAGGATCGACATTGTGAGGCGACTCTTGGAGGAAACGCCGCTAATTGGTATGATTAAAGTTCATTGCTTTTCCATTTCAAAGGTCAACAATCTCCACTGGTTATGAACTCATAATTTCACTTGGTAATTATCACTATAAAAATTTTCACATCCTCTCATGGTCAATAAAAAGGCGGCAAGTGTAAAAATTGCAGCTCAAAAAGCAATCTCGCCAAGTGGAAGTGCATTTAATTAAAGCAGAATCTCTAATTGTTTGCTCAGTCGGTCATTTGGGTTTAATTAGCAAAATAAACTGCTTCAGCGATGAATTTTTCACCCGTTGGCTGAATTATTGAGTATTTCATGTGAGTATTTGCATAGTTTGATCCTTTTTCTTCCTTTCTATGCCACTGAAAGCGTGTCAATTTGATTGGGGCAGTCAGAAAAGATATATAGACAAGTCCTGAGTGGTTAAAAGCTCCTCTAAGCGAACAAGTATGTTTTGAGAGAACGCTGAAGTGGATAATTTATGTATGATATTCATGCCAAAGAGAGCTCAAAAAGACACTCTGACAAATTGGTTTCATTTCGCTGATGCATTTCTGGTGGAGAATCTTAATACCTTTTGTGTTGGCTAGAGTTTCTCCCTCGAGAGAGCTTTATTTCTGCGGTCAGCTTTGACGGAGAAACAAGTTGTGTGAAAGGGCGAGAGAAGGATTGATTGAATCGCTCTCTTCCTGAGGAGGAAAACCGAGGAATTCATTACGTCCACGTGTGTAATTAATTAAATACCCAGGCGTGTCCCATTGAATGGCAGAACAAGGGGAAGAGGAAGGGGGATTGTGTGATTTTGAATAATGCAATCCGGTGCTGAATATCATTGACGGAGTGGTTTTGTCTCCTCAACAGATGGCCACAATGATTTACCGTGGAATATTAAGCGCTACTCGCACAATAGATTGGAGTACTTGAATTTCACCGAAGGCGTGCGGAGCACCGAGCCGTGGAGCAACTCTCAGTGGAGCCACACTGACATCCCTCGCCTCAGACAGGGGCTCATCGGGGCGCAATTCTGGTAAAATCAACCCCCAAGCAATTCACATGTTGTCCTTACACTTTGTATCATGTTTGCGCGAGGGACAAAAAGCCCCTCGCAAATCGACGGGTGAATCGAAAACTATCAAAAGTCGATAGTTTTCGTCTTATGAATTTTTGAAAAAGCTCTTTATTTGTTCTTCCTGTACGAAAAATTTTGAGATTTGTACAAATCTGTCGAATATTCATTGTTTACGCCAAGAAAAATGTCTCAAAAATTGCAATCAAACGCATAAAACGCTGTTAAAAAAATTAATTTTAAGTTTTTAGAATTATCCTAAAATGTTTTTCAGGCTTTGAATGAACATTTCTCATATCTTTTAATTTTTTTGACTTGAAAACATTAAAGAAAAGTTCAAGTACAGTATAAAAACAGTATAAAATCGACCTTTGGAACGTAATATTTACAGATTTTCTATGCATTTTGCCATATTTTAATCAAAATTATTAATAAATACCAATGAAATCAACTAAAATATTCACAAAATAATAAATACAGAGCAATATTTGCACTTTAACGCACGATTTGAAGGCGTTTTGAGGTAAATTTGGCAAATTTCGCAGCTTTATTAACGCTAAATTTCAAACTTGCTCTGCTGAAAAATTGCGATTTTGGCTTTTGATAGTTTCCGATTCACCCGTCGAATATGCACATCGACAAACCACCCTCAGTATATTCAAATCAAGGGACGCGCGCGCCCAGCAGAGAAGGCAAAAGAAGATGCAGACTAAATGGCAATGCCAACCGTTGTTTGTATTCCGGCAAAACCCACTCGCAATATTTGCTTTCATCCATATTAGAAATTCTTACAAGACAAACAATCATATATGCCACCCCTCGGAAGCATTATGCTAAGTTTGTTGCCATTATTGGGGATTTGGGCCACTCTGAGCGGCTGTGGCGTCGCCAAAATCCCCGGCGAAAGACTGATGACGGCTCAGACGGCCGCCAAAATCGATCAACAGGGATTGCATTCCCGGAGTTTCCATGGAAAATCAACAAGCTCTCCACCTCTTTTGACAGATTAATCAAGGAGCTTATAGGTGAAAGTAATGGGAAAGTATTTGCAAATCTCCTGTGGGATTTTGGCAGGATTATGGTGATGGTTTTAGTGTGAAAAACACTATTTGTGATAAAAAATAATGGAGAGATGTTGTGGCAAATGCACTGAAAATGCATCCTATTTGGTCGAATGCCAGAAAACTATCTAGAAATGCAGTGAAATTTAATCGATCTTTCACTGAAGCATCAAATTCTAGTTACAATTGTGTTTGAGATTAGGGAAAAAGCTCTGGAAAAGCCGCTCTGCTTGACGATGCCTAGATAAAATGAGTGACGGATTTTGTGAGTAACTCGACAGTTTGTAATTTTCCTCAACTCACACGGAAGTTGGGAAAAGCCACTCTCGAATTCACTTTGAAGACGACTTTGCCTGCAAGTGATGGTTATTCTATGTAATTTGCTCATGGCATAATTTTCCAAGCAGAAAAGCTCTCACTTCCAATGTAATCGAATGGCGCTTGTTTTCGACAAGAGCAACTTAGTATGTTTGCACATTGAAATTTTCATGAGTTTTGTGAACTGATAATGCGAATAATGCCCTAATAAATGTTTGATAATTTCTCCATTATTCCATTTTAGCCACAATTGAATTAAACTTTATGGCATTATCATCAAATCCTGGGACATCGACAATGAAAAGCGCATTCTAAATAAATTCACCATAGAAATCTATTAAATTTTCATGATTGACTGGAATAAATGACTCGTCAACAGATGAAATTGTAATGCTGCAAATCTCGAAATTGGTTTTCCAAATCAATTGAATTTGCAATCTTCCCCATCAAAACACACACACACACACACACACACATTTCCCCTTTTTGGATAATGAATTTTTCCCCAAAATTTGGCTTTCTCTCGCATGGTTTGGATTTTTATTAATTTATCACCATGTCGACGAGTGATGACAAATTGTTTTTGTGTTAAGCAACATCGTGTCATAAAGCAAATTGCCTGCTCAATTTTCAGCCAGAGAAATCCCTAACGAAGTCAAATGGTAATTCATGGCTATCCTTCTGGTGATTTCCACTAATTAAATGCAAACACTGCGTCAGATTGAATCTGCAAATGTTAATCCAGAGAGGCAAATTGCATGTCAACGCTGTGCTCTATTGATTCCTCTCCAATATTGCTTATCAAGTGGTTATTTTTCTTGTTCTCTATTCAGGAATGTCCTCGAGAGTCCTTGTGTCTGAGAGAGTTTCTCAAGACCTTCAATTCCCATTAGAATTTCATGCAATTTCCCGGTGAAATTACGTGTAAATTGAGATTAAATATCCCAGCTTGTAATTAAACTGGCTCTCAAGTTTCTCCATCTGGAAGTGAGAGAACCTCTCTAAGAGCGATTACAGACTTGCGGATTACTCACGAATCGACGGGGACTGAGATCAATCCTCTGTGGATGAGCTTGGAGTGTGTAAAAACCGGATCAGTAATATTTCGTTGCTGAATCGGCGCTGTACACACTCAGGAGTTATTCTTCTTTGTCGACACTAGCGACAATTTTGCTTCGTTTGCCGCTCTTAGCTTTCAATTGATTTGCTTATTTTATCCAAAAACCGTGAAATTTTACGATAAAATTGCAAAAATGGAAGATTTGTGGAAGAATTTAATGATTTTGAGATCCCACGAAATCATTTGCAAGAGATCCGCCGCCATTTTGTGTGTTTTGAGCTGTGAATATCGGTTAAATATCGATATATCAAGGGATCAATCGCGTTTTATGGTTCACACGTCGTGCACACTCACGCTCTCGCTAATCCTCTTGTGGATAACCAGCAAGTCTGTAATCGCTCTAAGCTAGACTCGCTCACACTCTCGCATCGCATTCGATTTATCCTCATTCAGCCCTCAGTGTTTTAGACACTTTTCCATTTGACTGTAACAGAATTTCTGTTTTCACTTTGCCTTTGTTCACAGGGGAGAAGGACAATTATTGCTGAAGGGAATTTTGGCACTGCACACCAAAACACACTCCCACTGAAAACCCCAAATCCAGCCACAAACTGCTCACAGCACTCATCCACCCTCTCGTGGCGTGGATCATTTGCTTGAGTGATTTGTGGATACGTGAATGTGTATCTCCTTATCGCACACACACACATATTCTATGTCAGACCCAAAATGCCACTCTTGAGACGAGTGATAAATGCGTATGGAATTCAGTGTCCGGACACGAAGCCGGGAAATTGCCTAACCACTCTCTGCTTCTGGCAGGTCCGCCTACGTTCCGTGCGAGGCTCAGGGTCTGGACGCCGTGCAGCTGGCGCTGGAGCAGATTGATGTCATCCAGCGCTTCACTGAGCTCTATGACAAGCACACCGCCTTGGCCCAATCCTCGCAGGACATCATCACGATGCACCGACGTGGACTGTTCGCGTCGCTGATCGGCGTTGAGGGTGGCCACGCTCTGGGCTCCTCTCTGGGCGTCCTGCGCTCCCTGTACGATCTGGGCGTGCGATATCTCACCCTCACGCACACCTGCGACAACACCTGGGCAGGAGCAGCGCCCTCCAATGACCGCGGACTCACGGCGTTCGGGCGCGCCGTCGTCAAGGAGATGAACAGAATCGGGGTGATTATCGACTTGTCTCACTCCTCAGACGCCACTGCCAAGGACGTCCTGGAAGCCACCAGGGCGCCCGTGATGTTCTCCCACTCGGCCGCCAGGGCGCTCTGCAATGCCACAGGAAATATCGGCGATGACATCCTGCGACTTGTGGCGGACAACGGAGGGATTGTCATGGTAAGCTCAAAAGCAAGCTCAGAAGCAAGCTAAGAAGCCCCGAAGGTGAACCAAGGGGGAGATATTGTGACATAAAATAGAGTAAAAGCGAGTAAATCTCCGCGGAAGCAAAGAAGTGTTTAAATATCTTCAACAATCGCTTCTCAAAAGGATCTTTTTCAAACAAATTAGTGCATTTCTTTTGCGAAAAAGCTTTTTTAATCACTGCCAAAGATTTTTAGCACACTATCTCCCCCTCGGTGGAGGGATAATGCGAATAAATGGCACAATCTTGTGACCTTCCAGGTGAGCTTCTACGCTCTGCACGTGGCTTGCTCCCGGCAGGCAACTGTTCAGGACGTGATTCAGCACATCCGCCACATCCGGGCAGTGGCGGGAATCCAACACGTGGGAATTGGAGCTGGCTTTGACGGGATTGACGCCACACCGATGGGCCTCGAGGACGTCTCGAAGTATCCTGAGCTCTTTGCCAGCCTCCTCGAGGATTCCGGCTGGACGGAGAATGACATTGGCCTGCTGGCGGGCAAGAACTTCCTGCGCGTCTTCAAGTCGGTGGAGAATGTGCGAGACTACTGGAAGAGCGCCAATATTCTTCCCAATGAGAATGTGGAGCCGCCTAAGAAGTCTCCATGCGCCTATATGCCACTCTAGCGCTCAGCCCAGACGCAGTCGGTGACTGTGTGAATCCTAATCTCTCCAGGAGAGTGGCAAGGAAGTAAAAGTATCAAAACGGTGTTTAGAATATAGAGATTGTGCGGTTCTATTCAAGCTCTCTGTCTCTCTCTCCAAGGTTTCATGTGAAAATCTTGTCCTTCTGACTAAAAATAAGATTATATTGGAAAATGCCTCTGAATAGACAATTTTCCAACCCAAAGTCACCTTCTGAGCGAGAATAGAACCCGAAACTGCGTGTGAAAGTGAGTATCTTCACCACCCTGATCCTCCATCCTGATGGATAAGTCCCTTTCCAACAGGTAAATTCCTATGGAAGATGATGCAAAACAGAAACTGAATATAAAGTGTGATAATCATCAATCAAGTGAGATGTGGGAAAAAAAAGGGAGCCACATGAGATGTAATATGGAATTAAGATACTGTATGAGTGTTTGAATAAATGTGTTAATTTTCTGGAAGGAAACAGAGCGCCTCTTCTTTGGCTGCCATGCCAGGAAATTAATGAAATTGCGGGCGTGGAGTTGCTTCCCAATGAACTGCCGAGTCACTTAATCATCCTCCCGCGATATTGATTGTCATGATCCATGGTTAATGTGGAGGTACATAACATATTCTGGTAAGTATATTCACTCTCTAGCTTGCGGAGAAACAAGACTGAAAAGGGCGACAATGGCTTCATTTTTTTTCCTCTGCCATTCAACTGTATTACGAATTTTCCACGGATGATTTATTCTTTGGCAAAAAGACCCAGGAAAATTGTATGACAGGCAAATTTTCTAATTTAAAGTAGCAAAAAAGTTTTGCTGGTGACAAAGTCGGATCGAGAGATGATTATTAAGGAGTTTGGGAAGTGTTTGAAGGCAAGAAAATGGGTCAAAATAAGGGGTTGCTAATATTGGGGATGCATTGTCACTTTTGGCTCGAGATGCGAAATTCAATTTCCAAACAAATGTTTCCTTTTTCATGAAAAAAAACAGACATTTTATCTTGCTATTGATTAAATTATATTAAAAAAATATATTTATGCATAGTTTTTAAAGAATAAAAAGCGAATTTATCAACTGAAAAGCTTGCAAACAATAACTTTAATCGGATATTTACGATTTTACGCTAGATTTTACGATAAAAACGAGTGTGAAACTGGAAAAACCTCTTAATTTTTGCACATAAGTGAATTTTTACTTAATACAGACGAAAATTTCTCGTCGAGAGTTAAGAAAAAGCCTTTAAAGTGCTTTAAAAATTTCAATATTCTTCTTAAACTCAGCCTCAAATTTCTTTTCTAAGTTTTCTTCCCCTAAAATTCTCTGACACGTTCTTATAGACTCTTGAAATGATGTTCAAACTAGTTGAAATAATTCTTTCGACGCTCTAAAGTCTAATTTAAATGTTAAACTGAGCTTTTTTCGGAAACACAAAATACTGAGGCATTCAGGATCCTTATTATCAAACCCTTTGGGTCAAAATAACTCCCTCGTTAGTGTGTTATATAGAGTACATAAAGTGTGGTGAACTATTGATCCTCGGGCTGCTGATGGAAAGATTACCATCGAATGCATTTTCTCTGCTCCATCAATCGCCTGACAAAGTCATTCTAAATGCATTTTCTCCACGGAAAAGACATTTTTCCCCCCCACCATCTTTGTAACACGCGAGCGAAGGAAAAACGCGGAAGAAAGATAAATTGGAATATAATTAGGAAGGCGCATCACTCTGGTGTATAATGCAAATATATGTGAATTGAAGTGCAATGAAATGGAGCAAATTGGACAGCGGGATATCGCATCTATCATTGTGCGAATTACTTCCATTAATTTTGCATAAGCAAGCCATAATTCATAGAATGGGTGTCGTGGTGAGGAATCAAGCAATAAATAATCCCAGTTAATGCTTTCAGTCACTACGCCACGCATTCAAGCTGAGATTAAAGGGGATTATTCCCTCTGGAAGAAATCCTCCTCTTTAGAGCAGCACTTTGCACCAGCTTTTGTCGTGGAATGCAACCCGATGAATATTCATTCGGAACTCTTCTTCTCTCTTGCGCCAACACGTGACTTCGCCAGGAGAGCACAAAGGATATTTTTTAATTAAAAATATTGCATATAAATTGATCAGTTTCAAGAAAAACTTTTCCATCAGTTTTCATTTAATTTCCGGTGGAAGAACAGCCACAGAAAATTTTTTTTCCGGAGTGAAATGTATATAGTTTATGCAATTTCTGTCGCCGTATTTCGAGAAGCGGGAGCTTTTCCTCGTGAAAATGCAGCTGGGAGCTTTTGCTCCCTTTATGAATAATTCAGGCCACTTTCTCGGGGAGTTTCTTTTAAAACGGAGCAAAGCACAGATGCTTTTTTCAAAGCTGCAATTGGAGCACTTTGCTGGTAATTCGGTTGAAGAAAAGACTTGCTAACTCACAAAGAAGTGAATTATTTGGGGAGCTTTTCGGAAATTATACATACAGTTGAGTTTTTATCCTGGAATTCTTCCCATTTCACTGATATATTGCAATTTTCACAGCTGATAATCTGTAATGAAATGTTTGTTGACTATAAATAATCATGTGTAATTTATAATCATTTATATCTGTTGAATATGAAATGTGATTTTCCCAGGGGAAATTTATTCAATATAATGTTTCCCACAAACACTGGGCAAATATTGACGAGTAAAGCAAATATCCTGCAAGAATGCTTGAAATTTGTATGAATTGATTGAATACCCAGTGAAATTGTAGTTTAAATATTTTATTGCCGGTAAAATTTCTGTCATAGAAATATCAATTAATATGATATTTTCCCCTCCATGTGGAATTTCTGATCAGAGAATATAAATTAAAATTAATACGACAAAATGATGCCAACATTTTTGATGACAATATCGCTGAAAATATATGTTTAATTGCATTAATTATTATCGTAATTTACCTCCTGAATCCCCATTTGAGCGCATCATCAAAGAATTTAATTAAATGCATCTGCTAATGGCATTCGGATTGTCGCTCATTTGGAAAATTTACATATCCTTCATCTTCAGGATGCAGTTGATATTCAGCACAATTCAGTGGCGAAGCGAGACAATTTCTACCACAAATTCAATTCTCAACTCAGCTGAGCATCAATTTTCCCTCATTACTTCCACATAATCTCATTTTATCGTAATTTGCCATCACACCTGCCTTTCACACCGCCGGAGGATACAATAAGAAGCCGAAGGATGTTTGCGTTTCACGGTAAATTGCATTAAATCCCGCGATTGGATTATCTAATATAATTTTACAGCGAATTGACCTCGAAATTTATCACAATATGATTAATTTGGGAATAATCAAACGGGAGAATTTCACGGAATTCCAATTAATCATATCAATTTCCATGGTTTAGGGCATGATTTCCATCTGATTTCATCGCTTGCATGCTTTTTCATCATGCTAAACACTACATGAATAAACGCTTTGGCATCGCTTCCATCAATTTTCGCCTTTGTCGTATTCAAAAGCTCACTCTATATGTATGTAATTGTGTCCGGCGCTTTCCATTCCATTGCATTCCACAGTGAAAATTGCCTAAACAATGAATACATTTCCGAGATTCCTCAAATTACTCATAAAGGCCAATTTTATGAACGATTTCTCTTCCTTTGAGACGATAAAGTGGGAATTTTCATTGCGTCACTTTCTCCCTTTTCACCCAAGAGAAAATTCTCAGTGGTGAGAAAGAAAGAAGATGTCAGAGTTGAACTTTGTAATTGAGAAAGGTGCCTTACAAAATGTTCAACACTCAATAAATGTTAAATAAATTTGTCCAAGACAACAATTTACTTTTGCCAACTCGCTTAACTTTTTTTCTTCCTGTGTGACTTCTTATGCTTCTTCTTTTCCTTCACCCAAAGGAATCGCGAATGAAGAGAGAGAATTCGATAGTTGAATGAATTTGCAGGAAAAATCTCAGCCAATCAAGGGGGAGATAATTCCAAATTTGCCTGACACTTCTAGAACGTGAAATTTTTAGTCTGTTTCCACATTAATCGTTAAGTTATAATGAATCTCTTAATTTTCCATTCGATAATTCTATAAGAATCGACTTTGAACCACTTTTTTTGGGTATTTTTCCAAATATAACCTCAAAATATCGCTAAAAGATCTTCGTTTGGAAGCATTTTAGATCACAAAATCATCAGTTATAATTTGCAAATAAATTAAGAATTGCTTATACCAAACAAAATTGTCCAGAAAGTTCTCTAAATGACAATTTTTGAGGTTATGTACGGTCTTAAAGCACAGTTTCATGTATTTCTTGCCATTAAAAGAGTCCAATTCAAGGAGAAAATAAAATTGTATTAAGTTTCCATCCGATATTTGCAGATATTTGTGTAAGAATTCACTTAAAACCGGTTTTTTGGTTGTCTTTTCCGACCATAACCTCAAATTGTCAGTAAGAGATCTTCAGCATTTGCCAATGATCTTAAAATTACTGATTCTCAGTCAAAATTGCCCAAAAAGTTATCCAAATGAACATTTTCCAATTCCAAATGACTATTTTTGAGGTTATGTTAAATCTTAAGACAATTTTCAGTGTTTCTTGGCAACAAAAGATAAAAAAGCACTGTTAATTGCTTGCAAATGCTTATTTTTGCCGAGGACTGACGATCTTTCCATATAGAGCATAAGAATTTATGTGCTTGAATGCGAATTATTCACTAGATCTGTCCTTGATTCGTTACATAACCTAGAAAAAAGATTATTTCGTTTATTTCTGCATGAAAATTGAAGGAAATCCAAAGAATCTGGGTGATTTGTCACTAAAAGCAAGAACATTTTCACTTCTTGTACTGCTGTCGAGTTGTACACCACTTCTGACTGTATTATATCCCCCTTGGGGCAACCAAACTTTCTTCGGCATTGAATTCCAGCGTCTGAAAGTCCACGGAGTTCATGGTGTCACTAAGCAAGTGGTAATTAACTCTGTGTATTGTATTAAACCAGCGAAAAGGAAGCATAATGAAATAATTGAAAAGACTCATTGCGAATTACCGTCCCAATTCAATCACAGTCAAGTTGCACAGATTGTCTTTGACTTCCGCATGGAAGACTTGAAGCAATTCCCAGAGGATAAAAATCGATCGAAAGGAGCATGTTTTCCTGGTTGGGGAGGATGTAAAAGGAAATAACACAAAGATAAATATTTTCCAGCTCAAATTGGCTCACATTGGAGTTGTATTTAGTGCTTGTAAATTGTTCTGAGAGCCAAAATACAAATGCCTTTAATGACTCTCACAATCAATAATAGGTTTACCGCCAATTATGCTGGAGCAAGTTTGTGCAATGGGCGGATATATTTCACAAATTCTGACTATACACCCATGAACAATGATCACATACTTTGCCACACACACAACACATTTCAAATTATCATGTTCAAAATGCTCCGCCACTCCTGGGGGTGGCGATGCGGGTGGGCACGTCCTCGAACCCCCGAAAACGGATGGATGTGGGTGAGATTTCTGTGGAGATTTCATGGGCAAACTATTCTGGTGCGTCGTGAAGGTTTAAAGGCATTCAGTGTGTTTAAAGACACCAAAACAGCCTCTCGGCAATTGCTCGAAGTTCCCTCAATCATGGCACAAAACACGACCGGCCGGTCATTTATATTCCGGCAAAAAATCATAACTCATGCGAGAAAGACATAGATGAGCTTACAAAGGTGATTGTCTACGGACGACGTGTCCTCAATTCGCAATTAGGCTCCTCTCTGTCGCATTGTCCTGACATTTGGAAGCATTGACTTGCTTAGGATTCATCTCAAAACCACCCCAGAGAAGCTCTAAACAATTCCTTGCTTATTGTGCATTAGCTAATAAGTGAAGAGATCTTCAAAAGACGAAAGTTAATTCGGTAAGCTCTCTAAAAGCTCGCCTGAAAGTGACTGAATTTCATGAACTTTTCAAACAGACTTCTTTTGAAAATCCTCTTCAAATTCTGACATATTATTATATCTAGTTTCATAAATGAAACATTCCAAGCCATGCAAGGAAATCTGCTCTGGCACAGTTGCTGCCAATGAAATAAATCATTTTCACAAAATTTTCCAATCAATACATCACAATTTAGGAAATGCAGAAGTATTTAGCTTCAATTCAAGTGCTAATTTTGCTTTTGGATTAGTTTTAAAATCAATTTTGGAATTTCCACATCATTCTGAAAGCTTTCATTCAGCTTTATCAGAGTTTAATGTGTTTTTTTTTGTCTTGTATTAGTATTCAAAAAATACTTTCTCAAAAAAAGGACACGAGAATGTGTTTCTATCAATATTATTTATTTAAAAATTCCTATAGAGTTAGAAAGCTGAAGATATTTCACAAATCCAGCCAGAAAACAGTTTAAAGAAAGCTCTTTGATTAAAAACTTTCTGAGAGTATTTCAGCATAAATCCTTCGAAAGCGACTTCATTTATGTGTATGGCTTGCTGAAAATATTTCGCTTTCGCTTTTATGATTTTAATCTCTTCTTTATGACTTTGGTTAAATGAGTTTTTGAACAGAGCAAAAACTTCTCTACGATTCACAGTGCATTTTGCCCTGGCTATTATAGCTCAATACATTGCGCAAAATTAATTGGCTGCACCGCTTTTATCACTCCTCCTGACGCGATTTATTGGCTTTGTCAGCAAAAAATCGCGGCACTGCTTAGCGGCGTAGTTAAACTCATATAATTTATATGATCATTTAACATCCATTTCGCCTCATCATCAATTTTGGCATCGCACAGTTCAATTCGCGTGCCAAAGTTGGGTGTTTAGTGGCGAGCAGAGGTCCTCCATTTGTGTTATTTATGCTAGTATTAATTTTGGAAATCTTAATGGTCTCTGGCAGGCGTGATAAATAGAGAGAAATGGTCAGTTTCGGCCCGGAGTCACTCTTCCAGGGTGGGAGAATTAATGTGTTTGCTTCTTGGACTTTATGGTTGTGCTTTTGATTGCTGCAAAGCCTCTCTGTGCTTTTCCTCTGGCAAAAGGTACGCCCAATTAAATAATGAGTGTGGCTGAAGTTCATTTACACCTGATTTATGATGGCTTTCCTTGCTAAAACACACAGACGCCAGAAACTGCATCGTGAGCAGGATTTGCTGAGAGCTTTCGCGAAAGTTTCCCTTGCGGCTTTTTCGAGGGTCAAAGTACCTACATTCAAGGGCGTCTCGCGGGAAAAAGGGTTGAAGAGCACGCACTTTTCGACGAGGGAGAATGAAAGTTTAGCCATTTTGCAACTTTTCCATTTGCTTTATTCATGTTGGGTTGTATAAATCTTTTTCATCCTTTTGCAAAACACTGTCCATCGCTTGCCATTTGGTCGAATCTCTGATTTATGTTGGGCAATAACTTTGGGATTATTTCAATATTTCCTCTCGCCTTGTAACATTTATTTCGTCTGACTTTCCGGCATCTCTTCAGAATCGATATTTGGCTGGGAATTCCCGGAAATATCATGGCTTAATATTGCAAAATGCCAATGATTTTGGCGCCTCAGACCTCAAATTCACTTAAACACAAATCCTCATAATACAGCACTTTCCAAATGAAGGTGTCTCAATAGGAATTCCCCCGGTGTAAGCCGGAAAATAGTTTCCACCCCTTAGAGCTTGGGTTTTGTTGAAAGGAATCGAGAGTAAGACGAATTCCAAGATGACAAATAAGGTGAATTCGAAGGAAATGACTCCTCTTTTGCACACTCCTTTTCACAAGTCACCCTTGTACACATTTTCAGCGGAACTCTCACGTTCCTTTTCAATTGTGTGTCCTCCGCACACTTAAGTATTCACGTCTCTGCAGCGCTCCTCCGGACAACAATGCCCGAGATCCAAATCTTCCTCGCAATTCAATTGCGATGCTCCAGAAATCATCTCCGCGCGACAGACAAGCACTGACTTTTCCTCCTCAGAATCTTCGGCAAATGAAAGAGTCTTTGCCATGTGATTTCCCTTCCCACGAGGATATTTCATCCTCAATCTTCCTCTTTTGTGGTACTCGAGTGACTTGCACAACATGCATTTGAAATGATGTTCAAACTAATTAAGGATAATTACAATTGATTGCCGCTGGTGAACTTGAGCTGTTGAGAAGGCTACAAATTCATACAAATTACATCCTTTAAGATTCCTTGGGTCAAGAGCCTTCCATAGATACCCCACCAGGCCTCCTAGACACCCAGGATCTCCTCCTGAAGCCTATTTTCTATTTTCACCCACTTTGCCGCACATATGTGCTCATATCTCACCCAATTTTCCACGGATTTTCCCCAAATTGGGCTCAAATGATAGATATTGAAATTATCTACCACTTTGTAAGACATTGTGGCGATTTTAGACCATTCCTTGTTGGTCAGAAATGATCTTTTGTGCGCGATCTTCTGTGCGTTACTCAACAAAAATTCACCTGTTGGTCAGATTATATTAAATATCTCCGAAACGAAAAAACTTTTATGTCGGATTATTTTTCCTATGTGTAGAGTACTTCTTGGACTGCATTTTCTCCATACATGCTAAAGTAATATTTCTTGCCTATCTGCCTGAAAAATAGGGTTTTCTCTCCCTATTTTTCCCTTGAGTCTTGCTTTCTCATGCTGCAGAGCATGAGCTGCGCGCTCGCTTCAAGCTGCATTCAACTTGCGCGCGTGATGATTTTCATGATAATACATAAAATTACTGCCGTCTTTCTGATTCGATGCAATTTTCTTGCCCTGAAAGTGGAAAAAATAGCATCAAACTATGTAGAAACAGCAAAAGCGGCAAAAGCTTTTGCTGCTGAGTTCAAAATGGCGCGGTGAGCGCCATCTGGGGTGGATTCTCCGCCAGAGAGCGCGGGAGAGTTTCCAGCGAGAGAGAAAGAGAGAAAGAGAGACACAAAGCGGAGCGAATTGCAAGCATTCACCCAGTTGCGGTTCCACACGCTACGTATAGGTTTCAAGAAACTGTTTCCGACCTATAACGCTTATGGGGAATTTACATTGGATGCGTTTCACTTTTACCTCGACGAAACAATTTCCTGAAATGTCTCGGTAGGTAATCATCCCTTTTTTTTATTGCCCCTACGCTCGGGCGCGGAGGGCAATAAACCTCGAACAAAAAAAAGGGATAATTGCCCTCCGAGACATTTCAAGAAATCGATTCGTTACTAGTGCAAGAAATAATTTCATACTTACTACAGGAAACAATTTCGTAATTCAATCAAGAAATATTTTCATTCCTATTGCAAGAAATAATTTCGTAGTTATTTCTGGAAGCAATTTCGTATTTATTTCTTGTATGGAATCCAATACAATTAAAATATATATTTTTGTCCAAACGGCAATGTTGATTATGCTGAATCTGGCTATCTTTAGCACTCTCCGGCGTCATCTTATCCCGGATTCCGTGAAATTTCCCGCGGCTTCATTGTCCATCTGAAAAATGATAAAATTATTAAATTTTACTGTTTATATGCGCAGAATTTAGAACAAATTTTCTCTCAATTTATTTTACAACAGCATAATCAATGCACATTTTGAAAATTCACCAAAATGTATTTAAATAAATGCAATTTTTCTCACCTTATTATCCGATGAAGAACTGCACTCTGCTCGTTCTGCATTCAACCACGACCAGAACTCAACTAAATCGACAACTCAGATGAGTTTTAGTGAAGGAATTTCCCAACATTGCTTCATCCCGACACCCGAGCCTTGTTTTATGACCCTTTTTTCATACTTTGCATTTTCTCTGCCTATTTTCTGTAAAACAGATGTTTTATTGCACTACTTTTCTCCCTCGAGCGCATCATGGAATTTTGAACCGGTTTCAGGTATTACGAGAAACTCTTCCGTAAACCATACGGAGGCATTTCTTGACCACATTCGGAAATAGTAAGAATACTTGGTCTTACTCGTTTCTCCTCTGAGGGCAATCAGGTAGAGTGCCGAAAATTGGGTAAATTTTATGAGGGTCTGAGAGGTCTGAAATTTCTGTGGGCCATAAAATTTAGGGACACCATATGGCTTATTCTATACATGTTTAATCTGTGAAACAAGAACGAAAGCATTTCTTGTCGGGAATCAGAAACTGAAACCTTTCTCATTTGTATCATGTTCATAGTCGGAGGGCAATAAGGTATTATTGCTCTCCGATTGCCCCCAGAGACAGAACAGGAAACAAATCCGCAACGGTTTCACATCCACTACCGATGAGTATCCGTTTCTTGAAACCCTTACGTAGCGTGTGGAACCGCAACTGGGCAACCAGATTGACGTAGTTGGAATGTCAGGCAAGGCATAAAGTACGTTTTTCCACAGCAAAAGCCAAACTCCCTGATAATTCAGTGATAAATCCTCCACCGAAGAAGACTCCGCGGACTCTGTGGTGCTCGTTGTGAGTCGCGAAATGTGCATTTGAGCGGCGACATTCGGGAGTTCTTCTAGGCGAGATAAAGTAACATCTGCCCCCAAATTCAGCACATCTTCTCAGTCCCACCAGAGACAGCGCAGAGGAGCGCCAGCATGCATTCCCAGGACGAGGACGACAGCCGCATGCCGATCCTCCAGGAGCCAGAGCGCCCGGAGGACGGCGAGGACAACGAACTGGACGAGGAGCTGACGGGATGCGGAGGCTCCGCCTGCTGCAATCCCAGCCACACGTGTCACAGATTCATTGCCCTCATCTTTATGTGTCTGCTGGGCTTCGGTGAGTATTCTGCGGCGCACTTTCGCGCTGTAGCCTTTGTCTCTGGCGACCTAACTCAACACACATGACGCACCCCGCGATAAGCGTGTCCCAGTTCAGCCGCCGTCCAGACTCCGCGGCTTGAGCGCTAACCCTGTCGCCCCCTTGCAGGCTCCTACTTCTGCTACGATAACCCCGGCGCGCTGCAGGACAACTTCAAGAACGACATGGGCATGAGCACGAGCCAGTTCGTGATGCTGTACTCCATCTACTCCTGGCCGAACGTCGTGCTGTGCTTCATCGGCGGCTTCCTGCTGGACCGCGTGTTCGGCATCCGCTTCGGCACGATCATCTACATGTTCATCCTGCTGATCGGGCAGCTGCTGTTCGCCATGGGCGGCATCCTCAACATGTTCTGGCTGATGGTTGTGGGGCGCTTCGTGTTCGGCATCGGCGCCGAGTCGCTGGCCGTGGCGCAGAACAACTACGCCGTGCTGTGGTTCAAGGGCAAGGAGCTGAACATGGTGTTCGGGCTGCAGCTCTCCTTCGCCCGCCTGGGCAGCACCGTGAACTTCCTGGTCATGGAGCCCGTGTACAAGTACGTGGGCCAGTTCTACAAGGGCCACATGTGCGTGGGTGTGGTGCTGCTGCTCGCCTCGCTCACCTGCGTCATGTCCATGATCTGCGCCCTGGTGCTGGGCTGGATGGACAAGCGCGCGCAGCGCATCCTCAAGCGCAACGACAATCCCACCGGCGAAATCGCGCAGCTCTCCGACGTCCGGACGTTCAGGGTGACCTTCTGGATGGTGTCCGTGATCTGCGTGGCCTACTACGTGGCCATCTTCCCCTTCATCGCGCTGGGCAAGGTGTTCTTCATCCGCAAGTTCGACTACAGCCCGGAGGACGCCAACACGGTCAACTCCATCGTGTACATCATCTCCGCCGTGGCCAGCCCGCTCATGGGCCTGGTGGTGGACAAGACCGGCAAGAACGTCCTCTGGGTCTTCATCTCCATCGTCACCACGATCCTGGCGCACGGCATCCTGGGCTTCACCTTCGCCAATCCCTACGTCGGCATGGTCATCATGGGCCTGTCCTACTCGATGCTTGCCAGCAGTCTCTGGCCCCTCGTGGCCCTCATCGTTCCCGAGTACCAGCTGGGAACGGCTTACGGCATGTGAGTATTGATTTTGGGCACAAGAAGCCGAAGAACACACTTAATCATCAAAATCAAGCTTAAATTCGTTAAACCAAGGGGAAATAATACAGTCAGAAGTGGTGTACAGATCAGCGGAAGTACTTAAGAAGTGGAAGAGTCCGAAAACATACAATATTCACTTCTTAAGTACTTCTTTTACTCACAAATTATCCCGATTCTTTTGATTTCTTTTGGTTTTTACGTAGAAAAAATCACAATCATCCTTTTTTATAGGTTATGTTCACATTCTAGCACAGCAATTCTTGTGGTAAGGTCCAAGAAATTTGCAGGCTTTCCTGATTCCTTCTCTTGCTGACAAATTGTCCCGTTTTTCTAGAGATTTCCTTTGATTTTCAGACAGGAACAGTAAAAAATAGACTTTTTTCTAGGTTATGTAACGAATCACGGACAGATTTAGTGAATAATTCGGTGAAATATCGCCAATAATTGGCAGAATTAAGCGATTTCAGGCTAAAAACGTTATTATTCTTCATCTTCACAGTCTAGATGGTCTAGAAACACTGCAAATTGTGGTAAAGTCAAACATAACCTCAAAAATACGTATTTGGACACGGAAAATGGTTGCTTAGAAAACTTTTAACGCTATTTTGACTCTGAATTATCAATTTTGAGATTATTTTGTGACCTGAAATCTCTGAAAATCTTTCAGAATATGTCTTTAGAGATCTCTTAGTGATATTTTTGAGGTTAGAAACTTCGGAGAGCTTCAAAATCGGAATAAGAATAGATTTATTTGATTCCTTTCGTCCTTTTGCAGTTGCCAATCTGTGCAGAATCTCGGTCTCGCCGTGGTTTCCATGATGGCGGGCGTTGTTGTGGATCATGGCGGCTTTCTCATGCTGGAGATCTTCTTTATGGGCTGGCTGTCTGTCGCCCTAATCGCCACCATTGTTATCTGGCTGTACGACATCAACAACAAGGGAATCTTGAATTTGACGCCAGCGCAGCGCGAGAATCATCCTGACAATCTGTAAGTTTTTCACTCAATCTTTCCGCCATTTTTCTCCCCCTTTGCTAATCACCAAATTGTCACGGAATTGCTGCACATCTGCGCGTGAAGATTTCGCGGGCAGAAGTCCTACGAGGTCTTGACCGTTAGGAAATAAGGTTTAACAGTTCTGGAGGGAAATTGGGAGGAGATTTAACCGCCTTTTCGTTTATCTTTGCAGCACAAATCCCAAGATTTCCCACGCAGATGTTGAACATATCGAAGAATCTGAAACTGGCCATTCCTCGTCGTCCGTGAGACACCGGTTTTCCGGTCATCCGGATCAGGAGCCGCTACTTCCCGACTAGCCAAAATGCCCCCCAAAACTTCCTTTTAAAAAACATGAAAACAAGTTACTTGTGCAAAAAATTGTCGTCTTAATATTGTGACGTGTCGTGAAAGCACACATAATTTTATTGGAATGATATTGAAGAAAAAAGCCAACAAGGATTCTTAAATGTAAATCAAAGATATAATTAACTATACGTACATATATAATATATTGAGCCAAATTATATGACACTGTGGAACTTAAAGAGAAAAAAAAACTATTTCCTACAATTCTTCTATATTAAAAGTGAGAGATTTTATATATTTTAGAGAGAGAGAGAGGAGAAAGAAGTCTATTGAAGAGATGTTAATATTTTTCATATAGTTTAAACAGCATATTTTTTTTTAATAGATAATACGTAAGTGTTTTTAAATCTCTTTAATCTCTGTTTTTATAGGAATTCTCTTTACTTTTTGTTACGCTCTTGAAAGTCTCAGTATTTTTGTAAATCCTACACTTAGCGCGGAGTTTCTTTGCCCAGAGAGACATTCCAAATGATTGATTTATTTTCTTGTATTTGTGATATACTTTTGCTGTGTGCTGATGTGTTAGAAAGAAGCTCTATGTGCCAGGATTTCAATAAATGGACAAGTTACGATGAGCCAATGGCGATGTTTATCTGCGCCAGCTTCAGCGGCAGCAGGCGCACCATCTCGCGACAGCACCCAATCTCGCCCTTCATCCCCTTGGTCAGCGCCTCGCGCCGATCGCAGCCGGTGAGGAAGAGATTGTAGAACTTGAGGCTGTTCTCCAGATTCACAAACTGCATCCGCTTGTCGGGCGTGATCTTCTTGTAGTACAGCCTGCCCAAGTGGAAGTAGGCGTACAGGATCAGCTGCATATCCTCGTCCGGCGTCGTGTCGTCGATCTTGGGGAAGGACTCGCGGAACTTGTCGAAGTTCTTGATGCCCTTGTCGCACAGTGTGTTCACCTTGTTGAGCGCGTGCGGCGATGGGCGATCGTTGTGCTTCAGCTTGTCCAGCTTGATGTCCAGCATCGTCATGTACGTGATGCCCAGCTCGTACCACACTTCCCTGCAGATCACCAGATAGTACGTGGGATTGAGCTGCGCCACCAGGTCCTCCAGATGGTCGGCCTGCTTCTTGTGCAGCTTGCACTGATCGTCCTCGTTCTCCTCGAAGAAGGCCAAGTACTTGAGCATCGACGACAGATCCATGATCACCTTGGCGTACTCCGACGCCAGCGTGTCCGCCCTGTAGTAATCCTTGGCGCGATTGATGTGCCCCAGCGCGAACAGATACACCTCCTTGGCGTCCTCGAACATCAGCACCGGCTGGTCAGTGATCTTCGTCTCGTACAGCGACAAATCCAGCGCGAAAGTCATGCCGTCGTCGTTCAGCTTCAGAGACTTCATCCTCTTCTCCTCATCTGACTTCTCGTCCTCCTCCTTGTCCTCCATCAGGCGCTCCTTGCTGTGCGTGAGGATGTACAGGGCGTACTTCACCCAGCATCTGCTCACGTCCGCATTCCTGTGTCGCAGCGTCTCCAGCTGCGCCGCCTTCTCCTCCTCCGTCATCTCCGGCTTCAGCATCACCGCCTCGAACTTGTCCATCATGAACGTGGCCGCGGCCAAGTGGTGCCTGGCGTGCGTGAGGCCGTCCGGCGTCAGGAAGCACTGCGACAGCGTGACAGCGTTCAGAGCCCAGTCAATGTGCTCGTAGTCGTTGAACTGCAGCTGGCGCTTCAGCGTGTTGTGGCAGTAAGTTCTGGAGTTGTCCGTCTCCCCGAGAGTGCACACGACCTGGGCCAGGTAATAGAGCGTCAGGGTGTGCGTCTTCTCCAGCAGCAGTCTTCCAGCTCCCGACTCGATCTCCTCCTTGGTGGCGAAGAGATCATTGATGGTGGTTAAGGGCTCGGCGCTCTCCGTGGCATTGTAGTCATTGTAGATCTTCTCCGCCCTCAGGAGTGTCTCTCTGGCCTCCTTGGGCTCATTCTGGTTCGCCTGCAGAATGCCCAACTGATTGAGTGCCCCGACAAGAGGTATGACAGCGTCAGGATGCGTCTGCACATCCTCCAGCGAGAGAATACAGTCCTGAAGATACTTTCTCGCCGATCCAGATTCCTCCACGAATATATACAACTGCCCGAGTGTCTTGTAGATGATTCCCAGGAGGAATCTATATATCAGCCTCGTCTCTCCGTCCGCCTCTTCAGTGCCTATCACGAGCTTCTCCAGACCCGCACGGATCTCCAGCAGAATATCACGAGCAGCGTAGTGAGAGCGGAAAGGGTCAGTTTCCGGATCACTCTTGCTCTCCTTCTCCATCAGCGCCACCGCCTTGTCATATCGTCCCTTCAGCTCCTGCAGCTTCTCCTTGTCCACAGGCATCGCGGCAGTGATTTTTCAATGCAAAATCACAGATTTTTCACGAAGAAAAACAGGAAAAGTTCACGCAACTCCACCACTGACAACAGCGACAACAGTTTCAGGAAAATTAGGTTATGAATTGATTGACTTTTGCCTACCTTTTGGCGAAATTCCCGGAAGTCCGCTCAAATTCACTGAATTTCCACGAAAATCCAACAATTTTCTCAAGTTTCCTGCATATAAGTGCATTGTCAGCGATTTATTACATGTAGAGTGGAGAAGGAATTAAATAATTGACAGAAAACTGTACGTGTAACCCTCATTTGTACATAGCGAAGGTCATTTTCTCGCCCCCCAGCGCACTACATGTCGTTGGGAAGGATGTCAGGGATGAGGTACTTGCAGAGCTCCTCCTCGGAATTCACGAAGAACACCTTGCCGGACGTGTTCTCGTCCAGCCACCCGCGAATCACCGGCCAAATTGTGGAGAATATCGTGGGAGAGTTCATGATCAGACACGCGCCCAGGCGTTCAGGATAGTGCTTGCTCAGCAGCCAGATGAGGTTCTTCACCAGCTGATAGTCCATGCAGGAAGTGCTGAACTCTGCCAGATCGAATACGATGCAGAGATTGTCTGTGACTTCCTCGAAGCACTTCTGGCAAGCTTTCTCCTGTTGAGCAGCCACAAAAAGAGGGATGAATTGATTGAGGGTGGTCAGGAAGGGGATGAGGAAGGCTCTTACCAGGCAGAAGACAATGAATTTCGTCAGCTCGTCAATGTCTCGCTCGGATGTGTTGTGATTCTTTGCCGGAATGTAGATCACAGGACGTCCAGTGATGTCCCGATGATTGAGGACGCGCGCCTTGTTGAGGTTGTTCTGAATGGCGGCACTTTGCTCCAGATCCTTCACGCCGTAAGTCTCCTTCCACTTGTTGGTCTTCAGCACAGCCTAAGAAGGTCGGAAGTGGAGAGAAATGAGTGAAATGCTGCCCGTGCTGCCTCTTGGGCGGGCCGTTGTGTTTGAAAAGGGCTCAGCGAGCGCCATCTGAGGAGCAATTCGGGCTTCCAGAGAGAGTGAAACGCGTGAACCGGAGAGAGCGCGTTTGTCGACTGACGTTGCGGGTGTCAGGAAGGGATAAACACAGGGATATTCCCGCAGGGAGTCTGGCCAACTGATAAGCGAGTGATATAGCGCCCCCCGAAGAGCCACGCCGCGAGTGAAGTCCGGGAAATGTGCCACGAAGAACTCACCTGAAAAGCCGCGTCCACCGTCTTGAAGGCCCGCAGATATCGCTTGAGCGAGAAGTCATTGTGATACTGCGTGGGATCGGCCTCGCTGATCAGCTGCATTCGCTCCTTGAGCGCCTTCAGGTCCTCCGGATTCACTGGCTGCGCCTCGGCGGTCATCGTCACTGACGTCACGCGTCCTCCAGCAATCACCTCAGAGCAATGGATACGAATTGCGTCCAGGGAGCGGGTGAGCCACACTTCCCACAATTCCCTCTTATCTCCCGCCGATGTCCGACGTGAATTCCTCACACGACTGATAACACCCACACACGCACGGATTTCCGCGTACTGCGCGACTTTCCACTGAGTTTCTCACGCGAGAAAAGCCTTGGCCTGAACAGTCGCACAACCGAAGAGATTCCTTGTGCTCCAGAAGGACACCCCAATCACTGCCTGCCTGGCGATGACCTCCGCGCGGAATCCACTCTTCAGCTGCCAATTGCACTCGTGAGACGTGGAGGAAGTCTGACAGATGCTTCCAATTCCCTCCTCTTCAACCCAAAAACTCTCTTTCTCCGCGCTTAGACTCCACTCTGACTCACTCACTCTCCTAAACTCGCTCGGCGGCGAGAGAATTGAGAGCGCGACTCTTTTCCTATTCAATCTCAGATTTCGCGGGCTTTTTTGCTGAAAAAGCGGCGCAACTCAAATTCGCAGTGGGAAAAAATTATTCTTCTGCAAATTCAGAGGCGAAAGAGAGACAAAAGGGAAATTTCACACATGATTTTGTGTGGCTTTCGTTCCTCTTATCAGCAATAATTTGATGGAAAATCAATCAAAGATAGCGCGCTAACACCGTCATTAAAATCAAAGGCTTCGTTTGTTGGGATTTTCGAGCCACAATTCCCTCAATTTTGTCTAATATCAACGCTATCAACACGATATGACGCGCATTTCTTCCACATTTGAGTCCAGCGTGAGATAAACAACACATTGTTTCAACCGTTTCGACACACAGAAGAAAATACATGAGAAAAATGCCTCAAAGAAGTCTTGAACGAAGCAGAATCACCTTAATTTTATTAAGAATGTTATTTTTGTGTAAAATTCACACATTTCTTAACGTGATTTCAAGTTGTTTAAATCATTTGGAAAAGGTGGAAAAGATCGAGAAAGAAGTAACGCGGAAGAGCCGGAATATTAAAAAATATTCAGGAATTGATGCAAATAATAGTGAAAATCCCTTGGAATTTATTTATTTTTCGCTCATAAACGAAAATATATCAATTTTAAATTCATCTGCTTCACAAATAAAATTTTTCGGGGGTTTGCGATGAATAATTATTAAATTAACCATAATTGATTAAATTCTTGTATAAAAAAGCTAAAACCGGAAAATATATGAGAAAAAGATTTTCCGCGAGCTGGATTTGAACTCATGAACGCAAATGCGCGAAAGAAAAAGACGCGAAAATGCAATATTAGCAGCTTTCCAAACGAGTATTGTGGAAAAATACATTCTCGGCTTAAAAAAGGAGTTCTTAGGAGAAGTTTCAAGTCCAAAAATCGACATTTAAACGTTAAAAAGAATGTTAGAGGAAAAAACTTTCTCTAACTCTGAGAAAAAAGCAATTCTGAGCGTCAGAAAAGAGTTTTACGTGAAGATTGAGGGAAAAATGCTGATAAAAAGCGATAAAGTGAAGGAAAATACACGAAAAAGAGTGGTGAAAAGAATGCAACTGCAGGAGAATCGAACCCGCGATTTCACGATCTTGTGCTAAATTCTTGTGCAAGTCTTTCTGTCTAAGACGCTTTCGAAAATACAAGTTCGAATTAGTAATGGGAGGGAATGTTTCGTAATTATTTCGAGGAATATTTTAGGAATGGATAATGGAATATAAAGGGAAATCAACAGAATGAAAACCACTTTTCTCCAACTTGAAGAAATGTTGATTTAAGTCACAGGACTTGACTGAGAGCGTGAGTATTTTTCCTAACGCTTCTCTTTTGCCCCTGGCACGATTCTAATGGGAATTTTCCTCTGAACGCCCGGAAATCAATGAAGAAGAGTTCCCAATTAAACCGCATTTTATCACACACGCATTTTTCACTGCGAGCTCTGCGAGTCAGGCTCCGCAGTCTGTGGGGAGCTTCTGAGGACGGCGGAGCGACTTTTCACGCGCACACACACTGAGGATGTCAATCGTTGCAGACGGCGTGGAGTGCCAGCCGCTGAGCTCCAATGCGGAGCTGTTCGCCTTCCGGCGCCAGCCCATCAAGTGGAACGAGCTGGTGGAGCCGCTGGCGCCCAGGAGTCGTCCCAGGCGGCTGGGCGACGCCTTCGGCAGCATGAGCTTCATGGAGCCGCCGCTGCAGGAGTACATGCTGGAGGAGAAGCGCCCGGAGGTGCTGGTGTGCCACGATCTGGCCGGGAACTATCGCGCGGACAGATTCGTGGATGGCGCAGAGAAGTGGGATGACTACAGATTCTACCACTGGGCGGGCATCGACTACTTCTGCTACTTCAGCCACAAGTACATCACCATTCCGCCGCTGCAGTGGATCAACGCCGGCCACAGGCACGGCGTCAAGGTGCTGGGCACGTTCATCACGGAGTCCGGCGCCGGCGAGAAGCTGATGGAGGAGGTGCTGCAGTCGGAGGACTACATGAGGCGCGTGGCGGACGAGCTTGTCTTCATCACGACGCACTGCCAATTCGACGGGTGGCTGATCAACATCGAGTGCAAAGTCATTCCGGAGAGAATTCCGCTGCTCAAGTGAGTCTGAAACCATCCAGGATGTTGGCAAAGTCTCTATTCTCCCTCTTTCTCTCGCTTGCAGACAATTCATCGGCTACTTGACTGAGGAGATCCACAGAAGCGTGGGCGGATTGGTGGTTTGGTACGACAGTGTGATTGAGAATGGAACTGTGCGATGGCAGAATGAGATTAACTTCAAGAACAGCACTTTCTTCGAGGTTTGCGACGCAATTCTGCTGAACTATGGCTGGAATGAGAAGAATCTGGAGGACACGGAGGGATTTGTCTCGCTGAAGTATCCGGGAAGGAAGAAGAATGTGTTTGTGGGCATTGATGTGTTTGGACGTGGACAAGTGGCGCAGTTCAAGACGCACGAGACGCTCGAGAAGATCGCCAAGAGGGACTTCAGTGTGGGTCTGTTTGCCATTGGATGGACTTTTGAGGCCATGCAGAATGATTCTGTGGACATTTTCTCCGAGCGTGGCAACACAGAGTGCAACGAGGCGTTCTTCCGGCGGAACAACAAGTTCTACGCATCCTTCTGGAGTCATCTGTACACCAGCGGACCCTGCGAGCTGCCCTTCTACACGTCATTCTGCGTGGGATCGGGTGAGGTGCGCCGAGAGCTGGGCCAGATTGTCTCCTCGGCGCCGTGGTTCAATCTGCGACTGCAGCAGCCGCAGATGTCCATTCCGATTGATCATCCCTACATTGAGCACCACTTCGAGGACAGCTTCGACGGTGGATCCTGTCTGCGGATCACGAGCGTCTCGCCCAGGATCTATCGGCTGTTCTGTGTGGACTTCAACTGCACGAATGACATTCTCTTCTCCTTCGCACTCAAGCGGAGCAGCAAAGACATCGATCTGGACGTGATTCTGTTCGCTGTGGACGCCGCGACGGAGAAGCGCTGTCGCGTGGTGCTGTCCGAGGACTTCCTGTACACGGAGAGAGTGACATGGCCGGGAAATTGCAGCATGAAGCCACTGATTGAGGACAATCTGCTGAATGCGCAGCATTTCCTCAACAGATCCAATGAGAAGCACATTCCAGTGCGGAATGACATCAATGGCTGGGAAACCAGGTGAGATTTGAGCCATCGTTCCGGCGAGAGACATTCCCAGCTTCAACTGAGCGCGCTTCTTGCAGATTCTACTACTTGAGCTTCGACTCGTCCATTGTGGCGCACATCGTGGACATCGGCGTGCGCGTTCGAGGACAACCCTTTGGCGGTCACTGGATCAATTTGGGCGCCATCGGCGTCCACTCGGGAGTCATCAATAACCTCGAGTACGAGAAGGTGAGTGAAAATCAGTGAAAATAATGGAGTCAATTGCCCACTGACCTGAAAAGGTTGGTTTGGAAGGAAAACTGGGTATTTGCAGGTCTCTTGTTTTGTATACTTATGCATATTAATCTGTGCCACTGTTTACCCAAACGGTTATCAACGTCTTTCTCTCTTTCCCTCTGTGTTGTCTCAATATTGGAAGCGCGCACAGACATTCAGAGAATAGAAATTGCCTCTTCAAGCTCAACCACACGAATGTCGAATTGCCACAATTTGCCACAAAACCACCCAGCGAGCCGAAAAAGCAGTTAATTTAGCTAAAAAGTGCTAAAATTACTGAGCTAAAATTTGAGCAGTACTCGAACAAAAAGTGCTAAGCTTTTTATGCTACGATCAGCTAATTTTTCATCAATTTTCAAAAATTTTCAGAATTTTCTGCTATTTTTCGCTAAATATTGTGCTCAATTTTGTGATTTTTTCTGATAAAAACTTAGCAATGAAGTTCCAAATACAATAAGAGGTTGGCGATATGTAACCAACGCCCTCTGCCGCCCCATCTCGCTGCGTCCCATGTTCCTAATGCAAATAATGTCAAATAATTCTAACAGCGGGATTCTCGTCAGGAGGAGAAGGCCGCCATGACAGTGGCATTCCCACCACAATTTTTACAGGGATACCAATTGGGCAGAGCTTGGTGTTTTGCAGGCGCTTACAGCTAGAAATCAGGAAGTCCAACTTCCATAGCCTTCCCTTCATCTGGTTTCCCGTGCCATATAAAAACCCTCTCATTTTGAAGGGATTTGCAAGGCGCTCTTTATAAAATTCGCTTGAGTGTTTTAATCCCGAAGTATATGATTGAAATGTCATGGATTTACATGATGCGACATCTATGCATTCAAGTGCGCATCAATACTTTGACTGGTCGCCGCTACGTTCGCTAATGCATCAAGCGAATGGCTAAAATTTGAGCGGAAAATAGCACAAAAATCAGCTCTATCAATCGCAACTTTGCTCGCTGGGCAAAGCATTAGAGAAACGCGGAGAGTTTTTCTACCGGTAAAGAGTTGCCTGGCCTATAAAGAGTGCAGAAACAAAAATTCAGAAAAGAACCTCCAGACACAAAATTAATCACGATGCTGAGCGCGCCGAGCGAAAGAACACACAGGGCATTATGCAATTAAATATGCAATTAAAATTGTGATTTATAGAATTTCTATTTAATATTAATGCGAGCACGTCGTGAATTCATGAGCACACACAAGTGCTCTGGATCCATACAAAAGTCTCTCTTTCTCTCTTCGTCGTGGGTGCTTTTTCTGTATTATGCATTTTGCCAACAATGCTTTGGTGTTCACACACTTTGGCTGACAAAAATGGTGTATCATCCAAAAATATCTTGCTGGGCAAAATGAGATGTTATAGCGTAATATCTGGGAAAAAAAAGTGTCTCACATCAGAGAATTATATCACTCTTGTTTGTTTCCAAGAGTGCCTCTGACCTATATTTCCTCCTTGGCCGCACTTTGCATCACTTTTTTCTACTGCAATATATTTGTGGTTTTCCACCACACATTGGAGAGCGCAAACTTCGTGCAGTGTTTTGCCTCTGCGTTCGCCCTAGAATCTCAGAGATTTTTCCATTGTTAATTGAATAGTCTGCTAATTTGTCAATACACGTCTCTCTCTCTTCCCCACCAATTTATCATCATCATTTATCATCCGAAGAGTCTTTCGACATGATTGTGATTGCGCCAAGATCGGGAGGAGCACAGAAGATGACCAACGTTAACATGCAAAGCATGCAAATATGAGGCTAGAAAAACCTCCAACAATGTTTGTCCAAGAGACGCGCGCGCGCAAAACCCTTTCGCATTTGCGCAACTGCACAAAGTCACGATAGAGTGTTTGGCTGATGATGGCAAATGCAGGAAAAAATAGCGCGCGAGCAATCACTTAAAGGCATTTTGCAATGCATCTCATCGCTTACATGGCAATTAGTGTTGGTCCGAGATGGAAGAAGAAGTTGGGAAGATTCGCGCCGTGATGAGCGAGAAGAGACTGTGCGCGGCCATTAATGTGGCCCATTAAGATAGAAGTCAATGGCAAGCCTAATGGGCTAAAGAAGTGGCGCGTAGACAAAAGAATATGGGCAGAAAAGTAGTCCCGGTTTAGCTATATTATTTAATTTCCAGTCGCGTACGGAAGTAAAATTCCAACGCAGTCGCGAACACAATGAAGTTTTTTTTAATGATTTTGCGTGTGCAAGACAAGAAGTGGACTTTGAGGAAAACAAAAAGACAAGAGAGAATTTCTCCGCATTTTACACTTATCAATTATCAATTAGCGCAATGCTTGTCGCCAACACCAATCGTGACCAGATTGCGCGACTCAATCTCTGTGCGCGACTCGCTATGCCAGCAATGTGGTCATCCTTGACTTTAAAATTCAACAACAAAAATCCACAACTCGCACTATTGCGGCTGATTTGTGGTTTGCGCCGTTCATGCGCATGATCTCTGCCATAGATTAATGTGGGTGTAAAATTTCGCGCGCACTCTTCACTCTGGCATTTTTACGGCCACCACGCTTTCGATCAGACCCAAATCCACCGACGAGGCACAGATTCTTCACACAGAAGATGACAACAAAGTATTGTTTGGTGGCAGAAGTGTGACTGAAATGCATTGAAGAAGCCTGGAATGTTGAATCTCTGGTTGAAAAGTCTTCACTGCTCTCAATTATGCGCCAAATATTGCCCTCTTGTGATATTTTGAAGCTTGTCAGAATTGGATGAAGGCAAAAATTCTGCCCAGATCCTCTGTAAGTCTCAAGAACATGATATATAAATATATTTGATAATGATTCGCATCCTTTGCGTCCCGTTTTGGGCGTCGTAATCACTTTGACGAGCTTCATTGCTGCCATTTTCATTGTCCAGGGATGCGAAGATGATCTCTGAAGCGCCGTTTGGTCAGGAATAAGGGGAGATAATATGGTCAGAAGTAGTGTACTACTCAGTAAAAAGAGAAAAAGAATTCTTCTTCACATCTTTCTAGGTTATGTTAGTAATTTAAAATAAATTTTGCCACTAAATAACCTACAAAATCATTCATTTTTGCGTCTAAACTGGTATAATTTACATTTCTTTACAAGTTTTCAATGTAAAACTGTGTTAATTAACCTCAAAAATATTGATTCAAGATACAAAATTGTCTATTTTAAGAGCTGTTTGATTGATTTTCTACTCTAAAATAGAAAATGTCAGCTTATTGTCCATTAATAACAGATTGATATTTCTCAGTGTTGCTTTAAAAAATTTATATATCAAGGTGATTTTTAGGTTATGTTTCAAAATGCTTCCAAAAGAGTGATTTTGGTAATTGAATCACATCAAAATGTCCACTAAAAACTTCAAATATGTTTGAAATCTGTTTCTTCGTAAGTTTTCTGAGTAAAAGAGTAAAAATTATCTCTCTTTTGGGACAAAGACCTTCTAAATTTGAGGTTATGACAATTTAGTCTGTTAAAAAATCTATGAACTTCAGAAAAATGTGAAGAAAAAAGGGAAAACCCATGTTTTCAGCGCTGCTGAAGTTCGGATGAAGAAATTGTGGGAGTGACAAGAAGTGGAGTACATTGTTTAGCCGTATTATCTCCCCCTTGGTTAGGAATAGGCGTCTGTGAAGTTCTTGGATGTCTAAAGCGCTTCTTTGAAGCCTCAAATGTGCTTGAAGTGGTTTTTGCTCGCCAGAAAAGCCACGAAATGAAGCAATCAGCGCGAAAATCTGTCCAAGAATGCTGTATATAAATGCGTCCTGACGTTCTTCTTCCTTGTTGGACTTCCTCGATGGTCAATCGGCAGCAGCAGCATCTTAAATGTAAGGAAAATGCGTTTAGTTGGCAATTTTTCTTGTAAAATTAGACAGTAAACCTCGATATTTCAGTAGTATTTAACTTCTAACCCCAAGAAAAACACTTTCTTTTCTCTTGATCCGCACTTTGAGACTTTTGGTCACATGAAAAGTGCTGTTGATGTTTGATACTGAGTAATTTTGGGTCTTATTTGACCTATTTGACCCTTTGGTTGTTGAGAGAATTTCTCCGAAAACTGATTCACTTCCAGTTTATCATCTTCTGCTGCACAATTGCATTTGCACAGTCAAAAGGGAAGGCAAAATATGAGTGAAAACCAAACATCTTGAAAGGGTTTAAAAGCCTTGAATGTTCTGAAAATAGATTGATTAATCTATTGAATCTATTGTTAATCGTTGGCGGCTTTTCTTCAGCACTCTTGCATCACTCAATCTAATGCTTCTCTCCACCAACTCTGTGGAGTGCGAAGACTCCAACTCGACGCCTCTGATTCTCTCATGTGGGAAGAATATTCTTTGAGCTACATCGTCAGTGACACGCAAAGAAATTGATTGAGATAATGATAAAAATTCACGTCTGGAGACATTTTTACCGTTTTCCAGCGCGCGTTTTACATGCGCAATAAAGAATTCTCTTGTAATTTGTGCTTCTTCATCGTGTGGCTCAAATTTCTCTCTATACAAATCAATTTTAATCACCAGCAATAGAGATATTTCTCTTCCTCCATCGAAATGCTTCACTCTGAGTTTTTCAGTGTTTTGTTGGCTTAATTGCTGCAATGGCGCAATTTCATCATACAGTCAATCGACTGGTTAATGCGAGGAATTAGAAATAAGACAATTAAGAGTCGCGGAACACTTGAAGCGGTGTATTAAACGGTGGAGAAATTATGAGTGCAAAAGTGAACAAATTGGGCAACTTTGATTGGCATTAAGTGCAATTAATCTCTATTTGTGGATATGAAATTGTTTTCCATGAAGTGACAAATTGTCTCTTTGGTTCAACTTTCCATTTTCATAAGTTTCCCTCTCAAGCACACAAAAGTGCGTCCAAAAAATATAAATTTATTGTCCACAAAATATTTGAACGCCATTCACGTTCAATTTCACGATGATAGAATTGGAATTTCACTCCGACAAAGTGAAGTTATGGGTTAAAAATAGAAAATATTTGATATTTCCTATTAGCATCTTCGACGGGTGAATCGAAAACTATCAAAAGTCGATAGTTTTCGTCTAAAAGCACAAATGAAAAGAAAATTTGTCATGTTTTCTGAATGAAAAATCGGATTTTTATTGTTTACGCTAAGAAAAATGTCTCAAAAATTGCAGTTAAAGATTTTTAGAATGATCCTAAAATATTTTTTAGACTTTGAATGAATATTTCTCATATCTTTTCAATTTTTTCACTTGCAAACATTAAAGAAAAGTTGATTTTTTAGAACTGATTTCAATAAAATCGACCCGAAAACTATAAAAATCGATTTTGCAAAGTAATATTTACAGATTTTCTATTAATTTTGCTATATTTTAATCTAAAATTCCAATAAATACCAAAAAAATCAATTGAAATATTTACAAAATAAAAAATAAAGAGCAATATTTGCACTTTAACGGACGATTTAAAGGCATTTTAAGGTAATTTTGGCAAATTTCATAGCTTTTTTAACGCTAAATTTTGAACTCGTTCTGCAGAAAATTTGCGATTTTGACTTTTGATTTGATAGTTTTCGAGGCAACCGTCGATATTGTCTATCGTCTCATTGTTGTTTTCCCTCCATCAGCGTATCTTCAACGGTTAGACAGAGAGAGAGTGAGAAAATTTTCTTTTTTTGGCGGGGAAAAAGAGCAGAAGAGCGTCAATTCCTATAATTTATTTATTGCACAGAGTGGTTTTTATATAAAACACACACACACAGACACGGTTGGATATGAATAATGTAAATTGCGGCAAAGATATGAATGAGACGCCGAGGAATACAGAAGAAGAAAGAAAAAAAACCTGTGTGTTTGGCAGTGAAAGAAGTTAAACCACATAGAGGACTGAAGAAGACGAAAAAAAAATGATCAAACCACTTTCTTTTGCAAAGTGCTTTCTCTCAAAATCGATTTGATGCCATGAAATACAGGTTTATGTGCGTCGACTTTATGCTGTTGGCTGGCTGATGTCTTAAATGCACCTTTTTGGCGAAGGCAGAGCGCGCAAAATGGTCATCATAAGTGAGAGATGTTTTTGTGCACAAATTAAAGACTGTTGAGTAACACAATTCCATGCGCGCGCTTAGGCGGTGTCAAACCAGGAAAAGATCGCGACACAATATTTATGGGCTAAATCGTGACAATCTAACCATTCCGCACATATTTTACCATTGCAGATCGAGTCGCAGCAGTTTGTGTGAAGGAAAGGCGATCAATAAAGTCGCTATCAGTGTTGCAGGAAGAAGACGAGAGAAAGAGAAGCGCTCAAGAGGAGAAATTTATACGATAAACGACACGTGAATAAATAACAACATATTCAATTCTTCAGCATTTTTCAGCTGTGACTCATGGATGGTAGGAAAAAAAGGCAAATCCTCTGTTTCCGCCTCAAAGGTGACAACAAGTGTGCGTCTTTGAATACCTAAACAAGGTTGCGTGGCTCGAGAAGGCTTCGCGGTACACCTCAATTTCCCTCTGCATTCGCTGCACTCTGACTTCCTGTTTCCGAAATCGCACTTTTAACTCAACATTCCCATGAGAATTAGCAATTATTTCAGTCTTTTCAGCATTTTCTGCATATTAAATTGTTTGCGTGCTTTTTTATAGACAACAATTTGGTAAGTTTAATGCGATTTTGTGCGTAAGAATAGAAAATGTCAATGAAATACTGAGTTAGTTTGTAAATTTACCGTATTTACAGTGTCGAGATTTTAAATAGCGCCCCGTGAAGCTAGTGGTTTGAAATTTTCCACCAATCTTCCCTCATTAATAAGCAATTATCATACCAAGTTTGAAGACATTCGGCCTAATCCTTAATCCCTTTATGATACCAAAACTGAGCTAAAGCAGAAAACAACCCGAGATTTTATATAACGCCGTCTCAGCAATCTTTGATTATTTGTCCAGAACATTTCTTTTGGGCTCTTAAAGTGGTTTAAATTAATCCGACATGTCTTCAGGATAATTATCCTTTACATTTTCATTTCTTATCTGGACTTTATACGAGTTTAATATCAAAATTTGATTAAGTGAATATCAAGTGATGATCATACGGAGATTTTTTGACTGCGCAAGAAAGGTCATTTTATCAGGTAAATAACCAGAAGGACCTCTTATTCCAGCAAGAGAGTTTGGAGCGCAATTGAACGTCAAAAACCTCAATTTCTAGTGAGAATAAAATGAAAATAATCTGTGTTTTGTGACTTTGTCGCCCTCAAAATGTCTCAAATCAAAGTCTTCAAAGCCCTTTAAGCACTTCCAGGTCAGCGCATTTTACACACCTCTTAACTTTCCTTTCCTAATCCAATCGTCATAATCCTCTCAAAGTCAGGTTCTCAGCCCAGGCATTGTTCATTAATACGCAAATCAATAGGTTCACTTTCCCTTGATTTCTAACGCCGCTTGTCGCCGCGCGCGAAGAAAGCACTTTCTTCAGAGGATTCATCGGCATCTGCAGGAAGATGCAGCGCCGTCGCTGCAGCAATTGTATGCCAAAGATCGCTGGCGCATTTCTCTTTCATCGCGTCGCTCTCAATTCCCGCGAGTTGGGTTTTCACCTGAGCGCGCGCGCGCGGCCACTTGGAGGTGTTTTTTCTGCAGAGGTTGAGAGGCTCTCGGCGTGATCTGGCTGCGCCAGTGCGCGTTTGGCAGCAACACGAGGCGGTTGCCATCGACTTCTTTCAGCGGGAAGTTTCTCATGTGCTGTGGTGACCAGAGAATTGCCATTCTTTCGGGTGATCTTCTCAAGTGTTTGTGACTCAACAGTGTCGCGCTCGCCTTCTTGCGCGGTGTGGGAAAAAAAGTGTGTCTCAGCGCATGAATTTGTGCTAAATCTAATGTGAGAGAGTCTCTCTGTTATTTTCTTCCATCAATTCACGGGAGTTAATTCATCTGTGTGGCGGAGGAATTTTGCAAGAGAGGACAAGGGGCGACACATGTTGGCATTCCGCGAAAGGCCCTCGCCAGCCAAAGTGTGTGCGATAAATCTCAAGTCGGGCGGAGACTGATTTGTGAGATTGCGTTCGCCTGAGGAATTTTGTGGAAAACCAGTGAATATTTCTCTGCTCAAGTTATGCACTAATTGATGGCCAAGAGTTGGATTATCGGTGAGCACAGGAAGCATTTGAGTGCAGCCACGAAAAACTCGAGTGCAATCGATCTAATTGACTGCGGAAGACACGCGCAGAAGTGAAGCAAAGATCCGAGAGATCGAAAGTGAGTACAGAGCGTCAATATTGGGTCAATTTCTCATTTTTTTTTTCTCACCTTCCCAATGGGTGGGAAAAGAGTGATTTTCACCGAGCGCGAGTTTCAAGCACAGCCACAAGTAACTCTTATATTTCTTCTCTCTCCTCATCATGCAAAAAACACAGCCGAACCGTGCAGAATTCTTTCAATTTTGCACTATCATTGAATTGAAATCTCAACCGCGCGCGCTCGCAGTTCAATAGTTGCACCACAAAGACAGTCCATTGGCCTCCTGGCAAGATAAAATATATCCTCATAATTAACTCTTTTTCTTAATTGCACACACCAACAAGATTGAATGACAAAACTGGCGTTGCTCAATAGATTTTTCTGTGATCTTGTGGCTTGTCTCTCAACATTTCTTTTCGTGGCATTAATGATCAGCTTCTCATTAAAATTTTCCCTTTTGAGAGACGCTCGTATTTTCTATCGCTTTGAAAGTTTATTTCGATTGCATGTAAATTGTTGTCTTTTCCATACTCCAACCATCAAATGAGATGGAATTTCTCACTAAATCACAAACTCTTCAGAGTGCATTTGATGGCGGCTCTCATCGTGGAAATGTTGCCCTGAATTTGAAAATGTTGATCGAGAAATTAGAAGGGATTTTTCATTAAAACCACACACAATCTCCAATTGCTGCATTTCAATCAAGGGGGAGATAATATGCCTGAAATCTGTATTTTCTTAGCCTCTGTCAAGAATCTTCAGGAACTTCAGACACTTCCGAATGTGTTTAAAGGCATTTTTCATTGATTTTTTAGAGTCCTTCAACTGTTTTTCTTCTGTTTGTCTTCAGAAAATGCTTTGAAAAATTCTGACCAAACTCTTTTTGAGCTAATTAAGATCTTTTTTAATCTAATGAGGTTGAATTTATCACTTTTAAGCCAAAAACCACGAGAATTACTAAAGAAAGAAACATTTTTCTAGAATGAAATTGGATTTTTTGAGGTTATGATTGACTTTGAAGCTTTTTCTCAGTGAATTTCAAGTGTTTTTCGATAAAAAATGTTCAATTATATGAAGAAAAAGTGAAATAATTCCAGCTTAACCACAAATTTAATGACTTTGAGTGTTAATTAATCGACAGAATCTGTCTTAAATCAATCACATAACCTAGAAAAGCAGTAAAATTGTATAGAAAATGCCTCAATTTGATGAAACTGAAGCTTTTGCTATGCAAATATTCCAAATATTTCACCACTTCCAATTCCCAACACTTCCACAAAGCTGTACACCACTTCTGGCCATAATATCTGCCCCTTGATTTCAACGCTCACGTATTCTTTCGGCAATTATTACATGACTTCAATTAGTTTTCGATCAGCTAATCTGCATTCTTTTCAACACACCTCACAAAGACTTGATTTTAATATTAATTAAAATCACATTATTTAGCGAATAATTTCCTGCGTCAACCAATCAATCACGCTGAATATCAAAAGGAGTGTCTCGAAAGGCCTCGAAATCGCCTCTGAATTTTCTCGTGTTGCTTTTCCTCAAGCCGAGAAAATTCTCTTTCTCTCTGGCTAAAGACAGTTTCAAAGGTTTCACAACATCCAATCACTTCTTTTTTTTTCTCTCAACACACTCTTGTAAAGTCTGTGAGCGCTTTTCAATCAAATGTTATTCAATGCGCAAAAACATAAGAGAAGTGAGAGAAAATTAAAATATTACCCGAAAAAAGAACTGTTGAGAAAGATGTTGTTTTTTCAAGCCATTCACACTTCGACTTTTGCCAAAAAGAAGCTCGAAATCTCAGGTGTTTTCTTGGGTGTTTTGATGAGAAAAAAACAACACAATAAAACCTGCCTAAATTCTGAGCCAATTCTCTCTTCCTCTCCTCAACTAATCATCAAACTAATTAGACGCGTCTGAAGTTATAATGAGGAAGGTTTTCCATTGATTTTTCACAAACCAGGTAAAAGAAAAATTCCTCATCTTTGGCTCTCTCTCTGTGGCCAAGAGAGACGCATAATTGGAAATTAATTGGATGAGAGAAAAAGAACGGCAACAACATCAACACCTCTCAAATATTTTTCACAATTATTTATTCATCAGCTGCGGAGTTTCTTGCATTGAATAAAGCGAAAACCTTTACGAGCAAAAAAGAGGCACTTTGAGTCATTCGTATTTTCGATGTTTTCCTCAAATGAATGGCCAATTTGTCATTGAGTCAAAGTTAAAATGTCTTTGAGAGAGCCAGAGGGCAAAAAGTACCAGCGATACTGGTAAAGATCGCTGAGGGAAAGTGTGGAGAAATAGATCGCGCGAGAAGAAAAACCTTGACCAAGTTTAGAAATGGCGGGAAGAATTGAGGCGAAGATTGACCGCTCTTCCGCGATGCAACGCAGTTGATAAAGTTAGTGGGAAAATGTGCATAAATTCCCCAACAATGCAGCGATAAAGTGTCCCAGCATTTGGGTTAATGCTGGATGAGGAAAACATCTAACAGCCTGATAAGAAAATTGTGAGGAAGTGGGTTGAAGTTTATCAATCAAGTGCAGTTCAAATGAATTTTTTTGGGGCGCTATTTTAAGCCTCTTCGCAATTTGCAAGTGAAATTCCCAATAATTAAGAATCATTACGGATTTACGGGTGTTTCTTTTCTCGAAAGTTCATGAACCCTCGAGCGATGGTTTCACGATCTTGGAAAGTAAATTCACTTTGCCGATCAATTAATCACACTTTGAGAATTCCATTTCATTGCGATGTATTTTCTTCTCAATCTAACGGACAAATCTTGATTAAATAGGAGGATTAAACATCGCGAGAGCGAGAGATTATATTGAAAGAAGAGCTCTCTTTGACCCTCCGCGCAAGAAGTCTCTAAGTGCATTTGAAAGTTAATTTATGTTTCCACGGATTTTACTGTTAGACATATTTGAAGCAATTAAAGAACATTAAGATTTTTTTTTTTGACTTTCGCAGAGCATCGAAAGTCGCAATGGAGGAGCCAATTCCGGCTGGCGTGAAGATCGACATGGATGTGGAGCCGAAGGACATGCTGACGGCCAAGATGACCGTGGAGACGGTCGTGCCGCATCCCACAGAACCGGCGCCAATCTTCCCGGAGCAGAACAGTACAAATCACGAGCGACGCGGCAGTTTGGCGCATTCCTCCCAAGCCTCCATCATCTCGACAGACAACAAGTCCAGCCACTTGTACTCGGCGCCGGATCTGCTGGCGTCGCCCGAGAAGAAGGACGCGCAGGTGCAGGAGAAGGCGCAGGAGAGCGAGGGTCATCTGCGGAAGATGGCTGAGCTGGTGGCCACGAAGGACGCGGAGAAGCAGCAAGTGTCCGCCGGAGTGATTCTGGGCATCACGCAGCTCATCCTCAGTGTCGCCTTGTCCGCCCTCGGCGGCCTCCTGATCGCCCGCGACGCCTCACTCTCCTCCTGCGGCTCCGGGCTCTGGGCAGCGGCGATCGCCGCCGTCGCCGGCGCCTTTGGCGTCCTGGGACAGCGCGCCAGGACGGGATTCCTGGCCGCCAGTCTGATCTGCGTGGCCTCCGGCACGCTGGCGATGGCTTTCACGGGGATCGGCGTGGTGAGGGACTCACAGCAGCAGGTGAGAAGCAATCTCAGAGGTCATCAAGAGCGCTTAACAGGTCATAAAAGCGCTGTTTGCATTTGATTTGAATTTATGGCTAAAATCTGTGGCAAATAATTGCGCAAGCGATTCATATCTGAGGGGTGAATAACTACCGGTTTTTTAGGCAGAAATCTTCAAATTAATTCCAAGGGGGAGATAATGGAAGTGGAAGTGATTAAAAGCTTGCAATATTCCTTTCCTGAGTGCTTATTTCACTGCCAAATTGTTCAAATTCTTGGGATTATCTTTGATTTTCACACAGAAACAATTTCAAATGATCTTAATAATCTCTTTTCTAGGTTATGTAACGAATCATGGACAGATTTAGTGAATAATTCGCATTCTAGAACATCAATTCTTATGCTCAGATCGAAAACATTGCTAATTATTAGTGGAATTAAGCATTTTCTGACGATTCTGACCCTTTGATGCCAAGAAACCCGATCATAACCTCAAAAAGAGTCATTTGGGCTGGGAAATGTTCCTGTAAATAACTTCTTAGACATTTTTGACTCTAACTCTGCAGTTTTGAGTTCATTGGAAAATAAAAAGAGATGATTTTGTGATCTAGAAAGCTTCCAAACGGAAATTTTGAAGATTTCTTATAGTGAGATTTTGAGGTTATGGTCGAAAAAGATGTCCAAAAATGCGTTTTGAAGTGGATTCTTAGAAAAATATCAATCATCACGATAGAATGAATGTGGAAACACTTATTATCCCTCAAGATTCTCTGCGAAAAACACTTATTCACCCCTTGTAAAATTGAATTAGAAAAAAAACGACTTCTTTTGATTAAAATATAGATCCAGAAAGTTTATTATTCTCTCTGACTATAACTTGTGTCTTTACATGATCTCTCCTCGTCTGAAGCCCATCTAACTCTGTCCTTCTCTCTCGCTCCAGGCCACCTCGAATGCCGTGAGCGCGGGATCCGGACTGCTGTTCGCTCTGGCGCTGCATTTCCTCGTCAGCGCCGCTTCCGTGTACTATTCCGCCCTCAAACTCTGTCTCAGGTGAGTGTCGACGGCAATTTGCGTGAGTTCATTTATAACTTCACCGCTACAGTTAAATAGTGCATTTTACATCTTTCACTGCTATTTTCTCTCTCTTAAATATTTTTACTCCCTATTTGCTAGAGCCATTCTCACTAATCTTTTGCGCCTAAAGACTGAAACATTTTACATATGCGAAAGACCTTGAAATGAGGCTGATTTCGAGAGGGTCTTGGAATTCTTCAGTGTTGTCCACTTTCTTCCTGACGAAAAAAAAATTCTCGGAATGTCTCTTATTGTTCGTAATTCTCTTTGCATTTCACATAATTTTTTTTTTTCACCTCACGTGCGTGTGCCAATATCATTATTATCGCTACTGTTAAACTCCTTCCTTATCAATTCTGCCCAGTGCAGATCCAAGTCAAAAAAACACACTTAAAAAAGAAGAGGAAACCTAACAAATAAATATCGTTACACACTTAATCATCTGCTAAAAAAGCTCTCTAACAAATGTTAATAATAGAATTTTCACCTAAAATGATCAAAATGACTCAGTCACTTCCCGGACGGGAAATCACTCACATTTCTTGTGCCTTTCTGCCATGGATCTGCGCGCGCGCGCGCGCGCGTCGTCGCGAGAAACGGGAAAAAGGTGCCAATAAGTTAAGATCGCTATCGATTTACAATCACATTTTCCGGGGGAGGGAAAGGAGAAGAAATGCTGCTGGTGATGAGAAGAGGACGCGAGAAGTTGCCTAGCAAGCGTCTCACGTGGATGATTGCGCCTCGATGGCCTCCTCCACGAAGGCGTCCAGCTTGTCCTGCCCATTCACGGGCGCCTCCTCGTCGCACGCACCATTCACGTCCACATCATCCGACGTGGTGGAGATCTTGTTGCTGCTCTCCTCCGTGTCGGAGTCCGTGAGCGTGATCTTCGCCTCCTGCGCGCGCTCGCGCTCGAAGCACGCCTTCTCCCACTCCAGAAACTCCACGTAATACTGGTAGACGGGGATGACGATGACAGAGATGTCGTCCACCGTGGCGGCCGCCTTGCTGTCCGCCAGGCGCCAGTGGCCGGACTCGTTCACGCGGCCGCGCGACTTGGCCACCAGCTCCTGCGCCACCATCGTGTACCGATGCTTCTCCGTGGGGTACTTGCTGAGCGTCTGGAACACCGTCCTGGCCACCGCCTCGCTGTCCGCCACGTCCCACAGCCCGTCCGTGGCCATCACGAGCACGCCGTAGTCGCCGTCCTCGTTGTCGTCGCCCGGAATGGAGATCACCTTGGTCAGGTCGCGGTACGTGACCTCGGGATGCGGCGAGAGGAAGGGCTTGATGGGCTGATTGCTGCCGATGGCCCTCAAGTCGTGATCGCCGAAGCCCCGCGTCACGCCGATCGTGCCCAGCAGCCGGCTCCTCTTGCCCTCGCCCGTGACGATGGGCATCTTCAGGTCCTCGCGCGTGAGCGTCTTGTACGTCCAGCCCTTCATTGTGCCCTGGCGGTACAGGATGCGCGTGCCCAGATCCTTCGTCATGGGCTTCTTCGCGTACTCCATGGCGATGTACTCGCCGCCCATGAAGGCCGGATTGATCCTGGCCGTGGACATGAGGCGCGCCTTCTCCGTGTCCGGCGTGTGGTCGTGCGAGAAGGGAATGGGAAAGATGCGGAAGGTCTTGTCCTCCTCGCCAGTCTCTGCCGGGCTCTTGAGCTCGTGCGGCACTATTTGCGCCTTCAGGAGATCCGTGGACACCCTCTGGCACAGCACTGCCCGCGAATCTCCCGCATTGGCCACAAACATCTTGCCGAAGATGAAGAGCGCCGCCAGAGCCGTGCAGCCGCCGGCGTTGCGGTACTTGTCTCTGTCCTCCGCCAGCACGGCGTCCATCTCGGCGAAGGCGGACTCCAGCGCGCCGATGATCAGCTCGTCCTTGCTCACGCTGCGGTGGAAGAGCAGCGTGTGCGGCAGGACGGCGTCCGCGGCGGGCAGGCGAGGCATCAGCATGTCCAGCACGTCCACCAGCTTCTCGTGCAGGATGTGGTGGAACTGGTTGGCCGCCGCCAGGGCGGCCCCGTAGCCCGCGTGCCCGTCGAAGATGCCGAAGTACGTGTAGGGCAGATCCGGGAACTGCTTCGACGGGTGCGACAGGATCTGGCGCTGGAACGCCGCCTGATCCTCATTCCACTCCGACTTGCCGCTGTTCACGCACTCCGCGTAGCCCGTGCTCCACGGCAGCGTGGAGATGTCCCTGGGCACGATGATGGGGCGCACATTGTGGTCCGCCGAGGCCTTCAGCTCGTCGTGCGTGGCGAGTTGCAGGAAGGGCGGCCGGGCGTATGTGAATTTGTCCGGGAGCCTCTGTCCCTGGTGGTGCACTTTCCCGTGGTGATCGATGGCCTGAGGCGCCTGGATCATGGCCACCTCGGGACTCACCACGGTCAGGACGCGATTCTTCAGTCTGTTGAACATTCTTCCGGACGCAAGGGTCTCTCACTGGGATTCCTTTGGCATATGCTGCTGCGCGACACTCTACTTCATCCCCCAATCCCTCTGTCCAGTGTCTGGATGGATTGTCCCACTGCCAGGCGAGAGTCTCGACACTCCGCCAAGTGCTGGAGATTGGTCAGAATCGCTAAAATCACTCCACAATCAATTTTTCGTCTCACTTCCCCGAACACTGTGACAACAAAGCAAGAAAATATATATTTTGACAGCACCTGAGACCCTCAGAGCCACCTGGCGCTCAGTCGACGAATCAGCTTCCACAAAATTAATCCCGTTCCAATATTCAAATTCCAGACCCTCGCCGGGAGTAATCCTCGAGAACTCAGACCTCACCACGCTGACACAGAAGAAAGTGGAGGACTACATCAAGTCCATCTCGTCCGGCTCCACGAGGAACGGAGGAACAATCATTTACCCAAACATGCTTCATCGCAACATGATATCGACTCTGAGTCAGAGCGTAAGTGGGCAGATAAAGCCTCAAATATTCATTTATCGCATTTATCTCTGCCAGAGAGACACGAATTCAAAGTCCGCAGGCTGATAAAAGCAACTTCTCTATCTGCAGGCAAACAGTGTGAGCGCAAGGGAGAATCTTCATCCCCAGTCAATCCAAGGGCCGCCTCCAGTTTATCTAGTGCCAGCAGGCGTGACTGTAAGTCTCGAGATTAAATTTGAACCCAAAAGGATTCTCTTTTCTAATCTGAACCAATCATTTCAGCCTCCAATTCCGCCTCCTGTTATCTATCCCTACAGCGTCCCTCAAGGCATCCCTTATCCGCCCATGGCGCCGCAGTACTTCGTACCTGACCAACAGATAATGGTGAGCAACTCTAACAAGCAACCCTGAAGCCTAGACTCAATACTTATCTTCACAGGACAACCTCTATCGATGGCGGTCCACGAGATCCCTGCGAAGTCGCGTGTCGGAGAAATCCAAGCCCACAAGGCGCAGGAGCGAAACCAGAGATGCAACCAGTGAGGCTGGAGTTGACCGGAAGGCCTTCCAGTACACCGGACTCGATCGTGCCATCGCCAACAGCTTCCTGGTCTACCAGCAGACCAAGAGCACCAATTGCGACACAAGCAGAAGCGGAGGATCTCAGAGCACCGAATCCATGGGCAAATGCTGCGATGTTGCCATGTAGGGCGCTTCAGCTTAATGTATATTCGTAGCGTTTACTGTAAATAATGTTCTTAAAGTACTTCTTTTGTACATTGAAGAGTCAGTGAATTACCTTGAAGCGTACATTGGATTTTTGCTACCATCAGAGAATGCAATATCTTTGCGCAAATACTCATTTTGTAAGATATCTTACCATTGAAGTTATCATTTGTATGTAGTAAAAGTAATAAATGAATTTAAGCATGTTTGCGAAAGGAGTTTTGAGGTTAGTTCGTTTCTTTCCCTCAAAAGACTTCTCAATTTTCTCATTTTTGACCAAAAAATACCGCTCAATTATTGTTTATATATTGTTTGCGTCATGGCTTTGGAATTTGTGGGATTTTCTGCTCTAAAAGTTCGTGCGCTTCTAGAAAACTTATAATCTTTTTGTGTTAATCTCATTTTAATCTGTTCTATCAAATCGATCCTGCGGATTCTCTGACAAACTGCGAATAGACTGAAATTTACTTAATCTCTTATTCCAAATCAAATAGTCTTAACTTACAGCTTTTATCTTTAAATTTCACTTTTTCTGCTTCTCATCGTCACCTTTCTCAATCTGACAACCCTTACACTTTATCTGGGTTTATTCCAAAAATTATGCTACAAATAATTCGATATGAATTATTACTTGGATTTACTTATTTTAGTGATTTCAATCTGTGCTTCTCGTTACTGTAACAGATCAATAAGAACCTTAACCCTCTGTGGGTTTAACTCTGCGTCTGATCGGCGTAAATAAATGCGTTCCACACGTTTATCCGAGACACCAACCGTGGAATCGCTTTCCCCACTGAGATTTGTGGGTTTTGTTTGCAGTGTAACATCTGACTTTGTGACGAAATGTTCCCCGAGAGATTGGAAGAGAGAATGGTGCATTGATAAAAGGCAGTATTTACGTTTTGTGCGTCCGCGAGTGTGTTCCTGCCCGATAATGGACCACTCCATCAACTCGCGGCCTCTGCTGCAGCCCAGCGACAGCGAATTCGCCGAGTCGGATGGCGACGCGCGGGCGTCCAACGGCGACGTCGAGATCAGGTCGGAGACAAAGAACGAGCCCAGCGACCGTCTCAACGTCATTTACATGATCTTCTACCTCCTGGGCATGACGACGCTGCTCCCCTGGAACTTCTTCATAACGGCTGAGAATGTGAGTTTAAGCGCGCTGTGTGGAAATCAGTTGATTTGACTTCGTGCCTTCCGCAGTATTGGATGTTCAAGTTCCGGAATGTGACTGGGAATGACTCGGACGTGCTGACGCCCATCCAGCGCACCTTCACGTCGGACCTGAGTGTCTCGTCGGCTGTGCCGAACACGGTGTTCCTGGTGCTGAACGCCTTCCTCAGCCACCGCATTCCTCTGAGGCTGCGCATGCTGGGCTCCATGGGCGTGATCTTCGTGCTCTTTATCTTCACCACAGCCTTCGTGGAGGTGGACACGGACGCGTGGCAGAGAGCCTTCTTCGGCATCACCATCACGACGGTGGTTGTGATGAATATCGCCGCCGCAATTCTCTCCGGCGGCTTGTTTGGCATCGCCGGCCAATTCCCGTCCGAATACATGACGGCCGTGGTGAGTGGCCAGGCGCTGGGCGGCATCTTCGCCGCCCTCTGCGAGGTCATCTCACTGACCTTCGGCGCCTCGCCCAAGACCACGGCGCTGGTGTACTTCAGCGTGGCGATCGTGGTGATGATCATCTCGCTGGCCGCGTACTTCTTCATGTCGCGCACGCTCTTCTTCAAGTTCTACACCGCCGCGGCGCACACGCCGCGCCTGCAGGACGAGGCGCGGCTGCTGGGCGAGCCGCCGCCGGCGCCCAACTTCCGCCTCATCCTGCGCAAGATCTGGCTCTACGGCTTCTCCGAGTGGTTCGTCTTCGTCGTCACGCTCTCGGTCTATCCGGCCGTGACGGTGCTGGTGAACAGCGAGCACAAGGGCAACGGACACCTGTGGAATGACGTCTTCTTCACCACCGTCGTGAATTACCTGATCTTCAACTCCGGCGACTATCTGGGCAGAATCATCGCCGGACTGTTCGAGTGGGTGAGTTTTTGGGGTGGAAATCTTCCACTCTTTCCGCAAACACACGCTGAAAAACCCATCTCAATATTTGAGGAGACATTTAGTGATAATACTCATAAGATAACTCGCGCATTGAGTCAAGTTTCCCAGCATAAGAAACAGCATGAATCATCTCAAGTCTCTCAAGTGCAGATAAAGGGGTAAATATGTGCCTGATTGAGATTTGAGCTCCAAATTATGACTTTAGGAGTTGCTCAAGTTGGACAAAAATGGTTTCCATTCTATCCATTCCTGAAATAATCTTCGAAATAATTACAAAATATCATCTAGACAGAAATAATTGTACAATTTCCAGCGAAATTCTCACAGAAATCGTGATGTCGCGGGTTCAATTCTCACGCGATTCTCTTTTTTTTCACAACTCTTTCTCACTTCTCTTTCCTTTTTCGAGTATTTTCCTTCACTTTATCGCTTTAAATCAGCATTTTTCCTTTAATATTCGCCCAAAACTCTTTTTAACGCTAAAAATAATATCCAGAAATAGCTTTTTCTCAAAGACAGAGCAAGTTTTTTCCCGTTACATTCTTTTTGACGCTTTTTTTTTGTCCATTCTCAGCTTAAATCTTCTCCTAAGAACTCTTTTTAAAGCGTAAAATGTAATTTTCTACCTTGTTTTCCGCAAAAGTCGCTTGGAAAGCTGGTAATATTGCATTTTTGCGTCTTTTTCCTTCGCTAATTTGCATTAATAAGTTCGAATCCAGCTTGTGGCAAATTTTTTTCCACGTATTTCCCTGTTTTAGCCTTTTCCCCTTTTTTCATACCACAATTAAACCAAGAGACTAATTTGGGAAGTTAAAAGCTTCTCAATAAATAATTATTTGACTTATATTTCCATCCATTCTGGATATTCTTTAATATTCCAGCTGGAACAGCTTAAATGGTTCATTCTTTCCTCACTTTCGCTCAATTCAAATGCCTTTTTTTTCAGCAGAAAACAAGATTTTTTGTCAGAATGCTGACTAATCATCAAATTAATTCATCAATTCTTAATTTAATTCAGTGAATCAGAGATTTTTTACCCCTCAATGAAAATTTTATCTCCTTGCAATTTGCTCATCGCGCAATTCAGAAGCAATTCGCCAGAAAGTTCAGTCGATAAGAGAGATTAATCTGACGCTTTTTTGCAGCCTCAAAACCGTCCGCGTCTCGTGGCATTTTTCACGGTGATCCGAGTGGCGTTCATTCCCATCTTCCTCATGTGCAACTCGCAGCCCAGAGAGAATCTGCCCGTGATCGTGCATTCCGACATCGTCTTCATCCTGCTGATGAGCGTCTTTGCGCTCACGAATGGCTACATTGCCAACATTGCGCTGCTGTGCGCGCCCAAGATTGTCGCCAGTCACGAGAAGGAAGTGGCGTCGTCCATGATGGCCGCATTCCTGGGCATCGGCTTGGCTTTCGGCTCAGGACTCGGCCTGATATTCGTCGAGATACTCTGAACAGTGCACTCTTAGGACAATTCACGCACGCAAGATGCATTCTCAGTCACTTAGCTGGATTCCTTCATGTGATATTATTGCTCTGTCTCTCACTGTTAATCTTTTTGTATCCCAAAGACAGGCTTCTCCTTTTGTGTACAGTAGCTTTGAGAAAGTTAATATAGGTAAATAAATGGGTGAGAAAACACATAAGAAGAATTTCCCAGGCAACGGCGTCCCAAACAAAACAGGAAGCAGAGCTGAAGAACAGCTAGAAAACACTTCAGTGAGTCAGAAGAAGCATTCAAGCAATTCAATAAATGAGTTCAAGGCTTGCGCGCGATTAATTGCTCAAAATGTGACTCATTTTTATCAAGATTCACTCTTTGTAAATTGAAAACATCGCGTAATCTAATGTGAAACACAACAGAAAAGCAACAGAAGCTGTAGGAAAATGAGGAAAAATAACGTCATCGTCTTCAAAATCTGGAAATTATATCAACTCTGATGCCTGCATCAAACCAAGGGGGAGATAATGTGCCTTAAATCAGTACATCACTTCTAGAAACTGGAATTTGTGGTAATTATGATGAATGTCTTAAGTTTCCATTCAATATTTCTGCAATAATTCAACTAAAATCGCATTTTTGGACATCTTTTCCGACCATAACCTCAAAAATATCACTAAAAGATCTTCAAAAATTCCATTTGCAAGCTTTCTAGATTACAAAATCATCTTTTTTGACTTGCCAATGAACTCAAAATTGCTACTTCACAGTCAAAATCGCCTAGAAAGTTTTTTTAAAAAGCATTTTCTAACACAAATTTAATATTTTTGAGGTTATATTTGACTTTAGCACATTTTGCAGTGTTTCTAGACATTGAAGGTGAAGAATAACAACGTTTTCAGCATGAAATAACTTAATTCTACCAATTGTTGGCGATTTCTCGGACTGTATTCCAATTTTGAAGCTCTATGGAGTTTCTTAACCTCAAAAATATCACTAAGAGATCTATAAAGACTTACTTTGAAAGATTTTCAGAGATTTTAGCTCGCAAAACCATCTCAAAATTGATAATTCAGAGTCAAAATAGCGTTAAAAGTTTTCTAAGTAACCATTTTCCAGGCTCAAATAAATATTTTTGAGGTTATGTTTGACTTTAGCACATTTTGCAGTGTTTCTGGACATTGAATCTGAAAAATAGCATCGTTTTTAGCATGAAATCGCCTAATTCTGCCAATGATTGGCGATATTTCTTTGAATTATTCACTAAATCTGGCCTTAATTCGTTACATAACCTAGAAAAAAAGATTATTTAGAATCATTTTGCTTTAAATTCGAAGGAAATCTCTAGAGAAACGGGACAATTTGTCAGAAAAAGAAGCGCTAAGGAAAGGAATATTGTAGGTTTTTCAACATTTCCTGCTCTTAAGTACTTCTACTGAAGTGTACACCACTTCTGACTGTATTATCTCCCCCTTGCATCGGAGTTTCCTAACAACGGGACAAATAAGGACGTCTGGGCCGCCCAGATTCCCCTGGAAAAATGTCTGCATCGTCGGAATCTGAGGACTATTTCGACACAGTAATTGGTCATATTGAGGACTTTGTGATCAGCGATGAGTTTCAGGTGAGAAATCCCTCAATTTCCACACCAGACAAAGCTGAAAATTGTCTTCTGCCGGCAGAAATTGGTGCAGAACTTCATGCAGACGTACTACAAGGAGTTCAACGAGTGCGAGGAGAACCGAATTGAGTACACGGAGATCTTCAATCAGTACACAAATGCCCTGGAGAGCTGCATTGTTGGGAATTTGGAGGAGCGAATGCCCAACTTCAGCATGGAGAGATTCAGCGAGGAGTTGAGCAAGCGAAAGACACAATTGGACGGTGAAATCTTCGAGCTTCTCTTCTCTCTCACGGACTTTCTCGCCTTCAAGGAACTCATTCTGGACTACAAGCTGTACAAGGAGAATCATCTGAGTGATCTGGATTCGGGCATTCAAATAAGTCGCTTGTCAAATTCACTTATTTAATCCATCCGGCAACTTCCAAAGGAAACCAAATAATAAAGTAAAAATGAGAGAAAGATGAGGAATAAAGAGCGTCAGCTCGCGTTCAGTGCATGAGAATCTCCGTCTGGACGAGCTGATTGTTGGTGTCGCCGGGCATTCGGTAGGGAATCGTGGCGCCCATGCTGGTCAGCGCCTTCGCCTGCTCGCGCAGTCGGCTCAGGGGATTCTCTCCGGTGGCTGGGAAGGAAGTCTGGGTGGTTTTACTCTTTATCGCGCGATACTGCGAGTAGAGAATGTCCATCGTGGCCAGGAGAATGTTGGGGAAGACTTTGCACACTTCCACGCGCAATCTGCCAAAGAAAAAGAGCGAAAATGAGTCCCAAATCCACACCAAAAGCATCAAATGTTACTCACTCTTTGAAGTTCTTCAGGCAATTGTCCAGATCCGCCATGGTGAAGGGCACGAGATTGATCCTGGCCAGCGTCTCGAGTGCCAACTGATGCTTCTTCTCGTGATACTCATCGAAGAACTTGAGCAGATCGTAGAGAATGACGAATGTGGACAAGATCTTGGGATCACACTTGATCTCATCGATGTCATAGCGCTCCTTGATCTCTCTGGCCACCACTTGAATCCTCTCGCGCAGGGAGCCTCGCTTGTTGGGCTGATTCACCACCTGACTGAGCAACACCGAAGTGTAATTGAGCACTTGCTCGTGATTCTCCGCCAAGTCGTACATCTTGATGGCACTCTCGAAGACACCCTTCTTCACCAGCTCATCCGCCACCATCTGACACGCCGCCCTCGGATCCACCTGCATCGACTCGAACTGATCTATCAGACCGCGCGAGCGCATCCCATTCACCTGGATCTTGCCGAAGATCAAGTCATACTCGCCACACTCCATCGCCAAGTCGGTGATGCTGAGCAGGAAGAGATTCCTGCCCTCGGCGTCCAGCAGATTGCGCAGGAAGAAGAAGTACTGAATGGCCTCGGCGGGATCGGTGATCTCGAACTTCTTCACGTACAGCATGACCAGGCGTGCCAGATTCAGGCGGCGCAGCGGCGCCGGATCGTCCGAATCCACGGAGAGCAGCGGCTGACGGACATCTCGCGAGCCTCCCAGCATTCCCAGCTCATTCAGCGCCAGGGCGATGTGGACGGCGTGCGCGCGGAAGCGCTCGAATCTGGACAGGAACTCAATGGCCACCTCAAACTGCCCGGTCAGCGCCAGCACTTGGAAGTACAGATGCGGCTGTTCGTGGGCGTTGAAGTGCTTCTCGCCGTACTGCTCGAGAATCATCGTTTGCAGGCCAGCGTAGGTGAGAATCTCCTGATTGGCCTCCGCCTCTGCCTGGATGAGCGACAGCTGAACCCAGAGGAAGTCATCTGACGTCTTGGCGATGTCCGGATGCTGCTCGTGAATGTCACACGAGGCCACAATGCAGTAAACCACGCGCTTGAAGGGATCCGTGGCGTTTCTGATCTGTCTCTTGTACTGCATCTTGATCTGCTGCTCCAGCTTCGAGTTGATCCTCTGGTCGGGCTTGCGCAGCTTCTCCTCCAGCACCTGAATCACATCCTCGTGGCCCGGACTGATGAATTCCAGACACTTGAGCGCCGCCTGAATGTCGCCGCAGCGCAGACAGTAGAAAACCATCGGCCAGATCGGTTTGCCCTCGATCTTCCCGTCCTGGAGCCCGATGGCGTTGAGATTGTCCATGTCGCCGAACCTGAGGCGCACGAAGGCGCTCACGAGGCTGAAGGTGTTGGGAATTCCGCCCAATTGCGCCTCGCGCAGATGATCCGACACGACTGTCGTCATGTAGACTTTGTAGCGATTCTCCAGATACTTCTTCGCCTGCTGGATCAGCTGCCCGCTGTGCTGGCGCTGTCGCAGCGGATCCTGACTCCTGGCCGACGGCATCACGTTCACCATGTACTTCACAATCTCCCACATTTCCGTGATCTTGGCGTCGTTGAACTCCTCCGACACTTGGGCGAACTTCTGCACGAGATTCGGTCGCAGCACGCCCTCGATCACCACGCGATTGTAGTCCAGAACCTCCCTGGCGTACGCCATCTCCTGACTGCCCAGACACGAGCGTCCCGTGACGGAAGTCTCGTTGAGAATCGTCTGCTCAGGACCCTTCTGGATCTCTATCCAGCCCTGTGACGAGCCCACCAGAGCGTTCATCAGCTTCACCTTCTCCTCCCGCCAGTCCGACACGATGTGATCCCACTTCTGCTGCTGGGCGCTCTTGTAAGTCTGTCGGAAAGGAAGAGGAAAGCACTAAATTCCATCCAGAAACACACACCGAAGAGATTCTCACCTCCTTGTGAACCTCCTCGATGACAGAGAGAATCGCGTTCTCCTTCTCATTCCGCAGGAAGCTCTGGATGTCAGTGTCAGCGATGGGATCCAATGGCTCGAATGTCTTCCGGGAACTCAGCGTCTCAAGTTTCTGTGTGATCTTCGGCAAATCAATGCCCTTCGAGCCCAGCATGATGTGCCTGCAAAACAGCCACAAAATCCTCATCTTCACACTGTCAAGACACTCTGTACGGCATCACAACTCACGCCTGGGCGTCCTGAGAGCCCACTTCGGACTGCGTGACCCGCGAGTGGAGCTCCTGGGCTGCCATGAGGACTTGCGGCAGCGTCCTGTCCATCTGTGGGATGTCCTCCGCGCTCTGCACCTCATTCGTCAGCCTCTGGGCTTGCTGCACAAGCATATTGAAGTCCATTTTCAGGCCGGATTTGCGGTCTCTGGCCAGAAAGCGGGGAAAATTCAAGCACAAACACTCCACAAACGCCTCGCGGTTCGCCCGGCAAAGTGACAGTTTGGGACGATTTGGGACAAATTCACCACCGCCAAAATGCCGATCCGTCAACGGAATCTTCAGGTTATTTTGTAAACAAACAAGCGTGGAAATGTTGATTGCGGATTCAGTGGCGATAAAAGTGATCAATTCGAGAGAGATTCTCATCGGCAAGTATGGAGAATCCTTTGGGGATGCTTGAGCTACAATGTGGTGTGATTTTCAGGTGTGGGAAATCAGCTAAAGTACCTGAAATGCGAAGACGGAAAAACCACTGTTCAGTGCATTGACACGGGTTTTCGCAGTAAAATCCTTGGCATTGAGATTGTGAGGCAGATTTCGGGAGTCACTGTTCTGGTTCACGGAGGAAGATACTTGGCAGCCTTTGGGATAGTCAGAGGAGTTCTCCAGAAGTTGTATGGGTGTAAATTTTCCGATCTGATCAGCAGCATTCATTGCGAAGATGATCTTGATAACATTTGCTTAATCACTGGACACAACATTGCTCTGCTGATAACACTTGAAGAGCCCTCAAAGGAGTCCTCGAAGGAGTCCTTCAGGGTAAAGAAGAGGGCAAAATGCGAGGACAATTCCATGCTTTATTGTTCTCACGTGGAGGGAAAGAATTGGGAGGATTTCTTGGTGTTTTCCGGAACTGCTCTTGGAGAAGTGATCCTCTGGCAGCCAAGGCGAGCAAGCACGGGAATCCTGCACAGATTCACAGCTCACAAGGGTGTTATCTTCTCAATAACCACCGAGGAGGATCTTCTGGTGACGACTTCCGACGACAGATCGGCAAAGATCTGGAAAAGGGAGGAAAACCAGAAGATTGTCTGCATCGCTTCGCTCTTTGGACACAAATCTCGAGTGTTCAGGAGCAAAATCGTCGAGAAGAACAAGCAGAGATTCATCTTGACCATCGGAGAGGATTCCAATTTGTGCGTGTGGCACGAATCAGGGAAGTTTCTCTTCCGGAAAGCCCTCTACAGTGGAGCTGTGATCTGGAATTTGGACTACGACAGGACGCAAGACACTGTGCTGACGTCTGGAAGTGATGGGAATGTGAAGAAGCTGAATTTGAGGGAGATTTTGGACAGAGGAATTAATGAGAGTCCCAGAAAAGCGCTTCTTGATGAGAAAATCTCAAAGATTCTCTTCATTGACAGTCAGACAATTCTTGTGATGACTTCTGAGATGTTCCTGATGAAGCTGGAGGCTTCGGAAGAGTGGAGATGTCAAGAGAAAATGCCCATTCCCAACATTTACATCGCATTAATTGAGAATGTCGATGGAAAAGTGTTGATTTGCTCGCATCACGAAGCGATAATCTATCAAATCTGCGATTCAGGTGTCCAGGAGGAGCACAGGAATTGTAATCTCCTGGAGGGATTGATCAGGACATTCTACCAAATCTCTCCTGAAGAGTATTTCTTCGTGGACGATCGAGGAAATTGCGCAGTGACGGACAAAGCATTGAAGATCCTCGTGCAATTCTCCGTGTCGCTCTGCAAGGATCTCTGGTACACCAAGTGGATCACCATGGCCAGGAGAGTGGCTGACTATCTCCTGATGAGTGACAGACTTGGTCATCTTCACCTCTGTCGCGTGTTTCCTGGACAAATCATCATCGAAGCCACGAAGAAATGTGTTCACGGAAATCTTGGCGTCACTCAAATCCACACGGAAGAGATTTCTGAGGAATCTGCAGAGTTCTGGACATCTGGACGTGATGGAGTGCTTAGGAAATTCCTCCTGGACAGAAATGAAGCGAGTTTGAGGGAAATCTTCACGGAAAAAGTCCCCATTTCGTGGGTGGAAAGGATTTTCTGCCTGAAAAGCGGCCAGAAATTGATTCTCGGCTTCAATGATGAGAATCTTGTGGTGTGGGAGAGAAATCACGGTGTAATCTTCCAGCTGTGCACAGGAGGAGGTCACAAATACTGGGATTTCGTGATGAATGCCGAGCAGAATGCAGCAAGAGTCATCAGCGTGTGGGAAAAGAAGCCTTTCCTGGACAATTTCTCACTCGAAAATCTCTCTGAAGACTCTCTGAATATTCCCACGGTTAATTGGCACTTCAGATCTTGCAATTGTGGAGCAATTCTCAAGACGTCCTCGGGTAAATCTCTCCTGATCTCCGGTGGTGATGACAATGTCCTCAGGATAAACTTCCTGGGCAAAGAATTAACTCATGTGAGTGAAATTGTGACGCATATTTCCAATATTCGTGCTGTGAAGCTGATGAAATTGCCGGAAAAAGACTCTTTCCTGCTCTTCTCTGTCGGCGGAAGAGCTCAGATGTGCTTGACGAGAATCCTGGCCAGAGACAAGCCACAGATTCACGAGTTTGTCAACTACATGTTGAAAGCGAAGGACTTCAGGAAGAATCGACAGAGTCAAATGATTGATTTCTGCCCAGAAACGCGCTTTATGTGTCTGACAATTGATGGAAGGGAGATTTTTGTGGGCTGTTCTGATGGATATGTGAGAAAATTCAGGCTGGAAGAGGAGAAAATCCATCTAATCTCGTCAGTTTTCTACAGAAGATGCATTTTGAACATCGAGATCATCGAATGTCAAGGCAGGAAAATCCTCCTGACGATGGGAACTGATGGGAAGATTATTCTCTGGAATGCTGAAGACTTTTCCAATGATTCCATTCCGTTTCACAGCATTTCTCATCACGAGAGCGGGATAAATTGCTTCGATGTGTGGAAAGAAGGCGAAGAATTTACTGTCTTGACCGGAGGCGATGATCAGAAGATCACAAAGACTGTCTTTGGCTTCGAGAGTGGGAAGATTGTGCAGAAGGAGACTTGCAAGACTTCCTTGCACTTTGCTCAGGTAACAGGAATTAAAATCGCCAACAAGGACGAGTTCTTCTCCACAAGCGTTGACCAGAGAATTGTTAGAGGAAATCTTCATGATTTGAGCTTGATCTGTGAGAAATTCACTTCTGTTTCGGACCTGAAAGGACTTCTAATGCTAGATAAATGTAATATTGTAGTTTTTGGCGCTGGAATAGAGACAATTTCTTTCTAAAACAGATCTTTCTCTTGTCAATGATTGCTCAAGTGAAGAATGGACGAATCACTTCAGCAGGAATATCAAAGAATAGATGGGAATGGATGGGAATTTAGGAATGGATAAAATTAAGAATCATAAGCCTGAGGAATATTCGGAATATTATCTCCAATAACTCCATCTGAGTCTCAGATTATGGCTTCAGATTCTTTTTGACGCTTAATTGTCCTTTCTCGGGCTTGAAACTTCTCCAAAGAACTCTTTTTAGTAAAGCTAAAACTGACATTTTCCACAATATTCGTTTGCAGAGCTAATAATATTGCGTTTTCATACATTCGCGCACGCAATGACTTTCTGGCGTGATCCTGGCGAGGAAAGAGAGGAATTTGATCGTGAAAAGAAACCTTTTTAGCTTTATCAGCTGATCAGGTGAAGGTTTTAGGCGAAGATTTAGGGATAAATGACGATATAAAGCGATAAAGTGAAGGAAAATACATGAAATGAATTGTGAAAAAACACAATTGCAAGAGAATCGAACCCGCGACTTCACAATCTTGTGCCAAATTCTCTTATGTGAGATTCTGCTTAGCCGATTTCGAATATAATTCTTCGAAGAATAGATTGGAATGGAGCGAATGGATTTTTGACAGCGAAATCGTAGGCCTGGATTATGGAATGTATAAGGAAATTTGAGGAATGGAAACCACTTTTCTCTAACTTGAGTCTTCCTTGGTTTCTTGCGCATTTTATTGATTTTATTGCTCTGCACTTTTGGCGCCAAAAGTGGTGAATATAGCGCGAAAGAGACAGGCATACTTCGTGAAAACATCTGTGATGTGTCAAATTGCGTGTATGTTTTGTGAGCGATTGTGTTTTGGCCACAGCGTAGTTTTGAGTGAAAAATGTTAATTAATTCCAACGACAGCAGGAAGGAGATCAAGTGATTCCACAGCGAGACGCCTGAGTAGTTTGTGCAGAATGTCGTGGCTGAATTTGGACAGTCTGAACAGCATCAAGGGCCAAATCACGAAGGTGATTCAGGAGACGGTCGTGCAGCCAATTCAAGAGGAGGATGAGGTTGACCACGTAGTCAAGCTGGAGAATGCCACTGTGCGCATCCAGGAGCTCACTGAGCTCTGCTCCACACAGGATCAGGAGGTAAATCCGTGCACCTTGAGTGGAGAATCAGGAAGTCAGAGAAGGGAAAAGTCTCAATGAACGGAGTCACGATTGAGGTTAAGATTCTTTGTTTTCCTTTTCCCAACAGCAAGAAGAGAGAAGAAAAGTCGTTGTTTTCATTCGCGATGCGAGGAAAATTGTAAACCTTCCCGGAAGAGATGAGATTTTGGGTGGCAATTGGGAAAAACAAGCCACTTTTCCCAGCTTATCTGCGTGATTCTGCCCTGAAATGTTTATTCATCCACTTCAAGCCACTTTTCCCGGGGGGGAGAAAAAAACACCGAGAGATTTCGGTTACCTGAACGCACGCTCTTCTTATCAGAGCATTTAATGATATGAATATTCCATCTGTTCCCCAAACCACACAATATCTGGACGATAATCGCGCGGTGCGCAACATAAATATCACATTTGCATTTCCACCCGCCGAACTCAATTACCACACGATTTATGATTTTCACCCATTTGTCGAATTGTCAGGGGATTTGATTGATAAGACTTCCTGACACTCCTCAAACCACTCTGTATGTCCGTCTGACGCCGGGAATTTGCTCTCTCTTGCAGCTCGCGACACTGCGAAGGCAGATTCTTGAATTACAGCAACTGCAGCAGGCAAAAGTCGCTGAATGTGGCGCTGGAAAAACGGTGAGTGTCAGCAAAAAATGAAGATCTGAGAATTTTGCAACACGATCGAGTTGTGAATCGTGAAATTGGGGAACAATTCTTCACACAAAGAGCCTTCTAGATTGCATTTTTTTAATGGACAAGAAGGCAAAGATGATTTCCAGTTGCATGTCTCTTAAAGTAAGAGATTTTAGAAGTATTTTTCAGAGGGTTTTTAATGTGAAAACTTACAGTTACGCCAAATCGAATAGGACCTCCTGAGGCTAGAAGTCTGAAATTTTCCACCAATCTTCTCTCATTAATAAGCTATTGTCATGCCAAATTTGAAGACATTCGGTCTAATCCTTAATCACTTTGTGGTGCCAAAACTGAGCCAGAGCAGAAAATAATCCAAGATTCTTAACAAGAATTTCAACAATAATTTGTTTTGGGTTCTAAATGAGGTTTAAATGTATCCGAGGTGTCTTCAGGATAAATGTCCTGTCGATTTTCACATTTTATCTGGACTTTATTAGTGTTTGATATTAAAATTTGATTAATTGTGTATAAAGTTATGGAATGTGAACAATACGCAACTTCTGAGGATCGTAAGGAGCTTTTCGACTGCGCAAGAAAGGACATTTTCTCAGCGAAATAAGCAGAAGGACCTCTTATTCCAGCAAGAGAGTTTGGAGCGCAATTGACCGCGTAAAAAGGTCGATTTCAGTTGTTTAGGGCAAATTCCGCGTCATATTTGCTTCTTAGATCCATTTAGAATTGTTTTCTAAGGTCATTCTGATCCTTTTTAATATCGCAAGGAACAGATTTGATGAGTCTGGGACTAAAAGCAAGAGTATGCCGTTTCTCTTCGATCATATTCAGCCCTCTTTGAGCACCTCTTGCGTATTGATTATTTGATAAGAGGTGAATTGGAAGGGAATTTATCACGAAAAATTGTGTGTACTTTAGGGGGAGAAATCTTATCGGCGAGTGTGTGGTTTATATCCAATATTTACATTGAACTCCTCTCTTTATCATCACCATATTTTAGCTGAGAGAGAGAGAAAATGAGTGTATATCGGGTGTCCAAATGCCTCATTTTATCCACATTTCCACCATAACACCGTATCAAATGGTGTTGATATTGAATATAAGAAAAAAATCGATATGATTTCGTGCAAATTTCTCACGGGAAAACACATTCGTGGATTTTGTCCAAAAAGCGCCAAAAGCAATGAAAATAATCTCCCAAAAATAAAGTCCAAAAAAAAAAAAGTCATCAAAATCGCCTCCGTGAAGAGCATATTTAAAAAGGAGACGAATATATATATTTTTTTCACCTCAATTTTGCTGCATGTAATTGTGTGCTAATTAAATGGCAGAATTTTCGTGTTATCAAGCGACTACTTGAGCGGATCGGTGAGCAAGGAAAAAGATGATGAGACGCACATAAATACCCCTTTTTTCCACGTCGTTTATCAATTCCACTATCTATGTTGCTATGGTTCCATGACTGATGACTGGACTGGGAATGGGGGTGGGTGATTTGCATAGTGTGTGATGGATATAAAAGAGCGACCACCTATGCTAATTGTTCACAACTCTCTATCCAAACGTCCTACACAACAGTTGCAGTTGTTCTGCGACACCTTTCCACTCTCACACTCTCTGCATTTAAGCACCGCCATGAAAGGCCAGTCATTTCCATAAAAAAAGCCCCCTTTTTCTCCTCCCAAAACCCAATCCAGTGAGGCCTTTGTCGTGGGGTGTGAAGAAAGGGGTGAAAGTGTGATTGGAATAATTGAGAAGATTCAGTGAATTGTAGTTTGTCTAATTCTTCACTCATCGACAAGTCAATTTGTGGCATTTCTGGGTAAGTTGAATCGTCCTTCCACTCTTCTCGATCCTCCTTCTGTCAATTCATTAGGATAACGATTTTCTTTTCAATTGTGAAATTCAGCCGCTTGAACTCGCGATTTTATTCTTTCGGTCATCATAGGTGAGAATTGGCTTAAACACCGTCTTGCAGACCGATAACTTGGCCTTTCTCACTATCGCAGAAACCTTTTCGAACACGTGAGAAAAATTCAGTGTCAGTCTTCTTATTAAATAACTTCTGATTTATTCACATTGATCTTCATGCCTGCAGAAAATCTGTCCAATGAATGCTGAAGTTCCTTCTTTTCCTGCCCAAGAATTCTTTGGTTTTCCACCGTGTTTAAGTATTTACAGTGGCGAGATTTTAAATAGCGCCCCATGAAGCTAGAAGTCTGAAATTCTCCACCAATCTTGCTAAGTTTGAAGACATTCGGCCTAATCTTAATTCACTTTGTGGTGCCAAAACTGATCCAAAGCAGAAAACAACCCGAGATTTTAAATAGCGTCGTCTGAACAATAATTTGTTTCTGGTTCTTAAAGTGGATTTAATTAATCCGAAATGTCTTCAGGATAATTGTCGTGTAGATTTTCATTTTATATCTGGATTTTATACGTCTTATGTATTTTTAACGTCTCAAAATATTACATTGAGTTCATCGACAAAAATTTAAGATATAAGATTTTTCCTAAAAATCCCGTGTATAGAAAATTTCTCAATGCTGCGCTGAAAACTATGAAAAGTCGACTTTTGATAGTTTTCGCTGCACAAATAATTATTCGATGAGCTATAAAAAGATCTCATTTTTCCATTTTGCCACTGTTAAATTGACCAGAAACCCATCGGAGTTAATTTTTATAAACTGTTTGAAAACAGTACACGAAAATTATAAAAAATCGACTTATTGTTCTAAATATTTTCAACTCTCCGTATTTCAGTTAATATTTCAATAAATAATAGTGGAATAATCTGGGAAATATGCAGGAAAAAAAAGAGAGTAAAGCAATATTATCAATTTAATGAAAGATAACAGAGAGAGTTTAGAGAAAAATTAATCAAATCCTAAACTTCAAATCCTTCTGTAGCGAAAAATTTACAGAATAAATGTAAAAACTATTGGGAATTTTTGAGAAAATGTTCAATGTAAGAATAACAACAAATCTATGAGTTTGCACTCTTTTAAGGTATTAAAACCTATCTTTAGAGAACTAATTTGTGCTTCTCATCACGCAATGAATTATTGCTCATTGATTTCAATCAGTTTCAGTTCGAAGCTTTGTTATAAAGACATTCATGCGATTAGGATTGCCTTTTTTTGTACTCAAAATGACCTTTCTTGGCTGTTTTGTGGCAATTTAAGTGCTGAAATTTGTCTCTAAACTACTTCAATTGCTCTCTCTCTGAGTGTTCAACAGGCAGTTCATCATCCTGCTGGACAGGAAGAGCGCTCTGAACATTGTGTATCACACCTATCGTTGCGTCATTTGATTCATTTCTCTTTATGGGGTGTCACAGCGGAATAAATAGAAATAGAGGAGGAAAAGCGAGATTGAGATAAGAAAGTGTATTACTTATTTGTCAAACTTGGGAGAGACTTCATTCTGGAAGACAAGAGAGCTCGTTATGGCGCTAGTATGGGTGTTTTTCCAGAGCAAATATCCCCATATAGTTCCCTTCCACACACTTTGCTGTCGTGGAAAGAAGAGAAAAAAGAAAGAAAAAGTGTGTATGTTTCACATTTTGAGCGACTTCCTTCCTGCGACACACCGAAAAAGCGCCACATTTTTGTCACTCGCCGTCTTGCCCAGATATTTTTACAACTGCCAAGGGTCAGCCAACTTTCGGAATTGTATGAAAAAAAAAATAATTCTCGCCAACCACAAAATTGTATGACTCACGCGGTCTGAAATGTTCCCAAAATTTCTTCTTCTGCAACTACTTCCAAAAAGTCAAGCCAGAGAGATTAGGAGAAAACGTGTGTCTTTTTTTCTGCAAGGTGTGAAAGAGAGGAAAATCGTTTTTAAAATTCAGCCTTACGTGGACTCTTTTTCTGCTTGAGTTAATCAACAATTTTGTACATTTGCCCACTCTTATCTATGCCCTCGACACGCCACGTAGGAAAGAATGGCAGTTGCTCGGCTGTCTCGTGTCAGAATATGGGCATTTGGAGGTGAAATTGATGTGTTCTTCTTGGCCACAGAGAGACAGAGGAAGTTGTGTGTGCCTTTCAGACCAGAAATATATATGTGATAAAAGGTGTCTCTCGCAAGCAGTGCAAGAACCCCTGAGAGAGAGATGAAGTCTCTTCCAGACGCGACTGATTGTGGCTCATCTCGTTTCATTGCACGACGCGTCCTAAACCAACAACAATCACCTTTTTCTTGAGGCTGTATTTTTGGGTAAATAGAAGTGAAAAGAAGTCACGGAAGAGAGGGGAATATTTTGTGCATTTGCTGCTCTGTGTCGTCTCTTAAGACATTCTTATTGAAATTCTAGTAAGATCTAGGGCTTTTTGGGGTACAAATATTTCCCAATATTTCTCCATTCTTTCTCCGCAAACCTGCCATGTTTGGCCCGATAAATGTCAGTGTATCACTTACGGCGTTCGTCAATATCTCTTATCACTTTAATTAAACTGATTGTAAGAGGTGGGTAATCAATCGAAAAAGCAATAATATTTCCAGCGGAGAAGCTTGTGGTCTCTTTTTCACACACGCAGAATAAATACTCGTCAGACTTCCCTAATTATTTTCATGTCTCTTGCAAACCCTTCACAACTTTCTCATACATCACATTTTATCAATTTGATTGATTTTCACCCCTTTGGCAATTTCCCATCAGCCAAAAAAAAATTAGGTCTCTCTGAAGCGCCTGGACAAGCAGAGATTTGCACGATGAAATAAAAAAAAAACCGCCCTCAATTTTCTGTTCAATATCAATGAAAGATCACGCATGAGAGATTGATTATTATCATGTTGAGTTACGCAAGAGATCACGAAGAGATATTTTGTATCTATACAATGAGAGGAGGAAGAAGTGCTATTTGCCACTGAAATTCCTCTCCATCCAAAGCTTGAGGGAAAAGCGACGCTCAAAATGTTCAAATGTTTGTACTTAATTTTCTGTCTTCGACAATTTCTTCACTTGCGCGCGTGCGCGCCTTAAGATCGGACAATTTTGTAATTTTATCATTCACTACGTGGTCATATTGCTTATGTGTACACATAAAATTTTAAATAAACGACATTTATGGTCAAAAAGAGTCTCGAGAGAGCGTCAGTTTTTACCAGCGGCACAACACAAGACGATTGTGCATGTAGAAAACATTTTGTGTGCGCAGTCTAATGAAGTGGCGCACGTGAAAATGGCAAAAAGCTTCATATTTTCATACACAAGTTAATAAGTTGGAATATTAAGGTAATGCAGAGTGTTTGAGAGATGAATTTATAGACGCTTAAAGAGATGTTTGTGGTGAAAAATGTGATAAAATCGAGGGTTGCTCAAGTTGGAGAAAAGTTATTCGAACTTATGCCTTAAGATCGTGAAGTCGCGGGTTCGATTCTTCTGCAGTTGCGTTTTTTTCACAACTCTTTTTCACTTCTCTTTCCTTTTTCCAATATTTTCTTTCACTAAATATAAATTACTCTTCAAAAATTATATTTTATAACCCTTTCTGACGCTCGGAATTGCTTTTTTCTTAGACAGAGAAAAAGTTTTTTCCTCTAACATTCTTTTCAGCGCTTCAATGTCCATTCTTGGGCTTGAAACTTTTCTGAAGAAGTCCTTTTTTAAGCCGAGAATGTATTTTTCCACAATACTCGTTTAGAAATCTGCTAATATTGCATTTTCGCGTCTTTTTCTTTCGCGCATTTTCGGTCATAAGTTCGAATCCAGCTCGCGGAAAATCTTTTTCTCATATTTTTTCCAGTTTTGGCCTTTTTCGTTGAAACGCTTCCTAATAAATAATTTTCTATCATAAACGCAATCTTCGCTCACAAAAGCACGTTTTTTGGGGGAATGATAAATAAATTCTCTATATTCTATGTATTTTAAGAGCGATGTAAATGCTTTAATTTGATTTTAATCTGTATTTGCATCAATTCCTGGATATTCTTTAATATTCCGGCTGAAATAGTGCTTCCATTCCTCACTTGAGCAACCCTCGGATTGATTGGAAATGTTTTATGGAAGAATAAAAGCTCTGAAATAAATTTAAAAAGTCAGCATTTTGAGACAAATAATATTTTCCGCAAAGCTACAATTGCTTTTCGCCACATTTTCCAAGCCACTTTCGCGATGGTATTTGTGCACATTGAAAAGTACAATCTTCCAGTATATATATTTTTTATCAGCGAATTGTGTGAGTTTTTAGAGGCTTGTTTAAATATGTCGACGACTGCAGTACGAATGAATAAAATTAGGTGGCGAAAGAGAGAGAGAGAGAGAGAAGGTGACGAAAAGCTGTATGCGAGACAGAGTGCGACTGAAGTGAGAGACACGCCGTGAAACACACAAATGGTTTAGCTGGAAGTTACAGCACTTTAGTTGTTCCGAGTACCTAGCAATGTGAAGACGTGTTCTGGTGCTTAAGTTCCGCAGGAGGTGAGTGAGAAAAATACCCTGAAATCCGTGGATTCTCTTGTCCACAAAGGAGGAAAAAAAAAGTGATCATCTTGAGTGATTCTCAGCCAAAAGAAGAAGAAAAAAGGTGTGTGCATTTTTGCTCATTATCAGTTGGAGAGAGATTTTACGTTGGGAAATCTCGTGCTCTTCAGTCCTTCTTTCAGTCTAAATTGTGATGAAATTTAGCAGAAAAACTCACCCATGAGGTGCTAATTGATTGCGATAATCTACAAAATTTTCAACACTTGTATTCTCTCCCTCCTCAATAAAAGTACTCAAGAGAGTGTCGTTGAAAGTCCGGAATTGTTCTTATCGTGGATGTCTCATGATTACAATTTGCGTCTCTTTCTCGGTGGGGGGAAAATTGTGGAGGAAGTTTTGCGGATATTTCCCAATTCTTTCCCCTCTCAAAATTCTCTCACACTCTTTTTGCTCACCAGAATTAATCTCTTTTTCCGCAAAATTCGAAACGCCCCTCAACAGAGGAAAAATCATTGATCGCATTTTTGTTGTGGTTGTGAACCAAATAAGAGTTAACAATTGAGGAGATTGGACGTGAGTGAAAGAACTTCTTTTTAAAACCATGACCCAAACTGCTTAATAAGTCGCGCATAAGATAGAGAGAAAAGAGTCTCTCGCTAGAATAAAAGACACACACACCTCAACCCGAAAGTGACACACGAGAATGAAAAGGTAACAACAGAAATGGGGGGAAGGACACGACAAAAAATTAATTAATAGTTTATTTGCAAGTTTACATAGGTCACAAGATCACACTTTATTCAAAGAGTGCCCCATTGAGGAGAGGGATAGGAAGAAGTGGTTGTGGCCAGAGGAGAATTAGAATGGCGTTGGACGTGACGATGAAAATTGCTCATTTTATTTCTATCCACCGTTTTTTTTTTATTGTCGCTTTTTCGGTGGGTTTTCTCTTGTCTTCGTGTCTGTGAGACTCTGTGTTTTTGATCCAAAAGCACAACACATTTCAGTCCTTCTCGGGCGACTTGTGACGGCAAAAATGTTCTCACTTGTGTGTCAGGGGATTGGAAGGGAAAAATTGCAAAAGCTTTACGCGACAAATCTGTCTTTGTTGCAATATGATGTGGTCTAAATTGTGCAAAAGAAAAAGAGTCTGAAGGTTTCTTATTGGATGACAAATGTTGAGCAACTCTTAATTTAAGAGGCCTTATTTCAGTCTCAAACTCAATTACAACCACGTCAGCGAATCCCTTTCCTCAAAATGGCTTTTCATACATATTATTATTATTATTATTGAAATTCCACAATTCTTGCCGCGCATTGTCTATTATTTTCCCATTTTCACGTGCATAAAAACGTCTGGCTTATAAAAACACTTTCGGAAGTCTTTCTGGCTCGATAGTCGGCGAATGAATTCAAAGCGCGACGCCACAAGAGGCCCATTTTGGGGGGCTTCCACGGATGAAAAAGAGACTTTTTTTTCTGAAATAAACAGGGTGACACTGATTGCGATGATTATGATAATGTGATGGAACTAATTATTGGCACCATTTCTATTATTAATATTTTTCAAATGTGACCTTTTTTGCTTTATACACGCCCATCGACTCCACTCTGTGCCCCTCAAAAGAGATCTCTCGGATTCCCGGAGTTAACTGCATTATAATTTTGGTGAAATTGTCACATAGACCAGAGAATTATGAATAAACTCCAATTGAATCGTGAAATTATTCATTCAGAAATGGCACTTTTTGCTGTACATTTTTGCCTCTCTTTTGCGCTTGAAGGGGAAATTTGATGTGATTATTTTTGTTGACCATTTCAGTTGTTGAATGAAAAATATAATCTGACCATTAGAGCTTCACCGAAAGCTTTTTAGATAAACATCAAGCTTATGAGAGAGATTTTTGGCCATTGAGCGTTGCTGAAGTGTGTAACGGAGAAAATTGGGCCACTTTAGATTGCGATCGGGCGAGAGATGGCGCTGTGTGTCGTGTGAGCCTTCTGCCAAATCAGAAAATACAGGTGATCAGTCAATATTGCTATTTGACTGTAAGAATCATGCGAATTATCTTTGGAAGGCAAAAAGTTTGCCTCGTAAAAACATGCGGTTTTCCACTTTGCAGCAGAAATTGTAAAATAAAGTCTTTTATTATTCCACTGAAATTGGGTTTATTCCTCAAAGAATGGCGTCACACAGAATATCACACTTGAAAATTACAATTCATTTAACCCTTTTTGCTTTTATTTATTTATTTGTAACAACTGCACAACGCTTAGAACACACAAGAGTGTTCCATTGCAATGGAAAGGCGAGGAAATATAAACTTCGCATGGAATGAAGTGCAAAAATTTTCTATTATCGCCAAGTTGTAAAGAGTACGTGGTTGCAAGTTGGAAAAAAAAATGTATGGTGAAACAATATTAATTTGTTGGCAGGAAAAACGATAACGATTTCATTGTATTCCGCAGAAGAGAGAGAGAAGGCATTATTTTCTGTCAATGTGCGGAGACTATTTGACATGGTCGTAAAAATCGCCAAGTGTAAATTACATATTTACTCTAATTATGTGCAAATACTCTTCCATATTTCCTTTATATATCGTGACACATTTTTGCCTGAGTGACAACCTCGAGAACCTATGGAAAAAGCGCTGTATATGAAATGATATTTCGCAGAAGTGCACAATTGGCGATATTTTTGCGGCATTTGCAGTGGTGAAAAAAAACACTAAGAAGAATCGTTTGGAGGTCTTTTTTTCACATTTTAATGTTTGACAGATCTGTCACATGTCAAATTTCTCGTCAAATTTAAATATTTCAACGCTCATTCGTACTTAAATCAGAAACCGTTGAGGTTATGTTTTCAACGGTTATTCATGTCATATTTTGGACTTTTTGCCTTTGCAGTGCCAAATTTCTTTTACAATATTTCTTTACAATTAAACTCTCAAATCCTTTTCGGGTTTGCTTAAATAAACAACTAGAGAATATTGACTATCTATTGAAGGCAAGAAATGGGACTCAAAGAGTTGAAATTCATATCAAAATTCCGACTTGAAAACTTGTTTTCTGGTCCGAAAAAAAAACAGGGAAAGCTAGAATCAAAATCTCTGCAGAATTAAGTCTGCTCTTCAAAGAAAATTATCGCATATTCTATTAGAAATACGAATCAGCCTTTGTTGTAGAGAAAAATTGAGGAAAAACGGAGTTAAGCATCTGTTAGAGTGTTTTTCTATTCATTTTGCGCGGGGAAATGAAAGATTCTTGTGTTTAAAAGCATTTATAGGTTATAAATAAATATTGTCGGGAGTTTATTGTCCTCTAGGAGACTGAAAACCATGAAAAACTGGGAAAAATTTCCTCGAAAAAATATCGATTGTGTGAACGCCGATCGTCAGATCGATTGATATATCGAGAAATTGAGTTTTGATCACCAAATTTGAACATCTTGCAATCTCTTGACTTAAATGACTAGGAGAGGCTCCTTTTGGCGACACTCTTGCACAATTTTTAATGATCCAGTGTTAAATCTAAAATCTCTCTCGACAATTTTACGTGCTCAGCATTAATGTGACACTTTAACTTTATATGATCTCGTCATGTTTCACCCATTTTTTTTTTATTGTTTTGGTCTCTCGAATGCAATGTTGGTGAAGAAGAAGAAAATTTTCGATGTAAAACCACTCATTGTGCACTCGACAATTTAAAGATTTCGCTGGGTGTCTTTTTTCCATAGAGTTCTCCACAAAATGCGCGCGCGCGCGCCATCAAAAAGTGGAGAAAAGAGACGTTAAGTTCGCCCCATGAAAACATGCGTAAATGATTTTTCTGAGGTGGAGGAGAGAAGGAATGACAAGAAAAAAAAGTGAGAAACGCATTAATATTTTCTTGCGGCAACAAAAAAAAATAGTCAAGAAATTCATCTGAGAAAACGTGAGAGTGAGAAGGAGACTCAAGAGTGGTTTGGAGGATTGTGGTATCGCGCGCAAGAGCCTTTTTTTCTCTCTTTCATTGGAAAAAAAAAGGTGGTTTAACAGACGCGCCAGCTTTTGTTTGTAGAAATCGTAAAATAAAATTACACTTTTAAGAGGTATTAGTGCGGTTCGTGGGTGTCTTTTGCATACTGCGACTCGTCAATATCACAACGCATTGTCAGGAAATAAACCATGGACTTGTGAGGCGTGCCTCAGAAAATTGTGCAAAATATTTCTTGCATTCATCCTTCCTGAACTTTTTTTCTTCACCATAAAACACACAGAGAGAAAGAGAGTGAGAGAAAACATTTCAATTGCTCAACTCAACTTTCTGTTGTGCGAGCATTTGTGTTTGAAACATAAAATTCTTATCAAACTATAATAAAAAAAAAAAACATTTTTATTGTTTGCCTAATGCGATAAAACACGAGAAGAGAGAGAGAATTTGTTCAACATTTGAAGGCAGGAAAGGCGCGCGAAGCAAAGAAATGGAAGGAAAATTGACTTTTGGTGACACACTATTTTCTCCCATGTAATTCCGCTCTAACATAATAATTTCTTTGTCGCGAGAGAGAGAGAGAGGGAGAATGAGAGATCAACGCCGATTTAGGCGGTGTGTTTTTGTTTAATTTTCTCAGTATTTCAACTCTTTTTTCCTTACACACATTCAACTTGTCTCTGGGTAATCTCGTTGGTAAATAAGGAGTGCGAGAGTGAGAGAAAATGACAGAGAGAGAGAGAGAGAGAAAAGTCCATTTCTTATGATAGGAAAAATTGGAGTTTAAGAAAATCTCCTGGACTTAACGATGTTGTACCTTTTTACAGGTTAATTTCTCACTTTGCTATCTTAATTAAGAAATTGTTGTTCATTAGTCAATTAACACTGCGAGGGGGATTTTTTCGTAGAATCGCGCATTTCTTTTCTTTTATCTTGAGCTTTTTCCGCGCGCGCGATCAGAAGTATGTCAAATTATTTGCCACACACGATATATTGTTGTAAATTTTGTAAAAGTATGAAATCATGCGCCATTCGGTGTAACTTTATTTGTTTGGCAGAGACAGCAAAGAGGGGGGGGGGGGGGGAAAAGGAGTGACGCTATGTTTAATTTTATCTTCAAATTAGATAAACTTTGATATCACTTTTTGGTGAATGTGTTGAAATTTTTGCGGGCTTCAAAATAGAATTTGCCGCACACTTTCACCTCCATGGCTGATGAAATTTGTTTGGGCTTTTGTGTGAAATTCTACGAGTGAGTGATTTGTGCGGAGCTTTTGGGTAGAAAAGTGCCTTTTTGATGGCTCAATTTCACGCCATATTTGCCAAAGAGTGTTGTGCGATATTTGAACATCCAACGGCCACAAGGGTTCACTCATCTGCACAGCTTGTAATGATGATGATGAAAATAGAGTTGAAGAATAAGACAAATTGTTGTCTGGAATTGCCAACTGATATTTAAAGACAAATATTGAAAGTATATTTTCTCTAATTGATTCGCTGCCAGGCCTACAGGATGATTGTGAGGTGTTGAAAAGGCGCATTTCTGTGCTGAAAAGGGAGGGGAAAAAAGTCCAATTTTGAACGGTACACAGCAATTTGCATAATTCTTACCCGTTTATCTAGCCAATGTGCTAACAATTATTAATTGCCGCGCATTCTCGGCGCTCAGAGGGAAACGGTAGAGTGCCAAATTGTAATTTCTCTGCGGCTGGAAGAGTGCCTGAAAGCCATTGGGGGGTCCCGAGAGAGGCACAAATGTTATTCCCAAGGGGGAGATAATACGGCAAAACAGTGTACAACACTTCCAGACACTTTCACAATTCCTCTGCAGATTCTTCAACACTTCCAGACACTTCTTAACGCCCTTAAAAATGCATTTTCCATCGCTTTTTCCACTCCATCAACTCTTTCTCACATTCAATTCTGACTTATCACAATATAATCAAATTCTGAGGTTATGAATTCTACTTAGAAATTCTTCTAAGGCTAATTTAAATCCCTCCAAACCTGGAAATGAGTAAATATAGTGAAATATCTCAATGTTTCTACTAAAAACCGTGAAAAATAACCTAAAGAAACACTATTCTAGTTTGAAATTCGTATTTTTTTTGAGGTTATGCAATCATTCCAATACTTTTAAGCTTTTTTTTAAACAATTTGACGTTTTTTCGATTAAAAATGCTCAAATCTACGGAGAAAAAGAGAAATATTTGCAGTTTAAACAGAAATTTGATGATTTTGAAGGTTATTTTATCACATAACCTAAAACACAAAGCGATCAAATTGATTTTTCTAGGCAAAGTAATTAAAAGGATAAATTCTTCAATTTGTTGTAATGGAAGCTTTTTCAGTGCAAATATTCTTGTACAGTAAAAACCGCGAAAATAAACAAGGCAAAGAGACATTTTTCTGTAATTTAAGTGATATTTTTGAGGTTATGGTTGACTTTTAGGCTTTTTCTAAAATCAATATGAATTTTTTTCGCACAAAAATGCTCAAATCTGTCAAGAAACAGAGAAATTTGACAATTAAATCTGTTTTAAATCAATCACATAACCTCAAAAAAGCAATAAAATTGATTTTTAAGCAAAATTAATTAGGAAAATTCTTCAATTTGTTGAAATGGAAGCTTTTTCAGTGAAAAAATTCGATATACTTTGCCACTTCTACTTCTAAACACTTCCTTTCAAGCTGTACACCACTTCCGACCATAATATCTACCCCTTGGTTATTCCAATGGACAGTAAATCGTATGTGAGTTATTGGGTACTTATGACTCCTCCTGAGATCTCTCTCTCTCTCGACTTGAGAAATGCACTCTTGTGTGTTTGTCTGTTGGTCAAGTAATTTTCATTTTCGCTGATTAGCACTTTAGGTCTTGAGAAACCCTCCGTCGACATTATGAGTGAGTGAGAGATGATATTTTTCTCTTGTATCTGTTGCTGGGCTGCCTCTTGGTGTGAAACATGACAATTCAATTACACATTAAATGCTACACTTTACGAATGGGTTCGATGAGAGGAAGAAAAGAAGAAGAAAAAGAAAACACGAACTGACTTGCGTCATGATTTCGAGGGAAAAAAAACTTCCACAAGCAAGTGTATTGTGTGTCTTAATTTAAGAGGTCCCGAAGGGAAATCCTTAGTCTCTTTATCTCCTTATTCCATAGTCTTGAACCTCTTTTAGCAAAGCGACGTAACTTTCAATATAACACTTGATATTTAAATGAAGAGACAAGTTTTATAGATCTTGAATTTGATTTCTTGAGATTAATACTTCTTTTCATTAAAAAAAAAAATAAATTCCTGGCATCAGGAATGCTGAAAGGAAAAGAAAAGTGGATTTTTCATCGATTTCGCCGAACATTTTCTTAACAATTGTCTAAGTAAATTGCCTCAAACTGCAATTGAAAGATTGATTATTTCTAATTTTTTGAGATTTTAATTCTTTTGATTATTTTCACTTGAAAACTTTGAAGAAAAATTGATTTTGTGGGACTTGTTTGAATAAAATCGACTTTGGAAAGTCATATTTTCAGTTTTTCTACTAACTTTGCCATATTTCAGCCAAAAATTTCAATAAATACCAATAAAATCAATAGAATAGTGCACAAAATAATTATTATAGAGCAATATTAGCACTTTAATGAGCAGTTTAGAAGGTCTTTGAGGTGAATTTGGCACATTTAGAAGCACAATCTCTGTCTTGGGTGATTTTTTGACACCCCAAAATAAAGCAAGAGCTTTAATCAACTTTGACTTCATTCTATATGTTGCCATCAGCATTTTATGCTTATGTGAGGAGGAAAGGCAAAAAAGCAGTAGATGAATTGGAATGGATTACAAATAAAAGGGAAAATTGCTGCATGCTCATCATCATATGGTTGCATAAAGCGAAAAGAGAGAGGAAAAGAGTCATTGAGCGTCATCGCGATGTTTTGTATTAGATCTCAAACTCCGGTGCACATTCTAAGCTCCATTGCGTGCGTGATAATGCGAAATTACAGACTGTGTGTGGGACTTTCATAATGGGGCGAAATATCTGATGACGCGGAGTGGAAAAAAGTGGAGCTCGCGAGATGATGATCGTCAAAAAAAAAAGAGCCACCGGGCGCGGGGGAGTGTCCGGTGGCTGGGGCGCTCTTGTGCATGCCAGAGAGAGGGACAGAGTGTGCGAAAGAGAGAGAGAGAAGTCTATGTAAAAATGATTACAAGGTGAAATTCAATGCACACACATATTTTTATTCTTCTCGGTATAATTCAACAATATTTCAATGAATCGTCTGAGAATAAGATTTTTTTTCGTGTTGTATATTTGCTGGAAATTGCAAGAACAATACACTTTTTTCCTCTCTCTCTCTCTCACCATCTCATTTTCAAGTGGAGACTCTCAATTATTACAATTCTTTTCATATATATATATATATTTACCATTAAAATTCAAAAGACTTTTCTCGCTCTGTTGTCCAGTTTCTTTTTAATTATTTTCCCCCAATGCTTTGGCTCTCCTTTGGAGACAATTTCTCATGCACACGCCGGTCAGTTTGTGTTGTTTGCGGAGACACACAATTTATTGCGTTCGCCTTGAAGACATGCGCGATTCTTTGGCGTGCTTCTAATGCAATGAGAAATTTCACTCCTCCCCATTACAATATCTTATTGCAAATTACACATCAATTGTCTTTCCCACCAGAACAGTCGCGTTATGATATCGTGTAATTTTGTCATGTGATGTCTAATTTTGCTAAATATATTTAGAAAAGGAGAGAAAAGAATGGAATAATGGCGAAAAGAGAGAGAGAGAAAAATACGGTGGAATTTTTCGCAATAGCGACGAGTGAATCGAAAACTATGCGAAAAGTCGATTTATCATAGTTTTCGTCTTATGAATTTTTGAAAAAGCTTTTTATTATAGTATTTTTATAATAGTAAAAAATCTCATTTATCTAAAAAGCACAAATGGGGAAAAAAATTGTTCTGTTTTGCTAATGAAAAGTCGAATTTTCATTGTTTACGCTAAGAAAAATGTCTCAGAAATTGCAGTCAAACGCATAAAACGCCGTTCAAAAAATTAATTTTAAGTTTTTAGAATCATCCTAAAATGTTTTTTAGACTTTGAATGATTATTTCTCAAATCTTTTCAATTTTTTCACATGAAAACATGAAAGAAAATTTGATTTTTTAGAACTTGTTTGAATAAAATTGACTTTGGAAAGTAATTTTTTCAGATTTTCCATTAATTTTGCCACATTTTAGTCAAAAATTCCAATGAATATCAAAAAAATCAACTAAAATATTCACAAAATAATAAATAAAGAGCAATATTTGCACTTTAACTGACGATTTGAAGGCGTTTTGAGGGTTTTGAAGTAAATTTAGCTAATTCAGCAGCTCTATTAGCAATAGTTTTCTCAGCACCCGTCGAATAGAGAAACACTGAGAGCAAAGCGTCGTTCCTTATTGTCCTAATGCTGTCTAAATTGAGTTGTTCGCTCAAGAGGAATGATGAACTTGCGCACATCAATCAGAGTTGTGCGTGTAATCAGGCTGTAAGATCCATGAATTAGTTGTAAATTCAAGCAGAGGTCGCGCGCTCATTGATGATCTCCACTTAATTGATTGCAATATGGGTGAGAGATTTAATCTGATCGTTAATTATTCCAATATTCCACGAGAGAGATCATCTGTTCTTCGGCTTCTTCGGCTGACCTTCTCTCGCGCTGCTTCACTCTTCAAATAAACATGCCATATTGGGCTTCAGCTCAATGAAAAATACAGACAGTTTATTTTATCTCGCAATCCCCACAATGCAATTACATATCGCCATGTCTCTCGTGAAATGATTCCAATCCAGTGGGAATGATGTAAATTCTGATGGTTGACGATTTTTTTTTTCTCCACTGTCCGCGAGCGGAAGTTTACAGAGTCGCGCGCAGTCATAAAAGGTGGATATTAAGTGTACGAATGTGGCAATAAATTTTTCGTGTTTTAAGCCTCCAAATCAAGCCCTTGCTGAAGACTTTACATTTTTCTCTCTTATGTCAACATGTTAACTGTGGTTTACCTTTGGCTCCAAGAGTTCAGCGAGAATCTTTTGGGATTTCCCACCACAGGAAGTTCATCTGTGTAATAAGCTCTAAGTCAGGCGGATGCTTATCTGCCTCGCTTTTTCATCTCTCTCTCTCTCTCTCTGTTCAGAAGTGAAGAGAGAAAAAAAGTGTCGTGCATCTGATTGCATAACGTGTGCATCAAATTATGCTTTTCAAATGGCGAGACGCGCGCGCGCGCGAGCTGAAAAAGGAGGACAGAGAGAAAACCTCTTCAATTCATCGCCAATTCCTAGAAAAATTCTACAATCACTCTCAAATGTAATATTCAAGAGTGTGGTTTGAGGTTTGAATTCTCGCTTTATACGGATTTTCCTCCACTCTGTGTTTCGTATTCTTTCTCTAAACAGTGCCGAGAGAGTCAAACAGAGAGAGGGAGAAAGAGGAAAAATGGGGAGGTCAATATGCATTTCAAATTGTCTCCACGGCTATGTTTATGTATTTTAAATATCTGAATGGCAAAATTGGCTGGGCAATGAATAAATTTAAATGACATTTACGTCTCTAAGCGTGCCTCAAAATAAATGTCATCTTCATTGATCCTCTTCTGTTGGTGCGCGCGGATTCTCTTCGTCAATTTGCCACTGATCTTCGATGAGTCGTTGCAACATTACAATTTTCATAGCTAATATTGACGGTCGCCCGGCGAACGAGAAGGCGATGCAAGGCAAAGAAAGAGTTTATTTGATACGAATTTTAGCTATCATAAAGTCATTTCATTTCGGCTACTTTTCAGCAGCAGAAAAGTGCGAGATTTGCTTCTTGAGACTGAACTTTCGCACAGTTTCTTGCCATTTTTCCTTTGCGTGGAAGTTAGGAAATAACATTCATTAACAATTTATCCACAATTGTTCGCGACATTGGGTGTGGACAAGAACCTGTAGATTAGAATATTGCAACTGGTTAAGAATCTCCTGTCCACACAATGCATTGACGACTTCGTGAAAAATATCTGGAGGGCGAGAGAGAGAATAATGTTATTAGAATCCGGTTCGAAGGACCAGATTATGTGGTCAAGCACCTGGAGATATAATTGAATTGATAATTAGATTTCTCCCCGTGCAAGTTCAATCGTTTTCAAAACATCAATGTACTTATTTATCTATTTATTTAACTTTCTAACTCACTCCAATTCACTTTGACTCCTTTTACATTCGAGTTTTTCTCACCAAGTCACGAAGCGGCGCCACCTTCGCGGCATTATTGCAGTACAAGAAATAGTCATTCACATTGAGTGTGTTTCCAGTGGGTTTCTTGAAGGATTCTGCTGGCAGAAACCAATAAGTTTCCCTGGAAAGGGTCGAAGGATGTCTGAAAAGACATAACCTCAATCTGGTGCAATGAAAAAAACCAATAAATTTGTGTTTATCTACACACAAACAGCAATTTATTGTCTATTTCCTTGGTTTTTATGTGAATTTTCCGGCTCTTCTTGTCTTCACTTTATTAATAAATAATATGATTCGTAATCTTGCAACGCACTTTTACGGATTCATATTTTTGACAGCTTATTTAAAATGTTATGAATGTAAAGTTGCAACGAAGCATAATTTTTTTGCTAGAATTTCTAACACAATTCTTTCATCCTTTTTCTTTCCACAACAACAACAATCGAACAAATATTATTTTCACACCACAGGAAAAAAAACGTGACTTCATCGGGGCGACAGAATCAATAAACAATAGAAAATGCGGGTCTTTCGGAGTTTCCCCCCCAACATTATGAGTGGAGACGATGGCACAGTATTTTAATTTGCAGAGGCAGTTGTTTGAAGCATTAAAAAAATTTAAATAAATAACTTTTCTAAACCATGAAGCCCAAGATAAAAGTTCTCTCTCACACAGCGCGCAAACTTCCAAGTCATATGCAAACAAGAGAGCACTTTCGAGAGTCACTTCTGTTGAACATTATGGTATATTTCAATACTGTGTACAAGCACATGAACATGTCCATATAGACCTGGAATATAATAGATAGTATTGTTAATACACTTTTCCAAACCTCTCTTCGCCGCCTCATAAATAAGGCTGGTATTTCAATGGATCGCGCGCGCCAATGCTGGAGAGAATTGAAAAATTTATCAGAAAGTTCCCACAAGTCCAATGAAGAATGGGATGGAGTGAGATGGCAAAGCACGTCAGACACCTTAAGTTGCATTTACAATAATTAAAATTACTCTCCACACCCCGCGCCGCGCCATTATACATAATTCCCATGCCAATGAGACGTCAAAGTGTCTGTTGAGCTTCTGTATTCGCAAACTTGAGTTATTTCTTGCCAATAAATCAGTTAAATATTGTGGTTTTTTTTCTACTTCGCAAAGATATTTCAATTTGTAGTTATTGAACACTTCACCTTAACATTTTCTAGGGAAGATTAACTAATATTCTTTCACTCTTTTTGCAGTCTCAAGAGCCAAATGTGCCGATTGACGACAGTTGGTTTTGGGAGCCGGACAACAACACGTCCTCGTCATCGTCGAAGAATGAGGAAATCCTCTCGAAGTCACCGTCCGGCGGTGACTTGACCATCATTCCACTGGATCAGTCGAGCGATGCCGACGCCCAGGAGCGCTATCAGAAGCGAATTGACGACACGGAGGCGAAGCTGAAGAAGGTCAATTTCGAGAATGCCGTGCTGCATGAGAAGATCAAGCAATTGACGGGGGAAAACAGGAGTTTGAATGAGAACATCGACGAATTGGACAGGCAGAACTCGATGATTGTGGACAATTTGCTCGGCCAGAAGAATCAACTGCAAGAGAAGCTGAATGAATTGAAGTCCTCAGCAGAAGATCTGCCCAAAGTGAGGAAAGAACTCGCGGATTTGACTGCCAAGCATGAGAAAATCGAGAGCGCTTATGTGACCAGTGTGCAGGAGAACGTGAACACCAAGGCGCAAATGGAGGCCATCAACACAGAGTTGCGGAGGGCAGTTTGTGAGAATGTGGAGCTCGTGGCGTCGATGGAGGTGAAGAATGACGAGTTGAGGAGTCTCTTGACGGAGAAGGATAAGCTGCAGCATGAATTCCAGGACTTTTTCGTGAAGATGAAGAGCGAGAGGGACAATGAGTCGGCAACGGTGAAGCAGTTGACGGATAAAATCCAATTCCTCGAGGAGGATGTCCAGAAATCCACAAGTTACTCGGCAGAGATCAAGGAAAAGGTGGTGGAATTGAGTGAGAAACTGCAACAGGAGATGCAGGAGAAGCAGACAATTGAGCAAGAGTTTCTCGCCTATCAGGAAACTGTGCGAGAGTTGAAGAAAAACTCCACGGATTCCCAGAAGCTGGAGGATCAGGAGTTGCAGGAGATGAAGAGGAAATTCCCGGTGATCGAGGAGGAACTCAGGCAATCCAATGAAGCGCGGGAGATGGCAGAAATCGCACTGAAGGATTTCCAGGATAAATTCAGAGCTCTTGAGATTGAACACAAGCAAATCAACGAGGATTTTGTGGCTCTGCAGGAGGATGACTTGAATCTCCAGCGGGAGTTTAATGACCTCAAGGAGAAGTGTCGCAGTGTTGAGGAAGAGAAGCAGGAGTCGACGTCTCACTTCCAGGGATTGGAGGAGAAGCTGATGCAAGCGGAGAAGACAATGCAAGACATTGCGAAGAAGTATGAGGATGTTAAGGTGGAGAAGAGGCAGATTGAGCAGGACTTTATTGCCCTCCAGGAGGATGATTTGAATCTGCAGCGGGAATTCCATGGCTTCCGCGAGCAGCAGAATGTGGAGAATGACAATTTCCAGAAACTCTCCGAGGACAATAACAATCTGCAGCGTCAGATCATCGATCTGCAGTCGAGGATCAACAGCAGGGATGTTGAGGATGTTGTTGCTGTGAGGATTCCTTCCTCAGCCGTTCAGGAGCTGCTGAAGAAGTATGGAAATTTGTCGTCTGACGCAGATGATGTTCTCCGATCCCTGGAGGACTTTCTGAAGTCCTCGCAGGACACGAAATACAAACTGGAAGCTGTTGAGAAGCGACTCGCCGAGGCGTTCAGTGGCGTCAATCAGCAGAAGGAGGAGATCCGGAAGTTGGAGCATGAGAAGAAGACCATCCAGGCGGATCTGATGCACTATGAGATCGAGTGCAGTGAGTTGATGAAGAACAATGAGATTCTGGTGCAGGAATTGGAGGAGATCAAGTCGGGAAAGCTGGAGACCATCCAGGAGAACAGCGAGGAAACCGTGGCGATGCTGGAGAAGCAACTGGAGGAGTGCAATAGCATCAATCGCGAGCTGGAGAATGATTGTCAGGCGCTCAATAAGCGTCTGGACGCGATGGAGAGTGAAAGGGAGGAGATTCTGCAGAAGTTGGGTCATCTGGAGAGCCTGGAAAGTGAGGGAAATCAGAAGATCAGTGAGCTGAAGCGTCTCGTGAGTTCGCTGGAGAATGAGAAGTCAAATCTGCAGTTTGAATTGACGGAATTGAGTGTTGGGGAGTCGAAGGCGTCCCAGGATGAGGTGGAGAAGCTCCAGAAGAGAGTGTCTGAGCTTGAGGAGCAATTGAGGGAGAAATCCCAGGAGGTGGAGAAGATGAGCGGCGGCTTCGATGCGCTGTCCAAGGAGAAGAATGACCTCATCAATCTCGTGACTGTGAAGCACAACGAGAGTGTTCAGTATCACGCGGAGATTCAGCGGCTGAGTCAGCTTCTGCAGCTGGAGATGACTAAGGTTGTCGCCTGTCAGAAGTGCCCAGAGATGCAGCGGATGTTGCAGGAGAGTCAGGCGGCTGTGGCGCGAGTGGCGGAGCTGGAGAAGCTGCCCGATCAGGTGGATTGTCTGAGGCAGAAGGCGGATCTGCTGGCGAATTCGCTGCTCACTGAGCAGCAGACGGTGAAGCTGCTGGTGAAGGAGAAGCAGGAGCTGCAGGAGGACAAGGCGGGTCTGGCGAAGGACTGCGAGCGGCTGAGGCAGCATCTGCTGGCCGTGGAGGAGGACCAGACCGTGCAGATGATGGAGCTGCAGCGCCAGGCGGAGGAGTACAAGAGCAAGCTGACGCTGCTCGAGCAAGAGGCCCAGAAATCCAGCACAGCTTACACCTCAGCCAGGTAAATATTGATCTCTGTCCACCCATTAGTCAGCGCTTTATCTCATGATTGCGTGAATTTTTGCGTGTGATTCAAGCGGAAATTTGGGGTGTTTTTTTTATTGCGAAGAAACTACACTCAGAGAAATCTGATTTGAAAAGAAGCAAATATTTTAGCTGAAAAAATGCTAACGATCAGCGAAACTCAATAGCGTTACAAACAAAACAATTTTCTGCATTTTCCTACTGATTTTTCGCTAAATTTATTGTTTTTTTTCTGGTCAGAACTTAGTAAGGAAAAAAGAAGTCCAATTTGCATGGACTTCCCCTCATCTGGTTTCCTGAAAGAGCAATTACAGACTTGCTGGTAATCTACGAGAGTTGGTTGACGCATCAAACGCATCTGATCCCTCGATATATCGATTTATAATCGATATTCACAGCTCAAAATACACAAAATGGCGGTGGATCTCTTGCGAATGATTTCGTGGACTCTTAAAATTATTAAATTCTTCCGCAAATCTTCCATTTTCGCAAGTTTATCGCAAAATTTCACGCTTTTTGATGAAATAAAGAAATCAATTGGGCGAAACACGAAGCAAAATTGTCGCTAGTGTCGACAAAGAAGAATAACTTCTGAGTGTGAACAGCGCCAGTTAAGATCTTAGCATCATATGCTTGCTGACCATTTATTGACTTTGGTCATGCCTGAAAATTTGATTTAAAAAAAAACCTAGATTAGGCGTGGTTTTAATAGAATCTAACACCTTTCCTCAACAGTATTCGAGCTAATCAACATGCAGAAACCCTGCAAGCTCAGTATATGTTGCTGTCGCAGCAGAGAGATGAGATTTCGGCGAAGCTGAGTTCTGCTGAAGACAGAGAATCGAAGAATCAGGCTGCATTGATAAATCTGCAGTGCGCTCTTGAGCAATTCCAACGAGGTTTGTCCAGTCTTTCTCTGGCTCTGCAAAAGCTGGCTTAGAAACTAGAATCTCTGCTTCTGTCTGTTAGATAAAGATCGTGATGTCGAGGCGACGACGTACAGAATTAGAAAGCAACTCGAGGAGGAGCGAAAAGCCAACGAAAGCATTCTGAATGAGGTGAAGTGTCTGCAGAGTCAACTGACGGACGCCAAAACTGGTCTCTTGGCCGCTTCGCGGATCTCAGATCAGTTGGAAATGAGCCAGGCAAGCCTTTCCGCGCAGCGCGAAGAGAGTAAGTTGGGTGGCGATTGCGTGGGTGTTGAAATGACCTTCACACAGTGCCTTCATCATGCATGCACCAAGAAATTAATCTTAGGGGATGTTTTCTTAGTTGTTTTTTTTTTTGGTTTTTAACCCTCTCTTCACCACAGAATTCTCTGTTGCTCTTGTTTTGGCAGCAATTGAAAGGCAAATATCAGTTGGTAATTCTGGGTTGAATACCATTGGCAGTCCCGGAATTTCAGCCGATATTCGTTTTTTAATTGTTTCAACATTATCTTTTGCGTTTGATCCACACAAAAAAGCCCAAAAAAATAAACAAAAAAATCTCTCGGTGTCATCAAGGTTGCAAAAAAAATCAGCATCATCAACACAGCAAAAAAAAAAGAAAAACACATCACAAAAATCCTTAAATAAATTGTTGTTTTTTTTTGGTGGTTTTAGGCTAAGGCGTGTGTTTTGTGCTTGTATTTTTTTTTTATTCGAGTGATTTCGTAATTTTTTGCACATTTTGCACTCACATTTTAACCATTTTTTTTTTCTTGTTAAGAATTGTTTTTGATGATAAGAAGTTTTGATTTGTGGTTTTCTGCACTCTATATTTGTGGTGGATTTTGTTTGCATTTTGTGCTTTGACGAGGAGTTTTTATTATGATTTCTTGCCTTAGCAATCCTTGATTTTTGTGCTGCATTTTGTCCTGGCGAGCTTAGGTAAATCTCAAATTGTAACTGTGCGCAGATTTTAAGATGAGGACACACGTTGCAAATTGGGGTTGCCCCGTGCTCGTCATTTTCGTCGTTTTTTTTTTTTTTACTTTCCATGTGTCGTGAACGAATTATTTATTTATTATTATTTTTACCACTTCATTCTGTGCATTATTGTGTGTTCGTGTGTGTTTGTGTGTGTGTAAAATTTCTGCGCATCGTTTTTCTCCTGAGTGTAGAAAAAGTCTCCCAAAAAAAAAAAGCGTTAGGAGAGAACAAAGTTTTGCTCCTCATTCATGAAGAAAAGAGAGGAAAACTGTGGGTTTGAGCAAGTGTTTTATTCAGTGGACTCATTTCAAAGAGGCTTGATTGTTGTGTCTTTTTTTTTTAATATAATTATTTTAATTGTTTGTTGATTCAATTGGGGTTTTCCAACAACCGTATTTTGTGCCGTCTCGAGAGGAATTTTTCTGTTTCAATACCGCAACAGTGTTCTTTCGTGTAACATTTTTCCGCGGCTCTGCGGGCGAAGAAAAAAAATCGCTGAACAATTCCACTCATTTTTAATACACGAAAATACAGTCAAGAAAGTGGCATGAATAGTTTTCTTATTCGTGATAATTTTTACGCTAGTTTGTCTTTTTTTTCATCCTTAGTGAGAATGCCAAGATTTTTACATAGTTTAATATATTTTTTTCTAATTGGTTTCTTGCGCCCTTAATTGTTTCATTTCCAGTGCGTTTTATGTTCTTTTACTGACACCTTTAGATTGAGTATTACATCAGGTACTGGTGTGCGTATTTACCTCTGACCAGTGCTTATGTTATGCTCTTTCTAGAGACGTTACAATCTGCATGAAGTGCATTTTTGATGCTCCTTTTATTTGCCCATCTGCAATTCTGCGCAACTCAAAGGTTTTTTTCCAATGTGTTTTATTTTTCTTATACTTTTCAACACGTTTTTATTTGCATTTTTCTCCAATTTATTGCACACAATTTGAATCTACAATAATAAAGTGAACTGTAAATGAGATCAAATGCTTTGTTTTTGCAGTGGAGAAACTCTTGGAGAAGTGCTCAAAGCTGGAGCAGAAGATTCACGACACGGAGACAAATCAGGCGGACAAGGTTGAGAAGACGCTGATCAAGAATCTCGTCATTGGCTACGTGTCGGCGCCGAATCAGGGTGACAAGTCGCAAATCCTGAAGCTCATTTCAGCCGTGCTGGATTTCAATCAGACGGAATCCGACAGGATTGGCTTGAAATCATCACAGAGTTCAGGTGAGAAAAAAAAAACTTCAGCGCTCTTCGAGGGTTGCTCAAGTGAGGAATGAACGAACCATTTCACATGGAATAATCAAGAATATCCAGGAATATATGGAATATGAGTCAAAATCCAAAATATTCAGATTTCAAATTCATCTGCTTCACAAATATCATTTTGCGGGATTTTTGATGGATAATTATTTATTGGGAAACGTTAAAAACTCCCCAAATTTGCTCATTGGTTAAATTGTGATAGGAAAAAAAATACCAGAACAGGAAAATCTGTGAAAAAAAATTGCCGTGAGCTGGATTCGAACTTATGAACGCAAATGTGCGAAGGAAAAAGACGCGAACATGCAATATTAGCAGCTTTCCAAACGAATATTGTGAAAAATTACATTTTAGACTTAAATAAGACTTCCCAGGAGAAGTTTCAAGCCCGAAAATGGACATAAAAGTGCTAAAAAATATATTATGGGAAATTTTTTTCTCTTTCTGACAAAAAAAGCAATTTCTGGAAATAATATTTAGCGTTAGAGAGAGTTTGAGGCAGAAATTGAATGAGAAATGCTGATATAAAGTGATAAAGTGAAGGAAAATACTCGAAAAGGGAAAGAGAAGTGAAAAAAGAGTTGTGAAAAAATCGCAACTGCAGGAGAATTGAACCCGCGACTTTACGATCTTGGGTTAAATTCTCTTATAATAAGAGCTGAATTAGCGCTGAAACTTGTGGAAGTCTTTCTGTCTAGACGATTTCAAAGACATAAGTTCGAATTATCAGAAATCGGAGGAATGAAAACCACTTTTCTCTAATTTGAGCAACCCTCGGCGTTCTTATTGCAAAGCGCCTCTTTTATTGACTAGTGGATTTCGGTGTTTATCTGCAGATGAATCCCAGGGATTGGCGCAGGCGTTCGTGAAGTTCCTGGAGAAGGAATCGCAGCCAAGTCAGCCGCCGGCCAGTGGATCTCTGCTGAACATCACGCACGGCGCCACGAGTGCCAAGAAGCCTCCAGTCGCTGCCAAGGCGCCCGAAGTTGAGCCTCCGCCGCCAGTGCAGCCGATTCTCCTGTCCGACAACATTCTGCAGGCGCTGTCGCCGCCGCGCAACTCCAGCACAATCCTCAAAGACATCCTCAACGACACTTGACTGTAATTCTTCAGCCGCACTTCCAAACACCAGGGCGAGGGTCTTTTCTGCTATCATGTAAATTAGTCTTTTCTTTGTCATGTTAATAAATTCTACGCTGATGGTTTCAAAAGAGTCTCCCAACGTACTTCCTGTCCTTCGTCGCGAGATTCGGCCACTGCACGACGAACAGGTCTGCGATCCACTGCAGGATTCTGCCGCTCAGCGAGAGACTGCGCACGCGGCAGAAGCTCTCCAGGAAGATGATGCGACAGGGCTCGCGAAACGGCCACAAGCAGCCCAAGAGGAATGCCACGACGCAGACGGGAATGCACGTTCCCGGACCGTTGCAGAGCACCAAGTCGGGCTGGAAGCCCCACACGACTGGGACGCACTGTAGCGTGGACAGGAGTGTGGAGAAGATGGAGCTGAAGAAGCTCTGATGCACATTCCGGGCGCGGTGGATGCGCTGAATGTAGGGCTCACGAGGATGCTCAATCTCTCTGGCGCGCATCTCGCTCAGCTCGTCTGTCGTGTTGCAAACATAGCATCTTGGCGTGTACTTGGCGAAGTCCATCAACTTGATCACTTCCGCCAGCTCGGCAGAGTGTCCTCCAGGCCCCAACACCACCATCAGTCTCGCGGTGTTGCTCCTCATCCGGGGCCGCCTCTTGTAGCAGCGCCGGATGCGCAAGAGGAGCAATAAGGTCGGTGGGATTAAACTAAGCAAGCATATGGCGAGGAGATCCTCCAGGAAAATCGCTAAGGTATACATGATTGTCGGGAAGACAGCACAACACAAAGTTCTCTGTTATTCTTTGGTTTTTCTTTAACTCTAGCACTGTACGATTGCAGTCTTTTCAGCCCCAAGAAGAGCAAGTCTTTGTTGCGAAAATCCTTCTTTCGCTTGCTCTTTGGCACTGCTATTCACCACTCTTGTTTGCCACTTCTTCGTCACAGTGGCGTAGTGAGTTTTCGCGGTGGAAGGGAAATTGGCTGCGTGTGAAATTAGAATCTTCACTGTCTATTTGCTGCATATCTGGCTGTTTTCCGAGCTGTTATCTCCTCAGAGGTCATGAATTCCTCACTTTTTCCACAGCAACTGGTGGATGATTCATCCACCAGCGCCTCTGGCGAGTGGTGAATTTGGATTGCATCACTTTGGGACAGCCGAAGTCGCATGTCCCAAAATCTTCGCGGAAAGATTGTCAAAAACGGTGCGAACGTCAAGAGTGCAACAGCGATGAATTTCACAAGACGCAAAAGTGATAAAAATTATCTGTTTGGATGCACTTCAGAAGGTCCCAGTGATTAGATCTTGTAAGTTGACTGTCCAGCTCTTGTTTATGCCCGGAATTCGGCACAATTATCGCCCTCTTCCCTCCGGATGGCTCCGATTCTGATGCTGCGTTGTCGCAATTTCAGGTTAGATTTCTCGTGACGTCACATCGTATGATTCAATTCTTGTCTGCGATTGGCTGAAAGTGGACATAAGATTCTCGCACGGTGAAAACACGCCACTCTTATTGCGATGATGGAAGATCCGGGCGATTGGATGAACTTCGGCAAGATGGACATGGACATCGACACCTTCCGCGCCGACGGCTTCGACTTCAGCCAGATCTCCGATGAGGGTGAGTTTCTGGGCTTTGTCTTCAGCGCTGGGATTGTTGTTCATCATCTTGTCTGGGCGTTTCAGATCTGCTGCAGATGACGGACATTCCGAACTTTGAGAATCTCGAGCTGCCGGACAATGAGGACTTTGGCACACTGTCGCCGCACAGCGTTGCCTCGATGGGATCGCCAATGAGCCAGATCTCCAGCAGTGGCGAGGACGCCAAGGAGTCCCCGTCGCCGGGCATCTCTCCCGCCTCTCAGGGCTTCGTCTCGCCACCACAGCCCTCGCCGCAGCCCGTGTACAGCGCCCTGATGCCCTCAGATCCTGTGCTCGGCGCCAGCTTCTCCCCAGTTCCGCCGCCGGCGGCCACAACGACCGCCACGAGCGTCAGCGTGAGTCCCATGATCGTGACGAAAGTCGCCCCAGTGCAGCAGATGTTCACCACGCCGCAGAACACACTCATCCTGGCCAAGAAGCTGGTGAAGCAGGAGCCAAAGACGCCGAAGATGCAACAGGTTTCGCAGGTGTTGACGCTGCAGAGCGTCGCCGTGTCGGACAAGCCTTCGGTGCTGCTGCAGACGAATCCCAGTGTTGTCTACTCCACAACAGCGGCGCCGGGGACTCTGGTGCAGGGAACACTGCTGGCCACAGGGATTCCCGTGATGCTGGACAGCGAGAACAAGATTCCCATCTCCAGATGGTCAACTGGTGAGTTTGTCTCTTATTGGATGCTGTTTCTCTGTCACACTGACGCGTTTTCTTATCAGGAAAACCCAAGGAGGGAAAGAGAAGCGCTCACAATGCCATTGAGAAGAAGTACCGACGCTCCATCAATGATCGCATTGAGGAGCTCAAGACGATGATGGTGGGCGAGAATGCGAAGCTCAACAAGTCCGCTGTGCTGCGGAAGGCCGTGGAGACGATTCGGGACATGCGTCGGCAGAATGAGAAGCTGAAGGCGGAGAATTTCATGCTGAGATCGGCGGCGAAGGATGCGAAATCGCTGAAGGGACTTCTCCTGACTGGACAGCCGCAGAAGGAGGAGTACATCTCGCGCTCGAACCTGATGACGCCGCCGCGCAGCGACGAATCCAGTCACTCAATGTCTCCGTCGCCGTCTGAGGTCTCCGGGCCGCCGTCGCCGTACGAGGAGCACATCAAGGAGGAGGCGCCGGAGGAGTCTGAGCTGCTGCGCAGCGTGAAGCGCGGCATGACGGCGAATTCGCGGATTATGCTGTGCATGGTGATGTTCGCTGTGCTCACGGTGAATCCCTTCAGGCACTTGCTGTCCAGATCTGGCGGATCGGGAGCCTTCTTTGGCGACGACTCCACTTCGGCGGGCCGAACGCTGCTCTCCAACGATGACTATGCGGACTCTGAGCTGTCCTGGAACTCCTTCGGCGGCACGCTGCTGCTGTGGCTGGTGAATGTGGTGATTGCGTGGTTCTGTCTCATCAAGATGCTCGTCTACGGCGATCCGGTGCTGAGCAGCAAGTCGAAGGTGGGATTGGAATTTGCCAGGCACAAGAAGTCCGCCGAGGTGGAATTCAAGGCGGGAAATGCGACTGAAGCTTATCAGGAGTACAAGGAATGTCTGCAGATGTTTGGCTTATCGCTGCCGACATCGCGCTTGGAATGCTTCATGGCCAATTCCTGGCAATACATCCGGATGATTCTGCATCGCTTGTGGATTGGACGGTGGCTGAGTCGCAAGGCGGGCGGATTGTTTTGCCCCGTGCAAGCACGCACGGAAGCTCTGGCGTCAGCCAAGGAAATCTCCCTGATCTACCACAGATTGAATCAACTCCATCTGGCCACGGACATGCAGGACAACCACGGATTGCTGCTGTCACTGTGCGCAGTGAACATGGCTGACGCGGCGTCGCAGCTCATGGCGCCGGATGAACTCATGGAGATCTACTTAACGGCCGCGCTGCGCGTCAAGCAGACTTATCCGCGCGTCCTCAAGTTCTTCTCGCGCTACTACGTCAGCAAGGCCAAGGCGGAGCGTCTGGCGGTGTGTGGAAATGTTCCGGCGAAGCTCACGTGGCAATTCACAACGTATGGCTATCGATACTTCCTCAATCACACCTTCCGCTTCGGCGGTTCTGGGCTGAGTGAGGAGTTCAGTCAGCTGGAGAACAAGTGTGATCCGCTGGCGTTCGCCACGCGCGAATATCGCGAGCATCTGCTGAAGAGAGCGCTTCAGTGCCTGGTCGGATGCGGTCCGGCGTCTTCAGGGACGAAGGCAGCGAAGCAGACTTCGAACTTGATGACCAGCTGCACGGGAACACAGATCTGCGATGTGCTCTACTTCACGCAACTCCTCATTGACACGCTCAAGAGTCCGGAGATGGACGCGCTGGGCGATTCCGTGACGAATTGGTGGTGCAGCTTGATCAGTGTGGCGGCTTTCTGGCTCCTGGGCGAGGATGACAAGGCCAAGGATCTCTACAATCGCGTGAATGTGCTGCCGAAGGTTCTCAAGGAGGCCACAGATGAGCTTCCATTGGCGCTCCTGGCGGCCTTCATGGCCAAGAAGAGACTTCTGTGAGTCAATTCAACCGCTGAGATTCTCTGAATCTTCTTCTGACTTCTGCTTGTCCTTTCTTGTGCCTTTTCAGGGAGGAAACTGTGAATTTCTCAGATGTCTTCAATGAGTGTTTGAGAGGAAGCAAACATCTGCGAACGAGTTTAACCTTCAACAAGTGCAGCTCAGCCAGACAACCCACTTTGGTGAGTAATCTTAACTCGTCTTCTTCCTCTCTGTCTTCAGGAATTCTGCCGGCTTCGCTTGGCGGATCGCGTGGGTGCATTGTAAAACACTGCACGTCTTGAGTTCGAAAGCTGCAGTACTTCTACAGTGCAACCCTCGAGATCTGCCCACTCATCCCAGGCTGGCCAGGAAATTCTCCAATCATCTGCTGAGTCACTCATGGAATCGTCTTTCTAGCTGGTGCAACTTCTGGTGTGCGATTGGCTGCTGGAATCACGCACGGCGCTCTGGGAATTGAGTGTGAAGAATGTGCCCAACTACACGCCAGTCTGTGATGTCACTGTGCGTCACTTCCAGGAGGATTTGGATCTGCTGCGTCTCATCACGGATGGGAATCCGGTGAGTTTTCTCGGTGTTCTTTCAGAATCATTTCAATTTATGAATTGAAATTAATTTTAGAATATTTCTGAGAAGTTTTGAAGCTGAATGAATTGGAAAACAAAGAGTTTCCTGGTCGATTTTGAAGAAAACACAGATTAAATGACTTTTCAATCAATAATCATGCAATTTTGGAACAAATTAGTCTAGTTTTGATTTACAGTAGCGAAAATTTAGGCCATTTTTACTTTTGGTGCTAAAAAATCAATATTTCTTTCAATTTTCGAGATAATTTGATTAGGATATGAATTAATTAGAATTTTATGGTCTTTAAAATGGCGTTGAAATCATGGCGATATTTCAATTCTATGCTGATATATTGAAAAATGCAGAAAAAGCTGCGTTTACAGCAGCGAAAATTAAATTAGGACACTTCTTATTTTGCTCTAAATCCACATTAAATCATGAGTTTGGAATGTCTAGAAGACATTTCCATTATAAAGCGCTTTGATTTTGAAGTTCCAAATACTTTATCATAATGAAGTTGGCTATATGTAACCAACGCCCTCTGTCGCCCCATCTTGCTGCGTCCCCTGTTCCTCTAGGTAAAAGCACTGCTTCACTCCGCGATCACGATCCGATTGATTGATTCGCGCGTTTCTCAGCGTCACTGTCAAGTAATGCTAACAGCGAGGATCGTATGAGAAGGAGAAGGCCGCCATGATAATGGCATTCCCGCCACAATATCTCCAGTGTTTTGCCAGTTCATAAAGGGAATTCGACATATAATTTGGACTTGTTAAATTGCTTTTTGTATGTTTTTAACTACCGTTTAACGCTTTTGTACCATTTCTTCCGCACAACTGCGGCCCAAATCCTTTCACAGGTTTTTTTATGAAGTGTTAAATAGGAGCTCAAGTTATTTGTCCAAGAACAAACAATTAGTGAAAATTACAGCATTTTGCTCGTTAGAAAGTGTAATTTTTTAGTCAATTTAGACAATTAGAAGATGAAAAGATCAATAAAACTGATGTTTTCCGGGCTTTCTTCGCAGAATGTGCAGCAGAGAGTGTATCTCTACGAGGCTGTCTACCGGCTGATGGCTGGCGCTTCGCCGGGACGCACGCAGGAGTTGCTGGATCGCACGCTGAGGCATCGCTCCAGCAAGCCGTCGATCATCTGCGGCAAGGATCGCAGCCAGCAACAGTGGGAGAGTGGCGAGAGGCAGAAAGCGGCGGCACTCTATGTGGCCTGCAAATACCTGCCGGCGCCGCTGCTGTCGACGCCGGGCGAGCGCGCCGGGATGCTGGCGGAGGCGGTGAAGAGTCTGGAGAAGGTGGGCGACAAGAAGCGCCTGCAGGATTGCTACAATCTGATGAAGTCTCTGGGCAGCGGAACAGTCACAAATTGAGTGTTTTTACTTTATCCATTCTATTCATTTCACTGTGTATATCCTTATCATTTCTATCACGGTTACTTTTGAGACTAAGTATTTCATTTTGCGTTGAACCTTGGGAAGCTTTAAGTGAATTTTATTTGATATTTTGTACTTTGGATGAATATCATCTGAATATTTTCTATAGATTAAGAGAGAGAGAGAAAGTGAGAGAAAGAGCGATCAATTATATTTATCCGTCAGATTGACACTAAAGAAACATAATATTTATCTATTTTCCCACGTAATTGACTATGAAAATTGTCTAAAATTGATTAAAATTGTCTAAAGAGAAGCAGATTTAAGATGAATTGTTGTAAAATTGCACTTGAATTGCTGCAAAATATGTTGAAAATCAAGTTGTAATGCAATAATTGTAGATAAATATTGAGAAATTTTCAGTAGTTTAGTGAGAAAATTACTTTTCTCTCATCCCGCAAGAAAAAAAAACCTAGAAAGCTCTGTAATGTATGACTTTTCTTAGTAGTTTAATGTCCTGTTTTATCCCCTTGTTTTTGTAATAAAAGCCACTAAAACTCAAAAGCGAATTTATGAGTGAGGGAAATTAAAAGTAATTCCTCTGTTGCGCCATAAACACAGAAAATTCATTAAATTCTCATTTGCAATCTGTGTGTTTTGTTGAACTGCATTTTCGCCAAGGCGGAGGGACAGTTTTTGTCCATCTTGGCACTGCCGGAGGGTGAAAATGCAGAAAAGGAAACATTTTGTTAATTGACTGTGATATTTTGTGACCTGTTTTGCTGACAATTCGCACCGAAGGACATACGCTGAAATGGCCTCTTTTTGTGCACCACAAAGAACGAGAGAGGATAATTCTTGTTCTTGCGTCGCAAAAGAGCAAAAAGAAATCATTACAGGCCAAAGTATGTGTGGGATTTTTTCTTCTTTCTAAAGGCGATGGGAAGTGCTTAATCTCTTCCTCTTCTTCTGTAGCCTTTTTGCACACACAAAAAAAGCCCATGGAAAAATCGGCTTTACAGCAATTTTGTTAAAATGCTGCTGAAGAAAACACACTTTCTCTATGAATGAATTTTAATGGGATTTTCTCCAACTTAGAAGGCTGAAAGAAAGTGAAGATTCCCAAGTGACACAAGGATAATCAGACCAGAAAATGTGACAGTTTGTGTAACACATTTTCGAGTCGCGGCCGTGATGAAAAATTGGTCGTCAGATGACTAAGAAATAGCAGTCATGCGTCACGTGTTTTCTGTGCCGTTCGCTGAAATCTCCTAAGCGCATGAAGCGCCACCATCTTGAACGCATTTCGAGGAAATCACATGAAAACTTTTGCACTTAATATACAATTAATTAGAGCCTCTGGCATCGATTTATCGAGTTCTCGGATAATCTTATGAATAATCAATTTGATTGGCATTATCCAAACTCTAATTCCTCGGTCACCAGGAGGAGCCCGAGTGTCAAACTAGCGGAGATAATATGGTCAGAAGTGGTGTACAGATCTGTAGAAGTTTAAGGAAGTGGAAGTGTTGCAATTTATGCAAAATTTCGCTCACAGCTTTGATTTTCCACTGATTATTTTACTCTCAGCAATTAATTTCAAACGAAGTTTTAATCTTTGACATGCTTTTCTAGGTTATGTGACTGATTTAAGACTTAAAAACATTTTAAAGTAGAAATTCTTGAACTGAAAATGAAATGAACGGAAAATATTCTCACATTATTATGAAAATTGTGATTTTAGGAAACAATGCTAAAGTGAAACATAACCTCATTGTTTTTCTTTAAAAAACTGTTGCGATTTTGAGTTAGAAATAAAATATAAAAATAGTGAAGAGGATTATGATCAAGAAATTTTGGTAAAAGTGCCATTTAGCGAAAGAAAATTATCAAATGTTATGTGAAAACGTGAATTTTAGAAATGACAGTTAGATTTCGATCATTTTTCGGGTAGATTTTAGTTAGATTCCAGTTATGAGTCGGTTCTAGTCTTGTTGTAATGGTGAAAACACAGCATTTTGCTCATACCATCTCGGCTCGGTCCCGTTAGATTCCCTTCAGAATTTTGGTCTGCAGATCAACTTTTGGCGCCTTCACACAATCCGATTTTCTCCACAATTATGACTCATTATGGACGAAATCATTAAATTTTTGAGTTTTTTCCACAATATAAATTCATTTCATTGACGATTTTCTCCATTTTCCATATCGACGGGTGAATCGAATACTATGAAAAGACGAAATCGCCATTTTTCAGAAGAGCGAATTGAAAATTTATTTCCAATTTCGCTGCAAAATTTACCGAATTTCACCTCAAACATTCGCGAATCGTTCATTAAAGTGATAATAATAGGTCTATATTAATTATTTGATATATGTATTAGTTTATTTTATTGGTGTTTATTTGAATTTTTACTGAAATATGGCAAAGTTAATAGACACACTGAAACAATAAGTTTGCAAAAGTCGATTTTTAATAGTCTTCAAGTACATTTCATATGAACTAGTTCCAAAAAATCGACTTTTCATACTTTACATGTACTTTTCTTTTGAAGTTCTCATTTGAAAAAAAAATTGAAATATATCATATATTATTCCTATTTAAAGTCTGTATGTTTTAGAAAAATCCTGAAAATCTTTAAATCGGAAAAAAAAGTTTTATGCGGATGATTGCAGTTTGGGACACATCTCGGAATTTTTGCCTCGTCCTCGATTGAAATAATTAAGTCATAAGAAAAATGTGTTTCAAATACAATTTGTTATTGCATATTGTCGTTCTCTTCTCACTAATTTTACAGTATCGCGGCATTGTTTACTGGTTCATTTGTTATAAGGTGATGTGTCGTAAATTATTTAAAATAAATTTTTGGATAGAAGATGTCACAAAGTATACAGGATAACTATTAAATGTGATGAAAATGTCTCATTCCAAATTTATTAAATAACGACTTTTCACGCGGATGTAAAAAAAATGTACAGCGTAAACTATGGAAAGTTGACTTTCCATAATTTACGCCGCAGCGCAAGAAAAATTTCTACATTTGTGCTTTTCGGATAAAGTAGATTTCTTAGTATTGCCTCTTAAGATAGAAGTCTCAAATTTTTTTTAGTGACAGAACAGGTCAAGGACTTTCCAAAAATACATAAGACGTAAACTATGAAAATTCGACTTTTCATAGTATTCGATTCACCCGTCGATATGAAATTTGTCTATTTTGACCATTTTGACAGCAAGCGCATTGTCAGACACGTCAAAGTCAAATTCAGCGCGGGTTGCCCAACGAGAAAACTGCAGGCACACACTCGACATAAAAATGTCGTGAGCAGGAAGGAAAATACACGATTCGTGTGGGGAAGAAAGAGATGAACTAAAACAATTGTCCAATGACAAAAGCTGTGTTTTCACCATAAGCAATCCATGAAATCTAAAGTGTTGGGAAGTGTTAGGGATTCTTTATACAGATTTTAGACATATTATCTTCCGCTTGATGTCAACTTCAGGGCCGATCGTGTGTGCTAATTCCCGGTCGGAATCGAGTCACATGAGTATTCCATATGACCGATAAATGTATGCTCCACAACCCAGAATTGACCAATTTTTGGGCATCTTTTTGTAGTCGTTCTCGACTTGCCGCGCTGCTTGGGCGCGAAAGTGTCTTTATGGAAAAATGGGGATTTTGTTGCAGAATAATTCTTCGGTCAATTAGTCAACTATTTTTAACTCCTGTTGTTTTTTTGTGCTCTGCAAAGCGCACACAAGTTGCGAAAAGTGAAGTTCTGGCGATGTTTTTCATCAAAACCTCCTCGTGTCGCTCTTCATTTGGAATTCCAGCGCACGCAGAATTAATGCATTCTCCCGAGGAAGTTGCCGTGAAGAATCCCAAAGTATTTCCAGCGCCAAGGGAAGTTCCCGGACAGAGTCGCGCAGCATTTGACGGGAAAACTTTGCAGACCATCATGTTAATGTGACGAAGAGAAAATATTGTATATTAGTTGGTGGGAACGAATGGGAAAACTTTATTCAGCATCTTCCAGCGTGTGTTTGTGAGTGTGATGAAAAATAAGGATGAGAATTGAGTCAATCCGCAGCGAACTTTGGGCTCCAGCTGAAAGACGATTGAGGGAGGAAATTTTGGGGAAATTGAATGAGTATTACGTGTCCTGGGAAGAAGGAGAGGAAAAAGAAAACTCCTCTTGCACTTCTTGCAATAAAGCTAGAAATTGCGAATTTCCCCGAAGAAAATTCCCACAGCAGTGTGTGAGAAGAAAATTGTGCCGTCGTCCTTGCGTATCCTTTTCGCGTGTATATGGATGAGTTGACATTCCGCTTACACCTCACGAGGATTCCCAGGTAAACTTGCAACTTCGCCATCGTCACCGAGGGAAATTCATGGATTTCATAAATTAAACTAATCAACTTCCACGTAGTTTTCCCCACTGCTTCAACACACACAGAGAGAGAATGTCTCTTGAGATGGTGGATTTTTTTCATCCCCCACGTTTCGCCTCAATTGCATAACACGCGAATTGGGAGGAATATGAATAAGGAAGCTCGCGCGCGAGTCTTTGAGATCGTCGTGGAAGGAGTTCCGCAATGTCTCTGGAGACTTAAGAAGACGCCAAGTGCATCTATTGCTCTGCAATTGCCAAGTCAACTTGGTAAATTGTTATTTTAAAACTCCTTCATCACTATGTTTTCACTCAGAAATATTAATTTCACTCCACATTTCAATGCGGTAAGAGAAATATTTTGATGGGAAAAATTGCACGCATATTTCGACAGTCTTTCAGGCGCTCTCAAGAAATTAAACAATTGTCATTCTTGTTGAATTACAATTTGTACAATTGAATACTTGGAGAAAAAGAATTTTTCATTATTTTTTCTAGGTTATGTCATTGATTAAAGACAAACTTTCTCACTAAATAACCTACAAAATCATTCAATCTTGCGCCTAAACTGATAATTTACATTTACCTGAATAATAATAATAATGAAATCTGATGAAGATCACAAGTTTTCAATGTGAAACTCATGTTAAATATGCTAAGATTGATATCATAACCTCTAAAATATTGTTTCAGGATACAAAATTGTCTATTTTGAGAACAGTTTGATTGATTTTCTACTCTGAAATAGCAAATTTCAGCTCATTTTCGATGTCTTATACGTTTTTTCAAGGATTCTTATTGATATTTTAAGGTAATTTTTAGGTTATGTTCCAAATTACATCCAAAAAAGTGACTGAAAATTGGATAACATAAAAAAAATCCACTGGAAACTTCAAATATGTCTAAAATACTGTTTCTCCGTAAGTTTCCAGAGGCACGCAAGTAAAAATGGCGTCTTTTTAGGTCTAAGATTTCTAAATTTGAGGTTGTGAATCTTTAAGCAGTTGGAAAAATCCATAGAATTCCGAAAAAGGAGGGGGAAATGAGTGAAACGCTTGTTTTAAGAACCACTGAAGTTCTGGAAGTGTCTGTAATTCTTCAAAGAAATTGTGGTAAAATCATAATTACATGTATTGTAATTGTTTGCTATATTCAATATAAAATCGTTGCATTCACCAACGAATAAAATCATTGGTTTCCTCGTCCTTCTTGTGCTGTAAGAGCAATTCTGTGATAGTTTCAGCTGAAAATGCACTGCAAAGAGGTTTATTTCTTGCACTTTGAGTCGCAATTCTGTCCAATATTCCTTCTCACGGTCGCAGCTTGAGTGTGAAAGGCTCTAATTAACCCTCTCAGTCGGCCGAGGTGTTTCCCATCCGTTCGGCGGGATTTTCTAAGGGTGTCGCCGAGAGTGGAGCAACATGAGGACGCAGCTGCAAGTGAAAGATTGAGATTTACTCGCACTGCGAGAATGTCCTGTTGGTATTCAAGTGGATTGTCTCATCCTTCGGCGGAGTTTCTCCTCTTTGTGGAGTAAATTAAATTCAAGTGTCATCGCTGGGATTTAATATATCCGTTGAATTTCTTTCACACAGAGAAACCACTTCTCTCTCTCTCTCCTCATTCCAGCCCTTAGAGAACACTGTTGACATGATAATGGGTCGAAAGAGGGGAGGGAGAAGAAAAAAGAAGCACCACGGAATTGTTATCAACATTATTATGGGATTGTGAATCGTCAAAAGTCATCATAGAGACGCTCAAGTCTCTCCATTCAAGCCATACGTCTTCTTTTGTGCGCTGAGAAATGGATGAAAGGAGTGGCCAGGAAGCAAACAAAAACTCAACATCGCAACTTCATTTTCCACCCCCTCCACACCCCCTTGAGCCAACATCGTGTGTGTGTGTGTGTCTCGAGTGAAAATATTTATTAACAGAATCAACAATTTTTCTCCTTCACAGCCACACACAAGTGTGGAAAGTGGAGCGAAAGAGGGTGGTTTTGGGAGGTGTTGGGAGGGTGGATTTATTTATCTTGAAATCCCTGATACTGAAATAAAAATTAATTGCCAGCGGGAGCGGCGAAGGGAACTCCTTGACTTACGTGAAAATTCGCTCACCCAATTATGACCGCAATAAATTTCCGCGTCGCCCATCTGAAAGAGGAGTCAAGGTGAGAGGCAAACGACACAGTTTCGGAAGAATTTATGCTTATGAGGATAATTCTGTGCGGTGTTCTCTTGTCGCTCTCATTTTCGCACTGCAACTTTTCTCACACACACAGTTTGATTGCCAAAGGAAAAGAAGAAACAATTCGAAGATGTTCCGAAAGCCACAAATTAGCTTCCACACTTCTTCGCCACTCTGTGAGTTCCCGGGAATGGCGCGTCAACGCCGGGAAAAGCACAGGGAAAAACCTAAACTACAGGCCCACCCACTCTTAGGCCAGGGATTTACGGTTATTGCAGCGAAATAAAAGGATTAGGATTCCCGCAGATTTATTATTTTTATTAATCCCTCATCGTTATTGGGGCACAAGAAGAAAGCGAGTAATTGCTGATGGATACTCAGCTCATATATTCAATACCGTCAATTTGTCTCTGTCCCATCTTCGGGCCTCTTCTTGACTCAATACACGGAAATCCGGGGGTCATAAACAGGGGGAAAATGCCAGATAATTAATGCTGTCTTTTATGAGCACAGCGGATTACAGAGAGAGTCTGAATAAACAGCTCATTCTAAGTTTTGCAATTAGTTTATAACTTCATAATTTCCTATTTGTTTCAATTATGTTAATTGAGTAGCGAAAAAGTTATTAAAACATTTAAATCGGGTCAAGATATTCAATAATACAGAGAAATATGCATAAAAATAGGACGAAAACGCTCTATAAAACCCCTAATTTGGCAATATTTTGTAGGAAAACTACATTAAATCTTGAGTTTTGATTGTCTAGAAGATGTTTAGAAGAAATTTACTTCATATGAGGTGATTATTCAATAATTTTTGATTTTCCGTGATTATTACTTTAATTTTGATTTTTATTACTTTAGCGAAAAAGAGAAACAGTCACAAATTTGCCACAAACTGGATTAGAATTCGACAGAGGCCAATTTCGCCTTGAAGAAGTACAATCAGAACTTCTTCATGTCTTTCAAGCTTATTCAACTGTGAGTTCGGCTTTTTTCTTCGCGAAAAACTTCACTTTCACGCTCAAATTTCCTTCTCTCCTGGCTAGGATCACGTCAGGAAGTCATAAAGTGTGAAAATACGGAAAAAGAGGAAGTTTTGCGAAAAATGCGATATTAGCGTCCCCCACGCCAACTTTGCTGCCCTCTGGCGTCGATATCCAGAAAATATTTTCAAAATCTGCCTGAAAATATTCAAATCTTGATTGTTTTGCAAGTCAATTCGGTTCTCAATGCGATTTCACTGCAAATTACAGTAAAATTTCTATTGTAAGCAAATTATTTACCCCTCGACGGTGAATAAATTCAATAAATGTTGGTATTTTTCTTAGATACTGTCGAATTGCTTGAAGTGTTGCATAAATTTTACCATATTATCTCCTTCTTACTTCGTGTTAATCTAGTTTAACTCCGATTTCAATCGCAAGAAGGAATTTATTCAGGACACAACGCTTCGTCGCACATCTAAAGGGTGTGAATTGAAGGCCCTTCATGCAAATGCCGCATTTAAACAGTGGATTGCCAGACAGAAGCCCTCATATGGAGCCATGCCAATGCTGGCCACCCCTTGACTCCCCTAATCCGCCACTCGAGCGGGGGGAGATTGATGGAATCCAGCTGGGAGTGGGCCGCGAGGACACTCAATGCTGAGGTGCTGAGCGAGAGGGATGGCTCTCAGAGGGATGATATTGAAGGTGTTTGCGATGTGTTTAGTGTGTCTGAAACACAATCACATGAGTGATGCTGCAGAAGGGCTTCTGCTCCTGATGACAATAATTAACAGGCATCTTCTGGCCTGATAAATTGATGACTTCACACCCTTTGCATGGGAATTTCCAACGCCCGGACACACCACGCGCGCGTCACTCGAAATTGCCGGCGGGAAAGTAAACACAGGGTGTGTGCGGGGGTGGAGGCGAGGGCGGGGGTGCCAAATTGGCAGGATGCGACTGCAGATGCGAGTGGCTGTGGCAGGAGGAGAGAAATGATGGGTGGGTGGATGCCTGCACGAAATGAGACGCTAATTATGGTGACAAGTAATGTGTTAAAAGACGTTGAAACATCGGAAACAGAGACGTTTAGTCTCTGTGACGAGCGCCGGGGGCGCAGAGATGGGGTGCAAATGAACTCCACGAGGACACTCAAGTCACCTCGAGTGTCACATTCAAGAGACACTCTCTCTCTCTCTATGGGTGAGTGGAGGAAAAAAGAGCAATTGCCGTAAATCGTGTGGCGAAATGAAGGGAAAAGTTGCTGGTCGAGGGTGACTGACCAAATGCTGGGGCGAATTTCTCAGCGCGCACAAGAAGTCAATTGCCATTAAATCACCAAGAGTTGAGAGACGTTTTTCTTAGCTGTTTGTGCTTCAAATTCATATTGTGTGTGTATGAAAATTTTTGAATTGCATCGCAACTGGACTGCAATTTCAACCCCAGCTTTATGCTTTTGGCAAAGTCTTGGGCAAAAATTTCTGCAGCGAATAGAGGCGAAATTGTCTCAGTGCAAATTGTGCCAGAGAGAGAGAGAGAGAGAGAGAGAGAAGGAATGTCTCTGATGCGATGCTGCCTTTTGTGAAGTGCCTTTGTTGATGGAATCCCCGCCGCGGGGGTGGATTATGATTGAGGGTTGTGCGCCCGGGAGTGACACTCAAAATGAGTGCATCGCCCAAGAAGTTGGGGCACGACAGAATTTCAATTTTCCATTATGCCACGCCACAACTCGCTGCAGCCATTGTCAGGACATCCGCAGAGGACTTTTTCCACACACACACGCGCGCCGCGTGCGAATGCTTGAAGGAGGTGATGATGGAATTGAAATATCTCCCAGTCACGGAACCGTTCCCTCGACACTTGAGCTCCTCCATGTGATTATTTAATGAGGCAAACACGAGGAGGATGTTTCGAAAACCACAAGTACTTCATGCCAACGGTGGCAACATCAAAATCACACCCACATTGATTTTCAAGAGCAATCCAGTCAAGGTGCGTGCTAGAGTGTGACAAAGTCGATAAAGCGGTAAATTTGCTGGGGAGAAAATTTTGCTACACTCAGCGGAAAAATCTTCACTGGCAGAACATAAGAATATGAATTGAGCACTCAAATTCAAGTGTTTTGGTTTCTTCACCTTCAACTCTTTCGCCCTTTTACGACAAACTCGAGAAAATGCACTTTTCTGCAAAAATAATTGCTAGTGTCCAAGAAGTGTTTATGCTTCACTTTGCTGGGGGGGAAAAGAAAACGGAAAATCTCATTTGCAACTCGATTTTTTTTTTACATTCCTTTACGACATGCAATTATGAGTTTATTCTCAATTAATTGCTTCTTTGCTTCCTACATTCCAGATAGTTATGAATGGCAGAAAAAAAACGAAGCGCAAATATTCCTTGGTTCGTGTCGATGAGGATTTCTGGATTGAATACTCCTCAAGGGGAAGATAACACCGCTAAACAGTGTACAGCACTTCCTAACACTTCCACAACTTCTGTACAGAACTTCAGCAGTACTTAAAACATGTGTTTTACGCCAGTTTTTGAAACTACATAGAATTTTTCAACCACTTAAAGTATCATAACCTCAAATTTAGAAAGCTTTGACCTAAAAAGACGCCATTTTTACTTCTATGACTCTGAAAAAACGCACAGAGAAACAGTTTTTAAGAATTATATTAGGATTCCAGTGGATATATTGTTGTGATTTAATTTTTAATCGCTCTTTTGGATACACTGTTAACCATAACCTCAAAATTTCAACTTATTCGCGACAATTTAAAACCGATTTTCACCAATATTAACTCGTTATAAATCGATAATGAGTTGAAATTTGCATTTTTAGTGTAGAAAATCAATGAAAAACTTCTTAAAATAGACAATTTTGTATCCTGAAACAACATTTTTGAGGTTATGATCAATCTTAGCACAATTAATACAGTTTGAATGTGAATTTTTCCAATTTGAGTGCATAAAATTGTGTTTTTCAATTTTTTTAACTATTAAATTTAGTTTAATGTTAGTTACATAACCTAGAAAAGCTTTGAGTTTTTTTTGACGAAAATAGTGTAATAATTCTCAAAGTATTGCGGGTGTTTACTCTGAAAATAGCTCTTAAACGCCTAATATTGCAAATATTCAAGTTCTTCCACTTCTAAACACTTCTGCTGAACTGTACACCACTTCTGACCATAATATCTCCCCTTTGGTACTTCTTTTGATCACTTCACCCTTAATTGACACCGGGAAATTGACACACAAATGCCGTGTCATTAATTTTATCAGCGGCATTATTCCGCCAGCGACTGAAATGGGAGTCCTTAAGTGATGAAAATCCCTCCCTTGGCCCACAATTGTATCTTCGCGGTTCACTTTTTCCCGTCGTCGTGAGTGAAATTAAATCAGAAGCCCCTGTTGATTTTGGTACAAAAGAAAAATGAGTGAGGAATTGTGTGGCTTGTCACCGCGGCAATTTAGGGGTGGCGAAGAGAGATATTTATAATGTGACACAACAAATAATGATGGAAGTTGTTTGTATTTTGCTCTGTTCTCACAGACTTCTTCCTGGCCTCACAACTTGTCGATTTTCACCTCCCCACACATGACACCCACCCTCATCGCATTCCCATCCCTCGCGGGGGCGCGCGCATTTTGCATGCTTCAGACACACAAGAGCGGCAGAGAGAAGTGAAGTACATGCAAATTCAATATATGGAACAGTAAATAAATATGAAAAGTCGCTGACAAATAACAAATGGGAAATCGGAATTATTTTCCGTGACTTGAAGCCAAAGAAGTCGCCTTTTTCCGTCTTGTGAATCCCTTCTCTTTACGGGATGTTTAATCAATTCTTATGACGGCGTAATTCACTGAGGGGTTGTTCTGGGGGATGCAAAAGACAGACTTCATCGCTAAGCTGATGGTGGAAATTTTTTCCCTGCAGCTGATGGGAAATGACGGTGTTTAGCGTCTTCGGTGCACTTTGAGATAGAGTGCAACACTTCCTCAAGACATTCTCACACAGAACATCCTCTAAGATAAGCTGCTGGGGCGCAATTGAGGTCAGAGGGCGAGAGCTTCAATGTGTGCCCTCGATGATGCAAACCGTGCTAAAGAGCCATGCAAAATAGCGTCAATTAAGTAGCAAAAAGCATACTTATTGACCACACTTTTCATCCACCATTCTGCCACACAAGTCGTAAAAATGCGAGGTCATGGGGATGTTTCTTCAAGCAATTCCCTCATTAGCAAAAGCTCATTAAGCGCTTGGCTTTAAAGTGCTTTTCTTGTTGCGAAAAAAAGGGATGTAATTTCCGGACTTGTTGGCTTATTTGTCGTGCATATTTCACTCTTTTTTTTTTACCCCCGCAACTGTACAGAAGGTCTTATTGCGGTGAAGGTCTCAAGCGGGTTTCCTCTCTTCTGCGCCACTCAATTTTCCAACAGCGGAGATGCTATTAAAATTTATGTTTATGGCTTATCGATCGTTCCGCCTTGAGAATATGTATGTATATAAAAATAATCTTTATCCCATTTTCCTTCCAACTTATCTCTCTCTCAGACTGCTCAGACTTGTGTTCACCACCACCCCCGCTTTCCACCCCCTCTGAGAGACATTCGATCCTCCTATTTCACTATTTCACATCGACAACATGAAAATAGTTCGGGGCGAGTGCAAAAAATGTCTTGTCTGCAAGGCAAGAGGTTGTTTTCCATCGATGGTTGGAGTTTCATGTTACCAAGATTTTTGTCTATGGTCCCTTCTTCCATCTCCCATGATTTCTGCCATGGCGTCTCTTGTACTTGCGAAATGACGCCGAGGCCCGAAATGTTTGGCATCGATGGCAAAACAGCCCCTGGAAGAATCGACAAGGGAGATGCGATATCGGAAAAGTTGCCGAGAGCTCAATGTAATGAACTGCGATGTGTATCGGCCACAATGATAATAATCATAAAAAAGAGCGACCAAGGGCGGGAGAATCACCCTTCGAGAGGAGCCTCAGCATTGTGCACCCGACAAATATTGCCCAGATAACAAGTACATGGAAAAGGGCCTCCTCGTCAGCTCCTCTGTTACAAGACACCGCCGAGTATCTTTCTTCTCCGTCGCCTCAGGAGTTGAGCTTCTCCTTCGTCTTCAGTCAACCTTCAGCAGACGCCAGAGAAAATGGTGACTTATAGATCTTGAATTTCTTTAATTTACCGATTTAACAGCTGCTTACCAGATTTATTTCATTAACTCTTTGCTCATAATCGTCACGTTTTTTCGAACACATTGAACTTCTTCTTGAAAATATCACTTCAATGGGAATTTTTGCCTTTGCGTTCGATACAAAAGAGGCAATTAGGCGTCAAAAACATGAATTCTCAAAAAGATGTTGCAAGATTACGATTCATATTATTTACTAATGTGCGGAATTTATTTTTCTGCAAAGTCAGAAATATTTCGTCGCAAGAAGGCAAGAAGAGCTGAAAAATTGACGTGAAAACCAAGAAAATAGACGACATTGATTCCCTTCTCAAGGAAACTGATTGACTTTCTAAAGCATTTGTAACTCTTAGTGTGTTGAAAATATCCCTTAATAGTCGCTGAAAACTCATGGAAGTTTCATGAGATTAGTTTTGGAAGAAACTGGACAGAAACCGGGCAGAAGTTGAACTATTTTGGGCTGAAAACACTTTTAAAGCCGCAGTTCAAAAGTAGTCGCAAAGGAATGACTTTTTGATAGCGAAACTTCATATTAAATAAACTCTCAATTTCGTCTTACATCGTCATCTGTATTTCATTTGAACTTTACACTAACGTCGTCGGGCGATTGCTAATATAAACTATGAAAAGTGTAAAGTTGCAACTCAAATTCGTAACTTTTATGGTAAATTCGTAATGTTGCAACGACCAATTAGTTGCTAGATCGTGAGAAAAAGCTCTACATCTTCACCATTCTCAACACTGGAAACTCTTCTATGGATAATTTCTTAAGAAATTTAATTTAAGCGCGTTAGATTCGATAACCACCGTGATATCAAGAGGGAATTCCCGGATCCGAAATACGAAACGGTTAAAAATTGCTCTTCTGCGTTCGAATTGCCTCGGATCTCCGACTTCAATTGAGCGTTAACAGGGAGAGACGCTGAATGGTTGTATTGGAAAGTAGAGAAAAGCGCCCGCGGGGGAGGATGACAGGCATCCACCTTTTGTGCATTCCTCGCGAAAGGGCGCTCGATGGGGTGGGCTTGCTTTTGTCTTCAATTACACTCCGCGCTGGATTTCATTTGGTATCTGCGGCTGAGGCGCTTTCCCGCGACTCTCTGGCTTTTCCGTTGGGGGTGGGGTTGAGGGGGGGATGAATTCCCCCTGGGGGGGCGAATTCCCCGAAACGGTGCTTGTTTCGCTCAATTCTCGCGAATTTCGCCGTCGGAAGTGCTTTGCATCAATTTTTACACCGCACCTCTCACACCCCCACGCGCGCGCGACAATCTCCAGCCACCCCCGTCGATGGGGCTGCAGAAGAATATTTCATAAATGTATTTCGCCCCTTCCCTTGCGTCGCTCCTTCGTACACATGTTTCAAAAATTGCTGCCAACAAGATAAAGAAGTTGTTGAGCGTCATCCTCCGATTTGCACACACACACACACACCCTCGACGTCGGGGGTGTTTGCTCAGGCCGGAGGAACAAAAGGGGTGCTGGAAAAATAACAAGCGAAAATCCATGAAGACACCCACCTTCTTTCGCACCTCCACTGGATCCGCCTGCACCCGCCGCGACGCTTCTTTTATGACAATCTTCAACACCTCCGCTAAATTGCTGTAAGCTCCTGGAAATTTATTTGACACTCAACCATTGTCTCCTCGCCAACGATGATGAGGTTCACATTTTAGGGCGGCATTCGTGGGTTTGGGGGGATTTTCGATGGGGATTTGGCTAAACATACAGATTAAACTGGGGAAATTGTTTTCAAGCCACTCACCACGCCAATTGCTGGCAATTTTTACAGCAAACACACTGGCAAAGGACGGAAGGATCTTTGATGGAACGAACATGGCAATAATGGTCTCTCTTTGATGGCTTCTGCACTCCGTGTGAGTACAATTTGACAATGCATTGCATAAATTTTGACTCTCCCTCTGACGAACTGGCAGCGCCCGGGAACGATGATATCTGGCAGAGTTGCAGCTCTCCTTCTCCGCCCCATATTTCACTGGGAAATTCCCCATCAGTCAATCCTGGCTGGCGCGAAATAGAATTTTCCACCCTCATCTGAGACGTATTATTTAAAAAGGGGGTCGTTCGGCAGACGGGAAGAATGTGTGATTGACATATTTGCCATTTCCGCTTCCATTCTTGTACATCTCACACGAGTCAACTTCAACAACAATATTTAACATCAATCGACGTTGATTTCGTGTTGTTTCACCCCCGACGAGGGGCGAAATGCTTTCAGAGTGCTGCGCCGGAGAAGCTCTCCATCCCCATAAATATCTGAAAGCCACCCCCCCGCGCACCCCTTGTGCTTTCGCAAGGAATCTAATGCAACGCTATGCGATGCTCTTGAGTGGTTTGGTATTCTTGCAATATTTCATATTATTCCTCGTAGGTCTTTTTTGCTCCATCCGGTCGCGCTTGGGGTCGAAGTTTGGGGTGAGTTCCTCGCAGAAATCATGCTGCGCAAAAGGAGGGTTTGAGAGTCAAAATTTCTGCTTATGGCTGCACTTTATATCCATACGGATGGAAACATATTCCACACCATCTCCGCACAACACCCACACACCCGATAGAGAAAATATTGAGGTTGATGCTCAGTGCTTGTGTTTCTTTTTCCCACCCTCCCCCTTGTGGCCTCCCCTTGGCGCACCGCGAAACTATATTACTTCCAATCCTCAGCGAAACCCATCCATAAGATACAGAAGTTATTGCTTCGCCATTTCTCTATTTTTCCCAGCACGAGGACTCCCTTTTTGCTCTCACGCTTCGCCTTTCCGGGATATCTTTTAGGGGTGGTGAGGGGGGGGGGGGGTGGAAAGTGATCACTCTGGTAGATTTCATATAAAATTCCCCTCCTCAGCAACTTTTATCTTTTGCACCAAATACATGGCCCGATTGTGGGGGTGGGATTTTCATTTGTGGCTGCCTCTTTGCCAAACTGTACGGCAAGTTTTTGCTGAAGACGCCTTGCGTCTGTTCTTCTGGCCTTTCTTCAGCGTCTTGCTGACAGATTGGAGCACCTGAGTGACACAATCAGATGCAGATATTCGCTGACATTTCATTTATCCCTCAAGATGGGGGTGAATTATTAAAATTATTTGCAAACGGAAAGGGAATTTTGCACAGTTGCAATTTTGTTGAAATAAGCCAACATTCTCACTAAACTTTCACTTATCGCCGCCAGAATTTCACACACGTCGCCAGCAAGAGCTCATTTCATTGCGGAAATTCCATCAGTTTTGCCTAATGGATGCGAAAATGTGCGCATTCGGAGCGCGTGAATGTGCAGAATTCAATCAAGGTGGCGGAAATTGATTTTGCCACCTTCTAATTCACTGTTAATTGACGACGCGCTATCAATTGGATTGTGTCGAATGATAAGAAGATTCATCGCATTGTTCACAATGTCCAGAGGTATTCATTTGGAGCGAAAGCTCGCATTATTGTGTCTATTGAATGCAAAATGGATTGGCGAGTGTTGCTCTTTCTGTCCGCACAGAGGAGAGAATCAAGGATGACTTTCATCCCTTCTGGCGCTCCAGAGTCGTCAGAGGAGTGCGAATCCATTTTCCTTCGCATGTGACTACATTCGCTGGTCGTGAGAAAAATGTTGAGGTGACTTCTTGTGTGCTCATCGCTTTGGCACTTTCGCCCAGGTTTCTCAGGAGGGCGGCAGACTTGCGATGGAGCATTCCATATTTATTATTCACAGCCCTATAGTCACGTACAGCGAGTTCTCATACATAACAACATATTCACTTGCTGCTCTTCTTCACAACTTTACCCTCTCTCGTGAGTTGGGGATTTTTCCCAGAGTCTGGTGGGATGATGAAAAATAATTCAAGCTGCGAAAATTGAACTTGTTGAAGTAACTTTTGAGGCATAATCAAACTTGTATGGACACGTAATTGGCTTTCCCCAGCATTAGTTGGGGGTTTCATAGTTGAGGCAAAAGGGTGGTGATTGCACTCAAGCGGGCAAAATTCATCGATAAGACGAAATTCCATTGAGTTCACGCGTTCAGAAAAAGCCCCCAGTAAAGTGTACGGAAATTTTGAATTGTATCCCAAATTGGGGACTTTTCTTCTGTTTTTTCCTCACACCCTTTAATTGAATTCAACACAGTGTTTTCATCACAAGAACCACGAGAGAACACAAATCCAGTCAACATCCTAATTTATCCCATTTTAGTCCCTCTTCCATCACAAGAAGAAAAAAAAAGGAGGAGGAAGAGAAGGAAAAGGAGCCAAAGCAGAAGCTCGCATCCTAGGAATACTCATGAAGAGATCAAAAGTTTCCACTCAGAAGCACTGGCAGACATAAAGAAGACTTTTTACTGCCTCTCCGTTGCGGGGGTAAAAGTTTTCTTGAGCCACTTTCGTGCGAGGGTTCGCCAAAGACAAGACAGAGGGCCACTAACGTATGCGAGAAGCGTGCCAAAATGTGGTGATGGAACTTTTTCAACCAGTTAATCTGCATACATTTGATCCCTTCCACCGCCAAGAGTATCCTCGGCATGCGAAATGCCATAATACTCCTTTTTGCCAACTATAACACATTTCACTGTGGGAGAGCACGCTTCACGCATTCACTGAATTAAAATATAAAGTATCACTCTATTGTCAGCATTTATGTCCTGTTTTGCATCTGTGTGAAAGGCACGATTATGTCCCCATAAAGGACACAAGAACAAACAATAAAACTACCCCCAGAATGTCTTGTATGGCTTTCTTAAATTATGCATAGCTTCTCAACTAATTTTGCAATCATTTTGTTCTTTGCTGCGCGAGAAGTTTTTCTCTTAAAAATCAATTAAGTCGATGAGGGTGAAAAAAAAAATGGAGATACTCCTGGAATTTCCGAGCGAAAACCACCCACTTCCACATCCACTCAACTCCGCAACACTCCTCAAGGAAGCTGCTGACAAGGGGCAAATCACAAGGCGATTTTTGAGGAAACTCAATGTTCTCTAATCAAACAATCAATTATTTGAGTGAAATAATCAAAAAATGATCATTTTCCCAAGTAAAATTGGAAAATATTCAAATTTTGAATAAAATAATCAAAAAATGATTATTTTTCCAAGTAAGACTGAAAAAAATGAATGAAAAAAATCAAAAAATGAATTTTTCCCAAGTAAAATTGAAAATTAATAAATTTCTGAATAAAATAATCAAAAAATGATTATTTTCCCAAGAAGAATTGAAAAATAATAAAATTCTCAATTATAAAAACAAAAAATGATTATTTTCCCAAAAAAAGATTTCAAAACAATCAAAATAATCAAATTCTGAATGAAATAATCAAAAAATGATTATTTTCCCAAGTAGAATTGAAAAAAAACTAAATTTGAATGAAATAATACAAAAAATAATCAGAATTTTGAATAAAAAAAAACAATTTTGAATGAAATATTCGGAAAATTAGTTTAAAAAATAACCAGAAATAGTATGAAAAAATTAAAATTTGAATTAAAATCACAAATTATCAAAAAATGATCAGAATTTGTATGAAATAAACAATTTTTAATCAAATATTCAGAAAATAATCAGAATTTGTATGATATAACCGCAAAATTTGAGTAATAATCACAAATAATCAAAAGTTCACAAAGTAATTGGTCTCAACTCGCGAGTGACTGGCCCCTTGTGTGGCTGAGGAAGTCGAGGCTAAGGATGTCTCCGGAGGACGGTGAGTGTCAAAGAAAATGCGAAGCACGCGGGAAATGCGTGAGGGTCTGGGCAGAAAGAGGATGATTTTTTTGGGGGTGAGAGGAATTTTCCAACAAGGTGAAAAGTTGCCAGGATTTACGATTCCCTATTAATATTCTTCACACATATATGGTAAACTTTTTTAATATTACACCTAAATACATTTGATGCTTGCGTGTGTGTGTGTGTGTGAATTTCATACCGTGAGAAATAACTTTTAATCAGTTGGCAAAATGGGTGGGGGGGAAAAGCTAGAAAAATTCCTCTTCTTCAGCGCTTCTTTTCATGCGGGGAGATAATGTCAATGTGCGGCGGTCGAGGAGGGAATGAGAAAGTTGATTTAATAGATTTTAGAGACTTTTGCTTCCGAAGAAAGAGAAACTTTCACGCGGTATTGGGAAATAAATAATAGAAATGTCACCTTTTTCGTCTTTTCTTGTCTCCCGCAAATCTTCAAGAGAGAGAACTTTGCGGTGAATTCGCGGAATTTTAGCAGATTGACGCTCTTGAAACACTGGCGACAAACTTCCTTCTTTTAGCGATGAAAAAAGGCTTTTAATTTCGCAGATCAAGGGAGGTCCTCGCGTGCCAGGGATAACACAGTGTGAGATGAAGTGAATAAAGGGGGTGGAATGAGAAATTTAATTTCCGTATAATTTATGAGTGCACAATAGAAAATCGCCAGAGCAATTCCATCCACTCCCCCCCAAAACGTGTGTACATGAAGGGAAAACAAATATAAACTGGATGCATCCAGTCCGGGGGGGAGGTGAGGGTGGCGATGAATTTTCCATTGTACCTTTTGTAGTGCAAGAGAAAACCACCCCCGCCTGGACTCTCGGTCATAATTTAGCTGGGGCGCTTTCACTCCGTGCAATATGTTATTGTGCAGTTTAACTTTATACATGTTAACAGGGACAAGAAACGAATTATTCATATAACTCGTGTTATTTCTTGTAAATGCGCCTTCCATTCTCTCCACTATGTTAACTCCAGAAAGCATCATCAACACATTGTTCCAGCAACTTTGTGCCACACACACACACACTCGGGAGTGCTTCTCAAAACTAATTTATTAAATGCTACTCCATCTCGCGCATTCTTTTTCCCCGAAATCCACATGCGAAAATTCACACAATATATTGTGTATCTCTAATGTTAATTCTGCATCAGTCAAAGTGCAACTTCTAAGCCCGCACTTTGCCGTTTCGGTCTCTGGAGTCAATGAAGCGCGAAAGAGTCCTTTGAGCAGCACAACAGATTGCACACCATTTATCCTGACGGAGTTTCATCTTCAGCTCAGCTGCTGCTATTCTTCGTGGCGACACAGAAGGTGCAAATACTCGTTCGACTGTGCTCCATTAGTCTCTCCTCGTCCTCGTCGTCCTCGTCCAGCCGCTGCAGCTCCATGTAGGCCGGATGAAAGGACGCCGGCGTCGTCACATACACACATGGTTGATTGTAATTTCCTACAAATCACACCGAAATATACACACTGAGGCCACTGATTTTGGGCGCCTTTGTAAATCCCAAGGGGCAGATATTGTGGTTGGAAGTGGGGTAAAACAGATTCTGATGTTCAAATAACCCTCAAAATCATCAAAATTGTGGGAATATTTCTCTTCTTCTTGACACAAATTGAGCATTTGTGTTTGAAAAAAAAAAACGTCATATTGGTGACATTTTGGAAGTGAAAAACAACTTTCAAGTCAAACATAACCTCAAAAATATCATTTTAACCTCTTTGCTTAATTATTTCCGATGTTTCTACTTTATTATTCTTCTAAAAGGTTCTAAATTAGTTTCATAACCTCACAATTTGATCAAAATCAGGCATTTTTCGAAGACAAAACTAGGAAATCAAGACAAAAGTTGTTCTTGAAAAAATTGTGAGACATTTAATGTTTTTCTATGTTATGGGATTCATTAAAAACCTTTAAAATAGATTTTAAGTGTTCAAATAACCCTTCAAATCAATAATATTTTGTTTAAACTGGGAATATTTCGCTTTTTCTAAGCACAGTTGAGCGTTTGTGTTCTAAAAATTTCAGATTAGTTAAATTTCGGAAGAAAGAACAGCTTTTATGTCAAACATAACCTCAAAAATGACATTTTATCCTCGATAATTGTCTCTTTGCTTAGAACCCAGTAGAAACTAAAACTCATTTCCAGGTTTAAAAGGGTTTAAATGAGTTCAAAAAGATTTTAAAGCCATTTCTTATAACCTCACAATTTGGTCCGTATTTTTCTAGGCAATTTCCTAGGACGAAAATAGGAAATCAAGACTGAAATTGTTCATGAACAAATTGTTAAACATTGAAATCAGTTCTTGCAATCCGAAATTTAATCTTTTGAGACGGAAAAAAATGGATAAAATTGTGTTAAGTCATAAATGAGTGTAAGAAACAGTCAAAGTAGTCTAAAAAGCGATGGAAAATGCCTTCAGAAGTGTGTGAAGTGGCAAAGATTCTGCACAGAGGCTGAGGAAGTGTCAAGAAGTGGTGAAGAGATTTAAGGCACATTATTTCCCCCTTGTTGAATTTTTTTTGCACTTTAATTAGTAAATTTCAATGAATTCGACTTTCTACGTGTCACAAGGATGTTTGAGACGAAATTTTGCTTGTGAAAATAACGCACAAGTGGCATCTTTGTGGTAAACTTGGGAATTGAGTGAGAATGTCGGCCAGCTGTTGATTTATCACAAGTGTGCATTTGCATGAAAAGGACATTTACCAGTGAGGAGAATGGCTGCCAAATGTGAAATATAGCTCTTGGCCAGGCGCAGAGTCTCGATCTTGGACAGTTTTCTGTTCTTCGGCTCGGTCGGGATCAGCAGGCGAAGAGTGTTGAAGGCTGAGTTGACGCTGTGGGAAGAAGAAGAGGTCGATTGTGAGTGGTCTGGGTCACTGCAGGCGCCGAAGGAGTCGCTCACGAGGCCTCTAGAGATACCTGTGGGTTCTGTACCTCTCCCTGGCATTGGCCTGATACCTTTGCTTCGCCGGCAGCGAGTGGCAGGCGCTCACGGTGTCGTCGAGGGTGTAAAATTCACTCACGACGAACTCATAGTCCATCGTGGAGTCGCACTCTCGGCGTCTCGGCACTGACTGGAAGCCGCAAGCGGCAAATTGTGGGTGTTTTGTGGATGCTCTGGTGGCCATAAATATTTCTGCACTTAACGAGAAGACTGAGAGGCACAACAATCTCGTGTTTGTCTTCCTCCCCGGACGATGTCTAATGAGACACTCATTTGTGAACTATACTGATGGTGCTGATTGGTAAAACACTCCTCCCAGCCAGACATCTGCTTATCTCATCCGACACGACCGATTTAAAATTCTCCTCTCTGCGCGTTTATACTTTAACAAATTGCTCCAGTGTCTTCCAAGGCGAGAGATAAATTTCTCTCTCGGAGATTTATGCTTTCTTTCTGCACTTCTCAACATCAATTGTGTGACTCTCGGCCAAATCGAATTAAAGTGCCAAGCGAAGGGAGATTTCTTGCCAATCGACAAATTGTCCGCCAATTTTTTTCCCTTCTTTCCACTCTCAATAAGCAACATTTGACGCTCTGGGACAACTTCTCACGTGGCCTAAAGTGTCCACTTCCGTTGCCAAACACCAAATAGGTGAGTGGAGGATCATTCATCTCAATTACCGCACTTTGTGGGGGGTTTTGCTGGATTTCGGGACGGTCGTTGGGTGAAATTGCCAGTGAGTATATGAAAGTTTTGATGAGTGCATTGAAATGGATTGGACACGAGGGATGCAATTTTTCCGCACTCACCCACACACTTCGGGTGGCATAAATTGCAATCAATACAAGCAGACACTTCTGGCACTTATTCTGTGTTATATTGGTAAATGGCAATGGAGGATCTGCGGTGGTTTGTCGATGTCACAAGGATCCACTTTTGCCGCATTACCAGTACTTGTAAGCTGTCATATTCACGCTATTTTGCGCCAATCGCGCCAAAATGCCTCCGCTAAAGTGGTGGACACTCAGCTGGACTGGCGCTTATTTTGCAGATTGATTGAGAGGCTCATCACCTGAGCTCTTAGCGCGATTATTTCAAGTGCGTCACAGCATTTTCCCCCAAACAGACAATTTCGATGGATTTCGTCGCCTTTCTCACCGGAAATGCTGACGGAGTTCTCAAAAAAACAACTCAAAGAGGAGATATTGTGAAGCAGAAGTCGTTTTTAAACCACTTGATACATTTTCTAAGTTCTTTCTAGATTATAAGAGTAATTAGAGCAAGACTTTGTAAGAAAATAACCGCCAAAAACATCAATTTACACACCAAAAGTCGAAACATCCTAATTTATTGGCAAAATTAAGAATTTCTAACATTAAAAATAGGATTAAATTTTACAAAAATGTGGTTATGATTTGAATAATGTCCATTTTTTGAGTTTTATTAATAAATTTTTAGCTTAAAACACAATTGCGATAGTTGAAAACATATAATTTGTATATTTTAAATGTTTTCAGCAATTTTTATAGGTCTCTTAATGTTATTTTTTAGGTTATGATCAGCAAAAATGACTGAAAAACGATTGAGAACTTCTAAAATCTCTTATTAAAAGAACAGCGATCCGTAAAACACTCGCTTAAATGCATGAATTTGGATGAGTTGCAAAAATTGTGGCAAATTTAAGGATAAAAAATCAGCCCTTGGCGGAAATGCTACAAAACCACTGGATTGTTTTCAAATTCTACCCCTCGAAGGGTGACTTTCCCCACTCAGCATACCTGGAGGCTCCCTTGGGAATACATTGTTAATCATTTTAGGTAAATGTTCAGCCCCAAAACAAATCCCTTCGTCGCACACGAGAAGAGTGTTTATCCTCACTCTCCGCCTGGCTTTCATTTAGTGTAAATCCTCTTAAAGAGAGAGAGAGAGAGGGATGCCGGCATTCGGCCCCGAAAACAGCCCCCGAAATCTCTTGGTGACCAGTAAATAGTTGAGAATGGGGACAAAACGATGACCAGATAGTTGGGATGCGATAAGAAAGTTGAGGGCGAGTGTTTGAAATTTGTTTGAGGTAAAAGTGAGCAGTTTTGTGTATCTTGTGGAATGGTTTATGATGTGGCCACAGAGAGTTTATCCTGCCCACGACTCAACTTCTGCACATCGCCTTCCGTCAAGCCACAAATTCCTAAGGCATTTGTGCCGCAGTACAATTTTATCTGACCATCACCGTAAACTGTGTACAAATTTAATTGCACCACACTTTTGGAGGTTCTGGCTTTGGTGGTTAATGGAAAAGTTGGGTGTGTGTTTGTGTGTGAGTAAATTTATTGAAGCCCAAATGATTAACAAAATCCCTCATGATGAGAATGTTAGATCAACTTGTCGAATTCCTTCAACTTTCCTCCATGATTCTGCAGCGTGAATAATATTGCGAGGACATGCCAAAGGTACATTGTTTAATGAAAATTTGTGGTGTTTTAACTTTAATTAATTTTTCACTGATTCACGACGCGTGGAAAGTGAAAATGTTGATTGATTGCCTCTGGCAGTGCCTCTGGGTGGAATTTCTCGGGCTTCGTGGGGGTGGAAAACTATACACAAATCGCCCAACTCCTCCACCAAGGGGCCAATCACTGGCAAGTTGAGACCATTAACACTGTGATTATTCAATCATTTCTTTGATTATTTGTGATTATTACAAAATTCTGATTTTTTTTTTTGATTTTTGTCTGAATATTTAATTAAAAATTGTTTATTTCATACAAAATTCTGATTATTTTTTGATTTTTGTTTGAATATTTAAACAAAATTTGAATATAAGTGAATAATTGTAAATATTTGGAATATTCTGATTCATTGAATGAAATAAATTTCTTTTTTTATTATTTGATTATTTATCAATATTTTACTTGGGAAAACAAAATATTTTTGGTTTTTTTGATTTAAAATCTGATTGTTTTTCAATTTTACTTTGAAAAAAAAACCTTTTTTGATCATTTAATACAGAATGTTATTATTTTTCAATCTTACTTCGGAAAATAATAATTTTTTTTATTTGTCACTTTGGAATAAATTCATTTTTTGTTTGTTTTATTCAAAATTTAATTATTTGGTAATTTTATTCTGGAAAATTATCATTTTTTGAATATTTAATTCAAAAATTGACTATTTTTTAATTTTTTTCTGGGAAAATATTCATTTTTTGATTATTTTACTCAAATAGTTGACTTTTATGCAATTTTATTTGGGAAAATAATCATTTTTGAGATTATTTTTCTCAAATAATTGATTGTTTGATTAGAGAATATTGAGTTTCCTCAAAAATCGCCTTGTGATTTGCCCCTTGTCCTCGACACACTATATATTGCAGTGCGGAAAATATTGGCCAAAGTGCGTGATGATGATCATAATGAAATTTTAAACACTCTTGCTCGCGCGGGGGTGGCAAAAGTGCCTCGCCGCGATGATTGGCGAGCTTTCTCAGTGCGCGACTTGGGGTGTGGGCAAAATGGTAATTGCGCGAATAGAACGATGACGCCATATAATTAATCACAACAGTCATACCGCTAATTAAATTCGTTAAACATCTGCTGCCAACACTATATCTTTCCAACTCTATTACACAAATTCAATGCATGAAGGGGCAATTTCGATACAGGGAAAACTCACCCCCGGCACAGCCAAAGCACAGCCACACATATTTTATTGCATTTCGTGACAACGCGTCGTGCGATTGGGCGTAAAAAAAAAATCACCCACAAGACGCAACACGAAGGGAAAATCATCGGTAAATATCCAGTGGGAAATTGCCTCAGCAGTGATTATATTAGAATTTATGATTGAGAAGTGATTTCGTCAGCAAATACTGCCGTGGAAAATTGAGTGAAAATATATGCGAGATAAACACCAGTGAAAAATGCTTCAATTTTCCCTTTAGACAATAATCAAATTGCACCAATAGTTTATTTTTTACAAGCTCAGGCATTTAACGATTGAGCTTTGTTATAAATTAATGCATTTATTTCGATGTTTCTCGTTTTTATTGTGCGAAAATTGAAAGTCAATATGAATGACATGTGTATGAATTTCATTAATTTTATTTAATATATGCGCTACATATTAATAAATATCTTGATAGGATGGTGGTGCACAAGGGGCTGCTAATGTGGTTTTTGAGTGCCACAGAATCTTGCAATTTATTCGGGAATCTCCAGATTGATTAGATTCGTCGGAAGAAATATTTCGTGATTCAATAAGGACGTAAATAATAATATATAGAGAAAAGGAGTAAAGAAAAGGGCTTTGCTGTATAAAATTTGTGCTGAAAATTTTTATGTCTCTCAAAACATTTCTCAATTTTCACATTTTTGCTTAAAACTGTCACTAAATAATTTTTTCCACGCTTGAATTTATCCATTTTCGTACAGAATCCTTCCTAACATCCTTTTTAGCGCTTCAATGTCCATCCTTGGGTTTTGAATCTTCTTCTAAATACTCTTTTTAAAGCTCAAAATGTAATTTTTCACCTTGTTTTCTACTATTCTCGCTTGAAATGCCATTAATTTCGCATTTTCGCGTCCTTTTCCTGCCTGTTTCACACATTTGCACATTCTTTGACTCTGGCGTGATCCTGATTAAGAAACTCACCTTTCTAACTGATTAAAATGATAAAAATTCAAATCAAAGAACGGAATATCCCGAAATATGTTGAATATTAACCAAGAAAAGTCTTTTTAAATTAAAATTCAACACTATAACTCTCATTTTTCACGGGAAAAACCTTGGAAAAGACATTCTAAGCTCATCATAATCACTAATTTGGGGGTAAAAATGGTTGAATTGATACTTAATTCAATTCTTACATTTATATTTATGCGCTTTTCGGTAAATTCTACACCAAAATATATTTTATCCTGTTTCATTTCGTCTGTTTGTTAAGAAAAACATCTAAATTGCAATTAAATCCAACCATTCGATGCATTTTGACTGCATCTCGGACATTAGCAACCCCTTGGTGGTGTAACAATGGGGAGGAATGGGTTACAAAAAATTACATATCGATTTTCAGGCGGCAATATCGAAAAATAAGCCCATTCGCAGAATATAATTTTTGTCTGGGGTAATTTTGGTGAGGCTGGAAGAACAACCGCCCAGTGAAACTACGCTTGATTAAAATGTGGGTTGGAAATTAATGAATAAAAAATGAATGGGATATGTAAATAATAAATTGCTGTATTTTGGTCAGTGACTAAATTATTTTCCAGTTTTTGTCGGTGCTTTATGATGTATTGGTTAGATGTGAAAATGAGAAACAATCATTTGCAATGACCACAATGAGAAATCAAACAAAATTTTGATGAGGTGAAAAGCTAGCATAAATAGTGCAAGTTTGACGCTCACAAAATCAATCAGGACTCCAAGTGAGTCCTTTTATTCATTGTCACGAGTGCCATTTTTTCTCTCTCACGAAGACATTCTTTCATTCTGATTTTATGCGAAATTGAATTCGATTCTCCTTCAAGTTTAATTGTCTGTCGACGACACAAACAAAAAATCATTTCCCTATTTTATTGCTTCAGTCATTGTCACAGGGAAGAGGAAGAAAAAAAATTGATCAGGAGTGTCCTGGGCGCTAAAGGGCCTTCACACTCAATCAAATTCTAAGAAATTCATTTTATTCCCACCCATAAAATTGCGTGGAAAAGGCACGTTCTCGTCGGAGGAGAGAAGAAGAAAAAAAAGGAGGCACGACGAGAGTCTTCCTGTGCTTTCTCACAAAGGAGAACGCCTAAAAAGAAAATCCTTCAACATCACACCTCTTATCCTATTTATTAGGCCCGCCTTTGTTGTACAGACTGCCGAGGGAGAGTCGCAAATCTATTTACTGGCATCATCCTCCACTTTCACTTCACACTGTGTGCTCTTTTACAGCCGACAAGCCTCCGAAATCCACCTGCGATCCTCGCTCAAGATATGGCCACACTGAGAGCAACTGCAGCGCAGCGGAAAGTGCTGCGTTTTGTGTGGCGAAGCACACTTCACGGGCGGTGCGAAAGCGCTTTCTCACAGTGCAAAAGGTGCAAAATTACATTGGCGGCGGGGGTGGAAAAGCTCTCGAGTGTGGGTGAGACACAAAGGAGAGCGAGGGAGATGTGAAATGAAAGTGAAACCATAAAAAAGTCATTGAATCAAAACATTTACACCCCGTCGCTTACCGGAAAAAAGAGAAATCGTCTTCTAAATGTGTGTGCTATATGGGGGAAAAAGGTCTCGGGGTGAGAACGTGAATGAGGTTGTTGTCCAACAAAAAAAAAATAAGAGCGCACCGAGGGTGGGATTGTGAAGAAAGAGAGAAATTGCGGCGGGAGAGAGAAGCGTAAATATAATAAAAATTTAAGTGGCACAATATTTCCGGGTTGGAGAAGAGAGATTCTTCAGGTTGGATGAAAGTGAAACCCAGAGAAAATCCCCTCATGGTGGTGTGTGCCAGAACAGAAAAAGCACACGCAGGGTGGCACTATGTTTGGGGCGGGCGGGGGTTGAATGCGTGGTGAGCGGCTTTTCATGGGAATTTCGCAGCCTTCCCGACGCCCAGTGGAAAATTGAAAATTACTTTCCTTTCTTTTGCACACCGGAGAATTGGCGAGAATTTCCACTGCGATTTCCGATGCGGCCTTCCATCTTTTCCTTAAGCTTCTCACCGGGTGGAAATTTGCCGAAGAAATAAAAATTTTCACTATAAATAATTCAAGGAAAGGTACTCTTGGGCGGAAGACTCATTTGCAAGTCCAAAGATAATTCATAATTAATTCTCTCTTTGAAGCCTTTACCTCTGAACATTTCCCCAAACTCACCGTGAGCTTTTCATCGCGAGTCGCACAGATGAAAATCTCCTCGAAATCCTCGGTGACTTTTGTATTATTTTCATTTCGAGCATGTCCTCAAAAGTCTCTTCGCCGTAATGAGAAGTTAGTTAATCAACGGACTGATGAATAAAAACCGCCTTTGTGAGAGCGAATTGAGTGCTTTTGATGAAGTTGTTTGCGAATGAAGTAATCACACGTTATTTCATTCACTTGCAGGCTGTGAATTTGCCTAGAAATCCTTCGAAATGAGCTCTCTGTTAATGTTAAAGCTGACGAGGACGTAATAAGCAAACACTTATGGTCAGCTGGGCGCAAACAACGCGAGTCAACTGACCCTGTTTTAATAGAAAAATTTCAAACCTCCATAACTCGGGTTCTATGGCAATGGCAAAAAAGTATAACCACATTTCGGAAGCGTCTTAATCTGAACTATGAAAGTAATCAAAAATTTCTTTCAAAATAAATTGATCTTGAGAAAATAAATTTTATTATTGACTCTAGCGCCTCTAGCAGTAGTCAGACAAACTTCAATTGTTCTAAATAAATGTAGATTTTTGCTAGAGCTTTCCAACGAGCCGAAAATGATTAAAATCGGATAAATAGAACCGAAGTTAGAAGACTAGAATTTAATCAAAATGCACAGTCTAGTTGCCGAGATATTCAGTTTTAAAATTTTTGAAAATCGGTTTTTTTTCTAATTTAGCGCCCCTAGCGGTAATTGTATTAAGTTGTAATGTTCAGGTGAGAGATTTCGTTTTACAAGATCTTTCCAATGAGCCCAAAATAATACAGATCGAATGATTATAACCGGAGTTATGGCCATTTAAAGTTTTCAAAACTTGGACCCTAAAATTTTTAGGTCTGGAAGAACCTAGGTCCTTAAGTGGTAGTTCGTTGGAAAGGTCTTTAGACCTGCTAGAACATACTAGAATTTAGGCCCGATCCATGCCATAGGAATAGAACAAATGAGGAAAACGTTCTTTGGCGGTGTTCAAAATGGCGGTGAGATTTCGCCATAATTGACCTCCCTGATGCTGAAATAACATATTTTCTCTTGAATCCCAACGTTCAGTGCAATCTAAACGGTTCGTAATGAATTTATAGACTCTTGAGCAGCTCCAAAGTGGAAGTTTTCCGTGGAAATGGCGCGTGGCAAAAAACGACAGCACATGAAGCCACGAAGGTTGACGTGGTTCAACCGAAAGTGAGTCAAATGAAGTTATTAATTGTTTTTCCGACATTGTTTACAACAGAAGAATGTTGCAACACTGGCGGAGTGAATTAAGCGATGAACAATTTCGCTCTCCTCGGGCGCTGAGGCGGCGGAAAAGTTTCTTGGCGGAGGTGTGAGGTGGGAAAATCCATGAGGTCATCGTTGCAGATGATGGCATCACGCTGAAGCGATCTCCAGAGCCGGCAAATATTGACTCTTGGCTCAATGATATCGCGCCGAGGGTGGCAACTTCTCAGCCCCAATCTCGAATTAAGTGTTACTTTTAAGCGATTTATTTAACTTGTCGCCAGGGTGTTTTCGGGTTTGTTGCTGTTGACACGGCAATTAGTGGCACGCTTAGCGGAGTTGGGTGTGAATGGAAAATCTTGGACGTGCTGTCGGATGTGGAGATTTGCAAATGGGGGGAACTCAATGAGACGACGACAACACGAAGCATGGTGCGGTCTTGCTGGCAGAAAAGTAATTATTCAGCCCATTCCACGCTTGTTAAGGCACAGCAACTATATCGAGAGCTTCGTTGGCGGTCGTGTTTCGTCAAGTCGTGCGGATTTCAATTGAGATATTAATGCAAATTTCTTTAAGCTCCCCAACAACATACTTTGCAAACTTATGTCGCTTTTTTTCCCTTGCCCCAGAGGGAAAACTTTTCAAGTGTCATCAGGGATAATTAAAGAAAATGTGTGTGTACGCCCAAAAGTCAAGGGGGAGATAATACAGTCAGAAGTGGTGTACAGATCAGAGGAAGTACTTAAGAAGTGCTCAAAAGCTTACAAAATTCCAATCCTGAGTGCTTCTTTTATTGATAAATTATACCAATTCTTTGGATTTCCTTCGATTTTCACACAGAAACAATCATAAAAATCTTTTTATAGGTTATGTAACGAAACACGGACAGATTTAGAGAATAATTCGCTTTCTAGCACATCAAATTAAGGCAGAATTAAGCGTTTACATGCAAGAAACAGTGCTTTTCTGAGCCTTTGATGCCAAGAAACACTGCAATTTGCGTTAAACTCAAACATAACCTCAAAAATAGTCATGAAGAATTGAAAAATGTTCATTTAAAAAGCTTTTTGGACAATTTTGACTCTCAATCAGCAGTTTTCAGTTCATTTTGTGATCTAGAAAGCTTTGAAATTGAGTTTTTGAGGATTTTTTCGATATATTTTGAGGTTATGGTCGGAAAAGGTGACCAAAAATGTGTTTTTTTTTAGTAAATTCTTCCAGAAATATCGGATGGAAGCTCAAGAGAATCATGCTTTTCAGGCAAATTTGGAAGTATTTGGAAATTGTGTACAGATTAAGGGTGTATTATATCCCCCTTGCCAAAAAGTGGTGGCATAGAAACTATTAAAAAGTCCCCAGAAAGCCATTGATCTACCCTCGAGTAATCCTACTTCTCAATACACTTTCGCTTCGCCATTTTGGCGGCATTCGTCCTAAATTGATCCATTCAAATCACAACAAAAGGCATAAAACACTGCCTGAACATCTTCACAAAGGGAGGAAAGAAAGAAAAAAAAAAACCTAATTTATTTAATGTCCTCTCGTTGGAGTGTTTATTCCATCTGGCAAAGAGTGGCCCGAAGAATCAATATCTCGTGGCCAAAGTATCAAATGGTAGAAAATTGATTTGTAAAGTGTTTTATATTGTCACAAGTTTTATGAGATTCGATTACCCCAGAGGACAAAGTCTCCTTGCAATGGTGAGAAAACAATTTATTCCATCTCGCCTCAGAAACCCACTTATTGCAGTAATGCGAAGCGCCACTGAGGAATTTTCTTTTTCTCCACCGCCAGAGAGAAAACTTCTTTTGAGCATTTTCAATTGTTCATGTGACATCAAGTTGCACAAACAATTTATCATAATGTCAACATTCTTCTGGGGCAAACAGCAACAGTATGACTTTTCCATAATAGGGACAAGAATGCATTCGCTCAACAACACCATCATTAACCAATGTTGCCAAGGGGATAGAATCTCTGACATTTTCCACTGCGGTTTGTACTGGGGAAATTGCCAGATAGCTCTACTCTCCACCGAAATCCCTCTGGCGAGTCCTTTCTCCCACTCATCTCGTGAATTTTCACAGGGGAAAAAAATAGCACTCATCGATTAAACAGACACCCAAAAACCCTCAATCTCCCTAATTCTTCCCATTTGCCATCACGATGGGAAATTACTCATCATCACATTCAGTTAAATATTCAACTCATACACCATATTAACTATTATTAATGACTTTTTATATTCACTTTGGCTCCTTTTTTTTCACCGCATTTTAAATGGAAACATTTCGTATTCCAAACCGTCCTCATTAGTGGGGAAAAATACACCACAAAAAAGCCCATCAAACCATGTAAATTTATGGTGAATTCTGTGTGATCCAAATTATGATGATTTAATGATTGAACGGCTCTCTGCATAAATAAAGCATCGCGCGGCTGTGAAGTATTTTGTCCAGAAAGAATTTATGTGTCAATAAAACAGATGTATTAAATGCAGAGCATCGCATGAAAAGATAATCCAGCGATTGGCTGGAACCCATTAAATATACACCCACACGCCACCCCCACCCCCCCGACAGGCGAATGGGGATGAAATCAAAGTCATAACTCGATGGTTTATCAGGGTTGAATCTCTCCGCATCTCATGAGAACAAAGGCAAATATGGGAGAGTCGGCAATGATAAGGGTTTCCACGAAACTTTTAGGCTGGGAAATTGCGGCAGGATTGAGGATGGTTTTCTGCCATCTAATAGGATTCAATTGATTGTTATTTCAATATTTTATTTCGCATGATTCTTCGAGGAGAACCCTTGAGAATTCATGAGAACCGAGAGCCTCACAAATGACGATGGATATTTGACGATGCTTGGTTTTATCCGCTCCTTTTCCACTGAGAGAGAGAGGGAGGAAAGTGCATTAAAAATTTCCCAGCCACAACTGCCTCTGAGTCACACAAGTCCAATGAGAGAGGGACATATGCTCGTCCTGGACAAAATTGCTCAATGTTTCAGCGACAATGTGAGAGCATGCGAAGGAGGAAATAAATAAAATGGGTATAAAATGGATGAGAGACGGAAGAAGGCTCTTCTAAGGACGAGACTGCTGCAAATAATGTCTCCGGTGGAGAGAGAGAAAGTGAGGACAAATGAGATCCTTCTCCGCCTGTGATCCCGACATAGTCTCACATTCGCATTATTGGGCACAAATATACGGGGGTTTGGGGCGCTTTTCGGGGGCGCTCAGTCACACACAAGACAACAATCGCTGTACGTGCAAATGTGAAAAACACGGAGGAAATGACTCCCTTTATTGCTCAATTGATGTGAGAAAATCTGTTATTAAGAGCTTTATTGGTAATTCCGCACCGTTCGTATTCGGTTCATCTCACATTCCTCATCCCCCCCCTTTGGGGACGAAAGGGAGGAAATTGAGGGGCACCACGGATGAAAACGGAGAGATTCACACCGACTGATAAGTGCCTGAATTTGGCCTTCTTCACGCCTGACTTCTCGTCACCCATTGAGAAATTGATAACTTCCACTCGTACGTGGGATTTGGCGCTTTTTAATTTCCCACCAAATTGTGTGCGAATTCGCCTCTTAACTCGTTATTAAATCAATGCGTGAATATTCAATAATGCTTTTATTTTCTCGTAAAATATTATTTGCAAAATGCGCTCTTTAGTACAAAATTTACACTAAAGATCACATTGCGTTGGATATGATTTAATGTGGTTTTTTTTTCAGCCAGTATTGTGGTTATAAAATGGATTTAGAGCTGGATATTCAGAGTCTTAATTTGCTATCCTTTTATGCAAATTCCTCAACATTTTGCAATATCTCAGCCACAAAATGAGATATCGCCATGATCTCAGCGTCATTTGAAAGAATATGAAATTCGCATCATTTTTTGTCTTAAGATAAATGTCTCGAAAATCGAAAGAAATATCGAATTTTTAGCATCAAAAGGGAAAATTAGCCCAACACAAGGGGTAAATCACAGAGAATGCAATCTTTGCAATCTCAAGCTTAAACCACAATTTCTAGTAGAAAATCTGAGGATAGATTTTGGAATATTTGTGAATTAATATTATAATATTTGTGGATAATTTTTAGAAAATCTGAGAATGATTATACAGAAAAAATGTCTAAAATCTATCCACATTATTAAGATATAAAAATCTTTTTTTTTTCTTTTTTTACTAAAATCTAAATTCTACCGAATTTCTAGAAAGTACTTTGGAATTCTTCTAAAACCACTTTTTGTAAAATTTATCAAATTGTTAATAAAAATCTGACCACTTTTTGCTAAAATCTATCAACTTTAAATAATACCTTTTAATAATTACTTAAGATAGTTTAGATAATTTTCAGAGAAATGCTTAGTCGAATAGGAACACAATTTCCAGAAAATCTACCCGAATTGAACTCAACGCAAGCATTCCTTATGTGTCCTAAATTAACTTTCGCCACTGTATATCGCGATTACGCAACAAAAATTACGATCAATTTAGCGATTGAGCAATCAGCTTCTGTTTTGGATAATAAATTTGTTTGTCTTAAATTCTTTCGCGCAAAAATGTCTATGATTTCATTCTTATCTCCAGTTAGACGAATACACGCTTGCGGCTATGTTTGATAAGAAGCCCCCAGATGGGCACTTTGCCTATCACAATTGACTTTTATTGCTCTTCAGTCTCTAATGCTTTAACGAGTCACAATTCACGATCAGTTCCATTGGAAGTGTCTCTGAAGGTGGTCAGAATGCCTTTTGTCTGCGAAAAAGTGTCCGAAAGTGAAGTCGGGAAGAAATCTCACTACGTTGGCGTGACGGATTTCGCGTGGGTCACTGCAGACGCGCGTCCTCGTGAGGTTGGTCAGGAGTGGCGAATGGATCCGTGCTTTCTGCCTGTGTTCTTTCGCGAGAAGGCGGCTGAGATTGAGGACTTTGTCGTGTATCCGGACGACACTTGGGTCCTGTCGTATCCCAAGTGCGGCACCACGTGGACGCAGGAAATGGTGTGGCTGATAAATAACGGCGTGGACGTGAAGGCGGCCCAGGAAGTGCCCCTAAACACCCGATATCCTTTCATTGAGTGCGCAGAGGTGGCTTTTGTGAGGAGTTTTGGCTATAATGTGGCATTTTCGTGGCAGGATGTGCACCCTTTTGCCGGAGGACTTTGACGTTGATCAGGACAGCCTGCAGAGAGGAAAGAGCGCGCCTCGTCCGCGTCATCTCAAGAGTCATCTGCCCGCCCACTTGCTGCCGCGGGCAATTTGGCAGGTGAAGCCCAAGATAATCTACGTCGCGCGGAATCCGAAGGACGTTTGCGTCTCCTTCTACCACCACTACAAACACCTCCATGGCTACGCGGGGAGCTTCGAGGACTTCGCCGAGGCCTTCCTCGCTGATCACGGTGCGTTTGGGGCGCGCCCGAGAGGGAGAATTAAATATTAACCATCAATCTCTTGCGTCTCTCAACAGTAATTTACTCGCCCTTTCACAGTCACATTGTTGACTTTTGGACAATGAGGCACGAGGACAATATCTTGTTCATCACGTTTGAGGAGATGAAGAGAGATTTGCGTGATGTAATTCTGCGAACGGCCAAGTTTCTCGGCAAGACGCTGACTGAGGATGAGGTTCAGCTGCTCTGTCGCCACCTCTCGTTCGATGCCATGCAGAAGAACAAGTCGGTGAATAAGAAGGACGTCTTGGCGGAGATGAATGCCATTACGGGCAGTGAGAGCAGCGAGTCCTTCTCATTTATTCGCAAGGGACAAATTGGGGGCTTTCGTGAGCTTTTCACCCCTGAAATGGAAGGGAAATTCAACGACTGGACGCGGCGACAACTCAGCGGGTCGGACTTCAAATTTGACGTATAGAAGAAAAGTGTGGGTGGCCATGAATATGTACACAATAAATTCAACCCTCCACGCTTCCCAATTATTTATTGTCATCAATTAATTCCCAATTCCGGAATCAATTATATGAGCGCCGTATGGAAATTCTATTTATACTGGATTATATTGGCGGCTTGCGTGTTGGTTTTTCTTTGCCGTCACTCTTGGGTGGTTTTTCTTTTCTTTGTTTCTGACGCGTCGGGGGGATTTATTGGGTGGAAAGGGCCCATAAAAGTAAGCAGAGGACAATAAACAGGTGTCCTCGTTAGATCATTGCGAGGATTTTGAGAAGAGGGTGGTTAAAAACACCCCCCAATTTGAATCTACAACCAAGGGGAAGATAATATAATCAGAAGTCCTCATTTTGACATATATTTCTAGGTTATGTCACTCATTAAAGACTAAAAACCATGTAAAACTAGAAACTCTCGTGCCTAAACTGAAAATTTATTCACTTTATTGGTAGAATTGCGAGTTTTTATTCAATGAAAATCATGATTTTGGAAGTTGAAATATTAAAAACAATTGTTAAGTCAAACCTAACCTCAACTTTGGCCTAATCAGTAGCAATTATGATTAAAAATGCTACTTTAAAGGATGAAAATCACAAAATATTGTATGGAAACGTGAATATTAATGTTTTTAGTTACTTTTCAGCTGATCTTAAGGACAATAAAACTCAAATTTGGCTCAATATCAATGATTTCCGCCTCTTTCAATGTTCGCCGAAGATTTTTGACAAGTTTTAAGAATTTTTCATACGATTTAAGAATCGATTTTGTGTACTTCTTAATTTTGACGTATATTTTCTAGGTTATGTGATTCGTTAATAATTAAATAGAAGTTTCCAAAGTGCTATCAAAAGCAGAAAATCATCAGATATTGTGTAAAAAATCCGCAGAACAGTTTAAAAAACAGAGTTATAAATTTGACAGTTGCATTTTAATCTAGTTTTGAAAAATATGTAAAGTCTGAAGTCCTTGGAAGTGTTAAGGATTCATTTTTAAAATTGTGGTGTACAAATTATCCGCTCCTTGTCTAGAACACTTTGAATCTGTAACAGAATCGAATACTTTGCGACCTTGTCTTGTGATTTTCTTGCGGAAAGTCTTAGGAGCGCTTCTCCCTTTTCACCAGTGGGCGATTGGAAATTTAAATAGCGCCTAATTGCAGGAGTTTAGACGCCAAATGACCCCATTAACACCGCTAATAGAGAGACCCTGAGGGAGTGATAAAAATGACTTTCATTGATTCTCAAGTCGAGTGCGGAGGAATTTGCGGAGCAGAACCCCTGATGGGCGAAAGAAGTCCCCTGATTAATGGCCATTGAGTGGGAAATACGTAATTTTCTCGGTCATTTTCCCACTGTGTGTGTGTGTGTGTGATGCTCCAAAAGTGGAAAACAAATATACTCTGTCCACCCATAATTGCTGATAACAGCACAAGAAGGTTGTTTATTGTAAGTCATTGGCGGTGTAATTTGAGACACATGTTTGACCTGGGGAGCACTTGAGGCAAATTAAATTGTACGTCATTTGTTTAAATTGCACCCTGGAAAGGGTGGAAATCTGCGTGCGGTGCTCGATAAGGACTATCCGCAGATTGTGTGGATGAAGGCAATAATTCGTGGTGGAGAAGGAGGGAGAAAAAAAACACCCCAATTGAGACTTTCCCCTTCTGGCTCTGCGTCCTATCAATTCTCCTTGATAGCACAGATGGCTCGAGTGGATTCACAATCGTTTAAACTGCGTTTTGCCGATTTTTATTCCCCATCCCCCATTCGAAAGGCGCGCCCTGGGTGAGTGAGGGCTTCGGGGGGCGAAATGTTAAATTGCTACAATTCACATACACTGTGGAGGACTCCTAAGGCTGCGCTGTGGGTGGAAGAAGCTCTCGGATCTCTGTGACAATGTGAGTTACAAGCCCAAGAAGTCGTACAAATATGTGAATGATGCCATCTTCCTTCCACTACATATCGCCTTGGTTAGCAAATGGTAGCAGACAAGGGGCAGATATTACGATTGGAAGTGTTTAATAATTGAAAATGATAAAATATATCGAATATTTGCACTGTAAAATCTTCTATTTCAACAAATTGAGACATTTTCTACATAATTCTGTTTAGAAAAATCAATTTTATTGCCTTTTCTAGGTTATGTGATTGATTTATAACAGATTCAGGTGATTAAAAAATCCTGTAAATCATAAAAATTGTGATTAATCAGAGATTATATCCTCTTTTTCTTGGTAAAGTTGACCTTTTCCTGTTTAAATAACTTCACATTTGGTAAGAAATAGCTTAGCTGTCAATCATAACCTCAAAAATTGTCTTTTTTTTTCAAGTTTTTGGCAAATTTAATGTCATTATCTTGTAGAAACATTGTGTTCTTCGTCATATTCACTAATTTTCCAGGTGTAAAAACATTCAAATTAGGTGAAGAATGATTTTTAAGCCGTATTCATAACCTCACAATTTGATCAAAATAATTTTTTTTGCATTCTCTAAAGCAAAAGTAGAAAATCAAGACCCAAATATGCCATGAACGAATAAAAAAACATTAAAATCCATTTTTTCAATTCAAAATCTAAGGATTTGAAGAGCTTAAATGTCTTGAGACGAAAAAATCTGGATTAGATTTGTGATAAATCTGTATTTCGTGTAGAAAACAGTTGAAGAAGTGTAAGAAATGCTTTCAAAGACGTTCAGAAGTGTCTGAAGATTCTGCAGAGGAATTGTGGAAGTGTCAGGACGTGATGTACAGTGTTCAGACATATTATCTCCCCCTTGGTTAGGAGAGTTTGATTGCTATAGTCGGGAATGACATGATTTGAAAGAGGCGTTTTTCCCTCCATCGCACCAACATTTTTCTTACCATTGCTTTTCCCGCATTCCCCAAACCATCCATTACATCGCCTCTATTGCGCTCTTTGCAACCCATTTTTCCTTCCTGGCAAGAGATATTCCTTTTGATGGGCAAAAGACGGAGAACTCTGCACTTGAATTCAATGACAATGCTCAGGAATTATTTTTTGAATCTTGCGGGTTTGAGGAGGGGAAAAGTGGGACGCATTTCCCACCAGGCAATCGATTGCACTATTCTTTCCTCCCTCACAAGGATGAGGAAAAAAGAGGGGTTTGATGGTGGAACAAGAGGTGAAACTTTTCACCAAGTTGGGTGAAAAGAAATGAGAAACTATCTATTTACTCTCTTCAATGTCAAGCAATAAATCCCCATTGAGAATTACCTTTCCTGGCTGTGCCTCGGGTGGATTTTCTCGCGTCATCATTTATCTCCCCCAGGTTGATGGAAAAAAGTCCTTCAAATTGAAAGAATTGCTGGGAAATCCCTCGTGACGGTGGTGGGAAAAAAATTTGCCGAATTCATCCTTCATATATTCGACAAATTCCCCAGAAAGTCTCTTTCTCTCTCGCGTCAAGGATATTTTGTGTGTGTGCGACAAAATTGGCGGCAAAAGCGGCGGAGAAACCATTTAAATGGAGGGACTATTAAAACTTTCAAATTTAATTACAATGCCGCCTCCCTCTTGAGCAATGATAAATTCATTATAATGATGTATTCTGCGAATACAAGGCATCACAGGAAAATCAACTACACACAGTGCGACTTGGGGAGAAGGGCTGAAATCCTCTCAGTGCTTTTTAATTAATTTATTAAAACCCACATACAATTGCATTTCAATGAACACCCGCAGTGAAAACTCCCCCGGAAAAGCCAACGACAAAGGCATGTGTCACACACAGTTATTCCATCGTATTATTTACATTTTCATGATGATGTCGAAATTAGTATGGATGAGGATTATGTCATTTTGACACGGAAGGAAAAAGTTGAGGGATTCCTTCGTGCATGCGAAGTCGTGTGTGTGCATCTTCAAGATATTCTCCCAAGTTAATTGAGTCCTTGATTAATATTCTGATACAGACGCTGAGGTTGTCGCAGAGCACTTCTTCAGGTGGTCTCTCTTTGAGGCATCTTTTCTCACGGGGGCGGGGACTTTTTGCATTCGCTGCACGAATAAATATGAAAGTCATCAGTGGAACTTCTTCTTTCCCAAAGTTTCACTGCGCGAAGAACGGCAAGGGATATTCTGGGGACACACAAAAGGTACACCATGGATTGCAACCGCATTATTCCATTAGGCTTCAGCGAAAATTGCACTTGATGCAAATTGTGTAAGAGCGTTTACAGACTTGCTGATGATCCACGAGAGGATAAGCGAGAGCGCGAGTGTGTACGACTGACAGTTCGCTTAGCCAGAAAACGCGAATAATCCCTCGATATATCGAAGGTTCAGCCGATTTTTCAGGGGTTCGCGACGGCAGCGCGCTCGTACGAAAATGCGCCGAAACATTGTACGACTCAGGAAAGACAAAATGGCGTATCTCTTGCGAATGATTTCCTGGATTATTAAAATCATTAAATTCTTCTCTCCTTTGAAGTATGCAAATTCACTGACAGCTGAACACACCAAACACAGTGTCGCTAGTGTCGACAAAGAAGTATAATTCCTGAGTGTATACGGTGACAGTTCAGCGACGAATATCACTAATCCATATTTTGAGTGTGTAAAGATGCAGATCAACCACGAATTATCGCTGATCTGACCTTTACACACTACAGGCTCATCCACGGAAGATTGATCCGAGTTCGCGCCGATTCGTGGATCATCAGCAAGTCTGTAATCGCTTTTAGCCTCAAATCGACGCAAACTTGGATCAATCCTCCGTGGATAAGCTTGGAGTGAGTAAAGATCGGATCAGCGAAAAGTTGTGGTTTTTCTTCAGCTTTACACACTTAAATATGTATCAGCCATAATTCGTAGCTGAACTGGCGCTGTTCACACTCAGGAGTTATTCTTCTTTGTCGACACTAGCGACAATTTTACTTCATGTTCCGCTCTGAGCTGTCAATTGACTTGTTTCTTTAATCAAAAAGCGTGAAATTTTACGATAAAATTGCGAAAATGGAAGATTAGGGGAAGAAATGAATGCTTTTGAGATCTCATTCGCAAGTGATCCGCCATTTTGTCCGTTTTAAGCTGTCAAATATTTCGGTGAATTTTCGACAGAGCACGCTGCCGTCGGAAACACCATAAATATCAGTTGAACCTTCGATATATCGAGGAATCAGTCCTTGTACATCACTCGTCTTTTAACATACCTGCCTAAATTTGCTCTTTTCCTTCCCAAAGAGCATATTTTTAAACTCCTCTAAGTGCAATGATCGCATTGCAGTGAGAAAGCTCAGCATTCTATCTGCACTTCATGTCAAATTGACTATTCTCTCTCGATTGTCAAGCCTTAAGCATAATGTGGGTTTTAAGTCATCATCTGGAGTTGAGAGGATAAAGCAGTGACTGATGGCGCATTGCTCCATTCTTAGTACACTCTGCAATTGGGATGTAATTTGAGAGTAATTAGAAATTTCTTGCAAGCTTCCCCATATCGATGCTCGCATTCTGTTGCTGCTCAGGAGAAGGAATGCAAAGTGTTTGCGTACGACTTACACGTGTAGCTGAGGAGTTGTGCTGAATTCTAAGATTTCGAACCTCTTACCCTATCAAATAATTATCCCAGCTATCTCACTTCACGTACACACTGCCAGATGGGTTGGGGACATGTGGTTTTGCCGATGCTGCGGAGTAATCAAGGGCCGAGGAGTTTGAGAGGTGAAATGACTCTCTGGTGGCATTTATAGACATGACTTGGTGTCTTTATGGGGTGTATCTTGTCGTCAGGTGTGGTATTATTATTATTCATCTCCAGGAATAAATTAATCCACCACCCAGGGTGGGAGAATAATGCAAACTACACGCCATGATGAGGATAATGATGGATGTGAGGGGCCTTTGATGGCCCCCAAAAAACCACCCCCCCCCCCCCGAAACTCTACAGGGCGCCAAGATTGTCTCCCACTTCACACCATGTCATTCTCGAGTCACAAACAGAATTTCAATTATTTTATTACACAGCTTGAAGTGCTCAAACCTCATTTCTTCCTGCCTCTCGCACAGACAATGTCCACGATGAGCGATTTCTCTGTTGAAATTTGCAATTTGTGCCAGTGAAAATGGCTCCATTGTCCAGCTTATCCCAGGACAGTGCGGAATTGGCCATCACAGCGTCATCCTTCGTGTCCTGGCACTGTAGTTTTGTGACTCATTATGGCTTTTTGCGAAGGGTGTTCATATATAATTATCCACCCCATCAATTCGCATTAAAGTGGATATGTGACCTTTTCATCTTGACTCTCGTCTGTGTGTTTGTGTGAATTTTGACCTCAGCAACTCCACCGACAGAGCTTCGCTTTCCGCGAATGGGGAAAAAGCGCGCAAACGTTTTTCCAACAATTTGGCGGCTCGTCGCGCGGGGATGAAAAAAGTCGATTCAGGGGTGAACCTCGAAAGAATGAGAGTAGCGTGTTTTCATAAATACATTAACTTTTGAGGAGTATTCACGCTCTTGCCATGCCAAAATGGGGTTGAATTTGGGCGGCAAAGCGTGTGTAGTTTTCATGTTTACCCACCCCGAGTTTACACGTAATTTTTCACCGCGGCTCTTTTGTGCATCCATTCTGAGGGTGGGGGTGGAAATATGCATAAAAAATCACTTTGGCGCGAGGAAAAAGGGAAACGTGTTCGCCTTCGCCGCGGCGAGTCAATAAGACAGAAAGTTTCTCAAATGCACTTTATGACGAGGTGCTCAATTAATCTTTCATTTCCCCTCAGAATTCCATCTGTCTTATGGCTGAGTTAGATTCAAGGGGGAGAATTTATGGTCAGAAGAAGTGTACAGATCATTAGAAGATTTAGGAAACGAAAGTGCTTCAAATAATCCAATATTTTACTCACAATTGTGATTTCCAATTGATCATTTTACTCCCAGATAATAATTTTTATCCAAATCCGCATTTTGATATATTTTTCTAGGTTATGTGACTGATTAAGGCCTTAAGAAACATCATAAAGTAGAAATTTCTGTGCTTGAACAGAAAGTTCACTGAAAATCGTAATTTTGGAAGCTGAATGTGAAGAAACGATGATAAAATCAAACATAACCTCAATTTTCAGTTAGAAAGATTCCAATTGATATTTTTAAAGAGTATTTAATTGCAATTAAAGGTTTATGATCAAGAAAAATTCTCAAAATGGCAAGTTTTTAATCAATTCCTATCCTTGTCATCATTTTGACATATATTTTCTAGGTTATATAATCTATTAAGAGCTATTTATAAACAGAAAATAACATTAAACATAACCACAGATTTTCCAAGTAGAAAATCATCAAATATTCTATTAAAATGATCGTTGGCAGTTAGATTTCAGCTTAGATTTCAGTGAGTTTTCGATGGAAGTGTCAAGAAGTGGTGTACAGATTTGAGCTACATAGGCTTGCCCTTGGTTAGATCATGAATTTGCAAATGAAACGGATTTGTTTCCTATTCACCACCAATTCCAGGGGAGTGAAGTTGTGGAAATGAGCGAAGATGTTCTGTCGAAGATGGATTCCTTGATGAAGGTGAATGTCAAGGTGCGGAGTGAATGATGAAAGGGTAATTTAAATACATTGTGATGGTCTCTCAGCCTTTCATCTCAAGCCTTCCCAAGCCCACATTCGCAGATTTGAATACCGCATTTCGAAACCCCATCAAGATATATGGTGAAGTTGAATGATTGAGAGTTGATTTTTCGCTAAACCACACACACACACACACGCTGAAATTTAAAGCAAAATTGTAGAAAAGTCATGTCAGTGAAAATTCCGTTTGTCATCAAGTTGTGCTGAGCGGGGGAAAAAGCCCAGAGAGTGAATGTGACAATGAAATTTTTCCACCCACTCTGCAGAAAATGACGCCATTAATGTTATAACAAGATTATCGAGCATTTTTATATGAGTGCAAGCTGTTAAATTTTCATGCTGGCAGACAACATTAAAGCCTCAAAAATCCACACAGATTCACGAGGGATTATTGAGTTTTATTCTTTACGACTCTCACTCGTTGCCACGCGTATAATTTCATTTTCGGGTCCTTAAGATTTTTTTCTTGTTCCACAAATGTTACAGCGGGCATTTGGGGGTGGCGGTGAGTGGGTGGCGAGGGCGCCCCACGCAAGGGGATGATCAGTGTTGTGACTTGTATCGCGCGAAAAGCCGCACAATTTTGCCCTGATTTGAGCGATCTTCTGGCTCAAGAGCGCGAGATTTCTTCATCTGATAAGGATATTTCTATATCCTTGCAGAATTCCACCCTTGGCAAGCTTACTTGGCCGCCCTTCTATAAATTCTTAGGGTGAATCGAGTGGTCCAGAGCGCCGTGAAGGGTGTATTTGAACATAAAACAGAGGGCAAAATTGACAAAACACATTTTCTGACATTGCATGAATTATGTTGGCGAGCTGAAAAAGGGGAGGGAGAGAAAATATGCGACAACCCCGAGCGTGTGTGTGTGAAAAATGCGAGCTGTCCGACTCTCTCAATGGGGATAAGAAAGTGTAAGTGTGTTCTTGATCTTCCGCTGAGCCTCGTAAATACATCCGACGTGGAGTTGCAGGGAAGAGGTGAAAAATATGAGGTGGTTGAGGCATAAAGTTGTCCGAGGGTGCGGATCAAGGGGGAGATTATATGCCCGAAATCTGTACACCACTTCCAAACACTTCAGCAGACACTTCTGAATGCCTTTGAGGACATTTTTCATCACTTTTTAGACTCCTTCAAGTGCTTTTCTTACTGATTTCTCACTTATCACAATTTAATCTTAGTTTTTCCGTCTTCAAATGCCTAAATTTCAGTTCGAAAATAATTTCTGTTTTGAGTTTTGTCTTGCAAAAATGCTTAGATCAAATTGTGCGGTTTGAAGTCCAGCTTAAAAATCCTTTTTTAACTGATTTTAATCCTTTTTGACTCTAAAAATGAGTAAATATAGCAAATATCGCAATGTTTCTACTGGATAATTCGGATAAATTTGCCAATTTCAAGCACAAACCGCTGAAATAACGAAGAAAAGAGACATTTTTCAAGACTCTTTGAGGTTATTATTGACTTTATTGCTTTTTCTCAACCAATTTGAAGTTTTTTCGCACAAAAATTCTCAACTCTGCGGAGAAAAAGAGAAATAATCTTAGCTATGAAATACAAATTTGACAATTTTGAGGGTTTTTTAATCGTCAATCGATTAAATAACCTAGAAAATCAATAGAAAATTGATTTTTCTACGCAAAATAATTAAGAAAATGTCTGAATTTCTTGAAATAGAAGCTTTTGCAGTGCAAATATTTTACCACTTCCAATTCCAAACAGCTCCTTAAAGGCTGTACACCACTTCCGACCGCAATATCTGTCCCTTGGTGGGGATTAGAGGTCAGGCGGGATAAATCCATCGGGAGGGAATCAATTGGAAGCGCTCTTGAGAAATGAAACGCAGAGAGAGAAAGATATAAAGCTGGAAAGTTGTGTTTGCCCAGACACCTGTCTGATGGATATTTTTCACCTCGCCCTGCTCGAGATTTTCCCGGGGAAAATTACCTCTTGTCACTGGCAGGCTCTCGCCCATTTGCCCTTATCACTCATCCGGCAGGGAATCTGTGAATGTTTGCATTTTAATTGTGAATTAATTAAATGTAATTAAATATCTCGCACAATTCTCCACGGTTCTTCAATTCTGACGCTGCGGAGTTTTGTCAATTAAATGGAACACACTTCCAGGCCACTGGAGGATTTGCAGGAGTTTATTTTCACACCACTCAATGACAATTCAGCAAATCTCACTGCAGTGAGATTAGTTTTGATTGAAGCTAATTGAATGGCACTTTTGATTGAGGTTAATGAAGTTATCTGATGGAATTTCGGCTTTCCATTTCTCTCTCTCTCTCTGGGAAATCACACTCGAATTTTTCACCCAGTTGTATTTCATTGTTACCAAACTGACAGTCATTTCATTTCCCAGGGAAATTTAGATGACTTCCTACCTCAAGTTTAGGATATTTCAATCCATACAAGCAGGAAAAATATCGTGAAAAACTGGGTCGAGAGGCAAAAGAAAAAGTATAAAATAAAAAAAATGGAATATTGCAATTTCTAGCTTGATGTTCAACTTTCATCACTTTAAATGCTTCTTATTTAAATAATTCCTCTCCTCACTGAACATCATCCACCCCCCCCCCCGAAAGACTTAATTTATTGGCGACGCGAAGAGACAGTCTTTCCCAGACTTTCATTGCAAATTACAATGAAATCAGCAAACTTTCTTCATTTGTCACACACCATGTGAAAATTCACATAACTTTTGCCGAGGATACGCTAAATTTATTTTTCCTCTCATCACCCCGAAAATGTGGATTTTCCTTGAGGAAAACGAACGGCGGGGTGGGAAAGGGATGGGGAGAGTTGCATGAAAAACAAATTTCATGACAAATTGACTCCACACAGATTGCCTGGCGGAGAGTTTGAGAAAATGCCACAGGACGCTGTGGGGAAATGCCTGTGACTTATTAATGGGCAAATTGAAAAGCTCAAAAGCTCCGTCGATACACCTTCGCCGCCCGTGAGAAATTAATTACAGAAGACTTTCTCCGTTGCCATCAATTTATTGCCATCAAATTACACAAAATCCCATTCAGTGTCATCTCTCCTCAAATCACACTTCCCATCTCGCTCACTTCCGCAGCACAGCGCTCGTCTGGGGGAAGCGCGCTCTCCTGCGCGCCCTCTCTTTCCGGGATCGGCGACGGTGGCCAGAGGGAGAGCACCGAAGGGAAGTGGCGCTGTTTCACATTTCACCCCTCCAGAATATCACTCTTCCGACCACGTGTTTCGAGGCGCTCAAGCGGGTTTCAATTAAAAATCGCCACCCCAAAAGTGAGAGCTTTTCCCACATGGCGCTGGCCTAAAAATCTCTGTCGAGGATTACAAGATTTCCTCTCGTCACTATCGCCCAATGGGGGATTACCAGGAGCGGCAGAGCCACCCTGAAAGACTCTTGTCAAATTTCCTTGGGGATTGTAAGGCCGACAAAGCGGCCTCAATCAATTGAGCATCAGACTTTGACTGTGAGGAGCGAAAAGGAAAGATTTCTGCAGCGCCACACGATGACCTTCTCGAAGTCGTTCTAAGGAAAACATATTCGTAAAGCAAATCTCGGGGATAAAATTGTACAACATCTTCTTATTTGGCTACAACCTTTTTTCTGTCATCAATTGTGATTCTAATGACGATTGAGAAATCAAAACCCAAGAGAAATCCCAAGTGTCTTGTGTTTATTCTCACCTTGTCAACATTTGATCCCTCCAGAAACTTCTTTCAACCCTTCTGTTTGTACACCCCCAAACTTCCTACCCCAAACCGAAAAGGGGGGGGGGGGAGGGAAAAAGTCAGACAAACTTTTCCTTCTAATGTGTCCTCAACTGTCTCCAGCGCTTTGCTCATTTCTTCATCACTCTAATCTTCTCTGTTTCCACTGTTTGTTCTCCGGTTTTTCCCCCGTGCCATCGAGATCTCACTGACCACGAATCCACCTGGGATGAGTTGTGGCCACTCTTGGCTGCCTGAGTCGGCAATAAAGCCAGGAGTGGGTCTCCTTTGGTGGGTATTTTAAAGTCACGAGATTGCTTTTTGTCTCGCTGGTTTGACTTTCGCATTAGGCATGGTTGGAGGGATAAGAAATCTTATAGTTTTTCATCCGCTTTCATCTCCAAGCAGAGCTCTGGATTGCTGAAGTCAAGGCTGAACTGCTTTGAAATGATTCAAATTTGGAATCTTTCGCAACAAATTGCCACCGAATTTTGCCACACAGAAATCTCGCCGTTTGTAGTTGACGTGACACGATGGGCAAGCAAAGCTCACCTACATTCCCATTTGAGGGTCACTCCACTCCTCAGAGCTGCCATCCAATGAGGAAATCCCCTTCTTGCACTGCACGCCAAGGCGGAGGAATAGGGGATGGACGGGCTGCGGCGCATGCCTGGGCATCCCCTCACTTTCGGCATCGGAGGCACGAGGAAATTGAAAATGTGCCAGTGATTTTTTATCACACCGAGCAAAGAGGGACAGTGGAGAATTTCCCCTGATTGTGGAGAGGAGAGGGATGTTTCTGTGTTGATTTGGCGCGCCGAGCTTTTCGAAAAACACTCCACATTTATTGCCAGAGACAGGTCAGTAAGCCGAAAGCTCGCGGCTGACACGGTTGCACTGGCAGAGGCGCTCGGGAGTTTCTGTTGAGTCTGAGGATTTGCCAAAAAAAGTACACAGCGTCAGGCTTTGGAGCCCTTGGGGGCGATTGTGAAGCGTGGGGGTGGTTCTTTTTTTAATTAGCCCCCAAAACGAATGGGGAAGGTTGGAAAACAAGGAGCGGAAAACATTCAGTAAATATTTAATAAGTTTAATAAGTGCATATTTTGATATTTGAACACATCCGGAGGTATTTTCGGGCTCTCTCTCTCCCACCCTCAGTCCGCGCTCATTTCAAATTCCACCGACGTTGTAATCCTGGCGAGGACTCGCCAGAGGCGTTAGAATTGCAAAACCGAGCGCGCCCGGATGTTTTGCCATCAATGAGTGCTTCGCCATTGGGTCTATTTACCAGAAAAATTGCCCTCCACCTCGGTGTCAATTCATAAATAAATAAGTGGATCTCGGCAGCGGAAAAATAAGCCGAAAAAAAAGTCGTCCAGGGGAATGGAAATGTGTGGCGCCTTGAGACGCTGATAGGAAGACATCCTGTGCAATGAGATCAACACAGTTGCGCTGCAAAGTGCCGGCAATATGAATGCTAATACGGGGTCTCGGGGTGAAATTGCCGTGTAGCTGAGGGTGGCTCAGTGGCAACCAGAAAAACGGACACCACTTCGCTCTCGCCACCCCCGGAAAAGCGCCCCCGAGAGAGAGAGAGTGTGGGACGAATCATTGCATGTCAACGCAGTGAAAGTTTTCACTTTGTGACTTGCATCTCAAACCACCACGGCATTAATTACAATATTAATAGAATTTCCCAGAGCACACTGACAACAAGTGCGCCCGTTTTCCATGTCACTCACGATGAACACGTGAGACAGGCGACTGGTGGAAAATTCAACAATTGTGCACGACATTGTGAAGTGACAGTGTTTCAGCGCCACCACGAAAGATGAAAGTTCGATTGGCCATTAATCTCCTTGTTCTTATCATTAACATTGAGGGTAAGTTTCAACTTTGCAACACACTCTCCGAGTGTGTGTGTGTGGTTTTGTTGGCGAAAAGTCCCAGAATGTTGCAACACGGCGAGCAACAATTCACCGTCTAAATTGCAGTTTAATGGAGTGGAAAGTGTTCAAATGCCGATTTCACCTTGCCTTCTGCAGATAAGAAATCAAAGTGGATTGAAGCGAGGGTGTTTGTATTGAAATGTTCAATGAGAATCCTTGTATTGATCTCCAGTGACGTGCAGAAGTAGCGAATGTTGTTGAATTGAAGAGGTTTTCCGCACACAAAGTGTCTTGAATACTCCAGACATTTGCAGAGATCTTTAAAATGACTCAAATTGAGGCGAGTTGCATATTAAAATCGTGCCATCTTTAGCTACATTTCCAGTCTTTTCCCTCACTTTTCATGCGGCAATCCGAAGAGCTGCTTAGATTCAACAGTATGCAAAAGTATTCTGAGCTATATACTATGTCTCAATGGAAAGGAGTTCAATCATTGCGGCACAAAGTCCTTCTCCCACTCGTGCATCGCAATGATCGATTTATCGAGATGTGGGCGGAAAAGCGTGTGTGTGTGTGTATTGGGGAAAAGCCACCCTCTCGTGAGCGTGATTCTAGCATGGGAAATTCTTTAAATTTCCATGGATTTCACAGAGTGAAAAACACACAAAAGCATGCCAGAGCCTGAGGTATTTTTGCCAAACACCCCCAAGAATCTCATGTGAAATATGACTCAATGGATTGCGGGACTGCCAAAGAGCCGATCATGAGTTGGTGGATCAGCAATTAGGCCAAATGAGGCGCACAGTGTGAAATAACGATGAAAACATCCCCATGGAGAAGTGTATCCTCATTAGGGGTGGGGAAAAAAAATGCACAGAATTAAACTATCAAAAAGCCTCCGCTTTATCTGGCTCCACACATAAATCGCATAATGATGGGGAAATATTTCGTGAAAGGGAAAAGTGCGGTTTGCATTGATATAATTTTGATATGATTTATGGAAAATTTGCAAATTAAACAGTGTATTTTTTTTCCCTCCGCAATAGTAAATGCAACAAATTGTGTAAAATCACGAATCAAATTGCGAAAGAATTCTTGCCATAGATTTTCTCTGCATTTTCTCGGGTGTGAATGAGCAAAAAGAGAACATTGCATGTCAATATTAATATTCTATCCTCTGCCATTGCTCCACTTTGGGGGTGGTCTTGCGAGGAAAATGGGGTGGAAATTGTGTAAATTGCTGCTGTGGCCAAATCTCGTAATTATTGCTCGTGTGGGGAAAATTGTGCTGCTGGGATTTAAGCTTCAGGGAGTTTGAGAAGACACTTCACTTCATCTCGTGTAATGGATCAACGTGAATTAATTGGCAAAATCAGAGTCAAAAATTGATTTCTCACGCAAGTTTCATGCGATTTTGAACGCCTGCCGGAAGGACATTGAACTGAGGAAGTCTTCAAACCACCTGACGGCACTTCATAATTCCCTTTTCAGTGACTTTAAGAGAGCTATAAATATTTTTGACTGCCATATCCAAATGGCTCCGCTTTTTATTTCACCCCGCGGAGAAGTGTGAGTGAAGGGTGTTTTTGTGGAAGGGTGAATTTTCATCGCGGGTGGCATGAAAGGCCACTGGCCCCCTTTTGCCATTAAAATAAAAATCATCATTACACTTTTTGCCCATTAAATAACGATGAGGTCACGGATCACGGTGTCTATTGTGTCGATTGGGGGGTGGATTTCATATTATCATCGCGGGACGACGCCAGGACGCACATTCAAAATTAATAGTCATCGTTAATGGATCGGCGTCGTCCGGCCATAAGATATTTCACAGCCTGGTCGGAATGGGGCATTAAATCCGATGTGTAAAAGAATGAAGAATTGAACTTCAACCCGATGAAGACACTGTATTAACGCGCCATTCAGCAACTTCTCTCCATTCTTTCGCCGTCTTCCTTTTTTCTTCCTTCCCCGCACACACACACATTCAGACAGAGGAGCCCCTTTCCGACCACCCTCGAGGATCACAGACCACAGCGAGCGAGAGAGAAAGACCAATAAATTCCCAGATCCAATCAATCAAAATTCAATTTCCTGATTTTATCACAGCGCCCCGCGCATCCTTCCTTCCACAGGCCTCCTTTTTTCGCCATGTAACATTGACTCCGGCAGTCGGCGATAATTAATTGAAATTGTGATAGACGGAACAAAAGTGACTGTTTCATTGTGCTTTGGCCCGCAAGACGCGCGCGCGGGCGAAAGGGGGAGAGAAAAGAAGTAACAATTGAGGATTTAATTTCTATAATGATGAATATCCCTTGACAATGGGGCAGGAAAACAGGGCTGTTTGTGGGTGGAAAAAGATATTTGATACACTCCGAAAAATTTAATTCACTACGACTTCTCTTTGTGCTTCTTCTGTGCCTTTAATTTGTGCCCTTTAATGGAGATCCAGAAGTGATGAGAAAAAAAAAGCCACAATGAAAGGACGTGATAAGCGAACGCTTATGGTCAGCTGGGCGCAAACTACTCGAAATGTGGCAGACTCGACCAACCCTGTTTGAATAGAAACATTTCAAACTGCCATAAGTCAGGTTTTATGGAAATACTATGGAAATACTTAAGAAATTATCTCAACTTAGTGTGACCTTGGAATAAAATTGTCGGGTTTAAAATTTAAAAAATTTTGTCAGTGACATTAGCGCCTCTGGCGGTGGTCTGATGAACTTCTGTTCTTCTTGGTAGTTTTAGAGTTCTGCAAGAGCTTTCCAACGAGTCCAAAATCGGATCGATCGGGAAAGTAGAACCGAAGTTCTAGCGTATTGGAAATTAAAACTTTGAACAGTCATAACTCCGGTTCTATTGACTCGGTGAAAAGTTATAACATATTTTTAGAAACGTCTTGATCTGGACTACAACATACTAAAATTTCATCAAAATACATAACAGATGTGCCGAGAGACAGGCGTTCAAAGTTTTTACCAATATGAGGGCATTCCTTATGACATCATAAACTAATGGTAAATGTAGCGTACGAAAGGGCGTCGAGATACGTCTTTTGGTGAAGAGATAATCAAAATCGGTTGATAAATAGCGGAGATATAAGCCAATAAATGTGTCAACTTTAACCTTTCGTATTTCCGCACACAAAACATCTAGAGTCACAAGTAGGATATTGTTGGAAAGATCTTGAGGTCAGCTATAATATACCAGAATTCGGACCTGATCAATGCCAGAGTGGCTGAACAAATGAGGAAAGTGTATTTTGGGGGTGTTCAAAATGGCGGAAGGAGGGATGGAGAGTTGGATTTGGCATCACCAAATTCTAGCGGCAGTAGAATTTTGGACCTGTGGTGAAAATCGCATGATGATATCTCTTATCGACGGTTGGAAATCAAAAAATGACCCCCTTTTTTCGTCATAATTCGCCTCCCTGATGCCATTTAGTCGATTTTGTGTCATTTGATTCCTTGCGTGATTACAGAAAGAGCCGGGTTTTGCCCAGCTCAATTTTCACTATCAACAGCTACAATAAAACTTTAATTCCAGAGAGAGAAAAAGTGAAGAAGGACTTTTTCTTCCCCACAAAACATACTCAATTAACATATAAATTCCAACAATTTGTCTGAGTGCTGAAAGAACTGGCGATGGAGCTTTTAGAAATCACTCACGTCACTGGGAAGTCATTGAATGCATCATCAATTGTGTGTCATACAGTGTATTGTCACCGAATAATTCTGTTTCGATGGTGTTTAATTAATTATTGTCGCTTGGCTCATTAATCCAATTGCTGTCACTCCATATCGAGATGATCTCGCGATGTTTTCCATTTGGCTTCAGCTTACTAGAGGGGGTTTTTCCCCATATAAACAGAAAAAATTTTTCCATTCTCTTGAATGACAAACAATAAATATCATTAGCAAACAATCCAATTCCATAAGCCCTCAATTATCTGGCAATTTTTCAACTCAATTGCTCAATAATCATCCCTCATCGCTTTTTGATATGTTTTATGAATCAATTAGTGCTTCAGATATTTATTTTGCCAAATTGCTCCAATGAAATGTGTGGTTGGAAGTTAGTGAAATTACAAGCGCGCGAGCCTTCGATGTTTTGCCAAATAATCACGCTGAACCCTGTTTAATATTTCCTCCCCCTGGTATTTGCGCGAGATGAAAGGAAAGCTCAAATTGAGGTAACACAAATATTGCTTGAATACTTGAAATATATGGGTAAATTTTTTTTATTCCACATCCGAAACTTGCTTTTGGAAGCAATCTGAAGGAGTGCGGATGCTTTTTCAATACATCGCCCAGTGATACATTAAATCAAATTTGTATGTATTGATGAGAATCGCCTCTGGGGAGAGTGATTTATTTGCTGATTTCATCAAATTCATGTGACAGAAATAATTGAAAATATTTTATTTAATATGTGGGTTCTCAGCATGAGCATTTTGGGTCGCGTCACATCAGCAATTATTGCGGATAAAGCTCTTATCACGGGAATAATATACATCAATTCAAGTGATGCAATTCAAATTGTACATCGCTAAAAGCCATGGAATATGATTTTCTTTTGCAAAAATCAATTATACAATAAGCTTGTTGGCATGCTAATGTTGCTGTCAATTAGAATGTGTCACTAAAATGTATCAGAACAGCGTCAAGGGGGAGATATTGTGCCCTGTGCAGAATCTTTAACACTTCAGACACTTCTGAACGCTTTAAGAAAGACATTTTTCATTTAGTTTTAGAGTTTTTCAACTGTTTCGCACACTATTTTATAACTTATTACAATCTAATCTGGGTTTTTATGTTTCAAGAAATAATCTTAAAATCCCCTGTCTTGATTTTCTTATGAAATCGACCTAAAAATCCTTCTTGGGCTTATTTAAATCCTTTCAACCCCAGAAATGAAGAAATTAAAGCGGATATCACAATATTTCCACAGGAAAATGAGGTTATTATTCGATCATAACCTCAAATAAAAAACATTTTTTAGGTTATAATCGACTTTTAAGCTGTTTTACTCAAATTTAACCAATCAGAAGTGATTTTTTTAGCTCAAATGCTAAACTCGCTGCCTAGAAAAAGATATATTTTCAGTGTTAACACAATTTTGACGTTTTTGATGGTTTTTATTCAAGAGAATTTAAAATAAATTTGAGGTTATGATTGACTTTAAAGTTTTTTCTCCGGTAATATGAAATTATTTTGAACACAATTGCTCAATTTTGTTAGGAAAATGTGAAATATTTCCAGATTAAACAGAAATTTGAACATTTTCAAGGATATTTAAGCACCAAAATCTGTTTTAAATCAATCACATAACCTAGAAAAGCAATAAAAGTGATAATATTTTAAAAAAATATTTTAATACTTTCAATTCCAATTACTTCCGACTGTAATTTTTCCCCTTTGATCAGCGTTAAAGATGATGTTTTGGCGAGATTATCGCTCTTTTTCATAAGAATTTCCCAGAAACGATGTAAGTCAAGATATTGCTGTTGATATCGTGTTTGAGCATTCAGTGGAAAATTGGATGAAAAATGGTTGTTGTGACGATAAAATATATTTCCTTCTCAATAAAAAATCCACCCTTTTTCCAATAATAAAAAAAAAAAACACCCCCGGAAGCACAACAATTAGATGTTCTTCTTGTGATTGCTTCAAAGTTCATTTGTGGTGTCGTTTCAAATGAAGAATTTTCACCATCAGAGTCAAGTTCTCTTAATAGTTGATTTATCTCTGATAAAAGGAGCTTTCTCATAATCCCCAGAAAGTTCGTGTGAAGGTGTTTGGCAATGTATCGTTGGTGTCTTCTTCCATTTCCACGGGAAACACTGGAAGAGTTCTCTATTTATTCCACCCCCAGGAATTTGTTGATATTTATTCTGGTGTCTGGAAGTGGGTTGCGTTGTCAGAGAAGTTTTTCCTCTGCTTGGGTTAATATTTGGCGAATGAGAAATATATAGTTTTGTATGCCTGAAATGCTATTTGGCTTTTAATACTGTCGCCCAAAATGAACTGTGTAGACACTATTTGAATGGGATTAACTTGCATGTAATGAATCTCGAGATGACATCCCATGTTCTGATGTGACTCGCAATAGTGCTGAAATATTTGTCTGTCGGTGACTGAATAAATATCATTTAAAGTTTTGAGGGTTGAGAGAGAAGAAAAAAAAAGGTCTCTCGAATCTGACTTTGGGTATTATGAAGAGACTTTCTGCTTATTTTGGGGAAGGCGAAGAATTTTCTTCTTCTTCGTCGTGCTTTAGAACACAACATGCATCGTGTTCCACTCAAGAGTAATTCAATATAGCACGAGTCAAGACGTCATCAGCAACTTGGGAAGTTTTCGCGGAGGAAAATTTATGTTTCCTACCAAAAACTACCATTCGCTCTATATAATTTTCACATTTTCCTTTTCGCTCAAGGATTGTGCCAGAATATGAACAAAAATAATTGAGAGATAGTTTAAGAGGAGAGGAAAAACACAGACAGACAGAGAGATCTGACAAATTCATTTGAAAGAGGAGAGAATTGATGAATTCTCACTCTATGCGAATGAGTGGAAAAATAATTGGAAAAATATACAACAGGGGAAAAATTGGAGCAGAAAAATTACAAAAGCTGAAATAGTGTGTGAGGTATGGAATAAATTATGATTTGAGCATTTAATCGGAAATGCGGTGAGTGGAAAAACAATTTTCACATATGGACAATCTGTTTCCACTCCCCTCCCCCCGCCCCACTCGCCCCCCTTGGACTATGGGCGGAAAAACCCCTAAATGCACAAAGCCTCCCTCACCGCATTCATTTACTTTTTGGGCAGTAGATAAATATTTATGTAAGCTCCTCGTCAATTCCAATGAATTCAATACTTGTATCGCGAACACCAAATTGCATAATGCGGAACATTATGCTGCGAGTCGCTAAGGGGGGGAGGTGGAAAATGGCTGTAAAACACGGCCATTCGACAATATGCAACTTCCCTGAACACACTCACTTATTCATATCGCCGAAGACAAAACCACAAATTTGGCAAAATATCAGATACATTTCCGCGGACTCTCGCAATTTAGCGTGACATGTTTACAGTTTTTCAACTCCATTCTTTGCCTTTAACTGAATTACAATTGCTAATCAGAGCTGAAGAGGCAGAAATTGAGTGAAACACTCCCATTCTCTATATTCAATTTAACCATCTGTATAATGAGCACAATGAATGATTAATTGAATCAAGGGGAAGATGGAATGACTGAAATCTGTACACCACTTCTTAACACTTCCACAATTTCTATGAAAAGTCCTTAACTCTTCCCAGGAAATCAGATTTCATGGATTGATTAGAACAAGACTAAAATCAACGAATAACTGAAATTAAACCGAAAACTAACCAAAATCTAACCGAAATCTTAACAACAGTTTTATAACTCTGATTTTAAGACTTTTTAAGTGTGTTTCTGATTTTAATTGCACTTTTGAATATCAATTCTTAATTGAAATTTTTCTGTTTTAAAATGTGGTGTTGTGAAGTGAAATATTGAGGTTATGTTTGACTTAAGCATGATTTCCTAACATCTTAACTTCTAGAATTACGATTTTTCTTGAGTAAAAAACGAAATTCTATTAACAAAGTGGAAAATTTTTTAATTTAAGCACAAGAATTTCAACTTTAAGATAATATTTAGCCCCAAATCAGTTACATAACCTAGAAAAATATGGCAAAATTGAGGATTGGATAAAAATTAATCAAAAGCCAATCAAAGCTGTGGACGAAATATTGCAAAAATTGAAACACTTTCACTTCCTTAAGCTTCTATTGATCTGTACACCACTTCTGACCATAATATCTCCCCCTTGAATTGCATTGGTGAAAAGTATTGCAGATCAATATGATAATGAATGTTTGTAACGATGTTATAAAGTCTACTAATATGCAATCTAGTGTTAGCCGCAAAACTGATTTGGCTAAAATATGAATAATTTTCAAGCACATTAGAATGAATTTTGATATTTCACGTGTGTTTTTTGATAGAGTTTCACTATTCGATGAATTTTAGATGATATTTTCAAATTTCCACCCATTTCAGTAATTCAATAGGAAACACAAAATATTCTGCAATACTTTAATTCGTGGAATTTTAATTGAATACAACTGATTTTGTCATTTCACTCCGTTTTGATGTCATTCTGGAATATTTCTGTAAGTCCCAAGGGTGGAAAATCGCTGAACAGAGAGATATTTTGTCCACCCGTTTTGCTCAAATTCCGGCCAGCGTTGGTGCAATTTCAGATTACGAAAATCCCGAGCAATGAAAGATGATAACAAGGGTGAATAACATATGCACAGACGGGGTTACTAAGCAATCTCGTGTCTTCTTTCCAACATAGCAACAAACTTTGCCAAATTGCTAAGCTCTGGAGAACACGAGGAGTTTTGTGTCTAAGGAAAATTAAGGACAGAGTTTGAGAATGAAAGAAGCTTTTAACTGGAATAAATCATTATGACTCGAGAATGCCAATGATAGTGAAAGAAAAATAGCAATTGAAAAGAAATTTGTAATTTTTGGTTGCACAAAAATGGCAAAAATGCAATGATTTTCAATCTGTTTGAGTGACTTTTCCAACCATTTATGGGGAAGTTTTTTTTCTTCGAATTGAAGAAAAACTGTCAGATTGCATTTATTCTTTTATTGTTCTTCTGGGCAACTTTGGCACTTTCACGAGCACAACTACATATAAAAGTGAATGTGAGGGGGAAAAAATATACACAGACAGGTTAAAATTCTCTTTATTTCTTTGCCATTTTCACGGTGACAAAAGTCACGGTAATCAAGCATTCAGTTCAGCAAAGACTTTTGCTCCTTTGACATTTTCTCCACATTTTTCCTTTCCACCAATTTATCGTCAAGTTACAGACGACATCAATTAAAGGGTGTCCTTTTCGAGAGAGAGAGAGAATGAATTTCCATCTGATGCTAAAGGTACTAATAAAATATTCCCTCCTTGTGAGTATTTTGCTGTCCAATTTACGCCTCATTCAGAGAATCACAAATTCATTCCAATCTCCTTAGCGATGTCGAACAATTCAGCTATAAATCAATGCTAGAACAGTCAATAGAAAAAGCATTAAATCACATTCAATTGATCAGGATTGTGTCCTTTAATTTCCACCCTCAATCATTGCGCGACAAAAGAATTTTCAATCAGACGGAAAGTGCGAGGAAAACAGAGATTATCGATAATGAGAAGGAATCGTTACAATATGGACAAATGACTTCACGAGTCGTTGCAACATTATAGATTTCGTATTTCAGTTCGTAAAAGCTACGAATTTTTTTCATAGCTTATTTTGACGGCCGTGCGGCGGCGCTAGTGTCAAGCACAAATAAAATATGAACGAAAAGGCGTTGGGAGATTCAGTAAAGAGCTTATTTAATATGAATTTCAGCTATCAAAAGCGAAGAATCGATCCAACAGGACAAAATTGTGTTAAGACATCTGCATCTGTGACAGTCGCTGACATTGGATCAAAGAATGTCTGGAAAAACATAAGCTGAACCTGAAATGTGCACAAATTACAAGATAGATCCAAAAATATTTACTAATCAACCCAATAACATCTTTGATTGTCAATTTTCTTGTTTTTCACGTGCATTTTTCGACTTTTTCTACATTTCTTGGGAGAAAATAAATTCTCCACTTTTGTATATGTTATGAATATGCAATCTTGCAACGACTTTTTGCAAAGTCGTATTTATGACAATCTAAAATGTGATGAAAATAAAGTTGCAACGACTCATAATTAGTCATTTCATCTATCAAAAGCTTCTCAATCAGTTGTCAAAAGCAATAAAACCTCAAAAGCGATTATTTTTCACCACCAAATTCCGAACAAATAAAACAATTCCGCAAATTTCCACTCCAATAAACTTCACAGAAGTTTGGCTTTTTTTTTATCTTCCTCCAGTATGTAAACTATCAATTTTCATGTTCCAGTCAATGTTTGGAGAAGCGAACCTTTGGCAATCATTTGCCAGCAAACTGTGTGCAAAATGGGTACAAAATATAATTAAATAGTTTGAACACAAGGATGGATTTTCCATTGGGTGTGAAAGTTATTGGAAGAGGCAAGGCTTTTCCAATGGAGGCTCGTGATTTTTTTCCCCTACAAGTGAAAATAGGGAATTCATTGTGAAGTCCTCGGGAAACATTCTTCTCTCGTGGAAGAGAAAGGAATTACGATGGCAAGTTGACAAACTAATTTAACTTTTAACACACCACATTCGAGACTAACCGAGGAAAATTGAGTTGAATATTTTGGTTCTCACTCACGCCTTCGAGGAGGGAGGATTCGCCCCAGAATCCCACCCTCTCCGCCCACCCTCTATACCCTCTATGTATATAGTTTCCGTGTGACAAGGGAGTGAGAAGGGATACAAACATATAAAACCACTCATTAAGTATTTTCACGGAATTTTCACACACACACACACACGCGAGGAGGGAGATTAAAATGGGAAATCGTGGTGTCTTTTGTTAAATTGAGACCATTCATTCTCACGCTGCACAAGCTTATAATCCAATAAATTGCCAGGAATAAACAACAAAATCAACATTAATTCTTGCAATTTTAGCCATTCTGAAGTGCTGCTGTGAAACTTATTATGCTGCAGACAGTAGAATTGGCTTCTTCGTGGCATGAGAATGAGAAAACGTTTACTGAATAGTTTAATTTGAGCTCCTTGCTGAAAACTCATTCACCCCTCCGTGAGATGTTTTCCTTTTTTTCTCCACTCTTCAGCACAGGATACATTTCCTCCCCCCCGAAGACTGGTGTGTGGAAGTGATAGAGATTGCTGGGGAAAAACAAGCACATAATTGCCCAGCTATTCAGGAATCAATGAGGAAATGGGAAGAAAATGAGGGAGATTTCTGATTAAAATTTACAATGAAACTCTCTCTCAAGTGGATTTCCACTTGGACATGAGCAGTTATAAGAAAAAAAAGTTATGTTGGCGAGAAGCGACACTTTAATCAAATGACATTGATATGATTATTGTGCTATTTATGCAGATTTCTTGTTTATCTCGATAATGAATAAATGCATCGCTTCATTAAGTCACAAATATTTGTGACTCTCAATTGATTGAATCCACAACCAAAAGGCAAATCATTCAGTTCAATTCTCGTGATGAATTATCAACTTAACCACATATTTGAATTCCATTTGTTGTTAATGATTAACCTCTTGCGTTATATTGAAATATGATAATTTCCCTGGATCATTTCAATAAAATCACATTATTGAGGCATTAAGTGAGAATGCAAAATAACCGCAAATGTTGCCGCTCAATTATTGAGTTTGCATCCAAGGGTGGAAGTTGACTTGCAAACCTCTAAGCCAAGGGGCCAATCACTCGCAAGCTGAGACCATTAACTTTGTGATTTCAATTCAATTTTTGATTATTTCATAGAAATTCTGATCATTTTCTGAATATTTAATTAAAATCTGATTATTTTAAACAAATTCTGTATTTTTTTTAATTATTTGTGATTTTAATTCAAATTTTGATTTTTTTCATACAAAATTCTGAATTTTTTCCGAATATTTAATTCAAAATTTGATTATTTCTCAATTTTACGTTGGAAAATAATCTTTATTTGATTATTTTTATTGAAACTTTTTGTTCAATTATACTTTGGAAAATATTTTTTTTTTGATTATTTTATTCAAAATTTGATTATTTTGCAATTTTATTTTGGAAAATAATAATTTTTTTGGTTATCTTATTGAAAATTTGATTATTTTTTTGATTTTACTGTGGAAAATAAACTTTTTTTTGATTATTTTATTCAAAATTTGATTATTTTGCAATTTTATTTTGGAAAATAATAATTTTTTTGGTTATCTTATTGAAAATTTGATTATTTTTTTGATTTTACTGTGGAAAATAATAATTTTTTTATTATTATTTTATTCAAAATTTGATTATTTTGCAATTTTACTGTGGAAAATAAACTTTTTTTGATTATTTTATTCAAAATTTGATTATTTTGCAATTTTATTTTGGAAAAAATTAATTTTTTATTATTATTTTATTCAAAATTTGATTATTTTTTTATTTTACTTGGGAAAAAATAATTTTTTATAATTATTTTCTTCAAATATGAAGAGGTTCCCTTAAAAATCGCCCTGTGACTTGCCCCTTGATCTAACCTGAGCCATTTCCTTATCACCCTGAGAGACAAAACGCGAGACAGTGGTTCTCCTGTTGATGCTGGGAATTCAATTTGGGGATCGAAATAAATTCCCATCCCTTTGGACGCCACCTTGACGTGTGTGAGTTACGATTGTAGCGTGAGAGAATAAATGACTTTACAGTCATCCATCTCCGAAGGGGTGGCAACTCAGCCCGAGACAGAGAAGCCTTCGGCAAGAGTGTTTCTCAGCAATCGATTGCAGTGGATTTCGCAGGAAAATCCTCACAGTCTTCTTCACTCTGTGTCTGTGCTGCGAAGGCAATCGATCAAATTAATTGTATGACTTCTAAATTTATCTCTCCTTCAGTGCCTCTCTCTTATCCGCATTCTTTTGCAGAGCCTCCTTATTGGGATTTACTCAATTGCTGATGCTTCTTGTCTTGCGAAATACATATAACTAAATTTGCTACACTCTCCCTGAGAGCTCACTTTGCGAGCACTCATTCAGAAGTCATCCATCTTTATCTCTTTGTGAAATAAAAACAATCTCAACCTCGTGCAAAATTGCATGAATTGTGCAAAAGGTCGTAAAAGCTCATCTCTCGGGGCGGTGCAAGTTGCAACTTTCGCAGTCATGTCAGGAGTGTTGCTGGGATTAAACTGCAAGAGGAGCAAGTGCGGGATTTCTGGCGAAAGTTCACTCTGGCGCAGCGGGGGGTGGTTTTGGGAGTAATTAAAAAAATTATACACCATGTGAAAATACTGGGGGGATGATTAATGAAATTTATGATATCAAAACTTGACTGTTTTTTTTCTGCTCGACTTTCTGCTTTATCGCCACTTCGCCACCCACCGCTGGGTGGCTTCCTGGCGGTTCATGTTGCTAATGAGGGAGTGTGAAATGCCTGAAAATTGTATCACACGTCCTCAACCCCTTCAGGGACAAGACACAGCAGGAAAAGTCCATCCTTGGGCTGAAAAATGGCTCAGGGATGGAGGAAATTTCATTCCCGCTAAGTGCAGAATTTCACAAGGGACAGATATTGAAGCCAGAAGTGGTGTACAGCTTTTAGACAAGTGTTGAGAAGCGGAAGGGATAAATTATTATAAATTTATGTGTTTTCCAATTGATTTTGCTGAAAAAAATCAATTTTATTGGCTTTTCTAGGTTATGTGATTGAATTAAAACCGATGAAAATTGCTTTTTCTTTGCGAAATTTTCTCTTTCTCTCGTCAGAATTGAGCATTTGTGTTGACAAATACTTCAGATTGGTTAAATTTCAGTAGGAAACAGCTTTAAAGTCCATCATAACCTCAAAAATATCACTTCAGTCTAAATGAACAGCTTTTTGATGCATTAATTCCGCAGTTTGTGTGTGAAAGTGGCAAATTCACAGTGATATTCACCATATTTACTCGTTTCCAGATTTGAAAGGATTAAATTTAGTCTGAAAAGGATATTTTAAGCTAGATTTATAACCTCACAAACGCGGAAATCAAGGCATAAATTCATTTCCAACAATCGGAAATCTAAGTATTTGAAGAGCTTAAACTTCTTGAGACGGAAAAACGATGAAAAATGCCTTTAAAGGCGTTCAGAAGAAGTGTCTGAAGTGTTGAATATTCTGCACAGTTTCTGTGGAAGCGTCAGGAAGTGGTGTGTTAAGATCTCCGCCTCGGAATTGTCTTGGAGAGTTGCTCATTAATTTGTAATGTGGCGTCTCGAAGTGCATCAAGAATGTCACTTTCCATCACTGAGCAATTCGCCACCCAACAAGCGACATTGTATGCAAATTGAGTGCATTTTCTTACAATCGCCCGCGAGAAATGAATTCCACCGAGTCATCATCATATTCTCAACTGAAGACCAGGGAAATCCACTCTCTAGAAGGGGTGAAAAAATATCACCGCACTGTCACCGAGACACAATGATAAATACATTTTTCACTCACATCCCCAAAGTGAGAAGAGAGAAAAAAAGAGTGGAAAGTGGCAAGTTTCAGTTTTCACGAAATTTATGACTCTAAATGTCGTGGAAAATTTCATGGAAATTGGGGTTAACCACTCCAGTGAATTTTCCCTCCTTCTTCGCCACACTCTTCGCCAACCCCTTCCGCACACTTCAACTTTCTTCGGGGTGTTTAGGAGGAATTTGGGAAATTTGTTAAAAGGCCCGCGCCGAAAATTCGATTCTCTTCCGCAAATGCTGGAAAAGTGTGAGATGAATAAAAGTCTCTTGAATAACAACTAATTATGCTGCCAGTTGGAGTTTTTTTTTTCACGCTAATTCCGTATAATTTTTCTAAGGCTTCCAATTTGAATGACCGCAAGTCATTTTTTACCACATCGCGGCCCTTTGTTGCGAGTCATTGGCGGCAGAGGAGTGTTTCAGTGGTAATTAAAATGGCACGGAATGGGCGGGAAAAGTCTGTCACAATAATGAGTCTATCAAAATCTGGGGCTGGAACTCTTGGCGGAGAATCAGGAAGTGGTTGTTTTAGCGCAAAAACCTAAATGTTCAATTAACTAGCTGAACATAGGAATATTTTCTCATATTTTCAATTAAAAACGCTTTTAACTCGTCAATTTGCTTCTGCACTGAAATTTCCAGTGAAAATCAAGGGGCAGATATTATGGTGAGAAGTGGTGTACAGCTTTGCGGAAGTGATTGAGGCAAATTGAGGCATTTTCTCCAGGAATTCTGCATAGAATAATCAATTTTAGTGCTTTTCTAGGTCATGTTATTGATATAAAACTGATTCTGGTGATTAAATAACCCTCAAAATCATCAAAATTGTGGTGAAACTAAGAGTATTTCACATTTTCTTGACAAAATTGAACATTTGTGCTCAAAATAATTCATATTAACTGAGAAAAAGCTTAAAAGTCAATCATAACCTGAAAAATATAATTAAAGTCTAGAAGAATGTTTCTTTTCTTCATCCTAGATAATTATACAGTAGATATATTGATGATATTCACTATATTTACTGAATTTAGCTTCAAGGGGAGTTAAATTAGTCCAAGAAATATTTTCATAACCTCTCAGGTTAGAATTTTTCTAGACATTATTTTGAAGTGTTGAGGATTTCTGCAGAAAATTAAAGTGTCATTCAGGGCATATAATCTCCCCCTTGTGCTCCGTGATTTAATTGCCCCGAAAGGGTTAAGCTGGTCACAGGGCGAAAGCTTCTGCAAGGATGTAAATGCTTTAGTCGCCCTGAGCGCGTCTTAAGATAAAATCCGACCCTTTTCGCAGCAAAATCAGCTCCCTTAATTGTGGTGAATGGCGAAGAGGCGCTGCAGACATAAAAATTTTACGTCTTTCACCTCCATGAGCATAAATTGCGATTCTATCGAACTCTTTTTCTCACCCAGTTCGGCGCTCTGCGATTGTGAAATACGCCATCGATGGTGAGAGGCTTAAAAGGGGGCGCATCATTATTTCATTCAGCTTCAGTGGGGAAACACACAAAAGCATCTCCCCAACACAAATACAAGAAAATGTTGCTCACATTATGGGTGCATTACTATTATTATTTTGTACGAATGCGGCGCACTGTGCCACCCATTTTCTCCACACTTTTGCACAAGCCATTCAGCTGAATATTCGCCCGTGATATCGATGCTCAAACTAACGATGTGTGCTGGCGGTTGGGGTGCTGGCTTCGGAATTCAATAAAGGAATTATTGTAGCCCGCGGCGTCTCGACGGGTGGTGAGAATATGAGAGTCAAAGGGCTCTTTCATCCCCCGAGCGCACACACACACACAGGCCAATAGACGAAGAAGTGCCAAACAGGAAGATGTCAAATGCCAAGAGAGCATTTGACTCTCTGCACCGCCGGCGGCAATTGTTTATTCAGCCGCGCCCCACGCCGAAAAATCCAATCGATGCACTTCCAGTGATTGGCACGGAATCATAAAATATTGCTCATAATGGATTGTCCGGCTGACTTCTCTTGGCTGATGGAGTAAAAAAATATAAATTGCTTCAATTGCATATTTAATGTCGTGACATTAATTGTGGTCGAGTCGCGTAATTAGGAGTGACGGGCTTTGTGGCCCCTTTTGTCCCTCCAAAGAGCCGAAAAAAAGTCCTTTTCCGCCACTGTGACATCTATAAATCATTTTAATTCGCCTCCACGGTGCTTTTCACGCTTGCCGATGCCACAAAAGAAAACTTTCAACCCTCATTTCCATCACTATCGCTATCACGTTTCCCGATTTGACGTCGACGCGCGCTCTCAGGGGGTGAATGGACTGTCCAAGAGGGGAAAAACAGGCTTTAAATCTGTACACCAGAATAGTCTAAGCTTCAGCCTTTCAAATGATTGGATTTCTGTCATCATTTCTTAGTTTTATCTTTGGAAAATTCTTAGAAAAATTCTGAAAAAAATTGTGAGGTTAAAAATCCGGCTTAAGAATCCATCTTGCATTCATTCAATTTCCTCTTAATTTGCCACTGTGAAGAACAATCCGCAAAAAGAACTAAGAAAAAGACGTTCTTCTAGACTGAAATGACATTTTTGAGGTTAAGATTGACTTTGAATCTGTTTCTTACCTCTAAAATTCAACCAATTTGAAGCTTTTGAACACAAAATCTCAACTCTGTTAGGAAAAAGAGCAATATTTCCATCTGAAGTACAAATTTTCTTTTCAATTTCATAATTTTGACGGTTATTTAACCATCAGAATCTCCCTTTAATCAATCGCATAACCTAGAAAAGCAATAAAATCGATTTTTCTAAGCCAAAATAATTTACAAAGCACAGCAATTTGTAGCAACAGAAGCTTTTGCAGTACTAATATTTGAAATATCTTCCCTTTGGGACTGTCAAGCTTGCTTTTCAATGCGATTCTTCGCTGTATTTTCAGCAGATGATTCTGAATGCATGGAAGAAAAACTACTTTCCTCCCAAATGGGTGAAGCAAAATGGGTTAAATGGAAGGATTGTGAACTAATTGATAAACACTTTGAATTCCAATTCTATATTTTTCGAGTTGCTTTTGCAAATGATTTATTCCAGAAAGGTAAGCAACTCTATTCACCCCTCGAAAGCTTCACCCAAACCCACTTCTCGTCGCGATAATGATGTATTTTTCACGCATGATTAAACAATTCCAATTGAAAACGAAACACAGTCGCGAAACACGTCGATGGGGTGTGGCGAGGGGGTTGTGGGGGTGGGAAAATTGTGCGAAGAAAGCACGGGATTGTGTGGCGATGTTTGTTGGGATTGCGGAAAGGCAAATGCAAGTTGTTCTTGGGCGTCGGAGCGTCGCCTGTCTCGGTGGCTTTTTCTGCTTTTCGTCCTCTCGTGGGACAAGTCCTGAGGGGGGAGTGTGAGGGGGCGCGATAACGATGACAAACGACCTCGTAAGTACTCCCAGCAGTCCTCACTGGTGGCGAGCGGCAAAAAAGCGGCCTGTCGAGTGAAAAACCGCACACACCGAGTGTGTCTATTTAAGAATTGCACCGACGATGAAGGGAAAAACAGCAGAAAAGTGGAAAATGCGGGAATTTTCTGATACTTTTTTTTCTTTCTTCATCCCCCAAACCGTTCTCGTCTAAAGCCAATGGGCAAAAGGGTGCGAAAGGCGCATTCTTCCATCCTATTCAGCAGAGATAAATTCAACCCCTCGTGGACGAGGGTGAGAGGATGAAGGAATTTCCTCTATATAACTGAGGCAATATAGTGTTTGGCTCCGCAAAGCACGTTCCGACAAAGTGTGGAGGGTAAAATTTGTGTTTCGGAAGAACAATTTTGCCAACACATCCCCATCATCACTGCAAAATTGCTGGACAATTGATTTTATCCCAGATGATAAGTGTCGAATGTGAAGCATCTTCAATTACTTAGAGTTTGAGAATATTGTGCGCGGCGAAAGACGAAATTCTCTCCGTGGAGTTGTGAATCATTTATCAAAAATACAAAATAAACTGTCATAACGCCTGACATGTCATTTATTTATGTATACATTGTGACAAGAGCATTTCTGAATGTTTTATTTCACGCAGTGTATTTCACAAGGCTCTCATTCTCACATTTGCATACATATAATACTCAGGCGAAGATGGTCAAAAGTGTCTACAACTGAATAACATCTCAAAATGGAAATTTTGAAATTTTGAACTTATCAAGGGGGAAATTATGCTCTTAATTTGTACACAATTTCAAGTTTTTAGACTGTTCCACGCGATATTTCAGTAAAAATCCACTTTAAAACGCTTTTTCGAGCATCTTTTCCGAACATAACCTCAAAAATATCCCTAAGGGATCATAAAAGACGACAATTGGAAGCTCTCTAGATGATAAAATCATCTTTTAAACTTAAAATTACTCTGATTTAGAGTCAAAATCGTGAAGAAAGTGGCTTAAACGATCATTTTCCAAGTCCACAATACACTTTTCGAGGTTATGTTGAACTTCAACACAATTTACAGTGTTTAGCAATGTTTATCGCATGAAAATGCTTAATTCTGCTAATGATTAGAAATATTTGGTGAATTTATGACAAGAATTGATGTGCTAGAATGCGAAATATTCACTAAATCTGTCCGTAATTCGTTACATAACCTAGAAAAACGACTGTTTCTTTGTGAAATCGTGATGATTTGTCAGTAAAAGAAGCGCTAAGGTACTGCTTAAGTACTTCTGCTGAGCTGTACACCACTTCTGACTGTATTATCTCCCCCTTGTGCATCACCCAATATCGAGAAAATCAATATTGCTTTTCCCCCAGAGCACACAGAGTCTATTAAAACCGGAAAGGCAATTAATTGTTTTCTGCATGCCTTTGTAAAATATGACGCCATGGAGTGGACTCTTGGATGGCGGAGGAAAAAAGGGGGATTGTGTTTGGGGGGTTAAAAGCTCCTCCGCACTATCGCAGTGACAATAAATTTGCCCAGCGAAACGCTTTTGAGATTCAAATCTGGGGATGGTTGTTTAAAACAAAATTCCTTGATCGTGATTTTTCCCCTTGACGCTCGAGCATCCCCACATTAGCTTATCGAGAAGAGGACCGTGTGGGACCGAAAGAGTGCTCCGCAAGAGGACAGAGAGCGAGGGGTGGGCGATGGAGCAATTGTGCGGCGGCCCAAAAGGTGCGGGGAAAGTCCCGAAGGAGTCACGTAATTCAAATAGAAGTGCCAGACGCCACCCACTGGTAAACTGTGTTTGAACAAAGTGGGAAACAGCTGAAGAATAATAACACCATCATCGTACTTGAGCCACCCGTAGTGGCTCCTTGGCTGCAGAGACGACTGACTTTTTGCCAGCTCTCCTCCACTGTGTGAGCTTTCTGGCGGAGAGCGAGAGCTTTTCAGGCTCTCGGCACATCATGAATTCAACTTGTTCACACTTCACCACAATTTCGCACTGCAACTTGAAGCGCCTCCAGGGCTGGAATTTGCATTGAAATTTATAATTCTGGCCAAGGAGAGAGAGAGAGAGAGAGTATTGTGAGGGAATTGCTTCGCTTTCTTCTCTATCGCACACAAAACACCATCCCTTTGTCCACCAATTTAGTGGGTGAATTTTCCATCAAGCTCTCCTCTTCCTTCTCGCCATGCCCAGACTGACTTCCTGGTCAACAAATGTCTCCGGAGTGCGAGGGGGGTTGGAAAAGGGGGGGAGAAAGTGATGTATTTACTAAATCAAATTTCCCTTGAGAGAAATTCGTTTTTCGCACACGCTTCCTCGTATTATTCTCTCTCTCTCTATTTATGGCAGACTTGTGTGTGAAGTTTTCTGCATTTTTTCTCTAGATTAACACTCTCACCAAGGATGTTTTTTCCGCCACAGAGACGAAAAAGTCGTTAAAATGCGGGGTGGAAAAAAAAGAGCCATTATCAATGGACCCAATTTCCCCAGCATAAAATCAATGACAAATAAATTCTCGTGCTCAGCCATCTAGAAGACATTCAACTCTGCTCTCGGTGAAATCACTTCTTTCCACCACATAGTGTTTTATTTCTTTTCGCCTCCTTATGAGATAGGGTGATGCAGACGAAAAGGAGGAAAGAGTGGCGAGAGGGAAGCGAACATCCCCATGGCAAAAATAACAAATTATCCCAATTTCATCGAGAGATGCGCAAGAGAGAAATTTCGTTCATGGTGCGATGGTAGAAATTTATAAGATAGTGTTTTGTGAAGGATGTTTATTTCTTTTTTATACCGCGGCGTCCAGATTCCTGGCGCCATTCGGGGCGTCCTGCAGATTTTCGCACTGTCATCAATGTTGGAAGTTATCCAAAATGTTTCACTGCGTCCGAAGCATTCCTCAACTGTTTGTGAGCACGAAATTCATGTGTGGATTTGCAAGAGAGCCGATTTTAATTTCACATCTCCCAGCAAAGACTATTTCAATTCTCTCAATTCTTTCATCCCTCCAGTAATTTGTCGGTGAAAAGAAGGGTGTTTGTGGATGTGCAATAACTCGAAGATTTTATGGCGAAAACAGCTACTTTTCCCCGGCTCTGTGGCGCCAATTGGATATGTCTTTGCACGCCAAAAACCCACCCTCGACGACTTGGTGGCACTCTCCTTGCTGTGCCAAAACTTTCCCACAACCATGACTCTGCCTCTTGCAGATGAATCCGACAAAGGGACGAATATTTACTGGGGGAAGGGGGTGCAGCATTTGTCAAAAATGTCATGTCTCTTCTTGCTGTTACATCTGCAGAGTTGCTGCTTGAGAATGCAGAATAGATTTCCAGAGATAGCAAATTGGAAGTGAGCAAAGCTTCTGGGGAAGATAATATGGCTAAAATGGATGAAATCTAACCGAAATCTAACTAAAATCTAACTGACAGTTTAAAACTCTGTTTCAGACTCGTCTAACAGCGGTAGAAGACGAAAATGGTTTTCTTTGGATAATTTTAATTGTATTTTTGGATATCCATTTTTGATTTTATCAAATTTGAGTTTTTTTACCAAAATCTGACTGAAAACTAACTGAAATCTAACTGACAGTTTTATAACTCTGTTTTTGGACTTGTCTAACCGCGTTAGGAGACGAAAATGGTTTTCTTTGGATGATTTTCTGATTTTTATTTCCTTTTTTGGTATCAAAAAGAAATTTTTTTAAATCAAATTTAAGTTTTATTACCAAAATCTGACTGAAAACTAACTAAAATCTAACTGACAACTTAAAAAATTACTTTTTCACAGTATTTTATACATTTTTTTTCTTTTCAAATTGCATTTTTGAGTATTTTTCTTAAATATAATCTTTAATTAAGGTTAAGCATTGTGTAGAAATATTGAGTAGAATTTTTCTAACTCATAATCACAACGACTTAGTGGAAAATTGAGGGTTTTTTTTTTGATTAAAATACTTTCAGTTTAGGCGGAATTTCTTCCTTCAACTTCCATCTTCCTCCCTGACAACTCTGGAGCAACATTTCGCATAAATGGCCTCATATCGCATGTATTTTCTCCCCTCATTCAACCCCCCAAACCATTCAGCATTGATGCTTTGAGTGCGAAGGGTGAAAGCAGGCGGCTTTTTATTCACAATCTCTTATGACAACTTGCCAAAGAGCTTCTTCAGTTGTAATGCAGAATCTGAATGTTGAGCTTTTGGGGTTGTGCAGAGGCAAAGGGTGGGGATTTATAGAATTTATTGCCAATGCGCCAAACTTATTCACTCCATTTCGTCTCACTTTTCCCCACTCATGCGAGGCAACATGACACGCTGCTTTTTGTATGCCTTCACAATGGTGTGGCGGGAATAAATGATGGGAAAGCGATAGAATGCGATTTAATTGATTCCCCGCACTGACATTGTCTTTTTCTCTCTCTCTCTCTCTCTTTGCAGATATCAGGGCGAGTTGGGAGGAATGGTGAGTAGTGATCGTGGCAAGAAATCGCTCAAATTGTAATCAATTTCCTCTTGAACGGCTTTCCTTGTGGCTGTGCACCAAAAGGTGGACGTACGATGGAATTTCAGGTGAGTTGAAAATTGATGATTTGCTCTTCTGTATCGGGAAAAACTCACTCGCGCGCGCGCCTCAATTCGACAAGAGACACACTCCCAATTAATTGACGGTGAGGGTTGGAAAACAATCAAGTGCAAAGGGAAGAAAGACAGGAAAAAAACAACCTCTCCAATTCACACTGGTTGCATTCCAGTGAAAAATGGTGGTCAAGGCTGGGGGAAAAAAGGACGAGTGCGAGTGGAAAACGAGGGTAAATTTAGCATGATTTTTTGCCCAACGTCGACTTATTTGTGTTTCACTTTGGCTTTTTTTCCACACTCTGTGCGCCTCTGCCAAGATATACTCGGAAATTTACACTTTTCAGCACTTTTTCCCCGCACGATTCCACCTTCATCTCCACTGCAATTTGTTGCCTGCATAGTTTTTCTTCTGCGTGCGGACAAAAAACAGCGCCTCGTGATTCAGAGGGTTGAAGCAAGTCTTCCAAGGGATGTTTAACATAAAACTTTCTCCCCGACTCCGTGTCGTCTCGCTCTCTTTCTCCCACCCAATTTACTCCTCAAGGGTTGGGGGTTTGGGCGTTGAGTCTGCGATGAGAGTGGATTTATTTTATTCACCTTCACATTAGCTGTTGGAATAAAAATTGCCAGGGATGCTTAATATTCTCTCTCTCGCGCGCGCGGGGGTGAGAAAAAAGGCCAACTTTAGCTCATCTCTGCCACGGAGATTTTTCACATAATCCAACCCCTGTGCAGGGGTGATGAAACTCATTTTCTGCACCTCACCTTGATCCTCACGCCACGGATTCTGTCTTCAGCCAGTGGCGTGTGCAATAATCGGGGAGAATTAAGTTAGTGCCACAAGTTTGCACTTTTCACTCTCATTTTCACAAGGAGCAATCTTTGGGGCACCTGGAAAGTTTCCCGCTGGCGCATTTTCTTCAATTTCCACCGTATAAACATTATAGTGAATTATACTGGAAAACTTTTCAGTTATTATTCAAATATTTCAACTTGCAAAATGAGAAATAATGCTCAAATTGTGTTTTCTATAGAAAATTGAGGAAAAAATCAATACAAAATGAGATTCTTAAAGCTGTGCTTGTTTAAAATCGATCATTAGACAATCATTTAGCAATAAATCACAATTCTGTGGCAGGTTTTGTCTTCTTGTTTCGCAAGCTATTCAAATGCAAATTTTATTCACAATCATTGGAGAATTTTCAGTCAAAATTTCCCACTTTTGCAAATACAATTCTCAGTGCAAATGAATCTCTTGTTCTTCAATCCAATGAAGCCAAGGGGAAGATATTATGGTGGGAAGTGGTGTACAGATTGAGTGCTTCTTTTACTGATAATTTATCCAAATTCTGTGAAATTCCTTTGATGTTTTATGTAGAAACAGTTAAAAAAAAAATCAATTTTGAGGTTATAATTCGTATTATATGAATTTTAATCCTTAGACTGAAGTTGGGAAGATCAATAGTCATTTTCAAGCAACAAACATCGTTATTCTGAGCCTTTGATGCCAAAAAATACACTGCAAATTGTGTTAAAGTTGAACATAACTTCAAAAGTAGTCATTTGTACTTGGAAAATGGTTATTTAGAAACATTTCTAAACGATTTTGACACTGAATCACCAATTTTCAGTTCATTGGTAATGATATTTTGTGATCTAGAAACCTTTTTAGGATCTTTTGGTAATAATTTTTGGTTATTTTCAAAAAGATTCTTAAGAAAGAGTTCTTAAATGGATTTTTACATAAATATTGCGGGTAGAAACTTAAGAAATCCATTGTATTTTGAGAATATTCTTGCAAACATTCCTGCAGGAAGTGGTGTACAGATTTAAGGCACATTTTCTTCTCCTTGAGTAAAGCAAGTCCAATAATAATTGAGGGAGAAAAATTGCTGTTTAAATTTTAAGCCTGAATTCTCTGGGTGGAAAAGCCATTAAAATCTGGGCCAAGCAGAGCCATTCGCGCCCAGAGCTTTCTGTCTTTGCCAGCTGAAGTCACCCCCGAAGGGGTGGTTTGGGTGGGATTGGCGGTTGTCTGACAGCTAAAGTGCGACTCACCCGAAGCGGACAGACAACACAATCCACTCGAGGCGGTAAAGTGGAAATTGAGTGAGGGTTGCAAGAGAGAAAATTTGTGGCTTTTCACCCAATGCGATAAGAAGTTCCGTGGCGATTGAGTCTGCAAAGGCTACGAATAATTGCTTTTCTGCATTCAACTGAAACTCACTGAGATGGTGGTGTTTTCTATGGAAGAAAAGGTGTGACTTTCTTGTGCAATTTCGTCTCATTAGAGCGCGACAGGAGAGTATCCTTGGCATTGGCTGTGAGTGAAATGGGTTAAGTGATATGAATTCAAACAATTCTGGCAGGATATCTCATTGTGTGAGATTAAATTTCAACACACAAGAGCAGGCAATTGTTTCCAATCATTTGATGATTGTTGCAGGATGGAAAGCGGCGCACAATGGCTGTATGCAGAGGAAATGCTGCAAGCTGCGGCAGATATTTGGGGCTGGGAAACTTTGGGGGTGAAATGGGAGAAAGTGAGAGATAACGTAATTAGCAATTCGTGTTCGATTTCGTCGGATTGAAGCCATTCTGACCAATTTCATCAAATGCGTCCCATGCGTTTAAAACTTCACAAGGATGTTTCAGCAATTGCCGTGATCGTGAAATGCACAGGATATTTTTTTTTACACCTCCGCGTGCGTGATAATATTTATAGGTAATCCGCGACTCAGGGTGGCATGAAAACAAATCCCCAATTGGATTTTCATCAGCCGCACCGAATGTTTATCCTGTCGCTGGAAGGCGCAAAGAATTCAAGTGGACGCGGAAAATTTTGGTAGCATCACCAGGAGCGATGGGGGAAATGCATATGAAACCGCAAAATTGAATCCACTCCCCATCGATCCAGGTGTTCTCGTCACACTGTGTATTTGCTCACAATGGACTGAATATGAACCGGATGACATCATTAACAATTACCGGTTTTCCGTTGACCAGAATATCAAAGGGAATAGCATGGGGATCATCAGCTAATTTACTCCACCACCCTTCCGGTCAAACATTCAATAGAGGCGCATCAGTCGGATGTGGAATATGAGTGATGAGATTACCATTGAAATTGCTGTTTTGACATTTTCCCATTAAAAACACATAATGACAAACATCCATTGTGGCGAATGTCAGCTGCGGAGGATTGTGGACTGTCTCACGTTGTCTTGGCCAGTGTCTTGAGGAAGTCTCCACGGCTAAATTGACGCTAAAATATATCGAAGGAACTTGCAATAAAGTACAAATTCGATTGTCTCGACGGTAAATGCAGTACATTGATTTTTCACTCTCTCTCAGTCAGCCAATCAGAGTCGAGTTGGCGTTTTCTCGGAACCTTCTTACATAGAATTTGAAACAAGAATGCTAGAATTTTCGGTCCTACAAGGATAAGAATCATGTTAGCTTTGTAATAAGAGGAAAACTCATGCTTCTCCTCAAATTATCTCTGTTTGTGCTTCTTAAAAATACCAGCAAGAATTTACCCAAGATCAATATTTATATTAAAACTGTGTCATTAAATTCAAGGGGGAGATAATATATGGCTAAAATCCAACATTTCTTGAAACTCCTTCAGAATTCAAAAACATTCTTCACTGTCTTACGAGAATCTTAAATAAAATCACAGAGAAAATTGTGATATTTCTAATGAATTCCTAAATATTTCAACAGTTTTTAAAATTTCTCAATCGATTTTTGCGAAAATCTATACTTTTCATTGCTTTTCTGGAAATTTGTCCAATCATAGCCTTAAAAAATAACATCTCTTTCAAGCTCAAAATGGAAAATTCTGCCAAATAATGAGAAAAGAAATTCAAGTTCTCAATACAAAATGTACCAATTGGTTTAGAGACAGCTTTATAAACCTAAACAGAAATATTGCATACAATTAAACACTTTAATTAATAATAATAATAATTTTGTTCTCCCTTATTCTGTGTGCGGCTGCCGCCGGCTTCATGCCTCTCTCTCTAAAATTTAGTTACATATTTGAGTTCATAGCCTTACAATTTAAGTAATTTAACAACTAACTTCCAACTAACAACAACTTCTGAGCATAATTAAATCTTTGTATTTAGAAATCTGTCATTTCCAAATCATTTCAGTTTGCAGATGCAAAAAAGCCTCCTATAAATACTCCTTGCATTGCCCAAAATTTTTCTGTCCTGGTGGCGAGCTTTCGGGGAGCTTTTGGGCCATCAGTCTGGCAAGCAGTGCAGCGGCCGGTCGTAAATATCCCACCCTCGACAATTTCATTTCCACTCGCAAAATTAAGGCAAGTGCAGAAGGAATTTTTCTCGAGCGAGCAAGTCGGCCAATATTTCCGGCCAGCCGCAAAACTGGGCCATGGCGTCCGAAAGAAAATCCATTTTATAAATTAGTGGCTTCTCTGGGCTCATGCTGGAAGTGGTGGGAAATTAATTTTGGCGCGGCGGAGCATTTGTTAAGTGATACATATGTTTCTGGGTGGTGGTGTGGGGGCTAATTTTCGCCCAAGCCACACATACAATTTAATCATCGCCCAAAATTGTATGACTTCCATTTGTAAATTAGTTCATGAGCCATCCGCTCATTGGCCATAATGTTGCAGTGAATTGTAGCATATTTCGAGGGTGGCGCACACAAATCCAACCCCCTAAATGCCTGACCCTCCATTCGGGGTGTGCTTTTGGGGCTCGAGAGTGGGTCACTAATCATTTGTTTCAGCACCAGAAAATGCATTCATTCCGGAGACTTGAGATGTGAGGGCGAATTGTTTCCACATGCATGCAGAATAGTTGTGATCATTTCACTCGCATTTCCGCGCCAACTCTGCGGCGCAATCATTGCAATTATAAGGGATAACAGGGAGATTTGCTCAAACTTTGTTAATTCTAATGCAAGAGAGCGTGCCTAACTCAGCTGTAGCGAGTCAAGTTGCAATGTGTCGCCCAAAATGCGCCATAATTAGTTCCTCCCTCCGAATTTGTGCTTCAGAATGCTAAATAATATTTCAAAATATCCTCATTCAACTAATCTTTCAGTAATTCGCATGGCAATGAAGGTGTTGGCAAAATTAACTGTCAAATTTCACGCAGACGATTCAAGGATTTTCCAAAGGGGAAAATCACTCGCAATTTTAGACCGTTAATTTTGTAATTTTTGGCGATTTTTATTCAAATTTTGAATATTCCATAAAAATTTCAGTTTCTTGTGAGATATGCAAATATTTAAATTCCTATGCTTTGCAAATTTAATTTTACCGGAAATGTATGTGATTTATATATTATTTAGAGGCATTTGAACCCAAAATTGTGGTATGAAATAAACGGAAACGAAGAGAAAAAGTCACAAAACTTGCCAAAATACAATCAGAACTTCTACATGTCTTTCAAACTTGATTAGCTAATGATGAAACTGGGCTTTTTCTACGCTAAAAGCTCCATTTTCGTGTTCAAATTTCGTTCTGTCCTGCTCAGGATCTCGCCAGGAAGCCATAAAGTGTGAGAAGACAGAAAATAGCGTCCCCCACGCCAACTTTGCTGCCCTCTGGCGGTGATATGTGGAGAAAATAATCAAATATTTCAATTTTAATTAAATATCCAGCGTATAATATTAATTTTTTGGGTATTTTGCAATTTAAAAATCAACTAGTGACTTTCCCCTTGAAATTTCCAATCGGAAAAATCGTGTTCGGTGTGAATTTGGACGGAAAAGCGAGAGAGCGATTGCTTAAGAATATTGTGACACGTTTGTGCCGGCAATATAATCCATTTTCCCGCCATTTGGTCCAGTTTTTTTCTGTGCCACAGCAAATTCATCTTCTCACAGGCCGTTCGGTTGTCTGGCTGCATGATTGAAAATTCATTGAAAAGCTTCAACAAGTCATTCAGACATCCGTCGGAAGAGCGCCTCACGTTCTGCCCATCATGTTCACATTTGATTTGGTCTCACTCTCCATCTAATATTATAATATCGCGGCGCCTCAGACGCCGTGATGTGCATGAAGTTTTCCCAGATTGAACGTCAAGACGGGCTGCCAGAGGAGTGTGGGTCGCACAGTGTCATCTTCATCTCTCGTCATTGATATTTCTCGCTCGACTCGTGGAGACACGATGCAAATTCAATTTCCGATTCTCTGTAGAAGGAAAGAAAAAAGCTCTTCTCTGGATCAATACTCCGTTGATCACAGTGAGGGTAGTTTTGCGGACGAAAGTCATGCTAACAAGGAGGCTTTTTGGAAACTTTTCCACCCTCCCCGCCGTAATGACCACATCTCTCCTCCAGCAAAAACCATGCGAGATAAGAGATGGAAAGGCACTGTGAATTAAATGAATCGCTTCATTTGCCGCCCAATGAGATTTTTTCCCCCCAAAATTGACCCCATTGGCTGGTGGTGTTGTTTTTGAACAGCAGCAGCAGCAGGAGATTGCGAGGGTTGAAGGAATTTCTCTGTCGTGATGGTGTTTCGATACACTGGGAGAAAATTGATAAATGGAGTGTATCAGATTATTGATATGTGACGAGGCGAAAATTGCTGGGTGAAAATGATTTTGAAATGGCTGTGAAATGGTATTTAGCGACTGCGAAAGACTTTTCACACTGGTGCTCTTCGTTGAATTTACCTAGAAAATTTCATTCACACCTTCAACCACTATTATTTGCCCTTCTTCAACACACACACAAACGCGCGATATCATTTTTCCTCATCCACACATATAATTTATTTTCACCTCCACACAAAACACTTTCATCTCAAATCCACCCCGTATATAAACTCAATTGTGGATGCACGGAAAATTGGAGATTGCCGTTGAAATCGAAAATTCCGCAGAGTTCAAATTTCACTATATATGTACACATCAATTGAATCGCCGAAGACGAGTGGCGAATTGAATTCATCGTGCAATTTTATTGTACCACCAAAACACCCCCACTTTTTTTGTCACTCTCTTTCCCACACTTTTCTCTATGATGCTTTTCGCCGACAATTCGCCGATCGGATTGCATTTGAAAAAGCAAACCAATGAATTTCTCTTGTTATCGAATTTGCACGCCACTTTTAAGTCGCATTTATCAAAATTTCATTTGGAAAAATTTCATGACATTTCCGAGAGTTACAAATTATATTATACAATTTGAGTTTATTTTACCTAGAAAATCAATTTAACTACTTTTCTAGGTTATGTGAATGATTTAAAACAATTTCTAGTGACTAAATAACCCTTAAAACCATCAAATTTGTGTGTAAGATGAGAATTTTTCTCTTTTTCTTCGCACAGTTGATAAAGAAGAATAAATTTTAGTAGTTTGAAAAAGTTTAAAAGTCAATTAGAACCTCAAAAACGTCATTTCAGTGCAGAAGAATATCTCTTTGCTTACTTTCTTCTGTATTTTGTGTGTATAAGTGACAAATTAATGGATCGTTGCAACATTAAAGACTTTTTATTTCAGTTCGTAAAAACTACCAATTTGATGTTGCAACTTTATGCCTTTTATAGCTTATATTATAAAGTACGAAATTTGCTTTTTGATGGTGTTTTTAGGGCAGAATATTCCAACTTCCATCCCGTTTCTAAGAATGAATTCAACGATAATTCTTGAAGGATGTCCCAAAATGTCCAGAAAACTAATTAGTTTGTTTGGAAAGGGTCGAAGGATGTCCGGAAACACATAACCTCAATTTAGAACATTGAAATGTGCACAAATAGCCAAAAAACATACATTTTTCTTGGTTTTCACGTGAATTTTCCTGCTTTTCTTGTCTTCACGCGACGAAAAATATGATTTCATAAATTCCCTACATTAGTAAATATTATGAATCGCAATCTTGCAACGACTTTTTGTGAATTCAAATTTTTTACAGCTTATCTAAAATGTTATGAAAGTAAAGTTGCAACGAGACCTATTAATTATTCTTATTAATTATTGGATTAAAATTAGGCAAAAAAAAGCATTTTCTCGAAGACAAAACTAGGAAATCAAGACAGAAATTGTTTATGATCAAATTGTGGAACATTTAAATCATTTCTAACGATCGAAAATGCCTTCAAAGGCGTTGAGAAGTTGTCTGAAGTGTTTATCTCCTCCTTGATTTGAGATGAATGTCAAGGCAGATTTGCAAGGGAATTAGAATTTGGAATCACACACAAGATTGCGTCTTGTTATGCCTGAAATGATCTTGCTTTTCACTTGTTCTGAATCGGAATTATTGATAGAGGTGAATTGATACAGTTTCTGGGATATTGTGGACTTGAGGCTGATGCGATTATGGGTGAAATCCAGAGTGAATCGACCCCAGAGCTGACCTCTGCTTGCCGGTGACTGACGATTCAACCCCATTCCAGGGGCGAAAACTTTTCACACACTCGCAAAACAGTACGAAACATTAAAGGCATGTTGCAGAGAGAGCGTCTGAGAAAGTGGCGACATTCAGCTTTATAGCATTTTGCATACATTTGAGACACCCTCAGGTGGTCTGGGGCGCTCCTTGCCACATGAATACCATTGTCTGCCGGCGGAGACGCGCGGCCGAGGGGGTGGAGAGACACCGGGTGGCAATACATGAATTTTAATCAAGATTTTAACGTAGGCTTTTCTCTCAAATTATATACTCACTCTCGGTGCCAAACAAGTCTATTGCACGGGCGAACAAGACGCCCCGAGCGAGGAGACTTCCCCTTCGAGAAAGTTTATTGGACTGAATTAATACAAAGTCACTGTGTGGATATTTTTTCCCATGGAAATTTCATGAGGTGGGCGGAAAAACAACCGCATAAACAGACAGTGGAAAATTCTAAAGTTGAAATGAAGGTGACAACGTCCTCACGGGAGTGATAATGATGGTGTGGGTGGAAGTTTTATCCATTTAAATGAAACAAGAAGCTTTCGGGGCTTGATAAGTGACTGTGCGCGGTGGGAAATGTCAGTCTCCGGACTTTCTCCACAGCTTTCGCCAAGAAGTTGTGGGCATTTTTCGGCCTCAACTGCAGACAGAGTAATGAATTTTTAATTAATTTTATGCCTCAACCGTGTCACACCTTCACTATATAAGCCACTCACGCCGATTTTCCGCTTAATTATGTGAGAATTTTTGTGTGAAGCCTCCACCCCCCAAAAAACCCACCCCCCAAAGCTCTTGTATTATTATTCACAGTGACTATTTCCACGGGCATTATCTTGGAGCATTTCCTCTGCATATTGTGTGGAGAAAGTTTTGCAAACTTTGAGGCATCTTTTAATTATGGCACAACAAATTTCAGCTGTGTCTACCATACACGGATGGGAAGTTGATTTGACATTATTATGAAATTTACTCTGTGAAAACTTTTATTACTTCCGCCTTTCACGTTTAGGGATGTCTCTTCTCCTATTTTGCACTCAGAAATGGTCTCTTTGTATACCAAATTGTGATGCTTTGAATCGCTTTCAACAGTGCGAATTATAATCAAACAACATGAAGAACTTGACATGGAAAGTATGTGTCTGTAGGGGAGTGAGGGGCAGTTTAGTGCGAATATTGCAATATCGAATTGAAGGGAAATTCTATTCTGGCTCTAGAGTTGTCTTGATGATGAGCTTCAAAAGGTCGCTTCGGTCAAAAGATCGAAGAATCTAAGAGTTTTCCTTTCAAGACATTTTAAACAAATGTGCCCCACTTTGGGGCAGTCTCGGTTAATTTTGGGACTCATTAAGACAGCAATTATTCATACTTATTTTCAGAGTGAAGTTCAAAAGCATTTAGAAAAGAGTTTATTTAATGGACAGAAAACTTAAAAATTGTTATTCTCTTCTGTAACTTAGCAGATACACCTTAGCAAAGACACATTTGGCCGATTTTTTTCAATTCTTGCAAGAACGTCATGAATAATATGGAAAACATCGCGCTATCAAACTTTATTAGCAAAATAAGCGCACTTCAGTTGAAAATACGGAACTAAAATTCAATTTTCTGTCCGAAAAAGGCGCTGTGCAAAGCTGCCCCACTCGTAGTGAAAGAGATTATCGCGACACCCATAAAAACCGTGTAAATTTTCCGCAAATTATTGGAATAGTAGAAAGGGCTTGACAGAGGCCTCTAATTGCGCGGTGGTTTCATTCCTCGATCTTTCGTGGCCTGGATAAGAAACGCGATGTACGGATTTACTCCTGTCCCATTCTTCCCCCTCTCTCCCCTATTCACACTTGGTGATATCTCGCAATAAATTGTTCTGCGCATTATTTGAGAAGATCTAAATGCGAACGCAATACCGTAAATATTTCAAGTCCATTTCAGACTTCGATGACGACTTATATTAACACCCACTGAAGTGGAGCACATTTTTTGCCGCATAGAGAAAGTTTTAAATTTAAAAAATATTGCCTCATCCCGAAATTATACACTTTACAACTAAAGTTGCATTGCACAAAAATTCCGCCCCAAAACAATGTTAGTCGGGAATGTTCAACCCTTGCCGCGCGCGCCGGGGTGGGAAAAAGGCTCCCCTTTGGGGGGGGGGGGAGGTGGAAAAGTGGAAGTATCGAGGGAATTTTGACCACATTCCACGTGTGTGTTGTGGTGAGGTGGTATAAGAAGAGCATCAAAATTAATTCCATGGCATAGAGTTCCCATTATGATGAAAAAGGTAAGCCGCCAATTAAATATTCAAATGTAATTGTGGGGATTCAATTTCGTCTGCAAGTCCGGCGAGTCTTCCGCACTGGGAAGTTTTCCCTCGGAATGACGGGGGAGGAAGAGCCATGAGAGCCGGTAATTCTCATCCATTATTCATTCGGTGGAGAGATGCCGAGGCACCAAAAAACTGTGTAGCACTTTTCTGTTTGCACAAAAGGCATCACAGGGTGGCGCGCTTTTTTGGCCTCCCTTGCCGGCAAGGGCTGTTTTTTTTTCTTCTGCCCTGGTCCAGCGCTAGCTTCTGAGACACTGGTGGGATTAGAACAATTTGAGATACGATTTTCCCTTTATTTCCTCCATGTTTAACTTTTATCGTTTAGCCGAAACCCCTTTTGTCTCTCCTTCCTTCATCCCTTCCACCGTGCCGAAAAGGATTTTCCGGCCCACATGCAAAGCGCGCGCGGGGAGGAAAATTAGCCCAATCAATGGGGGATCTGCTGCGGAGATCCCTCATTGATGTGTCCCGCGGAATGGGGAGAAAAAGGCTCGTTGAGAGGGACTTTTGAGTGAACGTCACAGCTCGAGATTTACTTGTCGTGTCACATAAATCTGTCTGAGGATCAGAGCTCTTCCCGTGGCAAATACACTCCCATAAATTCCACGCTGAGTAAATCACTTCCATTTAAGCCTGACGCATGTTTTGCGGCAATTTCGTGATTGACTCTCGGCACATGCTAAAGCTCAGACAACACCAGCCACTTCCTTTTCATCCACTCCCGGGGGTAGTGGAATCGAGGGGTGTTTTGGCGTTTTTTGGTCGGCCGTTCGGTCAGTGAAAGGGTCATCATTGTGGGTGAAATATCAAATTGACCCCAAACGCACCCACATTTCACACCATTGTGACCAGTTCATTACGATTGGCTCGAAGGGATGAAACTTTACGGCGGCTTTATGGAAAATTTCAGTGTAAGAAATATTTGTCGGCACTTTACTGTGAAAAATTGCCATTCTTTCTATCAAATAATCATCTCCATTTATCTGTGATTTTACAATTGAACAGAATTGCGTGATTTGAACAGTCAATTCAGTCCACAAGTGGCTTTCTTCCATGGCATATTGGCCTTTTGATTACTTCACTTCACTAGCAAAAGCTGCCAAGACATTTTTCATAACTTACTTAATGCTATAATTGTCCTTAAGAGCTCATCCTGAGAGTCTGTTATTGCGTTTTTCCACTATTTAGAGTGATTCAAAGGCCACAAAGTAATTTGTCTTTACATTCATGAGCCTATTAAGTTCAAATATAATCTAAATAATCACAGAAATATTAAAAAGTGTTGAGAATCTTAAAAACAAACCATAATTCTTCAAAGATTGTCATAATAATGCCTTCGATATCTTGAATTCTTCACAAAAACACAACAAATATCTCTTAATTATGAGAAATATACGTTAAAAAATAATATTATTGTAAGTCGAATTCCATTTACCAACCGGCAAAACACCCATTTTTGCCCAATTGATATCCCTTGAGAGCTTGTGGTGGGAATGCCACTGTCATGGCGGCCTTCTCCTTCTCACGAGATTCTCGCTGTTAGTATTATTTGACGGTAACGCGGAGAAACGCGCGAGTCAGTCAGCCGGATCGTCGGAACTTCATTATTGACTTTCTTCATATTATTCACGGCCGTTTTGACTTAAGAAAATCATTTCTCAAGCCCAGGCAAAAGCGATTCTCGAATTTGTCTGGGCTCTATTAAGCGTCAAAATTAAGATGTGGAGCAAAAATTTGTTAATTGGTGTCAATTTGGTTATTTGGAGAAAATCATGTTCTGAACTCTAAAAGGATTGATAAGAGAAAATATCAAATGTTTCATTCGCATCGCTGAATAGGGTGTGAAATATTCAACCCTAAGCCAACAGCCATTAACGCACTTTTCGCGCCATCAACGCGCCACTCCACAGGTAATCACCGCCAGAGATCATCCACCCTTTTCTGGGGCGGAGGGCGGTTGATTTTATCACAAAGTGCCACATTATTGTCTCACTAATGGGAACGTTAGCACATTTTCTCTAATTTTTATACCCATCGCAACCCCCTGAATCTCACGCCTCCCCCCCCCCAAGTGGGTGGGAAATTTCCATTTTGGCAAACTCCAAAGAGAGGATTTATGGTGACGCAGAGAGGCAGAATAAAATCGCAATAATTTCCGAATCACATGTATGAATGCAATTCACATGAAATATGCAATATTGAGCGATGCCATTAGTGAGAGATTTGTTGATATTCGTCTGGGGATTATAGAAAAGGGGTGAATTTTCACAACGCAATCGAGAAGACGGGCGGGGAAAAATGATTTTTTGCAAGAGTGTGTCCGCGCAGTTCTACGAAAATCCCATCCATAAAAACACGTGTATATATAAGACTTTTTTTTCTCCACACCCAAAACGACGGATGGAAAATCGTTTAGTTTGAATAAATCTCATGGAAAAATATTTCAAACATCATTGCAGGATTAAATGTGACTGTGATCATTTGCAGTCTCGCTTTGCAGATGTACTCGATTGATGTGGGTAGGAAAAATATGTTTTGCCCTTAACATGTGGAGCTGTATCGCCATGGAATTAGCGAGGGTTGATATTTGAGGAAACATATAACAATCTCTCTCTCTCACTCTTCGTACCGAGATTTTTTCTCAGCATCGACGAGAAGAAGAAAAAAACGCTTCACCCTTGAATAACACATTTTCCACCCTCGTAACGATTTTTTAGGGGGTCTGGATGGGGGGGAAAATTCTATCAATTCTCCGGAGGGGCGGCTGAGGAGTTCATAATCGCAAGATGTTCTGGAGAAGTGACATTTTCACGCCGTAAATTTCATAAACCGATTTCCACATCCATCGAGAGGTCCCCATTTGAGCCATATGTGGGGGGGTTGGGGGTGTAAAATTCGAGGGAATAGCGAGCACAATGAGGCACTGAGCTCAGCCTGACACCCACTGTCACAGGCATTTTATTGACATATTACTTTGTTCGTGTTGTTCGTCAGTCGCCGGAAGAAAGGGACTCGATATTGAAGAGGTGACAGGCACACGAGGGGGTATCAGGCCCCAAGTGGCTCCATTGATGATCCGGAGGGTGGATCCGGGGGCTTTTAAAGTCCACCAATGGGCGTTGCCTCTCAACCCAGCAAATGTGGGGGTTAAGTTGCGGCGCTGTTAATTGATTCATAAACATACTTTCAGCGAAAAGAATGCTTCAATCTTGTGCAGAAATGCCACACTCTGGGGGTGAAAATGTAAATCATTTCCCAACCAACGTCATGTATAAACTTCACTTTGGCAGCAATAACATATTTTGTGTGTCTTCCACATAGAAAAATTGATGGGTGGGTGAGTCGACGAAACAAAGCCCACCCCCCAGAGAGTGAGTGTGCTTTTAGTGGGGCGCGCATTCATCCCCCTGCGGAGGAACGAGCCGCACATTGAGTGTTTGACGTGAGCTTTCTGCAGTCTCTCACTCAATTTTCACTCATGCGATAGGGGTGGAAATTCAGGCCTTCCCTCGGCAAATGAACGACACTTGTGAATTTGGCAGACATGGAGACAGACACTCTTTTTATGGTGTCTCGTGCGTGGGAGGATTCCCAAATGATGCTGCCGAGGAGACCAATTTATTTCCACAGAATCCCATTTGTTGCACCTCTGCAGTGATTGCAGCGCAATTTCATGTGTGTGTGTGGGAAAATCTTTGAGATTTCGCACATATTTCGTGCTGGCTTCACCCCCAGAGCGACATACATTCACTGCGGGGGTTTCTTTGAGGGATTTTCGCTCTTGTGAGTAATTTCTTGAATTATTCATTTACCTAATTCGGTGGAAAAGTGCAGGTGAATTGATTAAATGTAATTACTCTCTGTAGTTGAGGTGTATTCAAAGGAATCCTTCTACCATGCAAGAAAGCTCCTCTTCATGCTGTGAATGCGGGAAAGTTTACTGAATATATGTTTTCTGGGCTTTTGGCAATCGAAAATTTAAATGCTGAATAAATAAGTGTGCAATTGTACAAATCGACGGGTTCCTCGAAAACTATCAAAAGGTGACTTTTGAGCATTGACAGAAATGAAAGAAATGAGATTTATTTACAATAGCGAAAATTGAGGCCATTTTCCTTTTGGTGCTAAAAATTCGACATTTCCTTCAATTTTAGAGATAATTAACTAAAGACAAAAATTCTTTAGAATTCAATGAGCTTTCAAATGACGTTGAAATCATGGCAATATCTCAATTAGGAGCCAAGATATTGCAAAATGCAGAGAAAGTTGCGTATTTTTACGCCGCATTTTTCGTTTTGGCCAATATTGAAAGTCAATATTTAATAGAATTTAAGTAGAAATATTGAACCTAAAAAAATTGAAATAAATGAAATTACATGAAAGATCAGTTGAATTGCAAATTCTATTTGAAAAATCAAGTCAAATGATAATTTTTTGCAGAAATAATCACAGAAGACTATCAAAAACCGACTTTTTATAGTTGAAATAGTCGAAATTGACCAATATTATCAATTTAATCAACGATGGCAATTGTGATTCTCACTTTTGCTAGTTTTCGAAGCACCCGTCGACATTAAAAAGCCAATGACCGCTTCATTCCGCTGATCTGCCTTGAAAACAAACTCAATTACGCGCGTTTCCTCTTCGCGAAGGAGGCGCTCAAGAAAAGCGAAAGGAGAGGCTCCATCTCGATAATTTGCACGGTGATTGAAATGAGGGTGATTTTATGGCCACGATCCCCACAAAGAACGTGCAAAAAGTCACGGCCGAAGGTGTGAGAGATGGGAAATTTTGTTATGATTTCGGCGCTCGTGCCTTTGCGTGATTCCTCGAAGGACAAGCCCACGAAGTGGGAGTGGGAAGAAGGGGGGGAGGGGGTGGAAAAAGGGCCAGAGAATCCAATCTGGGACATCTGATTGGAATTGCTAATTTCGTATTACCTCCAGAGGAGGATGTCGAGAACGCTTCTTTGATTATATTTGTCTCTGGGGTGCTTAATTTAAATTTTTCAGGGAAAACATTCTTGAGGTCATTTCGGCCGCGCCACACACAAAAAAAAAACGAAAAGCACCACCCCCTCTTTCCACGCACATTTCCCCCCCGCCCCCTGTGCCACGCCAATTTGGAGTGAAATGAGAGAAAAAAAAAACCGAGGAGAGGAAAGAAGAATGATGAAGAATGAGATTTTCAGGATTGTACAAATTATGAAATAATTACATAGAATGGGGATGATGATGGAAATTCTGTCTGTCGCTCTGTATTTTTCCACCCTGGCCACGGAGCTTTGTGCGACGGGGGTGTGGGAAGAATCAAGAGGTTATGCGGAGGGGAGTTTTGGGTGGAGAACGAAAACAGAGAGATAACCGTCAAAAATTAGGGGATAATTGAGAGAGTCTCTTTGAGGTTAATTTACATCTAATTAAGTGCATATTGAGGGATGTTTTTGCCTCTGCTTCTCCCCAACTAAACTGTGCCGTTTAATTGCAGGACCAGGCTTTTGGGGACTCATCAACCCACAGTGGAATATGTGCAACAAGGGACGACGACAGTCACCGATAAACGTTGAACCCGACAAGCTCCTCTTTGACCCCTATTTGCGACCCCTTCACATTGACAAGCACAAGGTAATGCGCTCCCCCACTTGATTTCCCGCCAATTTGTCCCCCTTGCAAATCACAAATGATCATTAATCATCGCGCTGGGAATTGTTCTTGACCAGGAAGTCCATCGTCTCCTTTTCGCTTTGGGAAAAAGAGGTGGGAAAATTGTCATGAAATAGAGGAAAAGTATCAATTATATGACTTTCTTCCCCGGCAATTCCATCTCATCTGCCGGACAGTGAAAAATGGTTGTGCGATTGAACAGAAAGCGGCAGTGATTAATGGCGCCAAATTCACCCTTTGACAACAAATGCAGCGCGCGTCTATCGCTTAACCACCTTGTTTGTGGGCGCATGTTAAAAGTGCGACCCGGAATTCGTCCCTTGCTAATTGCTTGAAAAGCCCATCGGAATCCCATTGAGAGTACTTTGTGTGAAATATGCGAACAGAGGAGTTCCATTGGAGTATCTCTTGATTGAGATATTGTATCACTAATTGTCGCTTCTGCCGCACAGTGAACTTTTTCCCTGTTGGGCAGAAGCAATAGACTTCCTTTTCATCACTCTTAATTCCAGCTCAATTGATTCCACTTCCACCAAATCAACCCCCAGAGCGAAAGAACTCCGTGTGTCAAGCCACGAGCCGTCATCAGCATTATTGTAACACACTTGAAATCCACCCTCCATTCATTTCCCCGCGCCGCCAAGCGGAGGGTGGTTGAGAGGGAAATTCCGGGGGACACCCTCACACTGGCGCTGATTCATTTTCATGATGTGCTTAAGTGGTTTTTTCCAACCCCGCGCCGACGAGAGGAAGAAAAAAGAGACAACCCCCAAACCCTCTCTCGGGGAAAAGTGAGTCTCTGCGGAGATAAATCTCGAATACATTATCCACTTTTTGTCAACCTGTTCCATCGTATTCGTGCGGAAGTTCATGAATCTTTGTCGCCCTTGTCTGGAGAATGTGTGTCGAATGACGGAATGTTGATGATGGTCGTCTCCCTGCGATGCTCTGTACATTTATTATTGCCCCTCCAGAGGGGCTTATCATGTGGCTCTGCATATGATTTTCCACAGAAACTTTTCCGCACTCACAAAATTGTACACACAGTCAAATATAAATAGCAACATTTGCTGGATGATTCACCCTTAATTGTTGTTTCTATCTTGTTAAGAAATTGTGCTTCCTACTTAACATTTTTGCCTCAATTCCTCTGTCTTCTTCACTTTTGAAGTAGAAGAACAAGAAAGTTGAAACTGAACATAAACTTTATCGAATCGAAAACTATGAAAAGTCAAAATTTAGCGTTAATTTCGCTGCGAAATTTGCCAAATTTCCCTCAAAACACATTTAAATTGTTCGTTAAAGTGCTAATAATGCTTTGTAATAATATTTAAGTTGCTTTTATTGGTGTTTATTGAAATTTTTGACAGAAATATGGTGAAGTTAGTGAAAATATAACTTTCAAAAGTCGATTTTTACGATATATTTGAGTACATTTTATTCAAATGAATTCTAAAAAACCAACTCTTCATGCTTTACAAGAAATTTTTAAACAAATAAATAGTCAAATTTAAGTAATAGAACTACCCTTCGATATCAACTATTGCGAAGTTTCGAAGCTTTCTGTGCAAAATTGCTCTGCATATCGCGAGAATCGTTTAATTTGGCACCAAAACTCCGTCCTGAAGCAATATCGCCGAAAGAATCCCGTGTATTGGGCGTCTCCTCATCATCATCAGCATCTTGTACGATGGCACCGTTGACATAAATGCAAAGCACTCCGCAGGGACGGAGATAAGGCCGCCCTCGGGGTGGCAAAAAGAGTGCCTTTTCTCGTGCGGAGAGAAGGCGAAAGTCGGTGGCGACGAGGAGATATGAAAATGATTCGTGCCTCGCGTATAGGGAAATGATTTATAGCAATGATGAGCTTTTTGTGCGCCAGAAGAACTCTCGGGGAACCCCCTTCCGGGTAGCAGAGCTCCCAAATGCGAAACGGAAGATGTGATACAAATGTGCGCTCTCGAGATAGTGCCGTGCTTGCCTTTTGTGCTGCCCCCGCGCGCGCGCTTCACATCATCGGGGGTTGAAGTAGTTAGTCATAGAGAATGATAATGGGGTGCAAAATTTGCAGTTGAAATGGGGTGGAGATTTCCATCTTGAGATATTTCCATTGCTTCCTCCCGCACTGCCTTTTTTTCCCCCTCCCGTGCCATCGCGAAAAAGTATCACTCAGTGGAATTTTCGCGTGGGGGTGGAAAATGCGTCACGATAAGGTTAATTAATTTTTCCTCCCCCCGACCTCTCGATGGCGACAAACAATCAACGGGTGGAAATATTATGTTCACACGCGTTGGCCAACATGAATGAATTGTCGTGAGGAGACAAAAGGACATCCACTCTTGATGACAGATTGTTGACAAGTGTACGAATTAATTTATTTTCAATTCTAACTCCTTTTTTGCTCATAACACATTTTCACATTCAAGGGGCAAGTCACTAGGCGATTTTTGAGGAAATTTAATGGTATAAATTTAATTTTATGAATAAAAAAATCAAAAAATGTATATTTGATTATTTTATTCAAATAAATAAATATTTATTTTCTCAAGTAAAATTCCAAAACATCAAATTTTGAATAAAAATAACAACAAAACGATAATTGATTGAGATTTTTATGAAAAAAAAAGTCAAATTCAGATTAAATATTCAGGAAATAACCAAAATGTAATTGAAATTTTTATGAAAAAATCTAACTTATAAAAAAAATCACAAAAATGACTGAAATTTTTGTGAAATAATCAAAATTTGAATAAAAATCTCAAAATAATCAAGAAATGATTGAATAATCACAAAGTTATTGTTCTCAAATCGCGAGTGACTTTCCCCTTGGTCAAATGGGTATAAAATCTCTGTGAAATTTAAAAATTTTAAATTAAACAATATTGAAAATTGTCAGAAGAATTTTTAATTATAAAATCTCCAATTAAATTGAGTCAAAAAAAAGGCTCATATTTCAATAATTGGGATGATGCTTTTTGAATTCATTCTTTCCATTCTTCTATATAATCTCAATTTGCAGGCATATTCTGGCGTTGGCGCCAGAAAGCTTCAATCAGAGAAAATTAATTAATTTTCCACCCGGAAATTCCACCATGAATTCATCTAACTGCAGTTAGAAAGCAAATTAATAAATCATCGCAACTGCATTTGATCATTTGGTGGATTTTTTCGGGGGTGGTTTTTATGTCTCGTTAAAATTCTCCTACAGTCAAAGGATGCTTAAATCCTCCTCTTTTTCCCTCCCTTGTATTTTCAGGTATCTGGAACGCTGCATAATACAGGTCAATCGCTGGTTTTCCGGGTGGACAAGGACACGAAACAATATGTAAATATTTCCGGAGGACCCTTGGCGTATCGATATCAATTTGAGGAGATTTACATCCATTATGGCACGGAGAACAGCCAAGGATCTGAGCATCACATTCATGGATACAGTTTTCCCGGAGAGGTGAGTGTTTTCACCCTTTTCCAATGGGGCTCTTGACCCTTCTCCACACCGACCCTGTTGACTTTGCCTCCGCCACCCTCACGAGGGGACATTTTTATCACATTTCCACCCCAGGATTTGCACAATAAATAAAAACAGAAACGCATGGCAAATTGTGTATTGCATAATATTTGATACTCTTCATCCCCCACACTTTGTCGCGCGCTCTTTCAACAATTATCCCCCAATTCACCCCCAGTGCGCCATATAAAATGCAGGCCGCGAGGTGGCGAAGGGCGGCGGGAAAAAATGCCGTCATATTCTGCATCTGCACAGACACCAAATGGCCATGGTGGAAATTCAAATGGCACACGAGAGATGGTGATGATGATGACCCCAGAGAACACACACACTTGTATCCATTTTGTGCTGATGGTAATCCATTTAAACGATTGTGTGCCGAAGCTCTTTTTAATGGAATTCCCACCGCTGCGACCCGACCACTCACTTCCTGTGCATGGATATTGTCAACAGCAGTGATCTGGCGCGTTTTATGGACTCACGTGGGAGTCGCAGAGGACAAAAGGGCCAAAATTGCCTGCCAATTCGCGCCGTGCACTGCAAATGCGTGCAAATTGCGCTTCCACGTGAGCTTTTCCGCCTTATTAGGCAATTATTTTCGCATTTCAGATCTTGATTTCTTGGGAGAAACTTCGATACTTCTAAATTGTCTTATTTCAAATTGATTAGAGCCAAGTTCAAGCCGAGAACATTTTCCCTGTTATTCTTATGAATTTCACTCGAATTCATTTTTAGTATGGATTAAAGGGTAGATATTATGGTCGGAAGTGATGTACAGCTTTTGTGGAAGTGAAAAGAATTAAAAGTGATTAAATATTTCAAATTGAGGCATTTTTATATTAATCTTTTCTTAAAACAATCAATTTGTGATTGATTAAAAACAGATTTTGGTGTTCAAATAACCCGCAAAATCGTCAAATTTGCATTTAATCTGGGCAGAGTTGAACATTTTTGATCGAAAATATTTCATATTGATTGAGAAAAAGCTGAAAAGCCAATCATAACCTCAAAAATGTCATTTCAGTCTTGAAACTTGTATTTGTGTTTAATTATTTCCGCAGTTTGTGCTTTAAAGTGGTAAATTTAACATCATTATTCAATAGAAACTCATTTCCAGGTTAGAAAGGATCTAAATTAGTCCAAGAACTGTTTTTTAAGCAGGCCTCATAACCTCACAATTTAGTCAGAAAACTTCTTTTAACATTTTTAAAAGGCAAAGTGTTTAAGATTCTGCAGAGTGATGTATATATTTAAGGCAAATTATCTCCCCCTTGGTATGGATAATTTAGAGAAATAAACTTTGAGTTTAGAAATTCGCTGCATTAAACATTTTTCTTGTGTTTTCTCACTCGTATTGTTGAATTTTTGTATTATATTCTTTATGAATTAAGTTTCTCTGAGTTGAACATGAAAAAGCTCATTATTAATTTTGTATGGAAATTATCAAATAATCAGAATTTGAATAAAAAAAAATTATTTTCCGAGTTATATATTCAGAAAGGAAAAAAAATGCACAAAATATGCCACAAACGGAATTTAAAGACTTTAAAGTAAGAGCAAAAAGCCAGTGCTTTAGCAAGAAAACTAAATTTGACTCTGGGAAATACAATCGGAACTTCTACATGCTCTTAAAATTTAAACTTCCGCCCTCTGGCGGCAATGTGTGGAGAAAATAATGAAAAAATAACCATAAATACGCAAATATTTCAATACTTCTGTGGCGGAATCGGGAAATAATTGAATAATCACAAGGTTAATGGTCTCAAATCCTGGTAGGATGTGCGGCCGCTTCTGCTCTCACCTGCTCAGCGCCTCTCAGGACTAGACAAGGACTGAGTGTCAGACGCGCGTTGTACAAATATTGCTCCAGTGCACATTCCATGGCCCATCATCGCTGAGCGCCAACAATTCACTGGGGATAATTGAAATGAGTGTGCTTTTCGGCGCGGGGTGGCGCAAGAGGGTGGACCGCTTGTTTTTTTCCCGCCGAGCCACCCTCACGCCGCCAAAAGCCCGCGAGGCTGCACAGCGCAACATACATAATTCTCAGAGATGTAATTAGATTGTCTCGCTGGCTTCGGGGTTTTGGGGGTGGGAGGGTGGCAAAAATTTATAATCCCTGCTGGAGAAAAGCGCGCGCGTGATTGAAAAATGGGGGCGAAAACAAAGGCGTTGCGAGAGAGAAAGATCGTTAAAATTGAATCAAAATTCAATTAGGATCATTGAATGGTGTAGTGTATCAAAACTAATGCAAATTTCCATGGGCGGAGAGAGTGAGAGAGAAGTTTAGCACCCCATCTAAACTATTAGTGCGACTTGGATTTTGAGAGCAATTTGACCAGACAAGGGTTGAGTCGCATGGTGAGAAAATGGGAAGACAATCAAGTTTAACACCCTCTAAAATCTACATCGCCTATTTGTGTGCTTTCTCACAGTTCCGATGTTCTTATTATACTGTCAGCAGAAAGCCAAAAGTCCCCCTAATCGCTACACACTCAACGGAGATGAGGCACTTCTGGTTTGCTGGGAAAATGTCGAAAGTTTCCCCAAAGTTTCACTGGGAAGCTTCAGTGAAAAGCGACCAATAAAATTTCTCGGGTGAAATTAGCATATAGTATTTTTCTGTCTCACTTTCATAGCTTTCTTTTAATTGCACTTTGAAAGAACTTTTGCTAGAAGAAGATCCCCAAATTTCCATATGAAAATTTCTTGTGAATTTCACTGTGGAGAAACATTATCCTTGACAAAATGGAGAAATCCTCCCCTCAAACACACTTTGAAGTGCACTTTCCCAGCTCACAAATCTCAACCCAATTTCCACCCCACCTTTCGAAATTCAACCCTTCGTGTGTGCTTGTCCGTATTTTTGTGGGTGGTCTGTTTTGTCCTCTGGGTTGAGAGAAAAGGATCCCGAGGAGATTTTGACCGACAACACGCAAACAAGTTTATCCCTTTGCAAATTCATCGCCCCCAAACACAGCATCGGAATTGGGTTTACCCCCAAATTGGGGGTTGGGGTGAATTTTGAAACTCTGAACGGTGCTGTGCAACATGCAAAACTTTTCCGATAAATTATCGATTACATATTATTATTAATTCATATCTGATGACGATGATCAATGAATGTTTGCGAAATGGAAACTTTTGCTTTTTCGACGAGTGGATTATAAATTGCAAACTTTCTGGTGCTTTTCCACTCACCAAATATATATTTGCAGTGGTGAAAATCCACTAATGTCCTTCTTCGGCCACATCCGCTTCCTCTCATTTGATCGATCGCCCCAATGAGAGCTTTAATAGTGTTGCTTCACGAAGCACAATGCGTTGAAATTTACTTACTTTCAGCGAATTGCTTAATGGCAAAGTATTTAATCCTCCATACTATATATATATGTGAAAATGCATAAATGCATATGCCACCCTTCAGCTCTGGAAGTTCACCATTGAATTTGATGTGGCAGGAAAAGCTCGTGTGCTTCGTGTGTGAAGTGCTCGACAGTGAAGATGTGAGGGAATGAAATTAATTTTATAGCCCGCTAAAATGTTTCATCTTCAGCAGATCTCAAGCGCTCAAATTTGCCGACATAAAAGAACACCCCATAGCAATTCCACCCCTTTTTCACTGTGGCCATTTCCACAGTGCATGAAAATCAGCACAGACGATTCGAGGCGGGGCTCTTCTTATGGTTCATCTTTTTAATTCCACGTCCATTTCTCATGTGCGGTCGATTGTAGAATATTTACAATCTCCACAATCTCGCAATTCGACCCACTTTAATCGCCATCCAAGGGGGAGATAATACAATCAGAAGTACTTAAAGGGAGTGGAAGTGTTGACAAACCTTCAATATTCCTATCCAAATCATCCAGATTCTCTGAATTTCCTTCGATTTTCATGCAGAAACAAACGTTAAAATCTTTTTCTAGGTTATGTAACGAATTAAGGACAGATTTAGTGAATAATTCGCATTCTAGCATATAAATTCTGCAAGTTCTTGACAGAATTAAGCTTTTGCAAGCAATTAACAGTGCTTTTTTGATTCTTTGATACTAGAAAACAGCGCAAACTGTGCTGAGATTGAACATAACCTCAAAAATAGTCACTTGAACTTTGAAAATGTCCATTTAGACAACTTTCTGGACAATTTTGAATGTGAATCAGCAATTTTAAGATCATTGGCAAATCTGGAAAGTTCTCGAACGGAGTTATTGAAGATTTTTTAGTGATATTTTGAGGTTATGATCAGAAAACATGTCCAAAAACAGCAGTTTTAAGCCTATTTTTATACAAAAATCGAATGAAACCTTAAGAAATCCATTATAATTTGGGAATCAATGTGAAAACAGACCTCAAATTTCATGTTCTTGAAGTGTTTGGAAGCATTGTACAAGGCATATTATCTCCCCCTTGTCTCCACCTTATCCCACCCCCAAATGTGGCTTCAATTCAATAAAACACCCGTTTATTGCATCGTTTCAGATTCAGTTGTATGGATTCAACAAGGAATTGTATCGCAATATGTCAGAGGCACAACATAAATCTCAAGTAAGCATCTTCCATAAACAGCTTCTCCTTTCCATCCTTGATAGACCATCGCTGACACGATGAATGTCTTGCAGGGAATCGTTGGAATTTCACTGATGGTCCAAATTGGTGATACGCCCAATCCTGAACTTAGAATTATAACGAGTACTTTTAATAAAGTTTTATACAAAGGTAAGTGCCTTAAATTCACATTCACAGCCAAATAGAACATTATGGATATTTTTTCAAATGTGCGGAAAAAAATGCCGTGGAAAACAAACACATTCTCTAAAGCGGATAATATTTTGGGTTATTCGTCAAAATATGGGTGAATTATGATTGATTTCTCGTTGTTTTTTCCCTCTGGGCTTGGATGGTAAAATCCGCTGAAAGAGTGGCTAAATCCTGACGGGAATATCAGTCTGACACACAAAGCCGATGTGCTTTAGGAGAATCACTTTGAAAACAGTGCTTTTGTCAGTCATTTGCCCCTCAAAGCTCCTCTTTCTGCAAATCCACATTGGGGAGGAATTATTCAGGGCGACCGAAGGGAGTCATAGATAATCGGATTATTGGAAAAGGAGAGGAAGGAAAAAAAAGCAATTTTTAGGCATTGAAAACAACCGCAGCTCCTTTTTCCGAAGGTAATGTGGGGATGAATTTCGGGATTCGTGACAGGAATCAATTGAGAAAATTGAAAAATCTCCGCAACAGCGTAAATCTTCCAGAAAAGAGTTCCAGCAAGAAAACCAGAAAGCTAAAACCGATCATAACGATGTAAATCAAGAAGATTCCATGCAATTGACGAAAGATCAGAGGTTTCTGAAGTCCCTGATCAGGTTGAGGCTTTACGAATTTACTATCGTAAAATTCCGAAGTCCATTTCGAAACCAGGCCATTTTCTTTGAATTTCCACAGCTCAGTGTCGAAAGCCTGGACGAGATGTGAATACTTCTGCATAACCATTGAAACTGGATAGAGAATTGTTTCGTGGCGAACGCTGTGATATTTGATGCCCTTTAGGAAAAACTTCTGGTTCAGATAAGACAGAGCAAATTCCGTTCCGATCATAGCTCCTTTGAAGCTTCTGTCCAGCGTCTTAATCCGGAGGCGCTCAATGTCTCTGCTTTCGGTCGGTTCTAACATAGATCCGTATATTGTGCGAAATGGAAATTGGCGTAAGATCTCATGAGAGCCGTAAATCTTGTAACCTTCTTCCTGCATTTCTTCAATCGAATCGACGAGAACGGGACCTTTGCTCTCTTTAAGGAACCCAAAGAGAGCTCCTTGATAGCTTGTCCGGACCTGCATTTTAAAAATCCACAATTTATGATAGTTTTTAGGATTCAAGATCGTTAAACTCACCACTAAACTCAGAATAATCCAGGAAATCAGAAGAAATCTGGCAAAGTTCCGTCTCGGACTCGAAGGCATGCTTCCGCCCAAGAAAACGTTGATAACATTCACGAACGGAAAATGGTTGTTAAACCCGAAGATGAAGATTCTTTTTCGGACAGGCAGAAACTTGCCGACAATCACAACGACAGTCCAGATGATAAAAACTGCCAAAATACTCGTCCAAACTGTTATGTTGAAAGGATACAGAATCTTCTCCATGGCCGTAAGATTTCGTCCAGGCGGAACGAATAGGATTAGGTTTGAGAAGAAGTAAGGAATCGTACTGGACAATAGTGATCCTCGAGCTGGAATCCTCGATGGATATGCAGCAGCAATAACGTCCACTTCTCCCCTAAAAAGCTACCAATTTCCCAATAGAAAAGATTCTTAGTTGGATAAAACTTAGACTTACCATATCGTGAAGTTCAGGAACGTTGGATAATTTTAACTGAAGTGTGAAATTAAGACGGTCAGCTAAGTTATTTGCAACAAGACCTTCAACACCACTGAAATCGAAGCTTCCATTCTCGTACGATTTAATTATCAAATACGGAGACAAATTTAAAGTTCCAATTGTCAATTTGCATCCATAAAAGTCACTGAATTTGTCAGGGAAAATTGTTATTTTGTTAATGAAGTGATCTTCGTGAAAAACTCCCGAAATGACGGATTTCACTTGTCCGCATTTTTCTGGTTTATACGGAAAATAAGTGTGCAGGAAAGCTCTGTCCGTTTTGTAAGGATCGTAAGTCACGACGTTGACATTCACGACATGCAAATCCCAGCAATCCTTGAGGATCCTTGTGACCAAATGAATGTAATTCCGCTCAACACTCGTCAGGACGATTGTGAAGAAGCCGCGGAAATCAAAGGCTTCCAGAGTGACGTTGTCCATGATTTTCCTGAAGGATTCGTAAGAATCCAGGACGAAAACGTTGAAGAATCTTCCGACGTCGATTTCCTTCGTTGACAGTCGATCAAAAGCCTCGAGGCGAATGAGAATCGGTTCTTGAACATCATAAATGATTTCGTTGATGATTCCTGATTGAATTATGTAACTTTGAGCATCTTTGTCCACTCGAAGGATTGAGATTTCCGTTGTTTTTTGCCTGTAAAACTCTTCAATCACGAAAGCCACTAATCTTGAAAGTGGATTGCCAAATTTCACTGTCAAATCTCTGGATTTGTGAGCACTGATAAATAAAATCCTTGTGAAGAAGGCAAGAATAACAATGACAAAATGCAGAACTTTCATTTTTCCACTTTGATTCACTCAAACAGCACAACAATGTGTGTCACGAGACATCGAAACATGTTCCAAACTACATAATTCCATTAACTTTTTATGAATCAAAACTCATTAGGGCAATAATTCGTTATTGATGCGCATTTTTTTAAAAGCTGAATATGGATTTTTCCTAATGTTCTTCATTAGAGAAGTGTGAAAAAAATGATTTCATTTCATTACCTCAAGTCAATTCAGCATCATTTATTCAATTATTGCTTTTGCGAGCATAAAGCATGAATTTCGTTGCATGAAATCAATTGAAGAAATTGAAAAATTGCCGCAAAAACGTGCATTTCTGAGAAAGAAGTTCCAGCAAGAAAACCAGAAAGCTAAAACCGATCATGATGAAGTAGATAAAGAAGATTCCTTGCACTTGTTCCATTGTCAAAGGCTTATGAAGTCCCTTATCAGGTTGAGGTTTGACGTATTTGCTATCATAGAATTCTGACACCCATTTTGAGATGAGACCATTTTCTATGAGTTTCCACAGCTCAGTGTCGAAGGACTTCAAGAGGTGTGAATATCTTTGCGTGATTATCGACACAGGATAAAGTAATGTTTCGTGGCGAACGCTGTGATATCTGATGCCCTTTCGATAAAGCTGTTGATTCAAATACGACTGCGTGAATTCAGTGGAAATCACGGCTCCTTTGAAGCTACTATTGTCCACTATTTGCTTCCGGAAGCTTTCTGCTTTCCTGCTATCTGTAGTTGCAAGCATGGAGCCGTACATTTGCTTTAATGGAAAGTGACGCGCTAATTCCTCAGTGCAGTAAATCTTGAAACCTTCTTCCTGCATTTCTTCGATGGAGTTCACGTGCAAATGGCCTTTGCTCTCTTTAAGGAACCCAAACAAAGCTCCTTGATAGCTTGTCCGGACCTGCATTTTAAAAATCCACAATTTATGATAGTTTTTAGGATTCAAGATCGTTAAACTCACCACTAAACTCAGAATAATCCAGGAAATCAGAAGGAATCTGGCAAAGTTCCGCCTCGGACTCGAAGGCATGCTTCCGCCCAAGAAAACGTTGATAACATTCACGAACGGAAAATGGTTGTTAAACCCGAAGATGAAGATTCTTTTCCGGACAGGCAGAAACTTGCTGGAAATCACAACAACTGTCCAGATGATAAAAACTGCCAAAATACTCGTCCAAACCGTGATCTTAAACGGAAACAGAATCCTTTCCATGGCCGTTAAACTCCTTCCAGGGGGAACAATAAGGATCAGGTTTGTGATAATGTAAGGAATCGTGCTGGCCACTGGAGAGTCTTGATCAGATATCACTGCCGGATAGCAGACTGCAATGAAGTCCACTTCTCCTCTGAAAAGCTATCGATTTTACAACTTCATTTACGGTTTTACATAAAATTTAAAAGTCAGTTTTACCATTCCATTGAGTCCTGTTGAATTCTCACCCTGTACCTTTCCCCAACGATCTTCGGATGATTTATATTTAAGTGTGAAGTTAAGACGCTGAGCTAAGACTCTAGCAACGATGCCTTCAACGCCACTAAAGTAATAGCTTTCATTATCCATGGACGTAATCATCATGTATGGAGGAAAATTAAAGGTTCCAATCGTCAGTGGACATCCATAGAAGTCACTGAATTTGTCAGGGAAAATCGTTATTTTGTTAATGAAGTGATCTTCGTGAAAAACTCCCGAAATGACGGATTTCACTTGTCCGCATTTTTCTGGTTTATACGGAAAATAAGTGTGCAGGAAAGCTCTGTCCGTTTTGTAAGGATCGTAAGTCACGACGTTGACATTCACGACATGCAAATCCCAGCAATCCTTCAGGATCCTCGTGACCAAATGAGTGTAATTCCGCTCAACACTCGTCAGGACGATTGTGAAGAAGCCGCGGAAATCGAAGGCTTCCAGAGTGACGTTTTCCATGATTTTCCTGAAGGATTCGTAAGAATCCAGGACGAAAACGTTGAAGAATCTTCCGACGTCGATTTCCTTCGTTGACAGTCGATCAAAGGCCTCGAGGCGAATGAGAATCGGTTCTCGAACATCATAAATGATTTCGTTGATGATTCCTGATTGAATTATGTAACTTTGAGCATCTTTGTCCACTCGAAGGATTGAGATTTCCGTGGATTTTTGCCTGTAAAACTCTTCAATCACGAAAGCCACTAATCTTGATAAAGGATTGCCGAATTTCACTGCCGAAAGTCTTAATTCGCCTTGTGAATCTTCAACACTATTTATGTTGTTTGTTAAGAAGGCAAGAATGATTATGAAATAGTTCAGAACTTCCATTTTTCCACTTGCAAAGGATAACAATAAATGTTTCAGAGGACTAAAGCAAGTTCCTTTTATATCATTCCAAACACCTCATCTAACAATTCCATTAAGCTTTTATTAGAACTCATTAAGGATAATATTTTTCAGTGTTGTACAATTTTTTAAGTAGAGAAAAAGTGCCTGAAAAGTAAATCTGTCCATTTTATTCTACTAATTCGAGTCGTAAGTGAAGCTTTAATGCGTTTTAATGTCACTATAAAGCTAATTGATAAAATTACAAAGTTTTTTAGCAATCACTGAATATTTCGACAGAATTTCGAGTACAAAAACCAAACAGCTGAGAGAAATAAATAAAATATAAGCCAAGAATATTCCGTTCAATTGATCAATGTTCAGAGCTTGAGGAGCACTTTTCTGTGACTCCATATTTAAGTTCTTCATGTCATAGTAGAGCGAAGACCATTTATTAATAAGTCCACTCTCAATATACTTCCACAGTTCGCCGTCGAAGGCCTTGGTTAAGTACGAATACTTTCTCACGTAGATGCAAATGTACATTTGAATGATTTGCTCTTTTGCTACGCGAAAACTGATGCCGTCTTTGGCGTATTTCTCATTCATGTACGCCACGACTAAGGCAGTTGTGACAACGGCGCCTTTGAAGTCATGATCCGCCATCCTGAACCTGAGATTTTCTATTTCTTCAGAGCTTTTGGTGACAAACATACTCTTGTAGCGAGTCAGTGAATCAAAGTACTTGCGAGATCCTTCAACTCCATAAATCCTGAAGCCTTCGTTGAGCATTTCCTCAAACGTGTCCACAACTGTGACATTCCTGCTGTCCTTCAGGAAGCTGAACAAGGCGCCTTGATAGCTGCTTCGGATCACAAGACTCGCGAAGATCCACAGCATCAGAAGGAATCTGGCGAAATTCCGCCTCGGAACAACTGGAACGCATCCGCCGAGGAAGATGTTGATGGTGTTGATGAAGGGATAATTGTTGCGTTGGCCGAAGATAAAGCTTCTTTTCGCGGGACTTAAGAATTTGCCAACAGTAACAGCAATTGCTGCCAAAACTAAGCACGCAGCAATGCAACTCCAGATGATGTACTTCATGGGCAGGAAGAGTCTCTCCACAGCCGTGTAAGATCTCCCAGGAGGCACAAGGAGAGTCAGAGACGTCACGTGGTAAGGAATTGTGCTGGAAAATGCTCCGTAGTGGGAAAATGAGGATGCAAAGGATCCCAAAGTGAAGTTTATTTCGCCTCTCAGAAGCTGCAAAGGAAGGAAGGCATTTTCTTAATTCATTTCTTATTTAATTCCACTGAAATGCAAGGTGTTGCTAATGTCGGAGATGCAACTAGAAATATTTAAATAATTTGTCAATATTCGCGAATGACCGGATTAAATTTTACTTTAATATTTTTTTTTTCTTAAGAAACAGACGAAATTAAAGATATTTTGGTGTTGTTATTTATACCGAAAAATTGAAATAAGTGTCAATTCAACCATTTTTACCCCCAAATTAGTGATTATGACGAGTTTAGAATGTTTTTCCTGGTGAAAAATGAAAGTTATAGTGTTGAATTTTAATTTAAAAAGACTTTTCTTGGTTAATATTCAACATATTTCGGGATATTTCGTTCTTTGATTTGAATTTTTATCTTTTTTATCAGTTAGAAAGGTGAGTTTCTTAATCAGGATCACGCCAGAGAGTCAAAGAATGTGCAAATGTGTGAAAAAGACTGAAATGTGTCTTTTATTCCTTACCATTCTACTGGCACCCGTTGAATTTTCCCCAGCAACTCTTCCCCAATTTCCTTCAGCAATCTGGAGGTTGTAAGAAAAGTTGAGACGTTGGCCTAAAGATCTCATAATAACGCCCTCAAAGCCATCGACATAGCTGGATCCAAAGGTTAGAGGCTCGATTATGATGTTCGGTGGGAAGTGGAAAGTTCCCACGGTAAGAGTGCATTTGTAGAAATTTCTGACTTTATCAGGGAAGACAGAAGAGTTCCTTGAGAAGCTGTTCTGCTCGTAAATTCCTACTGTGACTGGCTTTACTTCGCCACAGTGATGAGGAGCGAAGGGAAAGTATGTGTGCATCAGAGCACTTTCCAAGTTAAGCGGATCGTAGCTCAAGACGTTCACATTGACGATGTAATGTTCCCAGCAATCGTGTAGAATATTCCTCACAATATTGCTGTTATCTTTCTCAATACTCGTCAAAAGAATTGTGTAAAATCCGGTAAAGTCAAAATCATCCGTTGACATAACATCGAGAATTTTCCTGCAAAAATTGGAAATTCTTTATCATATTAGAGACAAATGAAATCTTAAGTGTCTTACCTAAAAGATTCATATGAATCCAAGACAAAAATGTTGAAGAAGCGTTTTATATCACTTTTCAATCTATCAAAAGCCTCAATTCGAATTAAAATCTTCCCTTTCACATCATAGAGAACTTCATTGATTATTCCTGATTGCCTTAAGTAACTCTGGTGGTCCTTATCAGCTCTTGTGATTATCACTTGCTTAGATTTAACACTGTAAAACTCTGCTATGATCTCTCCCATTGCCTTTGACAAGGGATTTCCGAACTTCACCATTGGAATTTTGTACGTTTTATCATGAGCACAAGAAGTGGGAATTGAAAATGCTGATAACATTGCAATATAATGTAAAATTTTCATTATGAGACTTTCTAATAGAAAAACTTCTACTTTGCCGAGAAGTTGTGACTATAGTAAATGCACAGTCTTTTTTCTATAAATCCAGGAATAGATTTTGATATCTGATTTACACAATCATTAAAAGCTCTGTCATTAAATATAACAATCTGCGAGTTATAATGCATTTAATCACGTTTGTTTACACTAATCAGGAGCAATTTGCATAGAAAGACCTTCCAAAACCATTAGAGTTTTGTGTCACAGCTACAAATTAAATGCCATAAAGGCTAAGAGCAAGGGGGAGATATGCAAAAGGGTCGGAAGTGGTGTACCAGATCATTAAAAGTGGAAGTGTTTCAGTTCTTGCAATATTTGGGTCGCGACTTTGATTTTCTGTTGATTATTTTACTCTGAGAAATTAATTTCAAACCAAGTCTTAGTTTTGACATATTTTTCTAGGTTATGTGATGGAATTAAGACACCTTAAACACCCGTAAAGTTGAAATTCTTGCACCTAAATTGACAGTGTTTTTTCTTCACTTTATTGGTAGAATTGTGTTTTTTTTACTCAATGAAAATCATGATTTACGAAAGAAAATGCTAAAGTCACACATAACCTCAATTTCTTTTAATAAACTATATTGCTGTTTTGAGTTAGAAATTGAAAAAAAATTAAAGGATTATAATCAAGAAAAATACGAAAAAGTGCAATTTTAGCATTAAAAAAAAATCATGAATTAATGTATGAACACGTGAGTTAGATTTCAGTTAGTTTTCGGTCATATTTAGATTTTAGTCTTGTTGTGAACATATTTTTCTAGGTTATGTGACTGATTTAAGACTAAATAACGTTTAAAGTAGAAATTCTTGTGTCAAAATTGACTGTATTTTCACTTCATTGGTAGAATTGTGTATTTTTTCTCCATGAAAATCGTGATTTTAGGAAAGAAAACGATGAAGTCAAATATAACCTCAATTTTTTTTTATATAAAAATAAATTAAATAAAAGGCTGTTGATTAAAAAAAAATACGAAAAAGTACAATTTTAGCGGATGAAAATCATAAAATAATATATGAAAACGTGAGTTTAGAAGTTGTTAGTTAGATTTCAGTTAGATTTCAGTCAGATTTAAGTCAGATGTAATCTTAGTCTTGTTGTGAACAAATTGTACAGATTTAAGGCATATTATCTCCCCCTTTGGCTGCGAGTAAGGCAAAGTGATGAGCATTGAAATGGACATTTTGCGTGCTCAATTGAGAAAATTGAATAATTGGGCCAGAAAGCGTAACTTCCGCGACAGCATTTCCAGCAAGAAAACCACGAAGCTGAGCGATAATAGAATGGCATAAGCTGCAAATATGCCACTCAATTGATCCAAGGTCAGTGGTTTTAGACCACTCTTTCTCTCCACCTCCTTGAGATACTTGATGTTGTAGAAAATCGATGTCCATCGATTAATGAGTCCGCTTTCGACATACTTCCACAGTTCCTTGTCGAAAGGCTTCATTAGATAGGAATATTTTCTCAGGAAAATGCAATAATAGAGCGTAACAACTTGCTCCTTGGCTCGTCGATATTGGACATGTTCATTGGAGTGCTTTTCGTTCAAGTAAGCTATATTCAGAGCCGGCGTCACAACGACTCCATCAAAATCCGGCGAGCTTGATCTCTCGCGATAATCGTCCAGCTCCTGCGCAGAGATAGGAACGTACATTTTGTTGTAGGGTTCCGTGGTGAAGTACTTCTTCAAGCTATCGACGCCGTATATCTTCAGGCCTTGCTTGTGCATTTTCGACAGCGTGTCTGCCGCGGAAGCGTTCCGATTCTCCTTGAGAATCTTAAAAAGGGCACCTTGATAGCTGCTCCGAATCACAAGACTCATGAGAATCCACACCATTAGGAGGAATCGGGCGAAGTTCCGCCTCGGCGTCACTGACACGCATCCGCCGAGGAAGACGTTGATGGTGTTGATGAAGGGATGATGATTGCCATGTCCGAAGATGAACGCCCTTCTTTGGGGCGTCGTGAATTGCGTGGCTGCCACAAGTACAGCAGACGCAATGAATATCGATCCGATACAGCTCCAGATGATGTACTTCATGGGGTGGAAGAGCGTCTCCAAGGGCGTGTAAGGTCTGCCAGGCGGTATTAACATGGTTAGGGATGTGGCGTGGTAGGAAATGGTGGTAGTTAGAAAGCCATAGTGGGCGTAGGTGGTAGCGAAGGAGCCAACGGTGAAGTTAACTTCGCCACGAAGAAGCTGAAATGTCAATTAAGAAGCCTCATTCAGATCATGCGCTAGAGCGTTTACAGACTTGCGGCTGATCCCTCGATATATCGAAGGTTCAAACGATATTTATGGGGTTCCCAAGCGGACAAAATGGCGGATCTCTTGCGAATGATTTCCCGAGCTACTAAAATCATTCAATTCTTCTGCGAATCTGCCATTTTCGCAAGTTTATCGTAAATTTTCACGCTTTTTGATAAAATAAACAAATCAATTGACAGCTGACAGCGGCAAACGAAGCAAAATTGTCGCTAGTGTCGACAAAGAAGAATAACTTCTGAGTGCGTACAGCGTCAGTTCAGCCACGAATTATGGCTGATCTGAGCTTTACACACTCCAAGCTCATCCACGGAGGATTGATCCCAGTTCCCGTCGATTCGAGGGTAACCCGCAAGTCTGTGGTCGCTCTTAGACAGGCTGAATTCTTTACCATTCCGCCGATTCCTGTTGAATTCTTTCCATCTTCTGAAATCCAACCCCATCGAGCGTCGTCCGTTTTCAGGATCAAGGAGAAATTCAGGCGCTGCCCAAGAACTCTCGTGACAATGCCTTCGAATCCGTCATAGTAATAGCTGCCATTCCCGTGCGGCGTGAGTTTCATGTACGGCGGGAAGTCAAAGGTTCCAACAGTGAGATTGCATCTGTGCAAATTGTTTACTTTCTCCGGGAAGATGGAGCCATTTGTCGTGAAGGTTCCATTCTCTAAAACACCCCAAACGACCGGCTTCACTCGGCCACAGTGCGAAGGCGTGAAGGGAAAGTAGGTGTACATGATGGCCTTTTCCGTGTCATTCTTGGCGTAAGTTGCGACATTCACGTTCACAATATTCTTCAGCCAGAATTCTTCCAACATTTTCCCAGCAATTTCCGTGTAATTGTCCGCAATTCCAGTCATAATTATTGTGTAAAATCCAGTATAATCGTACGTTTCAACGCTCATCACATCTAGAATCTTACTGCAATGATTAAGATTTCAAACGGACATCAAATGACTTCACAAATAAGACTCACTTGAAGGATTTGTAGCTGTCACAGACGAGAACATTGTAAAATCGTGCGAAATCCTTTTCACGTCTATCAAAAGCCTCCTGACGAATTAAAATTCTGTCTTTCGTCTCGTACAGAACTTCATTGATGATTCCCGACTGATAAATGTAACTCTGGTGATTTTTATCCGCTCTGGTTATTGACAATTGCATTGATTGTTCTGCGTAGAAATCAATTATGACGGATGCAAGTAATTTTGACAAAGGATGGCCAAATTTTGGTTCCGGAATTTTAATGGAGTTTGACGCAATCGCGAGGATTAGCAAGGAAAACAGAAGAGTCTTCATTGTGAAGACTTGTGAGAGCAAATGTCTACTGCAAGTTACCGTCGTGACTGTTGTGAATAAATAAACAGCAAATGTGTCTTTCTATCAATTTATGATCTGATTTAATCGTCCAACACGCGAAATTCAATGTTTAATTACAACTGTGTCTAATGCATTTTCCTAATCATCCCTAAATTGGCCGATGAACGCTCAGTAAAAACACAATCCACTGATCACAATTCTTCCATATTGCTACTCTAGAGCCCAATAGATAATCTACAGGATTCCTTCAGGAATCCCCACGGTGAAATCTTTCTTCCCAAAAGCCTGGGCAAATATTCTAGGCGTCTTGCTGGATGTCTTCACGTTTTTTTTTGCAGAAAAATCCATTGAAAATCTGTCGTTTTATCTCCTTTTTGTCATTAAAGAAACTTCAAATGCTATTCAAGAGGATTACCACAGGGAAATCCATTAAAAATATGTCATTTAATGTATTTTTCGTCCTTGAAGGAACTTTAAACAATCTTTCAGCAGGATTTTCACGGAAAAATCTTCGTTTTATGTCGGTTTCACCCTTGAAAGAACTTGGAAAGATATTTTGGCAGAATTTCCTCAGGAAAATCAATTAAAAATCCGTCAATTTATGTCTTTTTTACCCTAAAAGAAACTTCAAACAATCTTTCAGCAGGATTTCCACGAAAAAAGATATGTTATCAAGAAGTCAGGAAAGATAGTGGAATTTTCTATAGAAAATCCCACAAGACATAATGGATTGTCTGGCGGAATTCCAACGAGATTCCATCGTGACTGTTTTTACAGGGCAGCGCATATTTTTCCTCTTTTTGAAAAAATATCAACTGTGTTTCTTCTCCTTGCTTGCAATTGTGTTCAACCTTTGCATAACATTCTTGTACGTCGAATGAATAGTTTGAGAGTTAATTGAGTTGTGCCCTCTTGGCAGGAACTTCCACACCAATTCGCCACATCTCTCTGCGATCTCTCCTGCCGAACACGGAGCAATTCATGACGTACGAAGGATCAACAACGCATCCCGGCTGCTGGGAGAGCACCGTGTGGATTATTCTAAATAAGCCAATTTACATAACAAAGCAAGAGGTGAGAGACTGTCGAATTGGCGGAGTCAATTGGAGTAATGGAAGGAAAATTGACTTTCTCAATACCTGTTCTTCTCCCCCCCCTCCCAACAGTTATACGCTCTCAGGCGACTCATGCAGGGTTCTGAGCACACACCCAAGGCTCCGCTGGGAAATAATGCAAGACCGCTTCAGCCACTGCATCATCGCACTGTGAGAACCAACATAGACTTCCAGCATAGTTCTAAGGTTGGTCACACGAGCATTTTATTGTTTTCCCACAATTAATTTTTCAGCCACTCTCTCTCTCTTCACTAAATTGCATTTTCTCATTCACTTCTCGTGCCGCCATGCCGACGATGAATATTGCAGCAGAATCAAAATCAAAATTGTCCAACAATGCAACGCGAAATGTACTACAGAGGTGAGTTTGGGCGTTGAGCATTTAATTAATTTTCTCCACATTTGATGAATGGCACAAAAAGTTGCCTTTGTGTTTTGTACTCACACTAAATCCCCACTTCAATTGATCCAATTAATCTCACTGATGATACTCAGGCCTCGCCATATTCAATCCCGTCAAGGGCTTAATGCCGTCCAGGGGTGAATAGCGCTGTCACGAATTTAGTCAATTCTTCCAAATGAATTGTTAATTCACACCTTCACGTGTGGGAATCGCTTATGGACTCTCCAATCGCATTTTGACGCCATCCAACACCCAAATGATCCCAGTTAATTATTCCCCATGCAAAATGCTAGTGTTTCAATGCGAATTTCCTGGATTCGAAACACAAATAAAGCACTCAAATTTCTCCAGTGAAAACTTAAACATTCTATTATTAAATAAGGTCGCAAATCCCAGCGAACCAAATGTCTATAGAAAAAAGCAATTAATTCAGCTAAAAAGTGCTAAAATTTGAGCAGTTCTTGAACAAAAAGTTCTAAGCTGAAGGATTGAAATGGAACTCAGCGATCGCAAGAACATATTTCAGCTAATTCTTCATCAATTTTCAAAAATTTCCCGAATTTTCCTGCTCTTTTTCGCTAAATATTGTGCTAAATTTTGTGCTTTTTCTGATAAAAACTTAGCAATGAAGTTCCAAATACTATAAGAAGAAGTATCGCACTTTTTTTCGCGTTACTGTCACATAATGCTAGCAGTGAGAATCTTGTCAGGAGGAGAAGGCCGCCATGACAGTGGTATTCCCGCCACAAGTTATCCAGGGATACCAATTGGGCAGGGATTGGTGTTTTGCAGGCATGTACAGCAAGAAATCAGGAAGTCCAACTTCCATAGCCTTCCCTTCATCCGGTTTCTCGTGTCATAAAAAAATATGTTTGTGGCCTTAAAGATCAGAAATCATGTAAATTTCTTACTATTGAAGGAAGATTTTCATGGCGCTATTTATACAATTAACTTGAGTGTTGTAATCACGAAGTATATTATTGAAATGGCATGGATTTTAAGTATAATAGCACAAAAATCAGCTTTATCAAGCTCAATTTTGGCGATTTAGTAGCCTGTGTTCGCTGGGATGTGAGAATCTTGGTGAAAAAACATATTTTATTCTGTGCTCTTCACCCCTTGACTTTTCCCCTCGCATTCTTGCGAGTTATTGTGAGTGTGCACACCTTATGGATGGATTGTAATAATATTTTGCCACAATAGCAAACAAATGGACAGCCGAGATAACACTTCGAGGGCGAGAACGTGGTTTTTCCGAGTCAATCTTTCACTCACTTCACTAGAACGCATTCCCCAAGGGGTGGCATTCGCCCAGAGAGACATCAGCCACAGTGATGGAGTCCATTATTCAATAAACAACAATTAAAACTAATACTTTGAGCCGTGCAGAGGATAAATTACACCAGTTATTGACAGAGAGACAAAAGTGAATATTAATAATAGCTCTTATTCTTTATATATACAATTACCAGGTAGTTTATATACGGTTTAAGAGATGGTGGAAGTAAGAGTATAACTAAACTCTGAACAACTATTTACATACATATATAGAAAAAATTGTGCGGTGAAGGAAATCCTCGTTGTAGAAAAACAAGTACTTATATATATAGAAAAGAAGTATAATGCATTAAAAAAAAATGGGTGGACAATAAATTATTCTCTATATATTTATTAAATTGATGAATGAAGTTGGAAAAAAAAACTGTAAAAGACGCTATAAAATGTAAAACTTTCTGCATCTCAGCAGTTTCTTAGGCAGCAAAACTCCTTCAACGTCTAATCTAGAGGATCAATCAACTTTACCAGGACATATTTTTTTGAAGCTTTTAACATCTAATCAAACTACTCCAGCATAACAACATAAATATACGTAAGAGAGGGAAAGAGAGAGAAGAGAGGGAAAGGGAAGTTTTGTATTTCTGGTCCACCCAATGGGTTTTCCCTGAACGCATTTGATTGATTTTCATTGACGTATGATTGAAAATTTAGCGACAAAAGAGATTTGCTCCTATTGAACACTTTATGGATCGACGGGTTAATAGAAAACTATGTAAAAAAAAGGGAGAAAATTGAAAATTTAGTGTTAATATCGCTTCGAAACTCACAAAATTTACCTAAAAATCCCCAAAATACCTTCAAATAATTGTTTTCTGAATTTTTCTGTTGATTTTATTGCAATTTGGTAAAATTGTCGAGCACATTTTATTCAAACAACTTCAAAATAATCAAATTTTTTAGCAGTTTTCAAGTGGAAAACAATTAAAAGATATGAAAAAAATTATATTTATTCAAAATCTAAGAATATTTTAGGACATTTCTATGGTTTGGAACAATTTTCTAACTATAAAAAGATAATCTCAAAATTTTTTCAGTTGCAGAACAAATCTCAAGCTTTCCAAAAAAAAATTGAAGCTTTTCATAGTTTTCGATTCACCCGTCGGAATAGAATTAAAAGAAGGTATTAAAAATCGTTGAAGTTTGCCCCCCATTTTCTGTTGTATAGACAAAGAAATCCCGAGTGAAAATGTAAATAAATGAATTAATCCTTAAAGAAAAAAGTATATAAATAGTCGAGAAAAAGTGCTTCGATACAATAAAAAGTCAAAAAAAAAACACATTGAAGAAAGGATTTCTACATGAATTAACCAATTTGTCGACGCGCGAGTCGCAGTGCTGTATAAAGGACACTTAATACCTAAAGAAGATAATTAAATTAATGGACATGAATTATGTATATGAGACCCTGTAAAATGTTAACTAAAGAGCAAAAGTGAGCTGATGTGAGATTTTTGTAGCCAAGACAAGTTCCAAGGATAATTTCTCGAATGCTCAGCGCATCAGAAAAAAGAAAAAAAGGAAGAAAAATCATTATGGAAATACTGTAATTTATAGTTAGTTGTATTGGACTTAGTGGAAAGGTGAGAACCAGAAGAATAAATGAAATTTTTGCAGAATCTCTCTTTGATGACTGGAAGCATTGGATAATTGAGCTTAATGTGATGCTGCATTATTGAAAGCTCTCGGCGTTTGTCAGTTTTCCCCCAAGGGGGAGATAATACGGCTAAACAGTGTACAATCGTGTTCCAGACACTTCCAGAACTTCAGCAGTGCTTAAAACGTTCGTTTTAAGCACTTTTTCAACCGCTTAAAGCATCATAACCTCAAATTAAGACCGTCTTTGACCCAAAAATTGACACAATCTTTACTTTTATGATTCTGAAAACTATCAGAGAAGCAGTTTTTCAGAAATATTTGAAGTTTTCAGTAAAAATTTTGACGTGAATAAATTTTCAATCAATTTTTTAGATGCACTTTGGATCATAACCTCAAAACTATCTTGAAATAATCTTATTCGAAGTGTTTTAACGGCAAATTTGGGGGAAATTAATCTATTTCAGTGTAGGAAATCAATAAAAAATCACTCGAAATAGACAATTTTGTATTCTGAAACAATATTTTAGAGGTTATGATCAATCTTCGTATAATTAACACCAGTTTAACATTGAAAGCAGGTAATTCTACCATCGTAGATGTTATTTTGTGGAAAATTCTGTCTTAAATTCACAACTTAACCTAGAAAGATGTCAAGAACACTTATTTTTAACGGCACCACATTGATGATAAGCTTCTTCTGACCGTAATATCTCCCCCTTTGGCTTTCTCCCAATTAAGGAGCTTTTTCTGTTCTGTGTTTCTCACCGTTTTCCGCTCGTTGGATGGAAAAAATGCTGGTGGATTTTTTTTCGGAGTGTGATGAAAAATCCAATTTGACGACACTTTGGCGCAAATAATAAAATTGTCAACAGAGAGACATATCGGCGTGCAATAATCATTTAGTGGTTTGAATGATGTTCGTTTTGTCAATACTTGGGGAGCTTGTTTTTCCAAACTGCGTTCGCCCCAAGAAGAATGTCGCGCGCCGGCCATAAAAGAAGAAGAGACTCGAGGAAAAAAAGGCAAGACGAAGTTGTGTTTGGCAGAGAAATGAAATGGAAAAACAAGAGATATCGAAGCGAATAAATAAATGGGCGAAATAATGGGGAAACACTTAAACTCCACTAACTGTGTCAATATATCGAGCGGCGGCAGTAAAGAGAAAATCCACGAGGAATTTATGCCACGGACTAAATTTCCGACACTCCAAGATGCGCGACTGTTCGCCACGTGCGGAGATGTCTTGGGCAATTTCTTAGGAGATAGTGTGGCTTGTGCAGTTATTGAATTAAATTATATTTTTGCCCACGGAGCCAAAAGTTGAGCTGTACTTGAATTTCATGGTGGAGTTGCGGAGTGTTTGGCTGTTTCGTGTTTCCCGCCATAATTCTGCCCGGAGTGGGTGGGGCCCCCCCGCCCACCCGTCAGGCACCGTATCAGTCACTCTGAGGCCACCCGGAGAGGAGTCAAAGGATCGATTTCCTGACTCATCGCATGCCATCTCGCCATTTCCAACACTGGAGACGCTCCATCGAAATGCGCCAACTTTCGCCGTATCACAAGACCAAACTATGAGTATGTTTTATTTACTCAACCCCCCGCAACCCTCGCCAAGAGGAGCTCAGGATTGAGTTTATTTTATTATTTCAGTGGCTTTAGTTGGTCGGAACTTTTATTTTGGCCAAAACAGAGAGAGCTTCATGCAAGAACAGTGGGGCAAAAAACACACACACACAGCCCACAAAGAAACGATAACAAAATTTATATTGTCAGAAGAATATTTCTGAGAATCTCCACGTACTTTCGCCACTGCCGAATACTCATCTTCACCCCCTCGAGGGCATTTCGCTAGACTTGAAGAGTGCACGAAGGGCCGAGGAAAGAAGTCAAGACGAGAGATAAAAGTGCTTTGATAGGGTGAAGAGGAATTAAAGTCTCAGTGTCTGTCCTCACGAGCTGATTTCCTGGCTTCTGCTTTGCCAGCGGAAGAGCCGGGAAATGGACAGTTACGCGGAGAGTTGAGAAAATTGTGTATATAAAGTAAGAAGTCTTGGAATACACGTGAAACATGCAAAAATATACCCGAATTATTTTCCTTTCCTGGCAAAGTTGCATCATTTGTATTTAAATCTTAAATATTTTAAGCATTTTTGATTTTTTTCTCCACATATTGCCACCAGAGGGCAGCAGTTTAAACGTTGAAATCATGTAGAATTGTCTATTTATTTCGTCCTAATTTTAGCTTTGCAAATTTTGTGGCTTTTTCTATATAAATTAATTCTGCAAAATATTTAAAAATTAAAATTTTTTACGCAAATTTCGATAATTTTAAAATACAAATCAAAAATTAAATATTTTATTGAGACTTTTGACTTTGACTTTGACTGGCAGAAAATGACTAAAGCAGTGCTTTTCAGCTAATTTTTCCTCAAATAATGGAAACTTCTGGTAAAAAAAAGTTCTTTTTTAGTTGTTATTTGGTTATCAGATCCAAATTCTTAGTAAAATCTCAAAGGAAAAATTAAAATAAACGTTCAAAGGATTAACAAAGTTAACTTTTCACCGAAATTGTGCACATTTTGGCACTTCCTTTTCACTTTGCGTAGTGAAAACACCATTAATTTGTGGGCAGAATTGTGAAGTTCGCAGTATTGAAGCTTTTTCTGTGATTCTCTCGTCCTTAGGCGCAGTACAACATACTTATACTCCCCTTTATCTGCAATCTCGTGTCTGGGAAGGCTCCAACCCCTATATAATTAAATTCCCTCCACGCTGTTCGGTGGGCAAAAAGTGAAATACACTTCAATCGATTCTGCAGCCCGAAACGCCGAAACCCCACACGGGAGACCAACACTATCGGCCGACTGCTGTACCGGAAAGTCGAAAATGGTGTAATATTATTCAATCTCTGGGAGGGTGGCTTTAAAAAAGCGCCCGGCGCGCGGGGTGTTGTGCAATTTCCTCTAAGTGGTATGAAATTTTCATAAAAATCCACTCAACGATCACGACGTGGGCGGGGGATGAAGTCAATTTGAACTTCCTGTAATTAAATATGGCTCAAAAGTCAATGTTAAGCAACTATTAAGGTGGAATGACGGTGGGGTTGAAGAAAAAATTACACCCCCGAGGAATTGAGTGGTGGAATTTTCTACTATCGCCACGGGAAGAAAATCCGCCCTCGAAACTTATCGATGGCCTGAGAGAGAGAGTAAAAAAAAAATTATATTCTGCGCAGGAAAAGATTACATTTTTGAGAATACTTTAAATTCCCTTTTGTCATGAAATGCGCCGAGAAAATTAGCATGTGAAGAACTTATTTTCCAGGCGCGCGCGGCAGTCAAAATGCTGAGGCTGATGGAGGGAAAATCGATGCATTTTCCACTGATACACACCAATTGAATATTGGGGTACCTTTTCCTCCGCGTGTTTAGCATCCCGAAAGTGGTTGTGAGAAACAATAAGAGCGAATTTACCCCCTTTTTTTTACCTTTCACCCTCTTTCAGCTCTGGTATAATTTGAAATTTTGCCAGTTTCGGAGAATTCCAATGGGTGAGGAAATCACCTCACGGTGGGGGGGGGGGGGGGGGGAAATTCTCAGGGTGGGTGTGGAAAACAATAAAAGTCCTGCACAGAAAAACACTCTGTTTGACTTTTATTTGAATGGCCAATCTATGGGCGGGAATGGCAGGGAATAATCGTAAAATTTTACTTGAAAGAAAATTTTGAGCCAAGCGGAAAGGAATGCAATTTGGGCGTGAAATACTCCTTTTATGTGTTCATTGGGGCATAATGAAAGTTTTACTGCAAATGCCGAGAGTTTCACTGTCGAGGTGACTTTTTAATTGGCCCAAAAGCCCAGAGAATGGCCAGAAATTCAGCCAGAAATCCATCTAAAACGCTCACCGCGAAAGAATTGATTTATGAAATGCTAAACAGCGGTTTTCACACATTCACGGCATTCGCGAAGGATTGCAAGTGTGGTGAGAGAGAGAGAGGGAAGGAAAAAAAACATGTTGGAAATTATCCCTCAACACAGGAGGGATTAATTCATTAAATGGTTTCAACAATTTCATGCGGAGAGACAGTAAATCAAGGTGTTTGGAGGGTCTTCCGTATAAATTCTGCCCAGCAGAACAGCAAACATAGACTTCCATGTCCTTATGCCATCATTACTCTCCACCCCGTCCAAACAACCGTCAGACGCTGTTTGCTGAATGTATTTTCGACCAGAGGTCACGTGGGGTTGCTTTAAACTGCACTTCCACCGCCCCTCGAATCGCGCCCGCCGTCTTCACGGACGCCATATCGATCTGGCGTTAGGAATTTAATACGAAAGCCAAGACCTTCGGGCATGGCATTTATGCTTCGATATCTGGATGAGCTTTTAGATATGTGTGATTGATGGTTCCGGCAACAGGATGATAAAGTAGTCAATTGACGTCCCTCGGCACACACGGACACTGCGCCTCGTCCGATTCACATTCTCCTCAACCACATTCACCTCACTTATCCCCGGAGCTGTTCACTCGAGAGTGGGTCGCCAGGCTCGGGTTCAAGGCGAGAATATGGCCGCACAATCGAAAAAGGAGCCTCCCAAAAGGGTGAGTTGATGGCCAAAAGAAAGACAGTAAAATCAAACATCATTTCAACAAATTGAGGCATTTTCTGTATAATTTTTCCTTAGAAAAACTCATTTTATTGCTTTTCTAGGTTATGTGATTGACTTAAGGACATATTCTGATGGTCAAATAACCCTCAAAATCATCAAATTTGTGCTTCAGCTAGGATTATTTCTCATTTTCTCAACAGAATTCCCAGTATTTGAGTTCGAAAATCTTCAGATTAGTTCAATTTCAAGTAAGAAACAGTTTAAAAGTCAATCATAACCTCAAAAATGTTATTTCAATCTATTAGAACGTCTCTGTTTGGGTTATTTCAATTCAATTCAACGTCATTTACTCATTTTCACATTTGAAGGGATTAAAATGAGTCCAACAACCGAATTCATAACCTCACAAATTGGTCAGAATTTTTTAAAGCATTCTTCTGAAGAACTAAAACAGAAAATCAAGACACAAATTTATCCAGGAACATTAAAATCAGATCGTGAAAAAAGTTAGACTAAAGCCGGATGAGAAAATTGGAAGAAATTGAACAATCCGCTTTTCACATCCGCCAACGCAGCGTCTCTCAAGTTGTCCTGTTGGATGCGAGGACACAACGGAGGAGCCTCAAAGAGGGCAGAAAATCACGAAGAATCTCTGAGGTAAATCAATCATAATAAAGGCAACGACATGTCGAGATTTTATGGGGTGTGTCCTCCTTAATAATAAACACCGAATATCATCGGAGGACTCTTTATGCCGTCCCACACATGTCGTCCCCAAAACTCCGGCGGGATGAATGGAAGCGGGTCAGGAGAGACCCTTCGTGGCACTTGAACACCCTTCACGTGCGTGTGGCAAACATGACACTCATGAGGTCAATTTGGCCATTCTTTATTCATCACATCACCGGCGATGATTTTCCCTGGGGCATTTTCTCTGTCGCCCGGCGAATTCAGCAGGGGTGAATTTGGCGCAAATGGGTGAGAAAATTAAATTTCCACTCATGGACTGTTTATTTTTTTTTTCTTCTTCTCCATTCAACTCCTCAGCCAGCATAATCAATTTTCAATGTGGCGCAAGTTTATTTTTCACTCTTTTTCTTTTTCTTCCTCGCGCGCAACACACAAAGTGTGGCGAAATTTCTTTGCAAACGACGCGAGAGAATTGAATGTCTTTTTGATTATTGAATCTCACACCATCGCGCGCGCATCGCGGCGCCACAGAATGAAAATCCCCGTGCGGCTTTAGTCCATGATGACAAAATCGCATTTTCGTGGGAAGCCAAGCTAAACTTCATCAGCATAATTGACATACACTCAGATGATGGAGATACACTTTTCGCCGAGATAAATCCACTTTAGTGAACTCTTCAGCGAACATTCTTCGCGTGGATTTTCCACTTTCCATCCAGTGGCAAGTGGAGAAAAGCTGAATTGTGATCAGATTTTCGCAACACTTTGCCTCTGAACCTCCTTTTTTCTTCGTCTCTTCTCTGACCCAGGAGAATTGCGCTGTGGAAGAATACATCACACACACTTTCCCTGCGATATTCAGCGCGCTTTTCCACCCCCATCCCCAGAAGGAGCACAACAAGTGAGTCACAAGGACAGCATAAACTCAACACAGTGGATAATTCCTCAATCTCCAACTAACACACATAATCTCATAGTGCGGATGAATCACACTAATCAGGATCAGAAACAAATTTCATTACATTCGCCGGGCATGAAAAGCCACACAGCGTCGTCCTGGCAAACTTAAATCAAATTAAACTTTCGCCTCCCACAGGAAATCCCACTCGTGTGTGTGTTTTGCGAGTGGGAAAAATGGATTGGATCGCCCAGGGATCACAGGGACTTTTTCCCGGCGCTGCCCAAAGTGTTGCGAAAGAGAGTAAAGCTCTTTTTTCTCTCCTGACGCAAAGGATATCATGCAGTCGGGCTGATAACACACTCTCAGTTGGATGCTTAAGAGATTATCAACACTATCGCTGCCGCACTTTGGCATTCATCAAGACAACCGAGTTGGGAAAGTTGCGGGAAAAAGAAGCCTTAAAGACTCACGATCAAGGGGAAGATAATATGCCTTAAACACTTCCAATATTTGCCTGACACTTCTAAAACAGGATGTATTTAGACGGTTTCCACATTAATTCTCAAATTGTAATGAATTTCTTACGTTTCTGTTTAACATTTCTGCAAGAAAACGATTTAAAAACGCATTTTTGAACATCTTTTCCGACCATAACCTCAAAATTTAACTAAAAGATCTTCAGAATCTCCGTTTCGAAACTTTTTCATCACAAAATGAACTCAAAACTGCGGATTCAGAGTCAAAATGGTCCACAAAAGTTTTCTAAATGAACATTTCTTAAGTTTAAATGATTATTTTTGAGGTTATGTTTGTGTTCAATGCAATTTTCAGTGTTTCTTGGTATCAAATGTTCAGAAAAGCAGTTTGTTGCTTGTAAATGCTTATTTTTGCCAATCACTGGTGAAATTTTCGACTTTAAAATGCGAAATTATTTTCTAAATCCGTCTGTGATTCGTTACATAACCTAGAAAAATAGATTATTACGTTTGTTTCTGCGTGAAAATTCGAAGGAAATCCGTAGAATTGACATCATTTGTCAGTAAAATAAGCACTCAGGATAGAAATATTTTAAGCTTTTGAATACTACCACTTCTTGAGCACTTCTTCTGAGCTGTACACCACTTCTGACTGCATTATCTCCCCGTTGCTCACGATTATGGACAAGTGTGATCGTTACACTCTTAACGTATTCCATACACTTTTCTTCTAAGATTTTCAACTCTGTGGGGATTCTCAATTCCCAATGAGGAGGAAATATAGTAGGAAATGTGCATTAAAAGTGGAAACGAATTAAGGCAACTCTATCAAGGCTTCAATTGTATGAGATTGATTGATTTACCCAGATTTAACTCCCAAAAAGGTTTCAAGCTGCGACAGAAAATTACATTGAAACCCCCCTTTTAGAAAGAAATTTACTCCAGCAATGTATTATTCAAAAGAAAATCAATTAAATTGTGCTGAAGAAGGAAAAACGGAGAAAATTTTCATTCAGACGTTCTTCACATTGTGCCAGTGAAATAATATAAATTTCCAGACACAGAAATAACTCTGTGAAAATTGCATAAATAGCTCTTTAATTCTCAAGTACGTCAATTATGCTAAAAGGCATCAAATTGTCGACAAATTTCCGCCTTTTCCACCCCCTTTTCCCCAGAGAGAGATGAGGAGGAGCTCCTGAGTGAGAGACAATTTGCAGAATTGCTGCCAGAGACACACAAACACCTTTTCAATTAGTTCAATTTGAGGAAAATCGCGACTGAGCCATTAGAAGCGCCCACTTCAGACACGCTTTCCCAGGCAAGCAGTGAAAAGTCTGTGAAGATGGCTTGGGAAATATGAGTGGAAAAGCGCTCGAGAATGTCCTCAAATGAGATGCACTTTTCCACCCACTCATCCTCAAGAGATTTCCATATTTCCGTCAAATTGATTTCATGTGCCACACATGACAATACGAGAATTTCCATATCCGCGCGGCAAAACTGGCCGCACAACATCGCAGACTCTCTGAGAAATATGTTGTGCCAATGATTTTCCAGTGGCGCTTTTCCATTTCTCATCCACTTCATGCGTTCTCGAGCTCCTTCTCGGCGGGGATGAACTTGCGGCTGCAACTCTCAAGTGACTGTGTCAACAGTTTGGGGGACGGAAAATGGGGGGCGGAAAAATCACCACCCCAAAAACGCCGAGTTTTGAGGTTTTGCCAAGGCAAAAGTCAGAATTTAATTCACTCGAACCAGCTGGAAAAGTCGTGGGGTGAGTTCGGCGCGATACGAGACATGATTTTCAGATGAGAGACTGCACAAGAGGGTGAATTGGCTGAATTATCAAATCAAATTTGGGGAAACTCTCTCACATTTTGTCATCATTCCGTTTGAATAACGACCCCGGTGAGCGATTGACTGTGCGACAGGGAGGATTTTTCTCTCTCTCTCTCTCTCGCTTTCTCAGACGCATTAATAATTCATCCGATTGTTGAGGATTTTCTTTGTGCATGTCAAAAGACCCAGATAAACTCCAGTGAATCGGCAAATTTATGGCAATTGAATCTGCATTGAGGACTTTCTTAACTTCCACTTTGTGGTGTGGTTTTCCAACGGACTTTTCCAGACTCTACCAGATAATTATCATGCAGATTTCCTTATGGAGAAAATCTTCATGGACTCCACAAGATGCTGACAATGGATTCGAGATTGATTAGACTGAGGAATTCGGGGAGATATTAGAAAGTCACTAAAACTGTTTTTTGAGGAATCTTAATGAATTGAATCAAATATTTAATTATTTGAATAAAATAATCAAAAAACGATTATTTTCCTAAGTAAAATTCCAAATAATTATATTTTAAATAAAAATAACAACAAATCAATAATTGAATGAAACTTTTATGAAAAAAAATCAAATTCTGATTAAATATTCATGGAATTATTCAAAAAATGATTGAAATTTTGATGAAAAATTTTTTTTAATAAATTTAATTATACTTCAATATTTTCAGAATATAAAAAATAAAATTATAAAATTATAAATCATAAAATTAGAAAGAAATACAATCGGAGATCCTGCCCTCTGGCGACAATATGTGGAGAAAATATTCAAATATTTGAATTTTGATAAAATATTCACAAAATAATCCTTAAAAAAAAGATCGAATAATCACAAAGTTGATGGTCTAAAATCGTAAGTTACTTTCTTCTTTTAAATTCCAATTTCATTCGATTTTCTTCGACGCTTGTCTTATTCTTTTTGACAATATATTTTCTAGGTTATGTTGCCAATCTAAGACCGATTTTGTGATCATATTCTGTGATGAAACATGAAGATATGCATGGAAACTTTATGTTGAGAATTAAAAAAAAAACGATTCCAAATGCTTAACTTATGTAAAACAGTACGAAAGTCAAAAATAACTTCAAAAATTCAATTTTTTATTAGCACATAATCTATTTTAAAGGATTTTGAACTTGCTACGATGAAAATTACACTACAAAAGGAGGTTTATTTGAAGTGTTACAAGTTTTGCTTGCGAATCACGGAAGTGGTGTACAGATTTTAGTCAAATTCCTTCCCTATTTCTTCCCTGGAATTTCCGTTGCTGTTCGATTGGGAGGTCCGTCAAGCCAATCCTGGATGAAATTTAATAGCCTCAAGACAGCCTCACCGCATCCGGACGGGAAATTTCCTGCTCCAACAGCTCAAGAGAGGACGCAAGACTGGGCAGAAGACTGTGGTTGATGCCAATTAGCACTTTCGGAGGGGATTCACCTTTGACTCGGCGAGAGATGGTCAACTGGAGGACGAGTCCTGGAGGAGCTCACCAAAGTGGAAAGTGCGGTGAGCCTCAAATCAATTTCCGCAACCTCTCAATTCGCCCCCTTCAGACTTGGCATATTAGATGATGTTGAAAGGCTGGCTGGCATTACAAATGGATCAATTTTCCCAAAATTCCCGCACTATCTCTTGGTCAGAGAGACTTGCGGAGCCGCGCGCAGTGAAAGAAACTCGCCCCTTTTGTGGCGCCCCCCCCCGGAAAGAATATTGAGGGGCGCTGCGAGTGAATCAGAAAGACATTGATCGAGAGGCACAATTTCTCGATTGATATCCACATTACATGAATAAATGGCTCCCTTTGGAAGGTGATGGAATCGCTTCTTCTCCCAAAAGAGACTCTGGTCTGTGTGCAGTGTATGAATTTTCACTAAGGAAATCACACGTTTCGAAGGGGGGGCGCGAAAATCTTCGGCGCGCATATGTGAGGGAAAAAAATCCATTTTCACACCATATCACAATCTTTTTCTCTTCAACTTTCCCCCCCCAAACGTGTCACCAAATTGTGAGGCAATCATTAATTCTGGGCCGCCTGGGCGACGAAGAGAACCATTTTCGGCAGATTGACAGAGAAAAATGTCTATCGAGATGATTATCTATGATCTCATCAACTCTTTTGGCTGTGAGAGGAGTTAGTAGATTACAAGGGGGAGACAATACACTTCCACAATTCCTCTGCAGAATCTTCAACACTTCCACACACTTCTTAGCGCCCTTAAAAATGCATTTTACATCACTTCTTCCACTCCATCAACTCTTTCTCACACTCAATTCTGACTTATCACAAAGCTAATCCGGGTTTTTTCATCTCAAGAAGTTTAAGCTCTTCAAAAAATGATTTTAACGTCCCAGAATTGATTCATGAACAATTTCTGTCTTGATTTTTAACTTTTGTTTTCAGAAAATGCTTGAAAAAAAATTCTGAATAAATTGTGAGGTTATGAATCCTACCTAAAAATACGTTTTGAACCTGGAAATGACTAAAAATGGAGAATATCGCAGTGTTTCCACTAAAAATTGAGTCTTATTTTACCACTTTAGAGCACAAACCGTGAAAATAACTAAACAAAGAGAATTCTCTGAGACATTTTTGAGGTTATGGTTGATTTTTAAGTTGTTTTCTAACCTAATCTTCAGTTTTTTTCGAACACAAGTGCTTAATTTAGCTAAGAAAAGAGAAGAATTCTCAGATTAAACACAGATTAGATGATTTTGAGGGTTAATTTAGTACATAACCTAAAAACAAAGAGATCAAATTGATTTTTCTAGTCAAAACAATTTTTAAAAATGCTTCAATTTGTTGAAACGGAAGCTTTTGCTGAGCAAATATTCTTGTAAAGTAAAAATTGCGAAAATAAACAAGGCAAAGAAACATTTTTCTGTAATTTAAGTGATATTTTTGAGGTTATGGTTGACTTTTAGGCTTTTTTTCAATCAATATTGAAGTTTTTTCGCACAAAAATGCTCAAATCTGTCAAGAAACAGAGAAATTTGATAATTTAATCAGTTTTAAATTAATCACATAACCTCAAAAAAGCAATAAAATTGATTTGAAAGCAAAATTAATCAACTTCTAAACACTTCCATTCAAGCTGTACATCACTTCCGGCCATAATATCTACCCCTTGGTAGATTATGCATAAATTTCAGCCCATCGAAATCTCCTCATAAACTACATGTCTTTGGTGGGGAAAATTTTTCCCACCATTACTCATATTGTTTTATCGCCAGAGCGAAAGTGTATAAAGTTCAAACCCAGAGAAGTTAGAATTTATTCATCGCCCCCAAAAATCCCCCCTTTCGATTAATCGAACTTTATTAACTTTCGCCACAGAAGACATGAAATATTAACTGCAATTTGCATGCGGCATAAGGAATTGATGAAAATTCCCACAACAATCCACATGGAAAATGTTGGCATGACATTGTCATTGAAGCGACTTTTATGGCCAAATCAATTATCCCACAGTTGAAGTGGAATCAGTCTGGCGAAGCTCACAGAAATTCCCATGAAAATCATTCAATTTAATTATATCGATAGAGGATGGTAAAACTTTTCATAGACTTCACCAATTATGCGGTAAATAAATAAAACGCTAAGGGATGTTTCACAGCGAGTGAGAGACAAGTAATTGCTCACCAGCAACTTTAAGTATAGATAAACGATTATTTTCCACCCACAATTGTGGGAGTGTAAAGTTGTTGTTTTCTCCTTTTCTTTCTTCAAAAGCATGATATTGTCGATGTACGTTTTGGAATTTATACCGCAGAAAAACACAGGAATAAACGAACTTCTCATGCAGTGAAAGGAAGGCACTTGGATGTAATTAATATAATTAATAATTCATATCGCCCCATTTGACTCCTCGAGGGTGGGCAAATGAGCACATATACACGAGGAATTAAAGCGAATGGAAACGGTTCAGCAATAATAAATCCCCAAAAGCTGTGCCATCGAAGGCGAAAACTGGTGGGTTTAATGTACAGCGTGAAGTGTGGGAAAAATCCAATCAAGTGTCTTCCACCCATTTTCCCACCCTGCCAACCCTCCCGACCCTCAAAGGCGGTTGAGAGCAAGGGAGATATATTGTGACTGGAAGCGATGTACATTTTAGTGAAAGAAGTTTTGCGATACAATTGGAAGAATATTTCGACGGGTGAATCGAAAACAATGAAAAGCCAAAAACGCAATTTTTCAGCAGAGCGATTTCAAGATTTCGCTTCAATATTGCTGCAAAATTTGCCAAATTTATCTTAAAAAGCCTTCAAATCGTCCGTTAAAGTGTAAATATTGCTCTGAATTTTTTATTTTATAAATATTTTAGTTGATTTTATCTGTATTTATTGGAATTTTGGACTAAAATATGGTGAAATTAATGGAAAATTTGAAAAATTTTATTTTTCAAAGTCTCTTTTTATTACTCTTCGAGTCGATTTTATCGAAAATAGTTCTAAAAAATCAATTTTTCATACTTTACTTGAATTTTTCCTTAATGTTTTCAAGTGAAAAAATTTAAAAGATATAAGAAATATTCATTAAAAGTCTTGAAAAATATTTTGGAATAATTCTGAACATCTATAATTATTTTCTTAAAAATGTGTTTTATGCGTTTGACTGTAATTTTTGAGACATTTTTCTTATGGGAAAATTGTTCAGCGTAAATAATGAAAAATCGACTTTTCATTCGCAAAACATGACAATTTTTTCCCATTTGTGCTTTTTAGATAAATACGATTTTTTTTGCTATTGTCTAATAAGATACAAATTTTAAAATTCTTGTACAGAAAGATCAAATAAAAAGCTTTTCAAAAATTCATAAAACGTAAACTATGATAAATCGACTTTTCATAGTTTTCGAGGCACCCGTCGATTTGCATTGCAAAAGCTTCTGTTCCAGCAAATTTAGGCATTTTCAAAATCATTTTGGCTTGAAAAATCAATTTCATTGCTTTTCTAGGTTATGTGATTGATTTAAAACAGTTTCTGGTTATTAAATAATCCTCAAAATCATCAAATTTGTGCCTAATCTTGGAATATTTCGCTTTTTCTTGGCACAGTTGGGCTTTTTGTGTCCAAAAATATTTAGATTGGGTTAACTTAAGTAGTCTGAGATCAAAAGTCAATCATAACCTTGAAAATATTCTTTCAGCATAGAAGAAATTCTCCTTGTTTAGTTATTTCTGCAGTTTGAAATTGAAAGTGGCAAAATTAACCTCATTGTCTAAGAGAAACATTGAGATATTCACTATATTTACTCGTTTCCAGATTTAGAAGGATTTTTTAACGGAACTCATAACCTCACAATTTGATCAAAATTTCACTAAACATTTTTCAAAGACAGAAATTGTTCGCAAACAAACCGTAAAACATTATAAGATCATTTCTTTACTATCTGAAATGTATTTGAAGAATTTGAAGAAAAAATTTAAAGAGTTATATTTAAGGCATATTATCTCCCCCTTGGCAATTCTCACCAAAATATCTGAACTGAAAACTTTAAAAATCCCTTCAATACAAATGAAAATAAATTTTTAATGTGAAAAAAGACAAAATATTCGATAGTTTATTACTTATTTTCTGGTTTCAAAATTGTATTTAATCCTTTTCAACTTCTTTTATTCATAATCTCACAACTTTTCCAGCCATTTCACTTGGGGTTTTCACAATGGCCAAATAGTTCAATAGTTTGTAAAATCAGGAGAATAAGAATTAAAACGATTAACTAGAGTAAAATCAACTCAAATCTAACTGATAAGAAAATACTTTCAGTTTAGGTGCAAGAAATTGATCAGTGCAGAATTGATTTCTAAAAGTAAAATAATAAACAGAAAATCATCCTCCACTTCCCAAGACTTCCGCTGAGCTGCACACCACTTCTGACTGTGTTATCTCCCCCTTGCGTGGGTTGGGCAATAAAAAAAATATTAATTTTCTGGCGATGAAGCGCAAAGAGTCCTCCTGAGAGACAGCTTTTCGCCACGGCCGCCGAAGACGCCGACGGGGGGCCTCGTGGGGGCGGCGGTGGAAAAGTGGCGTGGCACGACATGAAAAACCACCAAATAATCACGTTATGTTTTGATTTGTTACAATTTGTTGGCGCGCGCTGAGCACGCGATGATTAAATATGGGCCGCGATGATGTGTTTAGATAAGTCGTCGACACAGAGACAGAGAGACCCCCAAATAGATTCCCGCCGGGGAAAAATGTATGCAGGTCGTCCCATAAATCATCCAATACTCACCCACACACCCGCCGCCGCCGCCCCTTTTCGCGGGGGTGGGCGAAAAGGTGAGAGACACAAATCCAGCCACGATTTTTTTTTCACGCCACGTGGAAAGAAGAGTGGATGAATAAATGGCTCTGACGATGTTTAAGGATTGTCGACATGGAGTGGATTTGATTTTAAGCGCCGAGGGTGAAATGAATAATGCCCTCAAAGCTCGTGGAAAGCAGAAGCGCGAGCTTTGACAATGTAAGATGTGCAACAAGAGGACGATTTCAATTACACGATAATCTTGGTTTTCTGCAAAAGACTTATGCAAAAGAGGTCTCATCTTTCCAAAATGCGACTACAGATTGCAGAATATGTGGCAGAAAGTCTCTGCCAATTGTCAATTGCACTTCCAAGGGGAAGATATTACACTCGGAAGTGGAGTACAGCTTTGTGGAAGTGTTTGGGAATTGGAAGTGTTGAAATATTGACAAAATTTGCTAATAAAAGCTTCAGTCTCATCAAATTCATGCATTTTCTATATAATTTTACTTTGATTAAATAAATTTTATTGCTTTTCTAGGTTATGTGATTGATTTAAAATAGATTTTGCCGATTTAATAACCCTCAAAGTCATCAAATTTGCGGTTAAGCTGGAATTATTTCATTTTTTTCTCCACATAATTGAGCATTTTTGATCGGAAAAAAGCTTAAAAATCAATCATAACCTCAAAAAATCCAATTTCAGTCTAGAATAGTATTTTTTGTTTAGTTATTTTTGTGGTTCTTGACTTTTAAATAATAAATTCAACCTCATTATCTAGTAGAAGCATTCAGAGATTCACTCTTTTCACTAATTTCCCAGGTATATAAATATCGAAATTAGTCCAAAAAGGATTTTTTAAAGTCCAATTCATAACCTCACAATTTGGTCGGAATTTTTCAAAGCATTTTCTGAAGGCAAAACTATGAGAAGCGATGAAAAATACCTTTAAAGACGTTCAGAAGTGTCTGGAAGTATTAAGGATTCTTCCTACAATTTGTGGAAGTGTCAGGAAGTGGTGTACAGATCTGAGACAAATTATCCGCCCCTTGGCTACTTCAGTAACCCATCAATTATCGTCAGAGTGTTTGCATATCATTTTCTATGCGGTAATAAAACGCCGGAGAGAGAATCCCTAACAATGGAGGAAGTGCGGAAATTTATCGATGTCAAGAGCAGGGAAAGAGAGAGAGACTGAGAAAAATACACAACAATAATGGATTGAAAAGAGCTTTCGACAAGTGTCTATTAGAGCTTTTCCCATGGAGGGCGCATTTCTCCTCGGCAATTTTTCTTCACCCTCTCCGTGCAATGCGCGGAAGACAAATGTGTGTTGAGTCGCTGTGTTTATTTAAAATAAGACAATAAATATCAATTTAGGCGGCATTCACACTGGAAAACATATTGAGACGTGCAGGATGAAGAAAAAAGGAGCCACGCTGGAGTTTTTGAAGCACGGCAGGCCAAGCAGGAAGCATCATCTCGAGGGATGCCAAGTGGGTTTTTGGGGTGGCAGAGAGCGAGAGCCACAAATTGTTTTTCGATGTTCACCATTCACGAGTGCCTGATTCGTCCCTCACTTTCTAAGGGGTGGGTGGCGAAAGAATGGTATAAACTCCCCGACCACAAAAGAGTCTCCTTCGGGGATTGATTTCCTGTTTCAAATAATTCCATTTTTGAAATCTGTATTCCCAGCGGACAGTCTCTGGCTGTGGCTGTTTCTCACCACTCCGCCAGATCTGGGGAGGCCTCTTGGGGCCTCGGCGCGCCTCCTCTGCACTCAAGAAGCTCCCCCGCCAGACAATCTGCCACACAGCGTGAGGAGAGAGAGAGAGAAAAAAAGGCGAAAAGCTTAAGCCACAAAACACCATTGAGAAGAATAACAGCCATTTAAGGGATGGCGGAGGATCTCCGAGTGTCTTTCATTGTGGCCAGAAATCCAGAGGGAGTGCGACAAGTAGGGAAAAATGAGAGAAAACCCTCACTTTATTGGATATACTTTGTATCCAATGACCATAAAATAAAATCCAATAGACCTTCATGGGATCTCGCCACACTTTCTCCATCTCGCCAGGACACTAAATCCCACACGGACCGAGCCGAGGGGCAATCAATTCTATCGTCAAATAGAGGAGAACATAATCAAAAATCCACAGTGTAATTAAATGATTAATTAATTGTTTTCCAAAATGGCAAAAATACCGTGCTTTCTGCACTCGTGCCGACAAGGGGTTGCTAATATTGGGGATGCAGTTTAAATTCCAAAGGAAAAAAACGTTTTCTTAATCATGAAACATTTATTCCGTGTAATTCTCTTTTGATTAGTTTCGTCGCAGAGCGATTTCGCGGTTGTTCTCGATAAGAAAAACAAATATTTTATCCCGTTTTCTCTTCAAAATTTACATATAAAAAAATTATGCCCAATTTTTAAAGAGTAAAAAGCGAATTTCTTAGCTGAGAAGCCTGAAAACATAAATGAATTGACAATATTACTTAAATACTTGATCTTTAATCGGATATTAACGATTTTACGCTAGGTTTTATGATGAAAGCAAGTGTAAAAACCTTCTAGAGAGTAAAGAAAAAGCATTTAAAGTCCTTTAATCGTTCAATATAATTCTCAAACTGAACCTGAAATTTCTTTTTGTACCCATAAAATACATTTTTCTCACTAAATCGTCTAATTTCTGTATTTAAACACGATTTTACGCTAGGTTTTACGATAAAAACAGTGTGAAACTGGAAAAACATCCTTTTTTCTGCTCATAAGAGAATCTTTAATGATGCTGACGAAAATCTGTAGTTGAGAAGAGAGAAAACCCCTAAAGTGTTCTTTTATCGTTCAATATTCTTCTTAAACTTAACTTTAAATTCATTTTTCTACCCACAAAATCTTCTAATTTCTGTATTTAAACACTGATTTTTCTAAGTATTTACAGAATATAATTTCTTTTTCAAGTCTTCACCCTCAAAATTTCTGTCTTGTTCTTTTAGGACTCTTCATATGATCTCCAAAATGATTGAAATAATTCTCTGAACGCTCAAGATCGAGACAATTTGACACCTAAGATTCCTAAAATATGTTTTTCTCATTCATTTTCCACTCTTTTTCCTCTAAATCCCGCTCAGAATCCTCGACTCTGACTAAATCCGGAACGGAGCTTTCTTCGGAACGTCGAAACGAAAGATGCTGAGGCATTCAAAAACCACAGTAGCAACCCCTGGGGTGCCAATCACTCGAAATGGCCCCCCATGTAATCAATACACGATCGCCATTTAGGGGCCCCCAATCTACTTAAAAGGCAACACAGCTATCAATCACAATTAATTTCACACGGGGAATATTCTAACGCCATAAATATTCCGCCAACAAACGATTAATTGCTCGTGTAATTGCATTTGTTGTCAACATTGCTGGCACACGGAATTTCACAGCTAATTCTGCAGAGCATTTTTCAGCCACTTCTCTTGACCTTTCGTGTGTCGATGGGAATTTAAATGATTTCCTGAATATTTATATCCTGCAAATATTGAAATTCATGGAATAATTCATTGAAAATTCACTTCGTCCCTTCGTAATGCGAATTATTGTGATGTTTTTTTTTGCCCAAATTTGCAGTCTCTTAAAGTGTTTTAGGGATTCTTTAAATGAATACTTTGTCACTTTGATCTTCTGCTCATGTCTTGGGCATTCTGTTGTCACTGATTCCCATAATATTGAATCGTAATTCGGATGGAAATTCTTAGAATAATTTCGGATATTTTTGCTATCAACGTTGAGACGAATCAATTCTGGGAGTCTTTCTGAGTATCTTCTGGAAATATACATTCAATTTGCCGACACAGAGAGAGAGGAGCTCTAATTTCGTCTCTCCTTGGCATTTATCAACTTTATCAGCCATGTGGAGCTTATGAAAAATCAGGTGGCAGTGCGGTTGGGGCAGTTGGAAGACGGAAAAAAGGTGGGAAAAGTAATTTGTGAAGAAACTCAAAAGTCTCATTAACTTCTGTGTGTGACAGAGAGGTTGGAAGAAATCTCATTTGTGGCAAACACTTCGTCCCACCTCAGAAAACCCTGATGGTGATCGTAAAATGAATTTTGCTCGCTGTGTGTTATTTCCTCCCCCCCTTCAGGCCGCCCCCCAAAAACCCACCCTGTCACAATTAATAA